>NC_066619.1:195010734-195658234 GCF_025201925.1 Gopherus flavomarginatus
CATAGCTATGTTGGCAAGCTGCTCCATTAATTTGAATGTCTCATTGATATTGAGGAATACCGAAAAGTAGTGTTCACTTGACCTTGTGCTCACTTTGATCATGTCAGGAAAAAGCAGTGTAGCATTCTTCTCAAGCTGAGTGATATCAACCCAGCGGATCACTAACTTTGCTGAACAAAGAAAACAGAAAAGATTCAGCACAAGAATGAATCATGAAAACGGTTGGCAAACAAAAGCATTTTTCCTCCTATGTGTGAGAGAGAGAGGGCATTAGTTCACCAATTTGATATTCTGTGTGTCATATAATGAATACAGATTGGATTTCTTACCCATTGGCAAGGTGGAAGAACAGCACAAGCAGAGCAGCCAACTTGGCAAAGCAAAAAAGATAAATTTGGCCTCCTTGTTACCTAAAGTAATTATGTTTCAGTGTAATTTATTTATATACGAAATATTACACACAGACACGTGCACCATCATAGTGAGGGAGCATCAAGGCCAAATTTATCTTTCTTTGCCAAGATGTCTGCCCAGACTCTGATCTCCCTCTGCCCCACTATGGGGTTAGCAAATGCAATCTGGGCACACCAAATGGGCTGCCTACTGCACTGCCTCTAACATTCACAGAACCATGATTTTCAAAAAGTTTGTGAAAGGCCTTACTTTAATGACGATTCAGGGTACCAATAACTATGACAAAAATAGAGTCAATTTATAAAAAGACCTTAGGGATATTCACAGAAGTCTGCATGTAGACAGCATCTCTTTCCATGGAAGCAAGTGTTTGTCAATCATTCAGTTTCAATTGTTAGACTGCTTTATTTTAGGATTACATATGAGGTAAAAATGACATTCGTTGTAATAAGCTATGATGGATATGTATTTGTGGGCAGAGTCCTAGTGAAGCAGTCAAAGGCACAGGGTGGATGCAATTTATCATGAGGCTCTTCAACCGATCCCACAGATTCCACTATGTATATGATTTTTATATATTCATAAATCACAGAAGTATCACAACAGTGCTGAATTCTCTGTGTACCTGAACTACATCACTGGTGTGGTCCAGAAAGTTAGCTCCCTAGAGCAGGAATTATGTTTATTTAAATTTTTGCACAGGACACAGCACAGTGTCTAATAAATTAACAATAATAAACTGCAGCAGATTTCCTATCCATCCTTAGATGACCAGACTGACCTGCCATTGTTAAAAACATACCTTCTCTTCCCATGAGAAAGGAATAAAAGCAAAGGTGGTTAATGCTGAGGTACATCCAGCCCTGACGGGGGACCTTCCCCTTCCAATAACTACAGGAGTAGTAGTTCACCAGTTTCTCTTCCTCTGGCATCCCAAACAGCTTGTGGAACTTCACTATGGCTTCCTTAAACTTTTCTGTGTCATCATCCTCTCTGATACCATTAATTTTGTTATACTCTGCGATAATGCCCTGAAGAGGAAGAAAACATTAAGGATGTTCGCCACCAAAAGGTACTTGACACCTTTATTAGACATTACCCTTTGAGTTTAAATGCAATAACCAGTTATTTTGTTATCAGAGAAGTCAGTTTCCCTAACCCTTAACTTTTCAGAATGTACTACCCACCTTCTGCTCATCCAGTTATCTTCTTTCCTACAAGCCAGACTTTCTGATGACTTTACCTCTTACCTTGCTTATGTCCCAGATAACTAATCAAGCACACTCCATTTCTCAATAGCAATACCTCCACTATTACACTAGTAAAGAGGTTAGGAGGAGTCACTGCAACTTGCCAAAAAAAGTTCACAAATATTGCATCGTTATTTCTTCCACCAAATTTTGGTGAAAAATTGTAGAAAAACTTAATTTTGGAAGAATGTCAACCAATTCTAGTGCAGAGAGACTAGGTAAAAGAGACAAATGTTACTTTGATTGTAAGCTCTTTGGGGCAGGGATTGTCTTTCTATTCTTGTTTGTACAGCCAGGGGCAGCTCTGTTTTTTGCTGCCCCAAGCATGGCAGTCAGGAGGATTTGGCGGCGTTTTTGCGGGTCATCTGCCAGTCATACACCTTTGGCGTACCCGCTGCCGAAGCTGCGGGACCGGCAGACCTCCCGCAGGCATGTAACCGGAGGCTACCTGACTGCTGCCCTCACAGTGACCGGCACGCCACCCCCCACTGCATGCCGCTCCAGGCACGCGCTTGCTGCGCTGGTGCCTGGAGCCGCCCCTGTGTAAAGCACCCAGCACGATGAGTTCCAGGTCCATGACTAGGGCTCCTAGATGCTATGGTAATACAAACAGCAACATTTTGTTTTCCTATAGCGTTCTACTTCCAAAACAAGGAGCAAGGCAAGAGGTATGGTTATCTCCAAGAAAACACCTGGTCTTCTTCTGATTATCCCTACAGAATATGGGAAACACCACATGCTATTCATTCACGGTGTGGTGAGGGGATCAAAAACATAATGAAGAGTGCAATTCAGATGCTGGTAGAGCTATACACTGGTTGAGAACAGGCTAATGGCAGCCCTGAAAGTGCTTTCCGATTGTCTTGTTTTAAGCCACTAAATCTACCTCAAATACCACCAACACACTTGATAGGACACCCATGTCCTCTTCCCCATCCCATTCCAGGCACAAATATTGTTTGAGTAAATAGGAATGGACTTTCATTGGAGCAGAGGAGTTTTATTCTAAATAAAAACAAAATCAGTCAGAAACCCCACCATTGCTACTTTCTTAGTGACAAAAAATAACTTATGACCCTTCTTAATAGGTGTTAAATGAAAGGCTAGTACTTGGTATCTGAAAACACAGAACATTTCCTGTTTACTAACTGAACTATTAGAACATGAAGAAAAAAAACTAATAATCTATAACATACCCCTTCTTTAACTTAAAGTTAAAAGGGAAAGTGATTTCATCCCTTCAAGTTAGTGTAGACTACTTTGGGGAGCCTAGTGGGGGTGGTGGAGCATTTGCTGTGCAAACATTCAGTTACGCAGCAGTTTAAGTAGTAACACTCTTCTTAACAAAGCTGTATTTGATACAATAGCTGTCTCATGGAAATAGGTATTTTAATGCTACAGGTTTAAACTATTTATAAAAGGGGTCTATTGTATTTATTTCTGATCTGCTACTGAAATTTACTGAAGTACAGTTGGGTTTTTAAGAGGTGTAATTATTACATGAGAGGTTAAAGAATGGAATCAGATGGAACCAACAGGCTTCATCTACACACAGTTTATGTACCAGTATAAATATTTTGCTTAGAAGTGAGATTCTGTGCAGCAATAACTACAGTGGTAACCAGCACCTATATTTCAGTGTTATTTTTCTAAGTTTCTGTATGTAATAAGAGACAAACATTATTCCTTCTAGACAGAGACAGAATTATCAGTTGTTTTAAGTGCTTAATGTTATATAGATCAGCAACATTAATAAACCAGTACATTTATTTTCAAATATTCATAACACATTTTTTAAATATCAAGGCATGAGTGAAACAGAAATTTTCTGGACCTAAAACCAGCCAAAACATTTTTTTCTTCAATCTACTTTAGATGTTGAATTAGAAACAGAGGAGAGGATAGATGAAGTGGGGACTCTCAAGGAACACAGTTGTGTATAGATCACTGGGTGAGATGCAATGAGACATTACAGTTCTACAGTGGCATCTATAATCAACAACAGTTTCTACATATATATAATATGCTACCTGTATTTTTCCTCTGACAAATGTGTTTATGTCATTTTCATTTTCAAAGATTGAAAGAGTTTGCAACAGATTCTGTTCAAGCCATTCCCAGTGTTCAGTGATTTCCTTCCTTGAACAACCTGCACGAAAGAACAAAGTAAATAATTCTCTGATGTCTAAAATTTGTTCATCATGATTCCCAAAAACGAACAAGATTTAAACAAATTCTTTCACACAATGAAACAAATGTCAATCTCAGTAAATTGAAAAATTCTCCCCTAACCCTCAATTTCACTACTGATGATAGGATGATCTTGGGAGTTGCCACCAATGTTAAGCAGAACCCACATGGGTTATTTTAAAACTTTTCTGTATCAGTACTTAGTTTAAAGATCAATGAAGAATACAACATTAAAAATCCTAAACATAAGGACCCTAATGTGTTTGTGGAATTGTAGATGACATGCTAATGAGGTCTAATTACAGACAGTGGTGACCGCATTTGTTAGGAGCACAAACCAAAAGATAATTGTACATTATACAAATAATTCTTGACTGAGGTAAATCCTAATATAGGATATAGTTACCGAACGTCAAGATCAAAATCATGTTTGAAACAGGCAATCACTGGAATTTGTCAACTGTATCTCAGACCATAAAAGAAAGAAATTTTCCAAACTTCAGATGGGAGAATATCTTCATCAAAAGAATATGAATTTTGACAGCACTCTAAACGGAAGCACATCTTTTGTAAGGCTGTCACTTTAAAAGTGAAAGCAGAGAGAGACAATATTGGGCTTGGTTTCTAGGGAGCCAAACAAGATTTCTGCCATGGAGAAACACATACGCATACATTCTGTAAATGTATACAGGGTTAGAAAGAAGGAACTTTTCATAGATCAGGCATTGAATATGCAACGTTTTACTTCTGCTTTCTCTGCTGTAAGCTTCCACTACACACCACTTTTGCTGTCTCTAGCTAGAACTGCTTTTGACTGTTACACAGTATTTTCAGGAATAGTGATGCTTGTGCTGTCAAAGTCTCTCTGTCCTGATATGGAAGGCAGGAGTAAATCCATGAGTACTAGTTTTAGGCACCAAGACGCCTTCATAGGAATGGCAGGATTTTTGTACAGGCAATGGCTTAGGCAATCATGGGTAGCCTAAACCTACAACACCATGGTAACACATTGTTATAAGCATGCTGCTGTCATGCCCCCATCCACACTAGAGCTCTATCTGGCTGTGATAAGCAATACAGTTATTTGGGCATAAATGCAGAGATTCATAGCACCACAGCTCACTGCATCACTCTATGCTCTTCTTCACAGGTGTTGTGGGGCAATCCCAGCTGTAGGGATTATGAGAGGAAATGGTCTAAACCCTGGTAATTCTCATCCTGGCAAGACCCAGGATGGTATGGTGATGTGCTGTTATATGCAAAGGCATCAATCCTGCTCAGTTAGATGCCATTTTTTATGGATGTTTCTTTTTTGTACCTCTGAAGAAGCTGCTGCCAAGGGACAGTAGTGGGTGTCTCAGGGTAGGCCTACATTGCAATGTAAACCCAGGGTTAGCAGAATATGAGATAGTAGATCCTGAGTTTGTTAACATAGGACTTGAGCATCTCCACTCATTTGTAACCCCAGGTTAGGAATTGTTGAACCCTGGTCCCACCCTGGGGCTCTAGTATCTACACTGCATTATGCGGGTCTGAGTCCAACTACCCATATCCCAGACTCCCTAGCACCTTCCCAAAATGTGGCTGCTCTGGCTCATTGTGGTGCAGTGTGGGAAAGCTTGACTGTCCAGAGGACAAAGGAAATCAGCCCACAGGATTATGGAATACTTTTGGCAAACTCCCAGAACAGGAGTCCAATGTGGCGGCATCTACACTGCATAGCATTAGAGCTTGAATTCTGGGTCCTGGTTTACTCAGACTCAGACCCTCCACCCCTGTGGAGTCCTGTGACCGATCCCTGGGTTACCGTGATTTGTTTGTAGATGGAGGTGGGGTTCATTTTGAGCCTGAGTTCGAATCCTGAGCTTACATTGCAGTCTACATAACCTTAGAGACTGCTTTTGGCCTGGGCAAGGTGAAGCCAATGGTTTACCAGCAGAAGCACAACAAGAGAAAGGGACAATGGGCGGGACGGAGGTAGGGACCAAGCACGTGTCTCTCACAGAAGATCACAGCTTTCTGCTTCCGGATCTGAACTACAAGCACCCACTGGTGTGACCACAATGAGATGGCAACATTGGATGACCAGCAATAGGTCCAGAACTTTCACATGAGGAAAGCCCCACTCCTGAAGCAGAGTACCCAGATGAGCGAGCCAATCATGCTCCAGAAACATGCTGCTATTGCCCTGTGGAAGCTGGCAACCCCAGATTGTACTAGATTTATTGTTAATCAGTTAGAGGTAGGCAAATCCACAGTGGACACAGAGGACTGCAAGGCAATTAATGCTGTGCTATCTTCCAGGTTGATAAAAATTGGAAATATTTCTAAAGTAAGTGTGGGTTTTGAATGGATGGGTACTAACTGTGTTGTGCACTAACTGACCCATATAGACCCCTCTGGGAACAACTAAAAGTTCCCTAGCTTGCGTTAACATGCATTTGGGAACTTTTATGGCATGCCAGCAGGGTCTACTTGAGCCAGTTAGCACAACATGTTGGTGTGCATTAGAATTCATACCCCTTTGGTGTGTATTGTGTAGACAGGTCCTAAGTCATCTATTTCTCATTTGTGGCTCATCAGATTTCAGGTTATTTTCATTGCTTCTGTAGAGAGTTTCCTACCAAATCCTCACCTCACACCCCTCCATCTCATTTTTACATTACTTTGTTGCCGATATCTCATGCTTTACTCCTCAAAACATTAACGGTGTGCCACAACTCTGTATGAGAAATTAAAGCAAAATAAACAGCAATCCCACCAACCTCAATAACCATTTCAATATAATTATGGGCGTTTAATTACCTCCCATCTTCTGAGTTCTCAAATAGGTCTCCGCAAGGAGTGTAAGAGAAACAAATGAAAAAGATTCTCATTAAAGTGCCACCTGGCAGTAAACTCAAACACGGGCAGACGAGATCATGAGAGACACTATCCTAATCTCATAGCCCAAATTGTTTAACTAGTGAGATGGATCGGTTATTCTACCCACAATTCACATTTGATGTTGAATAGAATATTTGATGTTGGGTAGAATTAATGAGCAGAATGTGCTAACAACACACCTTTTATCATAGTCTAGATCAGTGGTTTTCAAATTGCAGGTCACGATCCACGACTGGGTGGCCCTATTTAAGGCACTGGGTCACGGCAGCTCTGGTTAGCACCGCCAACCAGGCCATTAAAAGTCCAGCCGGCAGTGCTGCCCGTCAAAGGCAGGCTAGTCCCTACCTGTTCTGACACTGAGCTGTACCCCGGAAGCAGCCAGCAGCAGGTCCAGCTCCTAAGCAGGGGGGCTATGGGGCCGGCCAATGGGAGCTGGGGGGTGGTGCCTGTGGGCGAGAGCCGTGCCCCTCCATCTAGGAGCCAGACCTAGCTGGCTGCTTCCAGGGTGCAGCGCGGTTCGCAGTGCCAGGAGAGGCAGGAAGCCTGCCTGAGTAACCCCATTGAGCCATTGACCGGGAGCCTCTGGAGGTAAGCCCACGTCCCAACCCTGTGCTCCAATCCCCTGCCCCAACCTGCAGCCCCTTCCTGTACCCCAAACCCTTCATCCCTGGCCCCATGCCAGAACCTGCATCCCCAGTCCTGACCCCTTCTTGCACCCCAATCCCCAGCCCTGAGCCCCCTAAACCCGGAGCCCCCTCCTACATCCTAAATCCCTCATCCCCAGCTCCGTTGGGTCGCAGGCATGAACAATTTTCTTCAACTGGGTCACCAGAAAAAAAGTTTGAAAACCACTGGTCTAGAACAGAGGTCTCCAACCTTTTAATGCGCAAGATCACTTTTTGAATTTAAGTGCAAGCCAGGATCTACCCCGCCCCCTCCCCGAAGCTGTGCCCCATTCACTCCATCCCCCCCACCCTCACTCACCTTCACTAGTCTGGGGCCAAGCGGTTTGGAGTGTGGGACTGAGCCTGGGGCAGGGGTTGGGATGCAGGAGGGGTGAGGGGTTCAAGTTCTGGGAGGGAGTTCAGGTGCAGGAGGTGGCTCTAGGCTGGGGTACAGTGTTGGGGTGCTGGCTCTGGGAGGCGGGTCAGGGCAGGGGGCTTGCTGC
This sequence comes from Gopherus flavomarginatus, assembly GCF_025201925.1. NCBI lineage: Eukaryota > Metazoa > Chordata > Testudines > Testudinidae > Gopherus > Gopherus flavomarginatus. Next base: position 195,018,643 of record NC_066619.1, read on the forward strand.
TCCTGCCTGCAAGCACTGCCCCACTGCCCCCACAGCTCCCATTGGCTACAGTTCCTGTTCCCAGCCAATGGGAGCTGTGGGGGTGGTGGAGGCACATTGGCTGCTTCCGGGAGTGGCACAGGGCCAGGACAGGCAGGAAGCCTGCCTTAGTCCCCTGAACTTTTAGTGGCTAGAGATCATGATTGACAGGGGGATGCTCCAGGATCGACCAATCGATCATGATCTACAGGCTGGTGACCACTGGTCTAGAAAATCTTATTCTACATTTGGTTTTAAAACATATTAGCGATCACATATTAAAACCATGACTTTTTGTGCCATAGACAAGCTCTGGACCAGCCTAGCATATGTTAAAGCATGCACTTCCTTGTACACACTAGACTTTAAGGTAACACATTCCAACACACCTTTAAATCCTAGTCAAGACAAACACTTAAAATAAAACCAGTGCAACTTTTTATAAAGAATGAGGCAACAGGGAAGAGAGAGGATGTTAGAAGATAAAGGGGACAATAGCTACTGTGCATAGAACAGAGACTATCAATCACACTTCCCCTCCCCAAGGTGGTACACTTGATCACACATTACATGGCTGAAATGTGGATATAATCTCAGCCACTATGATTGATATGCTAATGAATTCTGTCACATCTTCAACATCAGCACTGTTTGCAAAGTATGACTGACTGGGATATAAGGGGAAGGGTGAGGACACAAGAAAGAACTATACACTTGAAAACAAAAAAGGACATTTCCATGGGTCCGTACATACTGCAAAGAAAAAAAAGAAAAAGCAGCAGCCTGCGGCAGTGAGTCTCACAGTCTAAAAATTCAGGCTCATGCTCTGGCGCTAAGAATATCAATGTAGCTGTTCCTGCTCAGGCTGGAGCTTGGGCAGGGACATCTACACTGTTATTTTTAGCACTGCAGAGTAAGCCTGAGTCTGTATACGGGGGCTCTGAAACTTGTTGCCTAGGCTTTTTTGTTTTTGAAGTGCAAACATGCTCTGTAACAGTTTGAGAGTTTTCATGCATGAGGAAATTTACTAGTAGAACTATACCTGCACAGTTATACCACTACTGTTACTCTGGCATAATCCCCCAGGTGAGCACTGCTATTCTGCAATTAACGTGCTTTAAGCTTCTCTAGCAAAATTACCAACAACATCTGTTTTGAGCCTGTTCAACCGAGAGGACTCTGACCCTCACAGTCAGTTTCAGTAAGAAACCGTGATTTTACAGAAAGTTGCATTATATGAATCCATGTTAACAAGCCCCCATTATAGAGCTCAACAGCTTCAAACAGAACCAGCTAGCATGCGATTGTAGACAAGATCATTGGGTTTCTCCCCACCTGTGAAAATGTTATGCTACTGAATAAGTAAGCCAGGAACCAAACATGTGATTTCCACAGCTCTGTAAAACTATTCATAGGAGCCAAGGATTAATGCATTATGGAAGGCAAATGAGGCTATAATAAGTTTCAGTAAAAATGGGAGAGTACAAGTGCCAAATAATCAGTGGCACGCTTGTAAGAGAACAGTAAAGAACAACTGTGCAATCAGAGACGGAGTTACACAGCTAAACACTGCAAAATCCTTTGTGCCACGTGTGACGGGTTCAGTCACAAAGATCCCCTTGGGACTGTCACCTGATGTGCTAAATTACCTCTGAGTCTATTTTTTCTGCCAGTTTGGGCCTTCAGAACTCTGCCTTGTTGAGCCAGTTACACTAATCTGCTGCAACACAGACCCAGGGTCTGACCCACATCCCCAAAGCTGCAGACTTAACTGAAAACAGCTTAGCAAGAGCTTCTGGTTCTAGCATCCAGACACCCAGCTCCCAATGGGATTCAAACCCTAAATAAACCCATTTTACTCTGTATAAAGCTTATACAGAGTAAACTCATAAATTGTCCACCCTCTATAACACTGATAGAGAGATATACACAGCTGTTTGCTCCCCCACATATTACTTACTTACTTACTATGGGTTAATTAATAAGCAAAGTGATTTTATTAAGTAAAAAAAATCAGGATTTAAATGGTTCCAAGTAATAACAGACAGAACAAAGTAAGTTACCAAGCACAATAAAACAAAACACGCAAGTCTAAGCTTAATACATTAAGAAACTGATTACAGTTAAAAATCTCACACTCAGAGATGTTCCAATAAGCTTCTTTCACAGCCTGGACTCCTTCCTTCCAGGAGACTTGATCCCCAGTCTTCCCTTAAAACCTGATCCACAGGTGAAGGGTATGGCATTTCAGATGCATTCTTCACCCTCCTCCTGGGGAAAAGCCTCTGTACAAAAAGTGAGCAGACTCTCCTGTTCCCCCTCACTTTCCATCTGGACTTCCCTCTCTCGGATCCCCTCTGTGGCAGACACTCCTGTCTCCCCCAAAAGGGAGGTGATCCTGGTCCAGCTGGGGGCTCACAGCTACCAGCTATGACAGACCCTTCACTGGCCAGCAAAATCCCTCCCTCTCCTTTCACTGAAGTTGGGCTTGCTTCCAGCTACAGAGTCCTTGGGGTCTGTTCCCACCGCAGCAGTCACCAGAACCCCAACTTTCAGCTCCAGGATACATGTCTCTGTGCACCCCAGGGCAAGACCTGTCCCCTGCTGACCTGCAACTTCCTTGCTGTCAGCAGCTGGGATGGCCTCCCTGTTACAAGGTGGAACATTCCCACCAGGGAGATGATTATAGGACAGGAACTGGCTTTATCCAGCCCTTCCCGCAGGGACCTGCCTTGAGCCCCAGGGCTACAGGAACTGGTTATGACCATCCCTGCTCTCAAAGCATCATTTTTCACTGCTACAAAGGAATTAAAGAAACGCTCTCCTATTCCCCCTCCAGCACATATGACTTTAGCCTCCCCTCTGGGGCTTTTAGCACAAGATTCCTTCTTGCTGCTAACAAACCCTGGGATAGATTCTGCCACATCAAAGAAAATCACTCCCCAGTAGAAACAGTGCAAAATTGTGTGCCACTGCTACAACTTTCAATTCAGACTGCAAATCACCAGTTTCCATGTGCACCTTAGCAAAAGGTGCAAGGACTCTGTAACCTCCCACCAATTCTAATTCTGTCATTTTCCCTGGTAACACAACCTTCTCATGGATTAAGTCCCTACTGACCACAGAAATTTCTACACCAGTCTCTCTCCATCCTTGGAGCACTTTGCCATTAAGTTTAACAGCGTACATATGCTCACTGCTTGGTTGTGTAGAAGCAACCTTTACAAATCCTGTGTGGAAAGGGGCAGCAGCCTGGGATACTCCTGTGAATGGAGAAGCAGCAGCTTCATGTGTTACCTGCTGTCTGTTCCCACTCAGCCAAGGACATTTATTCCTCAGGTGCTCAGTGGATTTACAATGATAGCACCTTTTGGGCTCCTCTACTTGTACAGATTTGGGGTGAGTAACAAGGGAAGGGACAGGAGAATGCCCAGCCTCCTTTTTCCCAGGGGTAAAATGGCGATTCTGCTTTCCACCAACCCTGTACCCCTTTGCCAATGGTATATGTTTAATTGCAGTTTGTGACTGTTCGTAAGAGTCTGCAAACTAAGCTAATTCCTCCACTGCATTCATCTTTTTGTCCCACAAATACTGTTTTACACCATCACTGCACATATTCAGGAACTGTTCCTGAGTAATTAAATTATATGTTTCTTCCAAGCTTGTAACACCTTTTCCCCCTCACCTACTTATCTAATAAATCTCTCATTTTATTTACATAAATCACATTACACAATCCAAATCCCCTTTTAAGACTACTGAATTTAACCCAGTAGGTTTCAAGTGTAATCTGAAACTGTTTCAAAACCAGTTCCTTAAATTTACCATAGTTTGAAGCATCAATAGACTTCTTATTGAATATGTCCAGAGCTTTCCCAGTCAGTCAATTTTGCAACTAAAGTGGTCATTTTTTGAACTTCAAGAATCGCATGGAGAGTGCACAGTCTCTCAAAGGTGATGCAATATTTGACAATATCACTGGATTCATCAGACTGCGGAAATAACCGCTCCCATTTGTGGATTTTTGGAGAAGTGGAGCCAGCTGCTGAAGGGTTTTGTCTCTTCCACTCCATTACAGTCAGTTCACGCTTCTGGGTCTCAATCTGCGCCTGCATTTCTCAGTCTTTTAATCACAGGGCTCTTTTGTGAGCAGCTTCCTCCCCGACTGCCTCTGCCTCCATAGCCCTTCTGTGCACAGTCTCCTCCCTGGCTGCCTCTGCTTCTTTGAGCCTTACTTGAAACTTCCGGTCCTTTGCCTTCTCCTCCACTTCCAGTCTGGCCAGCTCTAGTTCTGTAGCAGCCTCACTGGTAGTCACTTTCCTGCTTTCTTGTGCTTATTTCCCTCACCCAAAATAAACAAAACAGAAAATAAACCAGTAACCACTTTGTCTGTTCTCCAGCCACCATATTCAAAACTCACTTAAAATCACTACCAGTGTCGCAAAGCAATCAGCTGTGCACAGATCCTGCTCAACTATGCTACTGTGACGGGTTTGGTCACAGAGACCCCTTGAGACTGTCACCTGATGTGCTGAGACTACCTCTGAGGCCATTCTCTCTGCCAGTTTGGGTCTTCAGAACCGTGCCTTGTCGAGCCAGACATGCAAGCCTGCTGCTGGGCCCAGACTTGAAAGAAGTTTAGTCTGTGAAAGAAGCTAATTGGGACACCTCTAAAGGTGAAATTTACCTGTATTCAGTTTTGATACACAGATAGCCAATTTCAGTGCAGCACAGATGAAGAATTTGCACTCAGGAAGATAGATTTTACTTCTCTTTATAGGCCATATTATTCTCTTTAAGGGGTCAGACTTGAGCTACTACAGTCATTTAACAAAAACAACTTGCAAATCAGTTAGCCATACAAAACCTAAAACTAGCTGAAATTCAAGATGCAATCAATAAAAAAAACTAAGGCCAATAGGTACATTTTCTAATACCTCCATTGTTAAAACTTGTTATATTTTCCTAACTAGGAATACAAATTCTAAGGATTCAAAATAAGAGTATTTGTTAATCCAATTAAAAATGTGAATTAAGTAACTATTTATAGAAGCAACTGGAAAACCTGTTCTTTTTCTTAATGTGTGAGCAGTGTTATGGTCTTTGAAGAAGTGCTGTACTCGTTAGTTTTGTGACATAGGTTCTTCTGGGGAGGAGGAAGACATAAGCAGCAGGAAAGTATGCTCTCCGCCTCAGTCTCCCCTTTTAGGGAGAATTTTGGGGACAGCTTTGCTTCCTGGGAACCAGGCATTGGTGTTCAAGCTGAGAAAAGAGGGGCTTATTTGTATGGTGTTTGTGACCACCTATGCTCAAGGAGCACTATATTAGTGTAAACATGTTACAGTAGGAAATGCCCTTCCTCCACATCATTGGTTTTTCCTCCCATTGGAAACCAACCTGCATGGCCCCACCATCTGCTACAGCATGATGGAGGAGATGATAGTAAAAACAAACTAGTAGGTTAAAACAGGTGTGTGTGTGTGTGTGCGCGTGCGTGTGAGAGAGATCAACAGCTGATAAGCTGAAACCCTCTTTCAGTTACAATTACCATCAAATGCTGCAAGAATATCTGGATAAAAGTTATACAAAAACTCCAGATCGGATTCAGAGCATGACACAGTGTTGAGATTACCCTGGTCAGAATCATGAATCAACTATTTCTAAGGATAGACAGGGAGCGCCTTTTATTAGATCTACTGGCAACATTTAATAAGGTGGTTTTCTACACCTTGTTTTACTACCACTCATACAATACTGAAGTAGTTTAGGTCAGATCCAATGGAGAGATATGAGTCAGTGATGGTGGATGAACACTCATTGGCCTGTACAGGACCTGGGTATGGATCCTGCTCTCCAAGAGTTGGGTTTTCAGTCCAATGTTCTTTAATAGCTATGTGGTACTGAGATTTGGTATTGGATTACAAGAAGGAGGCCAAAAATGACCCAGCAACACAAAAGTATATCAACTGGTTTAGGAAGGAAGTGTGAGGAGAATAAGACTTCCCCAAGCCTCTCTCAGGGCATGGTTACACATGCAGATGTAGAGCGCTGGGAGTTAAACCTGCCTTTGTAGAATGCAGTAGGGAAAGCACCGTAGTCTGTCCATACTGACAGCTGCAAGCGCACTGGCGTGGCCACATTTGCAGCGGCATTGGGAGCCGTGCATTATGGGCAGCTATCCCACAGAGCACCTCTTCCCATTCTGGTGCTGTGGCTTATAGGAAGGAGGCGTGGAGTGCGGGGCATTTTGGGTCCTGTCCCAATGCCCCATGATGTTTCTTCCGTCCACAGTTGGAGCCATCTTTCAACGTTTTTTATACTGTGCACTCTGTCTTCCCTTTCGGTCTGTGGGAATGGAACCCCAACTGCGGGAATGGAGCCTGAACTGCTGAGGAGTATGCTGACTAGTCTCGCCAGCACGTCACGTTTGGCAGTCGAATCATTCCTTATGATCCAAAGTGACAACGAGGGCTTCGACAATATCAACTCGAGTAACGCATACGACACGAGTTTGCTTATAGCATTCACGGACATGCTCACCATTGTGGAATGCTGCTTTTGGGCTTGGGAAATAAGCACTGAGTGGTGGGATCACATCGTCACGCACATCTGGGATGAGAAGTGGTGGCTGCAGAACTTTCGAATGAGAAAAGCCACTTTCATGGGTCCGTGTGAGGAGATCACCGCCACCCTGCAGTGCAAGGACATGAGACTGAGAGCTGCCCCGATGGTGGAGAAGCAGGTAGCTATTGCAATCTGGAAGCTGGCAACTCCAGACAGCTACCGATTGGTCGCTGACCAGTTTAGAGTGGGAAAGTCAACCGTTGGAATCGTACTGATGCAAATTTGCAAGGCCATTAATTCCATCCTGCTAAGAAGAACCGTGACTCTGGTCAACATGCATGATGTTGTGGCTGACTTTGCACAAATGAGTTTCCCTAACTGTGGAGGGGCAATAGATGGCATGCATATTCCAATACTGGCACCTCCTCATGTAGCCTCCGAGTACGTTAATTGGATGGAGTATTTCTCGATGTTTCTCCAGGTGCTTGTGGATCACCGTGGATGTTTCATGGGCATTAACGCAGGCTGGCCTGGAAAGGTGCATGAAGCACATATCTTTCAGAACACTGCCCTGTTCAGGAAGCTGCAAGCCGGGACTTTTTTTCCAGACCAGAAGATCACCGTAAAGGAAGTCGAAATGCCTATTGTGATCCTTGGAGACCCTGCCTACCCCTTAATGCTGTGGCTCATGAAACCTTACACGGGGACCCTTTACCTTTTACAGCAGTAAGGAGTGGTTCAACAACAGGCTGAGCTAGTGCAGAATGACCGTGGAGCGTGCCTTTGGTCGTTTAAATGGTTGCCAGTGCTCTCTGTATGGGAAGCTGGACCTGGCCGATGACAGCATCCCCGTGGTTATATCCATGTGCTGTACCCTCCATAACATTTGTGAAGTGAAGGGTGAAAGCTTCACTCAGGCATGGATCTCAGAGGTTCAACACCTGGAGGCTGAATTTGAACAGCCAGAGAGCAGGGCTATTAGAGGGGCTGCGAGAATTAGGGATGCCCTGATGGAGCAATTTGAGGCTGAAAGCCACCAGTAATGTCTGGGGCCCTGCATGGGAGTGAAGTGCAGTGGTTCCAACGCTAGTAGGCATCTGTGTTTGCTACACTGACCCGTGCCTGTTTCTTTTCTGGGCTAAGGTATCCTTTCCTTTATGCAATAATAAAGAATGTTTTCAAAGCCAAAAAATCCATTTATTGAAAAGACACACAACTGCTTGGGAAACAAAAGGCAAGAGGGTGGGGGTGGGGGTGGGGAACGGTACAATCAGAGATTTGGGTATGTCCTGTACAGTGAGTGCTGCACTTCAGGATGGCTATACTGCATGGTGACGAGGGTTGAGTGCAGTGGGTAAGGGTTGTAGTTTTCAGGGCTGTGTGGTGAAGCTATAGGTGCGGTGGAAAGAACCCAGCTGTTGGGGGAAGTGGGTTGGAGATGACATGGGGGCACAAGGGAAAGAGTTTTGGAGCAAGGGTTGAGGGGGGGAGGGCAGGGGTGGTGGTATTGATCTGCCTGCATTGCTACGAGCGCCTGTATCGAGTTTGCTTGGTGCTCCATGATGCTTAGCAGCTGCTCCATGCTTTGGTACCAGCGATCTGCATTCTGCTGGCAGACCTTCCTTTCACTCTCCCGCCACTCCTGCACTTTTTGATTTTCATTACTTGAATGCTGCATTACTTCATGCAACATGTCTTCCTTGCTTCTACGCGGCCTCTTTCTGATTCTTTGGCATCAGCCGGTGGTAACACAGACGGCTGAGATCTCAAGGTTGCATCTGTAAAGGCAAAATGCAACACTTAACAGAGGCAACGTTGTTCATACCAGACAGAGCAATGATTCCCCCATACTGAAGGGCAAGCACAATAGCATAATTTGCCCATCTCAAAGCGAGTGCACATAACCAATGGGAGCCCCAAAATGGTAAGTAGGCAGAGGGTCAAGCGTGACCGATTGTTTCACGGCTGTACTGTCTTCTGGGTTTCTGTGCTTTGGGGAGCAGCAGGGGGCCCCTATACTGAACCCTGTCCCCACATTTTCCATAGGAGTTCATTCTGGAAGATATCTCGCTGCTGAGGGTGACCTGGAAAGCAAGGGAGGGTCTTCTACTGCAATGCGGCTTCTGCCCTGGCCCATATGCATCTTGCCTCTGTGCAGCAATGGTCCCCCCACCCCCATGGCACGGATAAGTTAGCCTGACTTGGACAAGGATCACAGTGGCTCTCCCGAGAAACCTGCGCAAGCGCATTGCCCAAGTTCTGCATGAGACCTTTGCAGTAATCAGCCTCAGTGATTTCTTCAATGTGAGAGAGCACATCAATGCCCCATTTTGCATCTAGGCACGCATGCAGCCCTAACCCTCCTCGCCCCAAGAGCCCGCACCGAAAAACCTCCTTCCCAAAATAAAACCCACTTACCAGGAACCACCTTGGTGTTTGTCCTTCCCCAAGCACCGGCCGCTGTGACTGGCTACCTTCCTCCTGGCTTGAAAACAGCTCCTGGCTGCATGCATCTAGGGATTCTGGGGTGTCTTCCTCCGCCTCAGTACCCTCGCTCCTGCTTTGCTCCTCCTGCCTTGTTGCACTGGGCTCTGAAGGTCCATGGCTGTCCCCGGAATGGAGGTGGAGTCACTCCCAAGTATCTCATCCAGCTCTTTATAGAAATGGCAGGTCGTGGGGGCAGCACCGGAGCGGTGGTTTGCCTTGTGGGCTTTGCGGTAGGCATTCCACAGCTCCTTCATTTTAATCCTGCACTGCAGTGCGTCCCGGTCATGGCCCCTTTCCATCATGTCCCTTGATATCTGCCTAAAGGTATCGTAATTCCTACAGCTGGAGCGCAGCTGGGACTGGACAGCTTCCTTCCCCTAAACACTGATGAGGTCCAGCACCTTGCCATTGCTCCATACTGGGGCTCGCCTGGAGCATGGTCACCTGGAAAGATTCGCTGAGAGTACTCCACGCCTGACTGAGCAAACAGGATGGGATTTTTCAAAATTCCCAGAGGATTTAAAGGGCGGGTCTGATGGTTGTCACCTGAGGACAGGGCAGTAGAGTTCAAAGTGATGACCAGAGTGGCTAGCACAGGCATTGTGGGACAGTTCTGGAGGCCGATCAGAGTGCATTAACAAACCAGGGCGTCCACACTGGCTCCGTGGCGCTCCAGCAGAGGTACAGTAAACTTTACTCCACTCACTGAGGTGGAGTACCAGCAGCGCTGTAGCCATGGAGTCGGAGCACTCTACGTGCCTTACCAGTGAGAACGGGTAGCGAGCTAGTGCACCAAGGGCTCTTTTATTGTGCTGTAACTCGCAAGTATAGAAAAGGCCTCAGTTTTTGATAGAGACTATTCAGAGACAGCCAGAAAAGTCTAGGTGTGGTCATTAAACAAGGGCTGATTTACGAAACATCATCAGCAATGGTTAAGGATACTTCTTACCATATTAAGGCCTGGTCTACACTAGAAAATTAAGTCGGCTTAACGACATCAGTCAGACGTGTGAAAAACCCACATCGCGAGGTAATTAAACCGATCTAACCCCCAGTGCAGACAGCACTAGGTTAACTGAAGAATTCTTCCATCAGCCTACCTACTGCCTCTCCCAGACGTGGATTACCTATGCCAATGATAGAAACCCTCCTGTCAGCATACGTAGTGTCTACACTGAAGTGCTACAGCAATGCAGCTGTGCCACTGTAGCATTTCAAGTGTAGACAAGCCCCGAACATGTCACCAGCCGGCAAACTTCCCTCTCAAATTGTGATCTAGTAACCAGTATGCAGTATTATAGGATTAGTAATGCCATTACTGAATTATAGCAATGTGCTCTATATTCAGATGCTACTATTATAGTCAGGTGTGGTCAAACAGATTCACTATTTATTTGCTGCTTCGTATTTCACATTGCAGGCCTTAGAATTACGTTTACAAAATGTTATTCCTGCTGAAAATCCTAGATATAAAACTTTTAGATAATGTATTCACCTCTTAGCTCAGAGAGACGAGCAATCTCATCAGAAACTCTAATGACAGAAGAAATGTTTTGCAGTAGGTCCTAAATTTTGAAAAATCCAACCTCAAAAATGCTTAAAAGTTAATCACAACTATTTAACAGTGCTTCATGCACATACATTATGTGGCTCGCTGACTTCGTAAGTACTTCCTCCATCAACAGACTTTCAGTTCCGGTTGATTGATAAAGTATCACAAAATGACTGCACTTAGATAGCAGTGACATTCCATTTGTTACATGGCACATGCCCCACCACCACCAAAATCATTCTGTTTCAGTGTATTTGTTCTTACCACAGGCAATAGTCCAATAAACCAAGGAGTCTGGCGCCTGGTAGAGGATTCGGTATGGTGCTACCCTAGCACTGGAGTCCAGCACAACATCAAGAGTACCCACTAGGAGACCTGTGAAACAGGAAATTCTGTTGGTGAATGTGGCCTGCTAGACTATCTGTTGCATATTAAAATACTATATGACCGATCATTTTTGCCAACAGGTAAAAGATCTATAATCAAAACAGATTTCAGCTTTTACACGAGTTGATATTAGTTTAAAAAAGAAAACATGCTAAAGAAGAAGAATTTTTTGTTTGTTTGTTTAAGAAAAAGCACATTTTAAAACAGTTCACATTCTTTAGGCATTTCCTTAAGATACACTGAACACCCCACAAAAGTTCAAATTTGGAATTTCAGGTAGGAAAAGAATAATCCAAAGATTTCATCTACTACACAAATCATCTACTACAGTCTCTGGAATGGCTGTTGAAAACAAGCTTGGCCATGACTATACTTCAGGCTATATAACTGTGGTGTAGATGTTCAAGGTGGGAGGATCTCAGAACCAGGCAGCAGCCCGAGTTTGAACATCTACACTGCAATTAAACAATCCCTTAGCCCAAGCCCCATGAGCCCCGATCAGCCAGCACAGGTCAGTGTCTAGTTGCAGTATCAGACATACCCATACAGTAAAACTCTTTTCAGCAGCAAAGAGGAGAACTAACTAAGAACCTATGGACATGTCAAGGAAACCATTGAAGAGACATTAACACTTGTGTATCAAGTTCCACTGGATGTCTCCTTGCCCTTAGGGTAGCTAATGATCTTCTAATTCAGGGGTTTTAAGAAGATATTCTGTAAAGGAAAAACAAAAGCAAAACACAAAACAACAAATGGAGGGATGTTTTTTATATTCTTGATTAGGTATAAAGAAGACATGGAAGATTTCCCCACCCTCCATAAGTTGGACTTCACCTGGTTTTGCTAGATGTTTTGAGGACGGAGAAGAGGGTGTCTCAAAGAGTACTATTGTGAGCGCTCTTGCACTATAGCCAAAGAAGGGTAATGTACCTTTATCAATGGCATCCTTTCTCCAGGTATTCATTAGATACTGCAATTAAACGAGTCAAAACAAGAACAAAAAAAAAGCTCCAAAATTTGAATGCATTGACTAACATTCTCTTCCCCTTTTCAGTTGCTCATATTCAGTTTTGTAATGTCATAATTGTACTACTTCTCCATTGTGCTGTCTTTCCTGGTAGACAAAACCGGAATTTCTAATATGAAAAAAAAAGAAAAGAACCCTTTCCTCACCCTTCCTCTTTTTTGGGACTGTCAGGGTTCCTTCCCCACTCTGAACTCTGGGGTACAGATGTGGTGTCCCGCATGAAAGACCCCCTAAACTTATTTTTACCAGCTTAGGTTAAAAAAACTTCCCCAAGGCACAAATTCCTTCCTTGCTTTAGTATCGCTGCCACAGCCAAGCGATTTAAACAAACATTCAGGGAGGGCCACATGGAGCCCTACCTTCCCCAAATATCCCCCGAAGCTCCTACACCTCCTTTCCTGGAAAGGCTTGAGAATAATATCCTCACCAATTGGTACAGGTGAGCACAAACCCAAACCCTTGGATCTTAAGAACAATGAAAAATTAATTGGGTTCTTAAAAGAAGAATTTTAATTAAAGAAAAGGTAAAATAATCACCTCTGTATAATCAGGATGGTAAATACTTTACAGAATAACAAAAGACACAAAAAACACGAGGATTTCCCCTCCAGGCAAAACTTTAAAGTTACAAAAACAGGGATAAAGCTCCCTCTTAGCACAGGGAAAATTCACAAGCTAAAATAAAAGGTAATCGAATGCATTTCTTTTCTGCTATTACGTACTATTTCTGCAACACTAGATGCTTAGTTCAGATATAGCTTAGGGAGATGTATTTTCCCCTGCCCTGTTTCCCGGCTGGCTCTGAGAGACACAGATAAAAAAACCTTCCCCCACAGATTTGGAAGTATCTTCTTCGCTTATTGGTCCTTTTGGTCAGGTGCCCCCACCCCCTTATCTGAGCTTCTTAACCCTTTATAGGTAAAAGAGGAATTGACCCTTTATAGGGTAAAAAGGGATTTTATGCTACCCTTAGCTGTACGCTTATGACAGGGACAAAGTATCCTTTCGGGCTCTCTTTAAACATCTGAAAGATACAAAGAGCACAAACTGATCGTTTCCCCTTTCGAGTTGCTTTTAAGTCCAAATGTCAATTAACATTGGAATTATCCCACCAACAGTCAACCTAGAGCAATTAGGTGGCTTTCATTGGATGTATTTCAAACAAACTCATTTATAGTTCTTCCTGGGTCAGATTGGTTGGGAGGTAATCTCCTCCCGTTGCATTAATGTCCATCAGCCACCTTTTGTGTCTAAGGAGTCTCAATTATCACGCTGAAGACAGACCTGAATATGTTACCAGAACTTTGGCAGGCAGTGCTACAAGGATGTATGCCTATAATAGAAGCTGAATAGAAAACAAGAGATACTTTCTATTAAACAAGAGATACTACACATTAACTGGACAAGTTGGCCTCATTTGACATACCTTAAGTCTAACCTCTGATTTGACTTTTTGACAACTACTGTTGACCAGATGGCTTCCCCAAACATTCTATAAATACTCCTAGATAAGTTTTGACTCCATTCAAAAACCAAATCGGCAAGAATAATTTAAAATTGTTCCTTTAAAATGTGCATGATCTTGCAACTCATCTACATTAAACAATTTTGCCATTACAAGGCCCTGATCCAGTAAAGCACTTAATCACATGCTTAGTTTTAGGCATATGCGTAGTCCCTTACAACTTTAAAAGGTAAGCATGTGTTTAAGTGTTTTACTGGACTGAGGTATAGGGCAATGTTTTCTACAAAAGTGAACTGCAAAGGAGCTTTTGCTCTGTATTTGCATTAAATGTGTTGCAAGAGTTACACTCAAGCTTCTTCATGCTTTGCAACTCCATGCATTTGCAGACAGTATTACAAATGCAAGTCATGGGGCAACAGCCAAATAAATTATTTGTAGGCCATGTGTGCTCTCATAGTGATAAGCAGCACCATCAAAACTCCTGATTTGGCTGCAAATTCCCACCTTCATGCAATTCAAAATTTCTCTATTTCTTTCCTGCTGCTGTACTTCCAAAATTGATATGATGTGACTGTGGTCCTGAGGATTCTGCCACCACCTCTGCAAGTATGTCACTGCAGAAAACTAGCACAGAGAGAGCTCAGGACACTGGAGGCAGCACAAACCCATTGGCCTGCTCAGCGGTGTCAAGTCAGGAAAATATCTCCCTCCCTAACTCATTCTCACTGAGCTGTTGGAGACTGGGGAAAGGAGAATAAAAGTTATGGAGTAGGGGTGTCCAATCCTTTTTAACTGGAGAAACAGACTGCAGAGGTGTTACTGCTGGTGAGGCTAGGGGAAGGAATATTCATAACGCTCCACAAAAACCCAGATTTCAGTTAATCTCTTTTTTTCCATATCTTCACTCTTTACATGTAATTTATGGCTATGACTTACTTTATTTATAAAACTGAACACAGTATTTTGATAGCAAGAAACGTTGCTTAGAAATTTGTTTTTTAAAAAATAATGTGTTTATTCATATTTTATGAAGCCAATTAATATTGCCTATTCAAATTTTACAATTACCCTTGAAGGCTGTCCTTTAAGAACTGCTCCAGTTTACACCATAAGTCAGTTTCTTTTGTGCAGGCAGGTGATGCAAGCAGAATGAAATAATAGCCGTTTAAATCAGAACAGAAGTGATTGTATTAATTGTTATTAAAAAAAAAAGGTCTATTTTAACCCTCTCCCAGTTTATTAACTCATGACAGAGCAAGTACATTCTGCTACACATTAGCAATGAATAGATTTAAGAGATCAAATGAAAAGATGTAATTGAAAAAAAATAATTTAAAAATATACTTCTTAATTCACCATTTACCCAAAATAATGTATTACCCAAATCATGGTTACATCCTCTTGCATGAGTTAACCCTTGAATTACACAGCCATTTTTATATCCACGAAAAAAAATGGACAAACATGACTTACTGTTTGTACTTTTCTACAGTATTTCAGAATGTTGTATGTTAATAGCAATCTTACAACAAAATAAAAATATTTCGCGTTTCACAGTACTAAAGACCTATTAGACCTTATTCATATGACTAGTTCTTGTTGTGAGCAAGAATTATTCAAGTGAGTAGGGGTTTTTAGGATCAGCCCCATAGTAATTAAAATGAGGGCCCTGATCCTGCAAGCACTCATTCAGGTGAGTAATTTAATGCACAGAAGTAATCCCATTAGAGACAGCTGTTTACAAGATCAGAGCCTGAAATACTACACAGATTCTGCAAATTACTCTGCGTAGGTAGACTGCACTTGCATGAAACCCTGTTCATTGTAGTTGTTAGTCTGCCTGGAGCTACTTGTGGGTCAGAGCCCTACTTAGCAGTTGTTATAACCTTAGTCCCAGATCTGGACCTTAGCGTCCAAAATATGGGGGTTAGCATGAAAACCTCCAAGCTTAGCTACCAGCTTGGACCTGGTACTTGCTGCCACCACCCAAAAAATTAGAGTGTTTTGGGGCACTCTGGTCCCCCTGAAAAACCTTCCCTGGGGACCCCAAGACCCAAAACACTCTAATTTTTTGGGTGGTGGCAGCAAGTACCAGGTCCAAGCTGGTAGCTAAGCCTGGAGGTTTTCATGCTAACCCCCATATTTTGGACGCTAAGGTCCAGATCTGGGACTAAGGTTATAACATGAGTGGCAGCTGGTGGGAGATAGACAGAATCCAGAAGCCAGTAGAAATATTATATTTTTCTTTTCTCTGCTAAGGGCTTTTTAGCAGAGAGAAGCAGTTGGTTTTAAAAGGGAACCAGAGAGAATTTTTTTTTTCTGCTCTCTCTCGCAGTTTGTGGCTTGCATGTTAAGGGTCTTTTGTCATGCAATAGCCCTCCCATTAGGAGGCAAGTACCAGCACTTATAGGCATGCAAATAAAGTGGTTTTTCTGGTTTCCCTTCATTGAACATTAGCTAGAGAGAGAAAAGGAAAATTAGCTAAAGGCACTGTTGCTAGGCAGACTTCAGGAGGCAACAGAGAACCTGCAGTTCAGAAGATAAACACCGGAGGGCACCCCAACACAAGAAAACAGGAACCATGACTTCTAAGGCAAAAATTGACGCCGAAGAACAAATCAAAGAAGCTGAACACAGGCGACAACTGGAAATAAAACAAAAGAGATGGAGATGAAAGAAAGAGAAGAACAGATCAAAGAGGCAGCCTACCAAAGAGAACAGGCAGCCAAAGAGGCAGCCTACCAAAGAGAACAGGCAGCCAAAGAGGCAGCCAAAGAGGCAGCACACAAAAGAAAACTAGAAGAAAAAGAGATGGCCTACCGAAGGAAACAAGCAGAAGATGAGTTGGCCCACAGAAGGAAGCAAGAAGAAGAGGAGGCGGCCCACCGCCGAGACATGGAAAAACAACAAAAAGAAATGGAAAAACAACAAAAAGAGAATGAAGAGAAGGAAAAACAGAGAAAACATGAACTGGAGATGGCAAAAGCTGGGCTGCCTGTGCCAGCCAACCCTAACAACCCGGCGCCAAATATTGCTCCACAGCACAGGAAATTTCCCACCTACAAGGCAGGTGATGACACAGAGGCCTTCTTGGAAAACTTTGAAAGAGCCTGTCTTGGGTACAGCATCCCCGAAGACCCGTACATGGTAGAATTAAGGCCACACCTCAGTGGACCTTTAGCAGAGGTGGCAGCTGAAATGCCTAAGCAGCAAATGAATGACTATAAACTTTTTCAAACCAAGGCCAGATACAGGATGGGGATAACCCCAGATCATGCCCGTCGGCGCTTCAGAACCCAAAAGTGGAAACCAGAGGTGTCATTTCCCAAACACGCCTACTACATTGCAAAAAACTATGAGGCCTGGCTAACAGGAAACAACATTCAAACCTTGGAAGAACTGAACCTCCTCATACAAATGGAGCAGTTCTTGGATGGTGTTCCTGAAGACATCACACGGTACATACAAGATGGAAACCCCAAGAATATCGCTGAGGCGGGGGAGATTGGAGCCAAATGGATGAAACTGGCAGAAAGCAAGAAAGCTACTGTCAAGGGGAACAATTACCCCAGGGGGCACACAGACCATAAACCCTACAACCGAGGACAGCCAAAGACCCCACATACCACCCAAGTAAAGCCACAGATACCCTACCCTTCAACCTCACCAGTCTCCAGTAACTCACCTCGGCCCAGTGACCCATCAGATGGAAGATGCTTTAAGTGTAATGAACTGGGACATATCAAGGCCAAGTGTCCCAAGAACACCATGCGAGTGCAATTCATTACACCACCATCACACCAAAGATCCCCAGGCCCGGATGCCTCTCAAATACCCTTGGAGCGAAGGGAAAATTTAAGAGTGGGCGGAAAGAAGGTTACTGCGTGGAGAAACACGGGGGCACAAGTGTCAGCTATCCACCAATCCTTCGTTGACCCCAAATTCATCAACCCAAAGGCCAAAGTTACAATTTACCCCTTCATGTCACAAGCTGTAGACTTGCCTACAGCTCAACTGCCTGTCCAGTACAAGGCTGGTCAGGAATGTGGACTTTTGCAGTCTATGACAATTATCCTATCCCCATGCTACTGGGGGAAGACTTGGCCAACCAGGTGAGGCGGGCCAAGAGAGTGGGAATGGTTACACGTAGCCAAACCAGGCAAGCTTCCAGACCCATTCCTGTTCCTGAACCGTCCACAGAGGCCCCGTCTGTGTTACCAGAGACCCAGACAGAGGTAGTGGACCCGGATTCCATGCCTACCACTGAAACAGCCACAGCATCTCCAGTCCCAGGCCCGGAACTGGAACAGCAACCAGCACCAGCAAGTGCAACCACATCTTCAAACTCAACGCCAGAGGGCGCCAGCAAGCCAGAACTGGCAAAAGCAAAAGACAGCCATACCCAAAAGGCTCAGCCAGAGCCTGAAATACCCTCAGGTGCACCAGCGGAGAGCGGTTCACCAGCAACGGAAACAACCCCATCACCTACATCGCTTCCAGAGGGACCAAGCCCAAGTCCACAGTCTGAGGAAGAACTGGTGACCCCCAGCCTCAAGGGAACAGTTCCAGGCTGAGCAGGAAGCAGATGACAGCCTTCAGAAAGCGTGGGCGGCGGCACGGAGCACCCCACCGCCTCTCAGCTCTTCTAATCGATCCCGGTTTGTTATAGACCAAGGACTTTTATACAAGGAAATTCTTTCTGGTGGACACCGGGAAGAATGGCAGCCGCAAAAACAGTTGGTGGTTCCAACTAAGTACCGGGGGAAGCTCTTAAGCTTAGCCCATGATCATCCCAGTGGCCATGCTGGGGTGAACCGAACCAAGGACCGGTTGGGGAAGTCCTTCCACTGGGAGGGGATGGGCAAGGATGTTGCCAAGTATGTCCGGTCTTGTGAGGTATGCCAAAGAGTGGGAAAGCCTCAAGACCAGGTCAAGGCCCCTCTCCAGCCACTCCCCATAATTGAGGTCCCATTTCAGCAAGTAGCTGTGGATATTCTGGGCCCTTTCCCAAAAAAGACGCCCAGAGGAAAGCAGTACGTACTGACTTTAGTGGACTTTGCTACCCGATGGCCAGAAGCAGTAGCTCTAGGCAACACCCGGGCTAACACTGTGTGCCTGGCCCTAACAGACATCTTTGCCAGGGTAGGTTGGCCCTCTGACATCCTTACAGATTCAGGGTCTAATTTCCTGGCAGGGACCATGGAAAAACTGTGGGAAACTCATGGGGTGAATCACTTGGTTGCCACCCCGTACCACCATCAAACCAATGGCCTGGTGGAAAGGTTCAATGGAACTTTGGGGGCCATGATACGTAAATTCATCAACGAATTCTCCAATAATTGGGACCTAGTGTTGCAGCAGTTGCTGTTTGCCTACAGGGCTGTACCACATCCCAGTTTAGGGTTTTCACCATTTGAACTTGTGTATGGTCACGAGGTTAAGGGGCCATTACAGTTGGTGAAGCAGCAATGGGAGGGGTTTATGCCTTCTCCAGGAACTAACATTCTGGACTTTGTAAGCAACCTACAAAGCACCCTCCAACACTCTTTAGCCCTTGCTAAAGAGAACCTAAAGAATGCTCAAGAAGAGCAAAAGGCCTGGTATGACAGACATGCCAGAGAACGTTCCTTCAAGGTAGGAGACCAGGTTATGGTCTTGAAGGCGCAACAGGCCCATAAGATGGAAGCATCATGGGAAGGGCCATTCACGGTCCAAGAGCGCCTGGGAGCTGTAAACTACCTCATAGCATTTCCCAATTCCTCACTAAAGCCTAAAGTGTACCATGTTAATTCTCTCAAGCCTTTCTATTCCAGAGATTTACAGGTTTGTCAGTTTACAGTCCAGGGAGATGATGCTGAGTGGCCTGACGGTGTCTAACGGGAAAAAAGACGGTGGCGTGGAAGAGGTGAACCTCTCAACCACCCTGGAACATCTGCAGCGGCAACAAATTAAGGAGCTGTGCACTAGCTTCGCCCCATTGTTCTCAGCCACCCCAGGACGGACTGAACGGGCATACCACTCCATTGATACAGGTAATGCTCACCCAATCAGAACCCCACCCTACCGAGTGTCTCCTCATGCCCAAGCTGCTATAGAACGGGAGATCCAGAATATGCTACAGATGGGTATAATCCGCCCATCTACCAGTGCATGGGCATCTCCAGTGGTTCTGGTACCCAAACCAGATGGGGAAATACGCTTTTGCGTGAACTACCGTAAGCTAAATGCGGTAACTCGTCCGGACAACTATCCAATGCCACGCACCAATGAGCTATTGGAAAAGTTGGGACGTGCCCAGTTCATCTCTACAATAGACTTAACCAAGGGGTACTGGCAAGTACCGCTAGATGAACCTGCCAAGGAGAGGTCAGCATTCGTCACCCATGCGGGGGTGTATGAATTCAATGTCCTTCCTTTCGGCCTTCGAAATGCACCCGCCACCTTCCAGAGGCTGGTAGATGGTCTACTAGCTGGACTGGGAGAATTTGCAGTTGCCTACCTCGATGATGTGGCCATTTTTTCAGACTCCTGGCCCGAACACCTACTACACCTGGAAAAGGTCTTTGAGCGCATCAGGCAGGCAGGACTAACTGTTAAGGCCAAAAAGTGTCAAATAGGCCAAAACAGAGTGACTTACCTGGGGCACCAGGTGGGTCGAGAAACCATTAACCCCCTACAGGCCAAGGTGGATGCTATCCAAAAGTGGCCTGTCCCACGGTCCAAGAAGCAGGTCCAATCCTTCTTAGGCTTGGCCGGATACTACAGGCGATTTGTACCACACTACAGCCAAATCGCTGCCCCATTGACCGACCTGACCAAAAAGACCCAGCCAAATGCAGTTAAGTGGACTAATAAGTGTCAAAAGGCCTTTACCCAACTTAAGGCAACGCTCATCTCTGACCCTGTGCTCAGGGCCCCGGACTTTGACAAGCCATTCCTAGTAACCACGAATGCATCTAAGCGTGGTATAGGAGCAGTGCTCATGCAGAAAGCAACAGATCACAACTTCCATCCTGTCGTGTTTCTCAGCAAAAAACTGTCTAAAAGGAAAAGTCACTGGTCAGTCAGTAAAAAGAAATGCTATGCCATTGTGTACGCCCTGAAAAAGCTACGCCCATATGTTTGGGAACGGCGGTTCCAACTACAAACTGACCATGCTGCACTAAAGTGGCTTCATACTGCCAAGGGGAACAACAAAAAACTTCTTCGTTGAAGTTTAGCTCTCCAAAATTTTGATTTTAAAATTCAACACATCACAGAAGCTTCTAACAAAGTAGCTAATGCACTCTCCCGTGAGAGTTTCCCAAAATTCAGTAGTTAAAAAGTGTTCTTAAAATGTAAAGTCTGTTAGTTATATACTTAGGAGTATATGTAAAGGCCTATGTGTTGTATTAATCTGTTTATTTTCAAGTTCTAGAAGAAAATCGCCGCCAGTAAGCTTCCCCACTGTCTGCAATTTGGGGGGGCGTGTCATAAACAGATAGCTAAGGGTTAATGTCTCTTTCACCTGAAGCACCTGACCAGAGGACCAATCAGGAAACCGGATTTTTTCAACTTTGGGTGGAGGGAATTGAGTGTCTGAGTCTTTTGTCTTTTGTCTGCCTGCCTGCTTTCTCTGAGCTTTGGAGAAGTAGTTCTACTTTCTAGTCTTCTGTTTCTAAGTGTAAGGACAAAGAGATCAGATAGTAAGTTCTATGGTTTCTTTTCTTTGGTATTTGCATGAATATAAGTGCTGGAGTGCTTTGATTTGTATTCTTTTTGAATAAGGCTGTTTATTCAATATTCTCTTAAGCAATTGACCCTGTGTTGTATCATCTTAATACAGAGAGAACATTTGTACTTATTTTTCTTTCTTTTTATATAAAGCTTTCTTTTAAGACCTGTTGGAGTTTTTCTTTACTTCAGGGAAATTGAGTCTGTACTCACCAGGGAATTGGTGGGAGGAAGAAGTCAAGGGGAGATCTGTGTGTTGGATTGCTAGCCTAATTTTGCATTCCCTCTGGGGGAATAGGAAAGTACTTTTTGTTTCCAGGAGTGGGAACAGAGAGGGAGATTCACTCTGTTTGGATTCACAGAGCTTGTGTCTGTGTATCTCTCCAGGAGCACCTGGAGGGGGGAAGGGAAAAAGGATTATTTCCCTTTGTTGTGAGACTCAAGGGATTTGGGTCTTGGGGTCCCCAGGGAAGGTTTTTCAGAGGGACCAGAGTGCCCCAAAACACTCTAATTTTTTGGGTGGTGGCAGCAGGTACCAGGTCCAGGCTGGTGGCTAAGCTTGGAGGTTTTCATGCTAACCCCCATATTTTGGACGCTAAGGTCCAAAACTGGGACTAAGGTTATTACAGCAGTACAGGATATTATCAACTTCCAAACAAACATATAAAACCACACACTCTCCTGAGTATTTTAAACTACTATTGTTAAAAGTAACTTCTAAAATAACTACATATGAAAGTTACTAGAGGAAAAACATGTTTCTCTTTTTTCAGTTTACTTTATGCTCTTGACAACATGCCACAGTCATCTTTGAATGTTTGCGCCATGGACAATGTTTCTACTCCCCATTTTTTTTTCTTTCTTTAAGTATATTCAGTAATTACAGTTTTCAGTAAAAAATAGCTTCTGTAGATTTCGGTGCAGCAATTGTTTTAACAAAGCATATTTAGATTTCCCATGAGTACACAATTATATTCCATCTAGGCAAGTTTTTAATATAGTCCTATGAAGTAATCCTCCATTTGTTTGGTTTTATGAAAACTTTATATTAGAAGATGCACACGGACACACACAATCTTCTGGCTCCCACTCCTTTTGGGAGCAACCACATCCATATGAGCGGAGACTTGTACTTGCACAGAGCCCCTTAGACAAAGAGGGCTTCATGTGGGGTAGAAGGAAGGTCTGATTGCAAGATCAGAGACTTGGACTATATGACAACTTTTTTTGTTATTATCTAAAACAGGTTAGACCCTGTCACCTGGGTGATGAAGTACAGTAACCCTTCAACCTTAAAGTCATTGCATGATACAGCAACAGCTGCCTATTACACAAGCTATTTGTCAAAAAGTTGAGGACAACAGCAGACTGCGAAACTTGCAGTTCAACTTGAAAGTTTTAAATTTTAGTGATTTTTTGGAATTTTCCATTCAATCCCAATGATCCATTACTCCCACAACATTCAGTATAATAGGCAACCTGCACTAAGAAAAATTGACTCTTACTGAAGACATACCGATCTGCCATGACTGATTTCTCACCAAATATGTTCACTGCGGCCTTTGCTGAGCCACCATGGTCAACTGCCAGAGTTACACCTGCAGAGGAGTCACTTCAGGACTACGCAAAGCTCTTCTTAATTTGCATAATTTTACACGTGGCCTACCAAAATCTCACATTTTTCTCTTAGCATTTATTTTAAAAATTTCTATCAATTATATTATTAAAAAAAAAGTAACTCTACGAAGAATTATAACCACAGTGTACAATCCTCAGGTCATCTTCAGTCAGAGATTTATTTTTTTCTATTGCAGTTTAGCATGTAAATCTTTAAGACATAAGAGCAACTCCAGCACTACGTGTTGTATCAACTAAATTCCAACAGAACAAAGATTTAGCCAGATTGTGACGCTCCCTCCATCACATTGGTGAGCAGCGACCCATTGACTTCAGCAGACCTACTCACAGAACCACTCTCTTCTATGACTGGGGAGGGAGAGGAAGTGTCTCAAACTGGCCCTAGGAGAGCATACAAAATCAGGTCACTTAATAATTTTTCAAAACATTCGTATTATTTTTCAGTGTGATGTTTTAAATACTAAATAAAAGATGTACGATTCAATGGCCTCCCAATACATGAAGTATGTTGATGGTCCCCTTCCCTTTCCACTTACAGCGTGAGCCCATAATGGGTACTTCTGTAAACAGTAATCATTAAAGAGCCTGTCAAAGTTCAGGACAGCTGCACCTGTATTTCCCTCTCCATGGTCCAGCAAGGGCACCCACTTTTAGTCTTCTGCCCCTCCCCTCCCCGCCATCACCTCTCTTGGGCAGACATTCACATCTTGCTCCCTCTGATTGGGTTTTTTCAGACTGGACAGTTCCATGCCTTCGCTGTAGCAGTGAACCAGAATGCCTAGACAGGCCAACTTCAGTGTTTTGTTTTCTCTTCAGAGACTATAAGCAGTGTAATTACCCACAGTTTCAAGTTACCAAATAGCTCTAAGCAAGCACATGTATCAAGCTGAAAGCATTAGAGAGAAAACGTTAAAAACAGTAAAAGAACCTACATGCATGTTAATAAGACTACCAGAGATCACCCACCCAACTCCAACAAGGGCTCTGGTCAGCGAACAATACATCAAACCCCACAAAGGGCTTATTCTGTGGTGACAAGTTCATAACAGCTTTATCTCAGTACAAGCATCCTCAGGAATGAGTTAGGGCTATCTACACTGGCTGTGCTTTAACATGGCTTGTGTGGTCAAGGCAAATGCTGGGAGAGAGCTCTCCCAGTGCTCTAAAAAACCCATCTCCACAAGGGGCACAGCTACCAGCACTGGTGCACTGGCTACACTGGCGCTTTACAGCAACAAAACTTGCTGCACTCAAGGGGGAGTTTTTTCATAACTCTGAGCGAGAAAGTTGCAGCGCTGTAAACTGCTAGTGTAGACAAGCCCTATGTCTTTCCTTTATATAGCTTTGGCCTTTGATCTTCAGATTCCAGGAACAGATAATCAGCAGAAAAGGGGCCCCTCCTCAGGGCACAGCTTCAAAAGGCTGGGTAACCTGTATAACTGGAGGTGGGACTTTGCATTCACCTCCCTCTAGAGATTTTGCCAGCAAAAAACACTTTACACTGTTTTTCCAAGTCCATTCTTGTCTGACCCATTATTCAATACAGTCCTTTGAAATTCACACTTCCAGTGCTCAAAATAATACATTACCTTTGCATTCAATACAATGGACTCCAACGATACTTAAACGTAATTCAAGAAGACTTTTCAGGGCACTTTCCTGCAATAGCCCTATCTGTCACACTCCCAGTGCAGTTGTTAAAGACATAGGAAGCTCTATCAAAGAGGCTAAGGATCATGTAGGTCTGCAGAATTAACTACTTTGTCACACCTAGAGGCAATCTTTGATGAAGCTACGTTGATTTACACCATGACCTGGCCCTAAGAATTAAATTTTGTACAGCTGTAATAGGTTGTGAAAAGAGTTGTCCTAAAGCTTGGATATCATTAGCTAGGTTATAAAAGTACTGACTCACAACAGCAACAAAAACAAAATAGCGAAGATGTTCAGTATGTGAAGGTAATTTTATTTTCCTTCATCACCACAATGAATCATTATTTTCCCGTACTTTTGCAAGGCAGTCCTCGTGGTTGATTAGGTAATCTACTCACTCATTTATTTTTATTACAGGAAGAGGTCCAATGACATACCTGTCAAAGCCCAGTGTAAACAACATTCAAAACTCCAGAGTTAATATCATGAATCCAATCTTATTTACCTTACTCGTGTGAGTAGTTCTAGGGACTTCAGTAATGACACTAGATCAGTGGTTTTCAACCAAGGGTACATGTATCCCTGGGTGCATGCAGAGGTCTTGCAGGGGGTACATCAACTCATCTAGATAGGTGCCTAGTTTTACAACAGGCAACATCAAAAGCACTAGCAAAGTAAACACAAACTAAAATGTCATACAATGACTTGTTATACTGCTCTGTATACATTCACTGAAATGTAAGCACAATATTTATATTCCAATTGATTTTATAATTATACGGTAAAAATGAGAAAGTAGGCAATTTTTCCATTAACAGCATGCTGTGACACTTTTGTATGTTTATGTCTGATTTTGTAAGCAAGTAGTTTTAAAGTGAGGTGGTACTTGGGGGCACGCAAGACAAATCAAAATTCTGAAAGGGGTACAGTAGTCTGGAAAGGTTGAGAGCCACTGCACTAGATTAATAAATTGATGCCATTCTCAGAAAATTAAACAAAACCGAACATTCTAGTCTGACAAATAGTGCCGACAGAGTGGTTTAAAAGCAACATTCTGGGAAGAAACCCAGCCCCTGCTACCTTCAACTTTTGAGAAGCAAGGAAGGTGCTGGAATTTCTACCAGGGTGCCATTCCCACATTCTGCTTGGAGAGGAAGTGTCTCAGCAACTGGCTAGGTAATTGATAGATATGAAGATTCTGTTTGAAGAGGACTATGTTAATGGGAACAAGGAATCTTTCAGTTCGCACCTGCAGCATCCACAGGTGCACTCTGGTGCACGGGGCTATTCACACCCCCTAGTCCAAACCCTGGGGCAGTGCAGACAATCCCTTATAAGGAAGAAACTCTTAGATTAGCAATACCTATGTCTTCATTAGCCACGTTAAAGCGCTGCTATGGCAGAGCTTAACGTGGCTGTGTAGTCGCATCACCAGCCATTGGGTGAGAGCTCTCCCACCTCCACAAAGGGAGTAGCTGCCAGCACTGGTGCACTGTCTACATTGCCACTCTACAGCGCTGAAACTTGCAGCACTTTTTCACACCCCTGAGCGAGAAAGTTGCAGCGCTGTAAAGTGGCACAGTAGACAAAGCCTAATGCTTTGCCTAGAAGGGAACATTTTACCAGTAATTATACGTTTAGCTTGAATCCCTTCCCAAGCAACATCAACTAAGCCAAAAAAAAATATATCAATACCAGAATAAAAGAGTTCACATGGGGGGTTATATAGATTTACCTTAGATTATACAAAAACAAAACAAACTACCCTCTCATACACATTTTCTAATGTAGACAAGATCTAATTCCCCTCTCAACCTTCTGTTTTTAAGTCTTCTACCCATGTGAATACTTTCAGTGCCTGCCTCTGACACTGTTCATATCTTTTTCCCAAGCAGTCATAATATGAAATTGACATGGCTCAGTTTATTTGATGACTGCAGGCTTCTGAATATCCAAAATATTAGACCTAAGTCTAATTATTTTCACTCTGTTGCTGTTTGGCAAAGCTACTACTAAGCAGCACTGGAGATGTCTGGTGCAAACTGAGGAAGACAAAACTGAATTTATGTATATGACTGTCTTTGTCAATGCTAGGTGTTAAGTAACATTTTAAAATGTATAAAAATGTTAATATTTTAAAATACCACTTGTTTCCCCAGTGTAGACAAACCCAGAATGTGTATGCACACAATAATTGTAGATGCCTTTAAAATTATATCAAAAGGGTGTAAGAAGGTCTGGTGGTCTTTCCACTGAGCCCCCAAGTGTCTCCATTTAACAGACTCTGATGGAGACATTAAGTCATGAATGATACATTAGAAGTATATGGCTCCCAGAAGAAAATCAAACAGACCTGCTAAGTTTTTTTTCCCCCCTTTTAAATAAGAAGTGGAAAGAGACTGGGTGGAGGGAGTGAAGACAGAATAGGGCAGAAGAGGGAATATTAGTCTGGGTGTGTGAAAGGTTACAGCTGATTAAAATCGAGGTTCCAATACTTAAAGACAGTCATGCCTCAAGAAAATAAATGGTGATCTACATATATGCAATGTTATTTGCACAAATTGTAACTGTATTATTTCATTTCAAGTTATATAAAGCATGTGTTCTTCACTGAAAACTATGTACCTACTGAGTTCCTAACAGTCTGCACTAAACAGGAATGAAAAAACAAGGGCAAAATCTGCAAAAGAATGAAACACTTTTCATAGAGTGAGGTGACAAATTGGATTAAAGGGTGATTTTTCAAAAAAGAAGTTAAGTATCTACAAATAAAGGTTTGTAAACAATGCTTTCCTCAACCACAAGAAATCCTTTAGCTGTACTTGACAGGAAACTGAATTCCTTCTCCAAACTTGGGGTAACAATGTCTTAGCATAACATCAACAGTACCACATAATGGTACTGTGCAGGGTAACAATGACACTTTCATTTCATGTCACTTAACTTGGCATTCACCAACAAGAACCAGTCAACCAGTCTCTTTCCATTCCTCCTTTCCAATGTAACAGCGACAATCCTCATTCCCCACCACAAAGAAAGATTTGGTGAGAACAGACAATGTTACACCAGCAAATCAGCCATCTGATGTCTACCAATTAAGTACTAGAAAGATCTTTGGCAACATTTTCTGGACTTACAGTATTACTTCACAACTTTCAGCGAGTGCTTTCATACATGGTGATCCAGCTGACAGCATAAATACTTCATTTACAAAACAATTCATACCACAGACATGACACTTGAAAATAAACACAAAAATCTGCTACTTGCCTAGGTATCCAAACATACTTTAACAAGTGGTCACTTAAAAAAAAACCAAACAAAAAGCAACCACATTTCATATCAAGCTACCATATCTTTAGCAAAAGGAATATGCTTTTTTTTTTTTTTTTTTTTAAAACACAAATCAGTCATAGAAACCACAACCTCTGACTTTCTGTGCACTTTATACAAATGTGTTTGTTTTCATTACTAATTAGAAGTGCCCAACACTATTTCCCTATGATATTCTCTCCAAAATAAATCTGACAAGCTTTGCTATAGAAGAAAGCTGATATCCAGAGACTTCTCTTTAATCTATTTGTTGTGTTAAAAATTAAGGACATTTTAAGAAAAAACAACCACCAACAAAATCTGGTTATTTCATTTATAAATGCCTAAGGCATGCACAGGAATATTGTACCAAGGACTGAGCTCTGTGTCACCATGAGGAAGATCCAAGTTCTACTTCATCTCTCAATCTCCCACTGCCCAAGGGTGAAAATCCCATACAGACATTTGACCTTCACAGGGAAGGAGCACTTTGCGTTGCCCAACCACAGGCAATTTGTATCCAACTAGTTCTGGACAAAGATCTCTTAGGTCAAGAGAACTGGTTGCTGTCAAATTGGGAGAGGAATGGAAATCTGAAGTGTAGAAAAACAGAAGACGTCATAGGGATATGGGGGATCCCTACAACCATGGAGGAACATAATACAATAGAAGTATTTGCCATATTGATAAATAGAGAGAAGATAAAACTCCATGTCTGACGGTCAGATACTTCATAAGATATACAGGAACAGCTTGCAAGTAGTGCAGAAAGTGACATGTTAATCAAACACTGATTTTTTTTTAACCACAAAAATAAGCTTTTAGTTTTATCCTGAAAAATTAATGAAGTGATTCAAGATAAAAGGGTGAGTTTACAGAGAGTGGCTATTAAAACCCAATTTGCCAAAAGCCATGTCCATTTTTCCCCCCTCTTATTGAAATCAAAAATCCCAACAACTCATATCTTCTGTTAGGGCTTGCCTGAAAAAGAACATTGCAGTAGTATAATGTAAACTGATCTTTAAACCAATATAGTTACACTGGTACAAAAAGCTATGTGGGCATTCTGATTTTAGTATATATGAGTGCATTAGAGCAATTTAAACTAAACCAAAATAATCAGCTTAAGCTAGTTATTTATTATTTATATTGTGGTAGCTTGCAAGAGCCCCAGTCCTTGACCATGGTCCACTGTTCTAGTCACTGTGGATATGCCTACACTGCAGCACAACACCTGCAGCTGGCCTGGGTCAGCTGACTTAGGCTTGTGGGGTTTGGGCTGTGGAGCTATAATATTGCAGTGCAGACACCTGGACATGGGCTGGAGCCCAGGCTCTAAGGGTATATCTACACCGCAGTTAAAAACCCATGTCTGACCCAGGTCAGCTGACTCAGGCTTGCAGGGCTTGGCCTAAGGAACCGTTTAATTGCTGTGTAGACATTTGGACTCGAGCTGGAGCCAGACTGAAAAGTCCACACGGCAATTACACAGCCCCTTAGGCCACGTCCCATGAGCCCGAGTCAGCCGATCCAGGCCAGCCCTGGGTGTCTAACTGCAATGTAAACATACTCTTTGCTAAAATGTAACAAAAAAATGTGATCCCTGTCCTAAAGAACTTACAAGTACCAAGCTAAACCAAAATAAGCCACTCATACCAAAATGAGAGTATCAAATAGGAGTTTGCCTATAGTTAACATTCACACCTTTAGTTATACTGGTGACACTTTCTTGTGTTAACAAGTTCTTCTAACTATTTTGCAAGTCAATTGCCTTTTAAAACCTGAGGCAAAACTCCCTCGTGTGCCAGTACTGGGGGAAACAGGTCAGCAGAAGTCATCACAAGAAGGAAAAACAAAAAATTTTTGCATCTTCAGGACACACTTCTGGGATAAACTGAGTCTCCTTTTTTGCGCAAAGAATGCTGATAACTCTACATGGTGAAAACCTTATACACACGATATTTTCAGTTGTCTAAGTATGAATGATTTGTTTTCCCCCAAGGATCACCTCAAATTTTACAGATTGTTACATGATGCTGTATCCACTGATGGACTATACTTTAGGGCATGTAAATAGATAATCTAACTTCAGTATTGTGTCACTGCAAACAGAATTATGAATGAAAGAAAATATTTCTTTAAGTAGTATCATCCTGCTAATTCCACTTGCATGTTTCTTTAAACAGGAACAGATAACTGCTCTGAGAGTACAGTACTATAGTCACAATTTCCAGGATTTCTAAGGGACCAACCTAAATGTGATCAATTTGTCAAGATACATCTCCCTGTTGACTCTGTAAAGTTTCAGTGGAGACAAGGTGGGTGAGGTGATATTTTTTACTGGAGCAACTTCTGTTGGAAAGGGACACATGCTTTCGAGCTTACACAGAGCTTTTCTTCGGGTAGTTTCAGTAGTTTTATACTCTAGATAAGGGGACACTTAGGTCTCTAAAAGCACATTTTTCAGAGTATATCAGTCAGCTTTACCCAAATATATGACAAAGTGAAGTGGTGCCAAGAGTTCGCTCAAGATACATACACTAGAAAAGTTTGATTTCCCCCTTGATGGGTTCTAGATTGCAAACACTAAATTATACTATAAATTCGTTGGAGTAAAGACTGTCATCTTCCTGAGTGGATATACTACACCTGTCACACTGGGATCTTGTTCCTGACTGAAAATTGTGGGCATTATCACTAATACTAATGATTTTATGAAGGCTATTTCTATACACTATGCATACTTGTTTAGGTATGATCCTATCAGCAAGCAGTATCCATATCTCCTCATGGAAAAGGCTACAAAAACATTTCTTGCTAAACAAAAAAAAAAAAAAAAAAATCAAAAGCCTAGAGAGAATAATATTTCATGTGTGAAAAACTGCAAGCAGTAAAGGAAAGATTTAGTTATTTATTACCATTACCACATTTCCAGGTGAAGTGCAATTCAAGGCAGAGTGCATATACAAACATACATGAACAGCAGTTTACAATATATATATATGGGACTGTATAGAACAGTTTGTCATAGGACAATATGCACTACATACTGTTTATTATATACACTGGAGTTCACATGGTCCACTTAATGGCATAAATCTCAAGAATCAAAACTCCAGAACAAAGGGAACATTAACTTCTTTGAGTTATTTCTGAACTTCAGTTTCCTATCCGATAATGTGGGCCTACTGAGAGAAGATGATGCAATAACCTGGTTTACTCCAAAAGAATGGAACAGTCCTACCCCTACTCAAAGATGTAAGTATAAACTCAGAAGCGGCCTCTAAATCTGTACAGTTATAGCACCACCCACAACACTGCATACACAATTGTACATATACACCGAGTTCTTGATATGCATGCATGCTGCATTTTTTTGGTAGACCAGTTGAGAATAAGCCCCCAAATGTTAGCAATAACTGTTCCTCTGATTGAAAAGATATTACAGTAACGCCTCACTTAAAGTCGTCCCGGTTAACGTTGTTTCTTGTTTCATTGCTGAACAATTAGGGAACATGCTCGCTTAAAGTGGTGTATTGCTCCCTTCTAACGTTGTTTGGCAGCTGCCTGCTTTGTCTACTGCTTGCAGGAAAAGCAGCCCATTGCAGCTAGCTGCTGGGGGCTTGGAATCAGGGTGGATTGGCAGCCCCCCTATCAGCTCCCCGCTCCTCTAAGTTACCTGTGCAGCAGCTGCCCAGCAGGCTAGCGATTGCAGCTGTCCCTCCCCCCACTGCCATGTGCTGTTCCTGCCCTCTACCTTGGAGCTGGTCCCTGAGATTCCTGCTTGTTGAGTGGGGGGGAGGGAAGGAAGAGGGGGGTAATGTCAGGGTGTCCTCCTTCCCCTTATCCTGCACCCTGCTTACCCCATCTTCCATAGAGCGAGGGGACACCCCAGGGCTCAGGACTGAGGGAGCTTGCAGTAAGTTGATCTAATTAACAAGGCAGTGTACTTAAAGGGAAAATGTGCATCTCTCTCTCCATTCCTGCTGCCTTGGAGAGAGAGAGTTAACCCTTGAGGGCTCAGCCAATTACTAGTTCATCATTTAGCAGTAAGGGAAATATCCCACCCTCTGACTCCTCCACCTCAGCTAAGCTTCACAATCATCATCACTGTGTACTAGTACTAAATTGTTTGTTTAAAACTTATACCGTGTGTGTGCGCGCGCATGTGTCTTTCGTCTGGTGAAAAAAATTTCCCTGGAACCTAACCCTCTCATTTACATTAATTCTTATGGGGAAATTGGATTTGCTTAACATCACTTTGCTTAAAGTTGCATTTTTCAGGAACACAACTACAATGTTAGGTGAGGAGTTACTGTACATTATTAGGATAATGGACAGAATCATGAGAAGCAATCATGCAATCCATGGGATTAGAATATGTGATGACTTCTTTGGCAAGTTTACGAGTAGCAGACTTCTGAGAGGAGAGAGAGTCATTTAAGATGGATTTGTCACTCATTTCCATGAAAGGAAATACCAGCAGCCAATATGGAGTGACTACTGATAACTTACCCTGGCCACGGAGAAGCAGTATTTCAGCCTCTCTTTATGAAGAAAATAGGTAGGTTCAGGGGTGCTGGAACAATTTGTATAGCGGGGGTGCTAAGAGCCATTGAACCAAACTATAAAACCCTGTATATGATAGAAACCATTTCAAGCCAGAGAGTGAGGCAGCACCCCCCAGACCTCCATCAGCACCCTAGTTCCAGCACCTATGAGTAGGTTCATCAACGTACAATGCTGATGAGTGAAGAAAGAACAAATTGCCCTGAGACTGCAGGGTGATTTTACAATTGTAGTGACAAAGGCACTTATTAGATTTTAAATTATTTTCAAGCAAGGACAACATAACAGGCCCAAATAAAAAGGGAATTCTCTAATAAAGCTACATAGAGCCTAGAACCAAAAATGCAAGCACTCCACAATATGCATTTTGACGAGTTTAGAGAAACTGTTTCAGCATACATGGATTAAGCAAAAACACCAAACACACAAACAAAAAAACTTATTCTTTTAAGTTTCACTTATTCAGAGATTTGTATTGATTCAGGAAGAACAGTTGGTAATAAAATTGAGTTGAGTTCTACATTCCCAATCATGTATTATTTTAATCTAGAAAAATTCATAATTTTCAAGGCATATATATACACACACACAGAGGCAGGGCAGTGCTGAATCCAAATATTAAAGGTATATGTTATATAACATTTAAATAAATACTATCAGGGTGAGATGATCCCAGTAATGTAAAGCTTTCAATGCTGATGATACTTTATACGGGCCAAAATATACTAAATATTTAGAGAACTCATATAATCATAATATGAAGAGATACTCTTGAGAACATATACATTATCTAGGACATCCCAAAAGGGACATACAGTAGAGATTCAAAAGCAAAACCGCTCCCTTACTGCCAGATATGTATGACGAGTTTTTTTTAGATGAATATGTACTAATAGAAAAGCAAGCTCATCAAAATACAAGAATGTCTGCAAATTGCACATGAATGTATCAAGAGATCAAAGACTATTATTTTGTTTTCTAGCTAATCTTATGCAATTACAGATATTGTAAAGCACTAGGGAAACTTTTACAGTATTTACAAATAAAGACAAATTATTTTAATACTATCTTAATACTACAGCACTCTGCTGTCAAGTGGTAATCCTCAATGACTCCACTGGAATAACATTTTCCCTGGCAGAGAGATAAGAACTCTTGGGAATGTGGTGAAAAATAGTTATAGCTCTCTAATCACAAAACCTGATGATTACATTTCCCCCCTTCCACATACCATTATTTTAATTCACACAGCTCCCCTCATCTGAATCCACCCTCTCTCCCTTGACACAGCTACTATCTTACTGATACTGATGTGGGAAATAATTATCCTCTGACAAATCATTCACTAAACAATAACCTAACAGCAGCACCATTGGATATGACTCCTGCAATTAAATAAGCGATGATAAAGCCAAATAGAAAAGACAGTAGAGGATCTGGTGTAGCTGTAGTCAGGAGCACTGCATGAGAGAAAAGGCAGTCAGGATTTTCCGTTACCTGTGTCAGACAGACGCACTGCCTAGGTGGGGCACGCTTCTGTTCTAAACAGTCATTATTATACCAAAGTGCCCAGATGCTGAGCTCAAATAAAATTAAGATTGGGCGGCCAAATCAGCTAAAGCCAAAGTAGGCTTGAAATGCAGTGTGTGGCTATAAAGAGGAGCCCTCTTCTCCCTTACCAGCCAGTCCGCCGCCGCCTCCATCTCCTCCATGCCCCTTTCTCCTCTGCAGGATGAAGTAAGGGTTGGCCCTCTCCGTGACCCACAGGGCGTTTGCCAGCAGCACCTCCCCGGGGTTCACCCACATGCTCCCGGCAGAGACAAAGGGCAGCTTGCTCTGGCTGCTTTTGAAGGTTTAAATCATTCACGGAGCGGTGGGGCCAGGAGGATGCTGGCGAAACGCAGGTCACATTAACGCGCCGTCCGACCCAGCTGAGAGACAACAAAGCCCCAGACAGAGCGAGCGAGCCACAGGATGGAAAGGAAGCAGCGGCCTCTCCGTGACCCCCCACTGTCTGCCCACCCCCCGGAGCCCGGCCGGCCGCTCCCGATCAGCGCTGTTACAATCCTAGAGCAAAGGCAGCGGCGGCAGCAGGATCAGCAACGCAGCGATGAGAACAGCAGTGACATCAGCACCAGCGGCCGCGGAGCCCAGCCGTGCTGCCGCCCCTCGCCCAGCCCTGCCTGCGCCATGCACCAGGCACCCTCGCAGGCAGCAGCGCCCGGGGAAGGCTTTGATTGCAGAAGTGGCGGGCACCCTCCCCACCCGCAATAAAAGGACAGGGTCAGAGCAGACTCATACACAGTGAGCACAGCACCACAGCTGCTACTCTAATCCCCCGGGCACACCCCCAGTCTCACACCATACACAGGGCGCGTCAGCCAATAAGCCTGGACCGGGTTGCACAAGAATCCCGAGACAGCCCGTCAGATGTCGGACGGCTGAATGCTCCCAGCACGCTCAGCTAGCTGGGAGGAGCGCTCAGACCTCCGCGGATCCTTTAGGGGACACGCAGCGCCCTCTCCAACCCACCCTGCTCATGCATTAACTTCATTGCATTAACAATACCAAGCGGCGTACTCGTTGCTGCGAAAGTAGGCAGCTGACAGAGCGAGCGCCCCACCCAAGCAGCGCAGCTCCCTTTGAGCACACTCGTCGCACATGCACCCTCCCCAAACCCAGGCACGCACCCAGAGGTGCCCTGGGCAAGGCTCCGCAGAAAAGCACTACGCCCCCTCCCTCCTCGCGGACTGCATTAATGCTCCGGAGCAGGCGCCATGCACAGGCGCGCGACGAGCTACTCGCAGTGTTAAATGGGCCCCCACCGCCCCTCGCGCGCTGGGGAGAGGCGCGCGCTGCTGGCGCCCCGCTGCTCCTGCGGGAAGGACGGGCACGGCGCCTCCCGGCACCTGCCTACCGCCCGCGCGCGCCCCCTCTCTGCCCCGACGCAGTGGCGTCTCTGGCCGCAGAAGGTGCGTCAAGGTTCTAAATGGGCGGAGCGGACGTAGCAGCTACCAGCCCAACATTCTATTATGGGCGTGTCTTGCTTCTTGCAAGCCCGAGCGACAGTCACGCAGCGCACCTGTCCTTGTACCCAGCAACCGGGGAGACTTCGCCCGCTCCAGTCCTCTGCTGCTTGCGGACAAAAGCCCGCTGAGAAGCACTAGGAAATTTCTCCCAAATGTAGCTCACGTTCCCCTGCCCCTGTTGCTCCGTCCGCTCTCTGGCGTGCTGAGTGTGGAACTGGCTCCACAACACTCAGGGAACTCAACACAACAGCAGTGCCTACAGCAGCCGCCACTAGCTTTGTGACAGAGTGGGGGCACTTGAGTTGTACTTTGCATTGGAACCAGGACCCCATGCATCACTGATCTGTTTGTGTTGGGCCTCAAGATTGGAGGGATGAAGACTTTACCTTTTCCTCCAGCTGCTGCAAAGAGGAATTGAAAAAAACTCAGATTTGTCCTCTTAGTGAAAACCCAAGGTTTCCCCCTCTGCCGTGTGTGTGGGGGGTGAGGAGGGGGGAAGAAATGACATGAAATAAAGTTTTTGCCTTACTGATGAGTAAAATAAAAGGATAAACGAGCCCCAATTAGGCAGGAGTGGTTAAGCAGGTCTATCAAACAAAGGAATGTGTGGTTAGCACAAATTTACATATAAGTAGTAAACAAGATCCTTGAGACAGCAAGAGGGAGCCAAGGCAAATCTGCATTTCACTATACACAGGAGATAAGAAAGAATACAGGGGGCATGTTCACCCCCGACTCCACATCACCACCCTTACTGTTTGAATAAACTTTGCTGTGAGGGGCAATCCTCAGAAGAATTCCCTTCAAATGAGGACTGGACTACAAAGGTGAGGAGCAAAAAACCCCAGGTATTCTGCTATCGCTACAGCTCACATTCCTGGGTGCAATCCAGACTAATGAGGGTGCAATCCATTCCTGTGTGCAATCCAGGCGAATGTGTCATTACTTGCCTTGCAACCTTGAGTGCCTCACAATGCTTTGCTACTGTAGCCCCCACCAGGGCCTCTCACAATCAGCCTTCCAATATGCAAGTAACACTGTTGTACCAATTATATTAGACCAGTAAAAATGAGCAGGATCTCATTAAAGGGGACAAGGCAAAGATGCCACATTTATTATGATAACAATTTATGACTAATAACTAATATCTTAATTCTTATACACACACATTATACCTATTACCTATACACACACACACATTCACATTATAATACCTAATACCTATACACACACACATACACACATTCACACACACACACCCACATTCATCAGGTGTTCTGCAGCTGCTGCATAGGGCTTGTCTACATCAGAAAGTTGCAGCGCTGGTGAGGGAGTTACAGCGCTGCAACTTAGGAGGTGTACACATCTGCAGGGCACCACCAGCGCTGCAACTCCCTGTTTGCAGCGCTGGCCGTACTCCGGTTTTGTCTCGGGTGTAGAGGATCCAGCGCTGGTGATCCAGCGCTGGTAATCAAGTATAGACACTTACCAGCGCTTTTCTTGACCTCCGTGGAATAAGCAGGTATCCCAGCATACCTGAGGAAGCCTCTGGTAATCAAGCTGGTCTCCTTCCCCGGCTTGCTCTCGCGTTCCCCAAACCCCGAGCAAGCAGGTCTCCTTCCCTGCAGTTTGCAGGGTGGTTCGGGGAACGCGAGAGCAAACCGCGGCAAAGCTGGTCTCCTTTCCCGGTTTGCTCTCTCGTTCCCCGAACCCCCGAGCAAGCAGGTCTCCTTCCCTGCGGTTTGCAGGGTGGTTCGGGGAACGCGAGAGCAAACCGCGGCGAAGCTGGTCTCCTTTCCCGGTTTGCTCTCTCGTTCCCCGAACCCCCGAGCAAGCAGGTCTCCTTCCCTGCGGTTTGCAGGGGGGTTCGGGGAACGCGAGAGCAAACCGCGGCGAAGCTGGTCTCCTTTCCCGGTTTGCTCTCTCGTTCCCCGAACCCCCGAGCAAGCAGGTCTCCTTCCCTGCGGTTTGCAGGGGGGTTCGGGGAACGCGAGAGCAAACCGCGGCGAAGCTGGTCTCCTTTCCCGGTTTGCTCTTGCGTTCCCCGAACCCCCCTTGAAGCCGCCCAACAGCGCTGCAGTGTGGCCACATCTAACACCACTTGCAGCGCTGGTTGCTCTAAGTGTGGCCACTCTGCAGCGCTGGCCCTATACAGCTGTACTAATACAGCTGTAACAACCAGCGCTGCAAAATTTTAGATGTAGACATGGCCTTCGTTACCAGTCCTGAAGATAGCTTAAGTTCATGGCTTGATTTTGCAGCTTGGGTTTGTAGCTTGTGGCAGCTAACTGGCCAGGAAAGCTGGGCACAAGGACAAGCTGGATCTCTGTTGGGCAGGCACCGATGTTCTTCCATGTTGGCAGCAGAATGTTACCCAGAGTTTCTCATCTCACCCTTCTTTTTTATAGGCTTTTAGTTTTGGATTCAAAGTCTATAGGTATTGCTGTGTCACGCTGCCTCTGGGTTTAGATTGATCACCCATCAATTGCAGGCGTGACTTTCAGCCTTGGACCTGGCTTTGATCTTCCTTCTGTTGTTCTGTTGTTCTTTTCTTTTTAGGGTGGATGCTTCTTACTTTGTTTAGGGCTGTTGTCTAGGTCTTCAGCCATTGGTATTTTAACTTTATCTCATCAGGACAGGCTGGGGCTGGAGGTTGATTCCATCATTCATACATAACTCATTCACACATCTAAACTAAACTAATAAGATTACAGCAGGGTTTGCAAAAATGAAGGTTGGAGGAAGCTTTTACAAAATGAAGTGAGTGTTTTAAAATGGGGTTTGAATTACAATATGGAACAGAAGTTACAGCATAGGCAAGTGTAGTGAATGGTGAACAGAAGTTACATTAATAAAGTGAACAATTGAAAACAATTTCATTTATCAGTTCTACAACACCCTGAGCATCCGTGTATAGCTGCAGCCTGCTAGCCATTCTCTGGATTCAACCAGCCATGATTACCACTTGCAGGGTGACCCCAACACACGCCCATGCTCAAATTTCCCAAAAACATATGCTTTGCACTGTCCAGTCCTCTCCTACGATGACTCGCCATTATTCCTGCCATGATATCTTTCTCAAGGTTATTTCAATCTCTATGCCTGAGGCAACCAAAGTACATATGTTGCCCTTGTTGGTTTCTGACAGCAGAATCCACTTTTCACCAATAATATTTCTCATATAAGTGTTTTGCAAAAGGAGCTGTTATTTCCTCCAGTACAGTTAGCAGTTATCTTGGAACTGATACATTCTGAAACCTAAAAATGCTGCCTTATTTTAAAAGTTCTGAAAAGATAAATGTGAAAATTAGTTATAACTTTACAACATACCAGTAATATCATATGATGAAATTCTGGACTAGGACAAAATTATTATTCAGTTGCAATTGAATAATAATATATAGCAATTTCCTGAAACATCCTGGACAAACTTTATTGAATTAAATTTAAGTATCTGAGGATCTCATTGTATTTAAAATGCTAATATGTATTTGTTATTGTGGCACTGTATGGATCTTGTCTAGGAGACATGACTAATGTAAGTCTTGGAAAGTGTTATTGGTTTGATAAGATTCTTTTAAACAATGGATTCAGAGAAGAACGTTGAGTAGGTTTCCCAGGAAATACTTAGCATGAGGGGTATGCAAATGCTTTTATCTTACCTTACTTTCAGAATAAATGTGCTTGCTTAGAAATGGCTGTGTGGTAACTTATAACTGTGGGAAATTACATTGTTTATAGTTGCTGAAGAGAAAGCAAACCACAGATGCAGGTCTTTTTATGCAGTCTTGCCTGCTGCATATAACACAGGGTACGTATGAACTGTGCAGCCTAGAAAACCCTGGTCAGAAGCGAGTGAGACACAGTGTCTCTGCCCAAGACAGATAACACTTGGGGAATTGGAAGTCTAAGAGTAGGTTCCCTTGGTGGACTAATGAGAAGGAATACAGGTGCAATTGCCATGAACCGTGACAGCAAGTACAAAAGAAAACTACTATTTCAAAATTCACTTAATAAAACATAAGAAACTTTCAGATAAAATATCCTTTGCTGAAAAGACCTTTTTACATGTGATTCAGGCATGGTCTATACTAGAAAATTAGGTCAGTTTATCTACATTGGTGAAAAATCCACACCCCTGAGCCATGTTGGTAAACCAACCTAAAGTCCCTATGTAGACAGCGCTAAGTTGACTGAAGAATTCTTCCATCAACCGAGCTACCACCTCTTGGGGAGAAGATTACCTACATCAACAACAGGAGAATCTCTCCCATCAGCATAAGTAGTGTCTACACTGAGGCACTACACTGGCACAGCTGTGCCGCTGTAGCATTTTAAATGTAGACAAGTTCTCTACAAGTGTAGACAAACTCATTCAGAATTAAAGCAGCCTTAATTTGGTTTAATTTAATTCACTTCCAAAGTTAAATAAAACTAGACCAAATTAAGACCATTTCAATTCTGAATGAGAGTATCTACACTGGGGTTTAATGTGGTTTAAACTATAAGTAAATTTAGGGTCCCAATCCTCCAGGAAGTATTTACCTTTATGCACATGAGAAAGTCCACTGACAGCAGTGGGACTACTCAGGTCCATAAAGTTAACTATGTACGCAACTGTTTGCCTAAAGCCCCTCATCCTGAAAAACACTTAAGCTTATATTTAACTTGAAATATGTGAGCAGTCCTGATGATTTCAGGAGGACTATTCACATGCTTTGAGATTTAGAATGACATGTTTCAACATGAGGACTACATGTTAAACATGATAACCCTCATACTAAGAATTAACTACACAGGGAATTACATATACAAAAATACCCTGCTTTGCTCAGAAACACTAAAGTCTCATTGTGCTGTCCTCTTCCTGAAATCCCAGGAAAATAGATGTGCTTAAGGGTTAACAGCTTTACACTATTTCAAACCATGGGTAGGAAGTAAGTTCCACAGTCAAAGGCTGCTAATGAGCCTGCAGTTCCCTCCTGCTCCAGCATCTCTGCTGATTGACATTCTAACATTGTAGTGTAAGGATATAGCGGGAGAAAGAAAAGTCAGCCTCTGAAGGAAGAAAGAAAAAGAAAAGACAGGGAAGTAGTTGCTGGGAAGTAGCCAGGGGTGGGGTTGAGTGTAGAGCAAAAAGAAATGGGGAGGATGAGGAAGCAATCACGGACAGGTAATGGTGGATTTCCGTACTGTATGTTTTTCTTATAAATATCTACCTTTCCCATTTACATTTCTGGGGGATTTTTTAAAAAACAGCGATAGACCTTTGAGGGGACATCTCTCCCTCCCTCCATTCCCAGGCCTTACCAATTTGTTTTTTACTAGTCAAAAGCACAAACACTCTTTGCCTAAGCTATGTTTACGTAGCACTTTTAAAATTGAGTTTAAATTTACATTTTCAATAGCAGGATTTCAAAGCACTTTATGAGAAAGAACCAAACTTCACCACACTCCTGTGAGTAGGTGTTACAGTCCTTATTTTACAGATGAGTAAACTGAGGCATACAGGGATTACATTATTTTCCCAGGGTCACAAAGCAAATCAGTGGTAAGGCTGGGAATATGATTTTGAGGCACGTCTACGCTGGAAAAAAACACCCTACAGTAGCGAGTCTCAGGTCCTGGTTCAACTGACTTGGACTCATGCTACAGAGCTAAAAAATAGTGTAGATGTTTCAGGCTGGAGCTGGGACTCCAAGACCTGTCGAGGGAAATTGTACTGCCTGCAGCAACCTGCTTCCTTTGTAATGGTGACTCCTTCTCATTCACTAGTTCTTGCTGGCAGTGTTGCATTAAAATCTTCTAACTTTCTAAAGGCATTGCATCAGGAGGTCTGTTTTAGCTGAACTCTTTTAAAAAGATCAGTATCATGTATATGACAGGGAGCTGAAATGTAGAAGATAGAATCCGGTTGTCCGTCTGTCCCTACAGAACATTTTCATTCCTATCAACTTTAGAACAACTAAACTGACTATGAGCTTTCAGACTGGATCAGGAGCCCATCTCTCCACCACATTTACTGACAGGATTTAATAAAACAATTTTATATTCAGTGACACCCACTTCTAAATTAATTAGGTTGAATGTGTTTAAATAAGCCATGTGTCTCCTGCTCTGAGAGAATGTTTTCTGGGCTGGTTTTTACTTAGAATTTGCCAGTGAGCTTCAGCAGTCTTAGAGTCAGCATCACTTGTTACACGTTGATAAAGATCAGGGCCCATATTTCCTATTCACTATTATGATGAATCACCATAATTACTTCTCATTATTGTTTATTGTTAATTATTTTACAATTGTAAAAT
This sequence comes from Gopherus flavomarginatus, assembly GCF_025201925.1. Classification (NCBI taxonomy): domain Eukaryota; kingdom Metazoa; phylum Chordata; order Testudines; family Testudinidae; genus Gopherus; species Gopherus flavomarginatus. Next base: position 195,060,362 of record NC_066619.1, read on the forward strand.
ATTGTTTATTATTGCATGACCCTTTGCAGGTGCACGTGACAGGTTTTTGTCCTAGGAAATTTACAACCTAAAGGCCAGATTGTGGCTTGTCTTGCATGCTGGCACAAAGGAGCAGAGGGAAGTAAGGTGCCCCTTACTCCCTAGCCACCAGTGTGCTGTACCACCATGTCTGGCAAAAGGGGGAGTAGCAGGCTCTGCTGTGCTGCAATGTCCCTCCCCACCCGTCCCCCTGCACAGATGGGATAGAGTAGATGGAGCCTTGACTCTGCCTCTCAGTTGCACCCAAAAGCAAAGCTCCACATATATTTAGGACTGTATGCTGTGACAAGTATAGATTCAGTACAGTTCACTTCCTCCTCAGAGGAGTAGGGAAACTGAAAGGACACTTTGACTCCCTGAGTCACAATTCCCCCTTTGGGCAGCTCCAGAGGCAGAGCAGCAACACTCTTCCCCTTGCTACAGGCTGGACTGCAAACTAACTGTCTAGCTCTGAATTAGATTAACACAGTGACAGAGGACAATAATCAAATGGAGGGGTAACAGAGGACGGGTTACAACAGTGAAAGATCATAACATTTTAATCTTCTGTATGAATCTTCTTAACCTTCGTTGGGATGTTCTTTTCAATTTTAATACATTAAGGCAAAATAGCTTAAAGGATTCAAATGTCTGCTTCTCACAGAAATTGGGAAACAAGTGTCCTTAGGTGGCTTTGAAAATCTCATCTTAAGTGACTATACTATGTTTTGAGGATGGTACCAAAAAAGTGAGGTCTGAGGTAGAGGGCAAGGGAAGGTGGGTGAGTGTGTTCAGTGATGGAAAACTGACCAAAAGGAGTAAGCATTAAGGACAGCATGATTGCTCTGTGTGCAGGGTCAAGCAGAATAATTCAGGCATAGGAGCAGCATGGGAGAAGGTATGAACATAAGAACAGCCATACTGGGTCAGACCAAAGGTCCATCTAGCCCAGTATCTTCTCTTCCAACGGTGGCCAATGCCAGATGCCCCAGAGGGAGTGAACAGGTAATCATCAAATGATCCATCCCCTGTCGCCCATTCCCAGCTTCTGGCAAACAGAGGCTAGGGACACCATCCCTGCCCATCCTGGCTAATAGCCATTGATGAACCTATCCTCCATGAATTTATCTAGCTCTTTTTTGAACCCTGTTATAGTATTGGCCTTCACAACATACTCTGGCAAGGAGTTCCACAGGTTGACTGTGTGTTGTGTGAAAAAATACTTTTTGTTTGTTTTAAACTTGCTCCATATTAATTTCATTTGGTGACCCCCTAGTTCTTGTGTTATGAGAAGGAGTAAATAACACTTCCATATTTACTTTCTCCATACCAGTCATGATTTTATAGACCTATATCATATTCCTCCTTAGGTATCTTTTTCCCAAGATGAAAAGTCCCAGTCTTAATCTCTCCTCATATGGCAGCCATTCCACAATTCTAATCATTTTTGTTGCCTTTTTCTGAACCCTTTCCAATTCCAATACATCTTTTCTGAGATGGGGCGACCACATCTGCATGCAGTATTCAAGATGTGAGCATACCATGGATTTATATAGAGGCAATATTATATTTTCTGTCTTATTATCTATCCCTTTTTAAATGATACCCAGCATTCTGTTCGCTTTTTTGACTGCTGCTGCACATTGAGTGGATGTTTTCCGAGAACTATCCACAATGACTCCATGATCTCTTTCTTGAGCAGTAACAGCTAATTTAGACCCCATCATTTTATATGTATAGCTGGATTATGTTTTCCAATGTGCATTACTTTGCCTTTATCAACACTGAATTTCATCTGCCATGAATTTCATTGAGCTACTGGTAGGATGAGGGAAAGAAGGGAGCATCAAATCATGCCCCACTGGCAAAGTATAGCAAAGGGGTGTAACAAGACAAGAGATGAGATGACATTGGGGTAGAGTGGTGAAGGGCCTTTTTTTCGGTGAGGATGAGTCTGAACAAGTTATAGAATGAAATCAGATGCCAATGGGCAGGGCCGGCTCTAGCAATTTCGCTGCCCCAAGCATGGTGGCATGCCGTGGGGGGTGCTCTGCCGCTCGCCGGTCCCACGGCTCTGGTGGACCTCCTGCAGGCGTGCCTGCGGATACTCCACCGGAGCCGCAGGACCAGCGGACCCTCCGCAGGCACACCTGTAGGAGGTCCACCGGAGCCGCCTGCCGCCCTCCTGGCAACCAGCAGAGCGTCCCCCGCGGCATGCCGCCCCAAGCACACGCTTGGCACACTGTGGCCTGGAGCTGGCCCTGCCAATGGGAAAAGAGAAAGGCGGTATAGACATGCCTCAAAAAGGGCAGCTAGCTGGATATCTAGGAGAGATCAGAGAGACAGCTGCCTGCAGAGGCAAGACTGACTCAAGTGGGTCAAGAATGGAGATTCAAATGTTAGCCATCAGCCCAGAAAAGGTAACTTAATTCCTGGGAGTGCACGAAGATACCCAGGGATGGCATGTGAAGGGACAAGAGAAGGGAAGATGAGAGAAGATTCTTTTTAAAATTGACACTATTTCCACTCCAATGTTTAAAAGATGAAAGACTGAGGGTCTCATCTAGGTCTGTCTTTTACTTTGTAAACTCTTCACAACAGTAAGGAATCTGGTGGCACCTTAAAGACTAACAGATTGATTTGGGCAAAAGCTTTTGTGGGTAAAAAACCTCACTTCTTCACAACAGTGACTATCTTCAATTTTCGTGTTTTATGCAGTGCCAAGCACACAGTCAGCATTTAAATAATAGTTATGGGCCATATTGTTCCATCAGTTTCAGGCAAAACTCCTCAGTGATTTCAATGAGAATTTAGTGTTGGTATGACTCTGATATGGTACAATAATTTCAACCCTAAATTTCTCACAAATTATCTTGTGGTGCATTTCATTTTGCCTATTGTCTCTCTGTAAGTGCCTTTTAGACATCTCAGCTTGTTTGCACAAGGCAGATATAGGCCATGGATGCTAAACATAACCCTCCTGTACCTCTGTTGAAGTCAGTGGAGTAACATCAAAGATGAATTTTGCTCTATGAGATTAAAACATTAATGATTCATCATGCATCAGCTGACCTCTGAAGTGGAATTAAAAGGAACTTCCTACGTGGAGTCAATAGCCTGAAGGAAACAGTTGATTATACCTTGTAATGCTGATAAAATTTATTTAATCTGAGCTCCTGCATTAGGAACAACAAACTACTAACAATTTATCTGGCTGGTTATTGCAAGAATACAAGATGAACTGAAATAGAATGTTTAAAAGAAAACAGTCTCCTAAAATTGCTCTATCAATTCCATCCAAATTCCTTGTAAAATACTCTACAAGATTTTATAATTTTCAAAATAATCCATGTGAGCAAGTTTTAATAGGTTGATTCCTGTAGCCTTACGAATAGAGTCCTACCAAATTCACAGTACATTTTGGTCAATTTAACGGTCATAGGATTTTAAAAATAATTAATTTCATGATTCCAGATATTTAAATCTGAAATTTCACACTGTTGTAACTGTAGAGGTCCTGACCCAAAAGGAGGTAATGGGGAGGGGGGGTGTTTGCAAGGTTATTGTAGGGGTCATGGGCAGCTGAAAACGGCAGCTGCTAGCTAGGAGTCCATCTCTGAAGGCAGCGCCACCACCAGCAGCAGCGCAAAACTAAGGATGGCACAATATGGTATTGCTACCCTTACTTCTGCGCTGCTGCTTACAGAGCTGGGCCCTTGGCCAGCAGCTGCCATTTTCCAGCCACCCAGCTCTGAAGGCAGCATAGAAGTAAGGGTGGCAATACCATGATCCCCCTACAATAACCTTGCAACCCCCCGACTCTCCCTTTTGGGTTGGGAGCCTCAGTTTGAGAAATGCTCGTCTCCCCCGTGAAAATTGTATAGTATAGACTAAAAGCCCATAAGACCAGATTTCATGTGGAAGAGCAGATTTCACAGTCCATGATGCATTTTTCATTGTCATGAATTTGGCAGGGGCCTAATTAAGAATCATTGGAACTTTTAGCAAGGGTCATGGTGGATTCACCATCACTGGCAATTTTTAAATCAAGACTGGATGTTTTACAATATATTCCAGTTCAAAAGGAATTATTTTGGCAAAGTTTTATGGCCTCTGATATATAGGTCAGATGCGATGATCACAGTGGTTCTTTCTAGCCTTGGAATCTATGAAACCAGAGAAATTAATTGGCTTATACTCATTTCCAAATGAATCCTGTAAATAAGTTATCAATGTTCGACTGAAGAATGTTGTGATATCATCTATGAACATGCAACACACACTAAAAAGGAAGAATGAGCTGGTGTTTCTGATTTCTTCCCCTTCCAGACATGACCATGATCCTCACCCTGAGCCTCCTAGTAGTTTGGGACACTTGGTTTCCCCCTCCCTCTGATTCTCAGCTGCCTCCAAGTACCAGGAAGAGTGTTTGATATGGATATTCGCTTAATTCAGTAACAAAACTGATATCAGCCACTCTTAAACCAACATAAGAGCTCCCACATAAGGAGGTTGTGCCGATGTAACTAAATAGTGTGGAACCCAATTTAATTAAATCACAGCAATTTCAGGGTGTAGATCAAGCTTGAGAGTGACTGAGGGAGCACATTACCAGCATCCCCGTTTACATTGTGATAGATGTAGCTTTGCAACACATACATATAGAAATTGCAATATTGTAAATGAAAGGTTGGAATTGGCAGAGTAGTCCAGAATGCACCAAAAATGTCATAATGGAATCTGTGACTACTATTATTCTTGTGCCCATAATTTCCTCTTGCTCTCATTGTTGTTATAGAATTCTATTGCTCTGAATAGTTCAGAGGGACCCCTGATGATCTGCCCCATGTAAATTATCTCAGCAACAACCTGACAGTCCCAGCTCCTCCTTAGTGAGACCAACAACCTCTATACTTGCGGGGCTGTGCAGGGAGAAGGTGGTGCAATGATGTCACAGGGTGCTCCACTTTATTATGCTCTGGCAGAAATCTTAGAAGGCCCCCCAGAAGACTTCAGAGTGATTTTTCAGTTCATTATAACCATCTTTCCCGTCGCTCCCCTCAACCTAGCTACACCCCTACTCTACACATTAAGGACTATTCACCATGTCTAAAAAGTTTCAGATTGATTGGCAGTTTTTTCCTCTAGCTTTCACTAGAGAAGAATAATTATAATTTTTTTCCCCAAATGAGAAGTGTTTGATTTTCCCATCCCTGCGGACCTCAAAAATAGGTAAGCGGAATTTCTTCAAATTTCCTTCCACCTGAAAAGAGGCTGCTGTGAGAGTTTCAGCTCAGAAGGAAATGTTTTTTGGAACATTATAAACATCTGAAAACATGTATTTACCAAGCCAACTAGTTTGCAACCTGATCTATACTGCAGTGTTCACTATCACTATAATTATACACCTCTACCTCGATATAATGCTGTCCTCGGGTGCAAAAAAAAACAACACCTTACCGCGTTATAGGTGAAACTGCGTTATATTTAACTTGCTTTCATCTGCCGGAGTGCGCAGCCCTCCCCCACCCCCAAGCACTGCTTCACCGCATTATATCCGAATTCATGTTATATCGGGTCGTGTTATATTGGAGTAGAGATGTACTATGAAACATAAACTGATTTACTTGGAAATTCAGGCTGGACTCAACAATAACGTTTCTAGAATTTATTGAGTTACCGAAAATAATTCTCCTAGTGAAAAGCTTCTCTCTACTCACTGATCCTGGTGCAGCATAACAAACATAGATGGCAATTGTGGAAGGGGCACAGTAAAGCTGTGCGGCAACCAGAATTCCCTCTGTGTGAAAAATTTGAAGATTTCATCATTTGTTTTTGTTCCTAATCAGGAAGAAAACAATTTTTTAAAAACTTTTTTCCACTAACTGGAATTTTTGTTTTGATTTTGACTTTTTAAAATAAATACAATTAAAAAAAAATTCAAAATGAAGACATTTCAAGACAACAGATTGGAACATTCCCTTCCAAAAATGTTGAAATATAACAACATAAAAACATCATTAAAAGGATTTGTTGTGTTTTTTAAACAAAATTGTGTCAAAAAAATCAAAATGTTCCCACAGAAGTTCTGCTGGAAAATTTTTCATCAGCTCTAGGGAGCAGAATTTCTTGGACATTTGCCTCAAAACCATTCTACAGACAGACATCTCTTTTTATCATCACAGTCCAGGACAGAGTATAGTAAGGGCAGAATCAGTGAGGCATTAGTCTGAGTGGAGTGCTTGCCTCCTAATTTGGTGGATTTTGAACAGGAAATCTGTGTTAGAGTTGAATCTTCTGGAAAAGTCCTGTGGGATTTAATAGGGATCAGCAGGGTTTATGTTTTACAGAAACAACAGGCCCTTTTTGCACAATGTTAATGTCAGAGTTCTTTTTCTGTTATCATGCTAGGAATTATGGCCAATCTTTGCTCACTTGAGCACCTAAAGTGAAATACCTAAATTTATATGTAAGGCCCCAAAGAGACTGATTTTTACACAGCTGCTATTGTGTTCAGCTGGAGCCATGTGTCTTTAGAACCTCTGGAAGTCAAGACACTTATGTTGGACCGTATATATGGGTTTAGATGCTTAATTTTAGGCACCCAAATTTGGAATTTTGTGAACACTTGTTTGAAGAATTATGGACCAAATCCTCAGCTGGTGTAAGTCTGTGTAGGTCCAATGGGGGAGGGGGAATCAGAGAAGAGAAAGAGAGAAAAAACAACACATTTAACAAATAGTATAAGCATTAATTAAAAATAAAATGTAGCATTTGTTATAGAATCATAGACTTTAAGGTCAGAAGGGACGATTATGATCATCTAGTCTGACCTCCTGCACAATGCAGGCGCCACAGAATCTCACCCACCCACTTCTGTATCAAACCTGTGTCTGAGCCACTGTAGTCCTCAAATCATGGTTTAAAGACTTCAAGGTGCAGAGAATCCTCCAGCAAGTGACCCATGCCCCACATTGCAGAAGATGGTGAAAAACCCCCAGGGCTTCTGGCAATCTGCCCTGGAGGAAAATTCCTTCCCAGCCCCATATATTGTGATCAGCTAAACTCTGAGCATGTGGGCAAGACTCACCAGCCACACACCCAGGAAAGAATTCTCTGTAGTAGCTCAGATCCCACCCCATCTAACATTCCATCACAAGCCATTGGGCATATTTACTGCTAGCAGTCAAAGACAAATTAATTGCCAAAATTAGGCTATCCCATCAAACCATCCCCTCCATAAATTTATCAAGATTAGTCTTGAAGCCAGATATGTCTTTTGCCCCCACTACTCCCCTTGGAAGGCTGTTTTGGAACTTCACTCCTCTGATGGTTAGAAACCTTCGTCTAATTTCAAGTCTAAACTTCCTGATGGCCAGTTTATATCCATTTGTTCTTGTGTCCACATTAGTACTGAGCTTAAATAATTCCTCTCCCTCCCTGATATTTAATCCTCTGATATATTTATAGAGAGAGCAATTATATTTCCCCTCAGCCTTCTTTTGGTTAGACTAAACAAGCCAAGCTCTTTGAGTCTCCTTTCATAAGACAGGTTTTCCACTCCTCGGATCATCCTAGTAGCCCTTCTCTGAACCTGTTTCAGTTTGAATTCATCCTTCTTAAACATGGGAGACCAGAACTGCACACAGTATTCCAGATGGAGGTCTCACCAGTGCCTTGTATAATGGTACTAACACCTCCTTATCTCTACTGGAAATACTTCACCCGATGCATCCCAGGACCTCATTAGCTTTTTTCATGGCCATATCACATTGGTGGCTCATAGTCATCCTGTGATCAACCAATACTCCAAGGTCCTTCTCCTCCTCTGTTACTTCCAACTGATGCCTCCCCAGCTTATAACAATAGTTCTTGTTATTAATCTTTAAATGCATGACCTTGCACTTTTCACTATTAAATTTCATCCTTTTACTATTACTCCAGTTTATAAGGTCATCCAGATCTTCCTGTATGATATCCCGTTCCTTCTGTGTACTGGCAATACCTCCCAGCTTTGTGTCATCTGCAAACTTTATTAGCACATTCCCAGTTTTTGTGCCAAGGGTTGTAAAGAATAAACTGAACAGCAGTCAGTATAAAAAGAGGAACAATTCACAGTTTAGATTTTAAGGGAAGTTAGCAAAAAATGTACTGTACATGCTTTCACATGAAAGCAATGCTGCACAATACTAAGTTGTGACACAGTTTAGGGAAACTCATGTCTTGCTGTTTTGTTTATTTAAAAAATAATCAAGAATCTTTACATTCCTAGGAACAAAGCATTTTACAAACAGAAAGGTCAAAGGTCAGGGCTAAACAGCAAAGAGATTTGAGAATCTGAGTCATTGTCATTCTTGATGTAAATCCATTGAAGCCAAGAGAGTTACAACTGGGTTACATTTAACCCTGTGATTTTAAAGAAAGTCCTGTTTGAAAGGTTAACAATAAATTGTTTGCACAATGTTCGGTGTGCCATGGAGTCTTGTCCCTGAGTAGGGGGTTGTTCAGAGCTGCAGTCCCAGTGACGTAATTCCTCCTTGTATCCTTTATAGTAAGGCACTAGGAGGGAGCAGCTCCTGTACTCATATACAAACTGTGATTATCATTGGCCCTTGTGCAGAGATGTGTATTTGCATGAACAAAGTTGCACCAATTCAAGGGGCAGCCACGATCTAGTCCATACAATGTAGTCCAACTAACACCACCGAACAGAAGTGGATTTACCTGTATATGAAAATATGAGAAGAAATTGGGGCAAAGAACTAACAGAACGATTAATTTGTAATTAGAAAGCAGAGTCTGCTCAATTTGATTTAGGATAAATCAAACCACTTTGAAATATAAAATATCTATTTGAAAGAGCCTGCAGAGCCTGCACTAGTAGTGGGAGAACCTCACTGACCACTGAAATCACTGAGAGCTGGCTTAAGTGGTGGGACCTCAAGATGTGGCATCGCTGAGGTTGCAGTAGAAAGGCAGGCAGAGCAGCAGAGTGAACAAAGGGAAACAGTCTTTTGATTGTCCTTTCACACTTTGACGATTAATTTTTAAGCCATTCCCTGGTGTCTGGCATCTCCCCACTCTCAGCCACGCTGAATGCAGAAGCTGGGAGAAGCACAATAGCTGAAGGATCCACTCTGGCAGTTGCCCAAGTAAAATGCCATGTCCCCTTGCAGTGGAGAGGCAAGTAGCTTGTGGTATTGATTGGAAAGTTCAGGGAACAAAATAAAGTTGCTGCCTCTTTCTTTCCCTTTCACCACTGTTTGCTGGACATAGGGGCTGGATTTTCTGGAGATGCAAGGAGAGGGGTTGGGTGGGAGCGGGATTATTAGTGGTTCACTTCACCTCTTCCATGTAAACTCCATTTGTTAGAGTAGAATATTGTCAGCTTCCTGTGAAATTGCCTCCCAGTTCTGTAAGCATATTTCAGCAAATTTCAGGTGCTGCAGAAATTCCAGCTGGTTCTTGAAGTTCAATGACGGTGAACCTTCATAGCTGGTCCACCTTCATAGCTGACTAAACCCCTCCAGTCAGTGATATGGAGAGGAGTGACCATTAGCAGAAACATCCCTCTGGCACACATTGCTGGTTCGCCTCCACAGCACTGGAGAAACACCTCTCTTTTCCATTCTGGTAAGTTGAAAACCTGTGTGTTCTCCAGATGATGGACAGCTTTTAAAGAAGAAATAGATAACTGGCAACATAACCCCTGGAAGGAACTGAACCCCCCCAACCAAGTGCCCCCAGAGACACTGTAAACATTATATATTTTTAAAAAACATCATTACAAGTGTCTTACTATTATTAGCCTCTGGTCCTTCCTCAAGAGCTGCAAAAGTTGTCTGAAAACTAGGGACAGTGTAGTAGTCGCAGTCCTAAATGCTAAAAAGTATCACTATTGTAGCCCTCTGCAGCACAGTGATGTTATGTAGGGGGATTTCTTAGCTTCTTTGAAAGTAAAAAAAAAAAAAAAATACAACTCCCCGTGTCTTTGAATTGGTAGGACCTTTGGCTGCCAAGAGGGAAACCATTCCAATGGGAAGAAAAGAGCAGCATCCCAGCAGAGGCAGATGGAGGACAACTCTGGAGATCCTGCCCATTGTTATGGGCTGGAGGGACCAGGAGCAGTTTGAATCCCTCAGGGCTCAGGAGGATTGGGCTCCTCAGCAGATGAACTGGCACCAAACCCTTTTCCTGCTACTCCTCCTCCAGCTGCTGCCCTGGTGCTGCTGAGGCAGAGGATCTAACCCACAAGGGACTGGGAGGAACCTGCAGGATTCCTGGGACAACACTCTCTGCTGGGACTCAAAACCCCTTCAACGGGAAACCTCCTGAGCATACAAGCAGGGAATGATGAGCCCCCAGACAGTTCCTGAAGCCCAGCCTGTGTTTGGCCCTCAAATGTCTCACCAGAGACATCCTCAGTTGTCTCGTGGGGCAGTTCCTCCTGTCAGGGTGAGCGGGAGGGCAAGAAGATGGGCTCAGAGACATTGTTTGCACATTGCTCAGGGAGTCAGACCCACTGTGTTTTCATTTGCAGTTCCTTTAAAACAAACAAACAAAAAAAACCCCTTCACTTTCAGTTACATGCATCACTTTTAATAAATATTACATTTCCTTGACTTGTGTATGGACCCTTCTTCCTGTCTTCCAGGACATTTTCATCAGGTGCAGCATAAGGCCCTATGATTCAGAGCACACGACTTTGATTTATATAACTCTCTGGTGCTGTAAGACTGCAAAGAATTTTCTGTCCCTCCCTTGCCCATTTAACCCCGTCCTCCCAGGTTCATAAATATCCGGATTCTAAAGCATACACTGGGGGGATGGGGAAATGAAATGTGTGTGGAATGCACTGGTAGTTTTAACAGCCACAGAAGTCGCAGCACAGAAAAAGGAACTTTTTGGCTTGGTTCATGTACAGAACAAGGAAGCACAATTAAAGTAACAGTAAAGACATTAGACACTGAACAGTGATTGAGGCCATGTCTACACTCAGACCTTACAGCGGCACAGCTGTACTGCTGCAGCTGCACTGATGTAAGGTCTCCCACGTAGCCACTCTATGCTGACAGATGAGAGCTCCCCCCAATGGCATAATTAAACCATCCCCAACAAGCAGCGGTAGCTATGTCGGTGGGAGATGTTCTCCCACTGACACAGTGCTGTCCTCACCAGTGCTTCCGACAATGAAACTTATGTTGGTCAAGGGTGTGCTTTTTTCCACGCCCCTGACCGATAAAAGTTTTAACCAACCAAAAGTGCTAGTGTTGACATAGCTTTAATGGCCCCCCACCATTCTCTACCCCCACCAAACTTTGGGCCTGGATGTAGTCACATACAATAGCTGATAAATGCTGTTATCACTACTATAGTGAACAGTGAAAAGAAATAATTTCTGAAGTCCCTCCTAAGCCTTTAAAGAACTATCTTGAAGGTCATTTAAAACAGAGTGACCCCTACAACGTAGTCTTGAAAACAGGTGTTAACACAAAAACAGCACACAATGATGGCAACAGAACTAGGCTGACAACCTTTGTAGCACAAATGCAAGCCCTAAGGTGGTGGTGCCCTGTCACAATTGTCAGTAGTTACATAAACAAATGGCTTATTATAGTTACCAAAACATCAGCTACAGAAAAGTACGGTTGCACATAAGTAAGTGCCAATGTTCTCTCTTACGCTTTTCCAGCAGCTGCATAGGGTGTGATGGTAACCCTTGGCACAGGCAGAAATCACCTTTTGCTTCCCCACTGTTGCAGGATGTGTGCACATATGGCATCCTGGATTTCCCTTGCCCACTGGGAACCAAGACCAATGTACATATGGGTGGGATCCAACTGCCTGGACAGGCAGTATAAGCCAGTCCTGTCTTGTGCCCACTCAGTATGGAGGTACTCCCCTTTACCCTCACACACATGGTGAAAGGCACAGCAGGCCATGCTGATGTGAATGGTGTTGTTCACACTGGGATTCTAATGGGTGTGGAAACATCATTAATGAACTTTCCACCCACTAGTGGACTCCACAACCATTCTGCAGCTACTCAGTTTGTAACTGAGTTTCCTTTTTCCTGGGACATTGATACTGAGGTACAGTTTTATGAGCCAAGTGAGGAGTGGAGGCTCCCAAAATAACTGTTGGCACAAACACACCAGAGAGAACCATGTAGGATCTGTGGAATGGAATAAAGTCCCTACTTCCACCTGAAATACAATCCTGATCTCATCAGTACCTCGGTATTACGAACCTTTCATATATTTCCAATGTATGTGATTATGAACCTGCCTCTGTGGCCCACCAAGCCTTGCAGAATGACTGAATAGTAACCTTTTCGGTTCACATACTCACTTGCCCCAATGTCATGGGGGGACTGACATTAATTTTACATCAGATTGTAATATACATGCAAAGTAGTTTCTGCCCTCGCGCTCTAGGCACAATGCCAGTGCTGCTGTCAAGGTTGTGTTCACTTTCTGTCTGCTCGTGGCCACAAGCCTCTCTCTCCCCTACCACTTCCTCTAAGGAACCGTCTTTTTCTAGGGTGGTTTTATTCTGGTTTAGGTTTCAGCAAGTGCATGGCAAGCTAGTAAGCTACAGAGTCAAACCCCTGGCTTGCCACACACTCACTCACTATGCAGAGTATCAGAGGGGTAGCCGTGTTAGTCTGGATCTGTAAAAAGAGACAAAGAGTCCTGTGGCATTTTATAGACTAACAGACATATTGGAGCATGAGCTTTCGTGGGTGAATACCCACTTCATCAGATGCATGTCACTATGTAGACAAGCCCTCAGTTGCTGGACCCCTTCCTGTTACTTCCAGCAGTTGCTATACTGGACCACTGCTGTAAGAACCTATTACTGTGGCCAGCTAGTGCTACTGCTTCTCCACTTTCTATCATTGTATGTATGGGTGGGTAGATGGATGCGTGAGTGTGAATGTGTATGGGAAGGTAGGTGTGTGCGTGAGCGAGAGACAGACAGACAAGGCATGGAAACTCTCTATTTAACTAATGAATTCATTTGTTTTTCTATTTTTAATGTTATGTGCATCACTTGTCTCTGGGCACATGTATAATGTAAACGATATGACATTAGTATATCAAATGACAACTGAAAATTAGATTTCCCTCATACAGGATAGAAGTACAACTATATCCATCTCAAGCAAAAGCCTGAATAAGTAGGTGGTTTTTCACCAACCTTGGAAGGTTAGCAACTCAGAGACAATGATCTTCCAGTAAGAACACCCACCTCCAATCCCTAGAGATGTACATCTGGACTGTTAGTGAAAGCACATCAGAGGGGCTCATGTACATAGGGCAAAGGTAACTAGGACTCAAACCATTTAGGGCTTTACAAATTAATAAACACCTTGAATAAATCTGTAAACAAATATCTTCATTAAAAAAGAATTGAGTTTGAAAGTGAATCACCAGAGTCCAGTAACTCTCCAAATATCGGAATGTCTGGACAAGAACAATTAAAGGATCCAGCCAGCTCCCCACTGCCATAGAATCCTTCATCTCTCACTCTAACCGCACCCCAACATACACCAGCCAGCCTGCCTTAGCTCTGCCTCCTAACACAGCTGGAAAAAGGTCAAAACACCAACATTTAGATGATAAAATCCTGTTTCCAATTCAAGGGATCCTCCAATAATTCCATGCCCTCTTTTCCCTGATTCCATCTCATGCCCCCTCTCTATCATTCTTTCTGCTCCTGGAGTCACTTTCATCTGCTCATTTTTAGTGACCTGCAAAAAAGAGTGTTCAGCAAGATTAGTTTATTTTGGTGGGAAGTTAGTGGTGGTGACGGGAGCAGTGCAGGAACTATAAAAAAAAACCTGAGCTTTTAATGGGGGCAGGGCTAGCTTTAACCTTATCTAAAGAGCATCATATTTTATATTTTGATGAAGGAAAAATAAATTAAGGAAGGTCTGTGTGAATTATTCATAGGTTCTGATTAACCACAATCTTCAATTCACTCAAGCAAAATTTGTGAATGATGTTAACAGTGGTGAAAGTCTTCTAGTGGAGGTGAGGGACAGGCAGTGAAAATAAGGCCCCAGTCCTGCAATGAGCTCAGGGCAGGTGGACCTTAAGGGCCTACAGAGAGCTGACTGCATGATCAGGGCCTATGTTTTCCATTTTGTTTTGTGAACCTGCTTCTGAACTGCACCTGCAGGGTGGTGAGTGTCCTGGACTTCCATTGACTTGTGATCAATGGGAGTTCAGGGCTCTCAGTATCTCACAGGTTTGGGCACCAGACAGATAAGTAGCGTATGCATTTTAGTGTGATATTAATTCAGCAGCAATATATCCGATATCTGCACAAAATAGACTAGATTATGTTAAAAACTTTAGTGCCAACTAAAAACAGTGCAGTGGGTATTTTAGCATAAGAATGAGTATTCTAAGATTTCCCCCATGGAAATGTTTGAGGGTATGTCTACATTGCAGTTAGAGACCCACAGCAGGTCTGGGTCAGCTGGCTCGTGCTTGTGGGGCTCAGGCTGAGGACCTACAAAAATGCAGTGTAGACATTTGGGCTCAGGCTGGATCCTGGGCTCTGCAACTCCGTGAGGGAGGAGGGTCTCAGAACTGGGAGCCCAAATGTCTACACTGCTATTTTTAGCCATGCAGTCTGAGCTCTGTGAGCCCGAAACAGCTGACTTGGGGCAACGGGTTTTTCATCTCAGTGTAAACACACTCCGAGAGTCACAAACTGTAGTTCTATGCCACCCTTTCATATATTGGTAATAGCATATCAGAAGGGGGTTGGGGCAATGCAGAGAGGAGTGCTCATTAACAAGGAAAATGGAAATTCATCACATAAAACCCACAGATGACAATCAGGATTCGTTGTTGTTGTGTAAGCTGAGAAAATCCATTAAAAAAAAAAAACAGTGTGTGTGAGAGTGAGAGATACACTCCTCTGGATTTTCCCTGGGACTTTTTGAACAGCATGTGAACATGAGTAGATGCAGTCAGAAAAGTGACTCTACAAGCAGTATCATTGGCTTCCATATTATTCACTGCCAGTGACCTTTGTGTCTTATCTGTTCAAGTTACAAAAGTCAAAAGATGACTTTTCGAGCTGCTGGCTCTACAAACTAAGCCTGGGATTTGAAAATTATGTCAAGTTCTTTTCTGCCTATTACATTTGTGACGGGTTGGATCACAGAAACTCCCTTGGGAGCTGCCAACCAGTGTGCCAAGACTACTTCTATCCCTGTTTTCCCTGCCAGCTCAGGACTTCAACACCCTGTCTTGGTGAGCCAGACACTCCTGTCTACTTCAACAAAGACCCAGAGTCTGAATTACCTGCCCCAAAGCTGCAGGTTTGCCTGAAAACAGCTCACAGAAGTGTGCTTATCTTTAGCACCCAGATGCCCAACTCCCAATAGGATCTATACCCAACTAAATCCGTTTTACCCTGCATAAAGCTTATGCAGCGTAAACTCATAAATTGTTCGCCTTCTATAACACTGATAGAGAGATATACACAGTTGTCTGCTCCCCCAGGTATTAATACATACTCTGAGCTAATTAATAGTTAAAAAGTGATTTTATTAAATACAGAAAGTAGGATCTAAGTGGTTCCAAGTAGTAACAGACAGAACAAAGTAAGTTACCAAGCAAAATAAAATAAAATGCACAAATCTATGTCTAATCAAACAAAATACAGATAAGATCCTCACCAGTTCCAGAATGCTCCCTTTTACAGGCTAATCTCCTTTTTAGCCTGGGTCCAGCAATCACTCACACCCCCTGTAGTTACTGTCCTTTGTTCCCAGTTTCCTTTGAGCATCCTGGGGAGATGGAGAGGCTCCCTCTTTAGCCAGCTGAAGACAAAATGGAGGGGTCTCCCAGGGGTTTAAACAGACTTTCTCCTGTGGGTGGAGACCCCCTTCCTCATTCCTATGCAAAGTCCAGCTCCAAGATGGAGTTCTGGAGTCACCTGGACAAGTCACATGTCCATGCATGACTCAAGTCTTTAAAGGCAGAAGCCATTGTCCACATGGTATCTTTTATGTCTCCAGGAAGACTTCTTATGTCGATTGGAGCCTTCCAAGATCTTTTGTCTGTTAAGTGTTTCCTGATTGAGCACCTAATTGGCACATTCCTTTCCCAAGAAGTGACCAAATGTTCTAAGACTACTTAGAAATCAAGCAATTATACAGCCAATGTTCATAACTTTGAACACACAAATGGTGCCTGCATACAACTAGGATGAACATAACCAGTAGATCATAACCTTTACATAGATATGTTACATGGAATATGTAGCAAAATCTTATTCCAGTTATATCATACATACATTTATGAGCACCCTCACCCCATAAAGCCTTATGAGGTACACTGTCACAACATTATCACCAGTGCAAGCCAAACTTAGCTGACAAGGCAAAAGGCAGAAGAATCAAGCACAGGCACCCATATGCTGGCTTTGTAGCATATGGGCACCTCCACACTACAACTTGACCTTTATAACACTCATCTAGTTATAGCAAACATGGTCAACCATGTGTCAATTGACTCTGTGAGTGCACACCTAGCAAACTTCCAGCAGATCTTAACTTGTAGCTGGGTTGTTAAACTGCACTTCTGCCACCTAATGCAAACAAAGCTGTATACCAAGAATGGAGCACTGGGATCCTGTCATCAAAGTTGGCTGTTCATCAGCTGTGCTCCTCACCACCCTCAAATCCTGGAGAGACAGCTCCTCTCTGCTTAGTGTAAACAAAGTCCCTACCTTGGTCTTCAGGGTAGGTGAACTAGCCCTCAGGAGCAGACAGGCTATGTCTGCATAGCAGCTGGAAGCAAGCCTCCCAGCCTGGGTAGACAGACTTGTGCTAGTGAGGCTTCAGCTAGTGCACTAAAAATAGCAGTGTGGACATGGCAGCTTGGGCTCCAAAGCCCACCTGGCCCCCTCGGCTTGAGAGCCCAAGCCACAGTGGCCATGCTGCTATTTTTAATATGGCAGCTCAAGCCCCACTAGCACAAGCATGTCTACCTGGACTGGGAGGCTTATTCCCAGCTGCAGTGTAGACATGCCCTGGTTGGCCAACCCCAGCTCCTCTCCAATTTACGTGGGCCTCCTCTTCTGTACCTGACTCTGGGGTTGGGGGTAGGGAGAAAGTGGCCTTATGTAAGGCAAAATAACCTTATCCTGAGGAGTAAAGTTATTTTCCCCAAGTCAGAATTGGCCTCTCTTCTCTTGGGAGCACAAAACGGTCCTGTCCCTATCCCTCTCCCATCTCCACATTTTCTGTGGGACTGTCCACCTCTGTCCCCTGAAAGTGAAAGAAGAGACATGAGACTGAATGGAGTGTGTGTGTGACGTTATTGATATAAACTGGGACCATATAGAACATGGGTTGCAACCAAGGTCCTGTAGTGGCACCAGATCTTATGTAAAGGGGGTCATATAAGGTGTCTAAGACCAAGTTATGAGTTACTGATTATGATTATGCTGTCTGTATGTCTGTATCATTTTGTAGTTGAAGTTATGAACATTGGCTGTATGCTGTCTATATTTCAAACTTGTGCTGTGTTACTGGGAGAGATCCCAGACAAGTGGGCGTTAGCTCTGCTTAGCCTGCTTGATGGCCCATTAAGGACCATCAGCTACACAATTCACCCATTAAGAGGAGGCAGATATGCCTTGTGACTCAGCAGGGTGTGCAGAAACTGGCCCATGTGACTGCAGACTCCATTTTGCTGTAATTTTCCACAGTAAGAACAAAGAAGTGTTCTTACACCTGGAAGTGCCTATATAAGGCTGATGCCTCATCTCCATCTGGTCTTCAATCCTGCTTCCTACCTCTGGAGGGACTTTGCTACAAGCTGAAGCTCTACACAAGGGACTGATGACCCATCCCAGCGGGGGATGTTCTCCAGAGACTTGATTTGAACCTGCAGTTTACTCCATCACTGCTACAAGCCTGAACTAAGAACTTTGCCATTACTGTATGTAATTGATTCCATTTAACCAATTCTAGCTCTCATTTCTACCTTTTTCCCTTTACGAATAAACCTTTAGATTTTAGATTCTAAAGGATTGGCAACAGCGTGATTTGTGGGTAAGATCTGATGTGTATATTGACCTGGGGCTGGGGCTTGGTCCTTTGGGATTGAGAGAACCTTTTTCTTTTACTGGGGTGTTGGTTTTCATAACCATTCATCCCCAGGACGAGTGGGACTGGTGGTGATACTGGGAGACTGGAGTGTCTAAGGAAATTGCTTGTGTGACTTGTGGTTAGCCAGTGGGGTGAAACCGAAGTCATTTTTGTCTGGCTGGTTTGGTTTGCATTAGAGGTGGAAAAACCCCAGCCTAGGGCTGTAACTGCCCTGTTTAAGCAATTGGTCCTGAATTGGCACTCTCAGTTGGGTCCCGCCAGAACTGCCTCGTCACAAGGGGAAAAAAGCCACCCCGCTTTGACTTGGGAGGGAGGGGAATGGAAATCCTGGGGTCCTATCTTTTAGTTAAGATGGGAGAGGGAA
Source organism: Gopherus flavomarginatus (assembly GCF_025201925.1). NCBI lineage: Eukaryota > Metazoa > Chordata > Testudines > Testudinidae > Gopherus > Gopherus flavomarginatus. The sequence goes on from NC_066619.1 coordinate 195,078,889, forward strand.
AATAGAGAAGACCCACTTCTGAGTTGGAGAACGAAAGTGTGGCAGTGTTTAAGCATGGCAGACTATGAGTGATTGTGTGTGTAATTATGGCAGGGTGAGCGGAAGAGGCCTCTGGAGTACAGAGAACTAAGTGAATGAGAGTGGAAGGGTAGGTGAAGTAGAGTTTAAAACTGTGAAGGAGAAAGAACAGAACACAGTTGGGGAAGGAATGAGAGAGAGAGAGAAAAGAAAAGATTAATAGTACAGAGGAAGATAGTGTTGAAAGGAAAGAACACAAAACATGGAAAGATGTGAAGGTGAAGAAGGTGAAGAAACGAAGGGAACAACAATTACAGGTACAGAAAAGTACAGTGAAGAAAAATCATCACATAAGACAGAGAAAAAGGTAAACTAAGGCATAGTAGAAGGAAAGTGGGATGGAGGAGGGAAAAGAAAAAACACAAGAGTGGTAGAAAAAAATGCTCTTTTTTTTTTTAAATTAAGTTATAGAATGTGCCAAGGCCTAAGATTCTGGTAGTGAAAGAAAGAAACACATTTAACTTTAAGAGACCCACAGTAAGTAAAATGGTTTTGTCAGAGCCAATAAATGTGTCAATGTGCAGACCAGAGATTTGCCCCTAAAAGATGAGTTCTCCTTATTCTCTACCACCCTGCCATGTAAAAACAAGGGAAGGGGCACTTACTCCTTCATCTGCGGTAGATTGTTGTGAAGTACTTTTGTGACAGAATTATATGCCAGACATAAACACAGCAGGGACTGAACTTCTGTGTTTGTTCTGCATTCATCAGAGTGAGTGGTTAACCTTCTTTATGAAAGTATAGCATGTTTTTAGAAAAATGAGGTACATAAAACCCATCTATTGTTATTTGTTATATGCAGAGTCCCAAAAGTGTGCAAACATCAAAAGAAAGCCCCTGTTCCAAAGAATTAATAATTTAATTCAGATAGAGCAGCTATGATACCAGTTTAGATGCAAGATACTGAAATTCTCTTCCACCAGGAGTTCAGATCCTATCTACCTTGTGGATTTTTCCCCACTTCTGTAATAATTTAGTAACAAATCTGACATGGTGTGGTTTGTGGTCAGTTATAATTCTGTTTGTCCTCCTAATGCTAACACTCCCCCGCCGATGGACCATATTGTTTTATTAGATGCTACTAGAGCTCACATACTGGTCATTTAAATGACCCTGGAGAGAGACAGTTTAATTTGTTCTTTTGGAATAAGTGGTCTTTCCTTTACAACACAGAGAGAGGTGGGTATTTAAAACTAGGTTCTGCAGAAATGCTTAGCTACTGGGAGAGTGTCTCCCTGAAATCAGAACAGGAGTACTTGTGGCACCTTAGAGACAAACAAATTTATTTCAGCATAAGCTTTCGTGAGCTACAGCTCACTCCTTCCGATGCATAGAATGGAACACGCAGACAGGAGATATTTATACATACACAGAACATGAAAAGGTGGAAGTATGCATACCAACAGGAAGAGTCTAATCAACTGAGATGAGCTATCATCAGCAAGAGAAAAAAAACTTTTGAAGTGATAATTGAGATGACCCATAGAAGGTGTGAGGAGAACTTAATATAAGGAAATAGATTCAATTAGTGTAATGACCCAACCATTCCCAGTCAAAGCTTCATGACATAACCATTCAGGGATACTTTGTGCTATCAGGGAACAAGCTCTGCTCACATTTTCTAGTGTACTGGCTGCACCATTCTTGTGCTAGTGTGAAGGGTCAGACAGCACCACAAAAGAAGAAGCAGGGACTGTAATTGTGACCCCAACACCTTCCTGCCTGGAAGATTAAACAGCTTGCTGGCTCCCCCTGCTTTTTGCACACTAATGCAAGGGCCAGTCACAATCTGGCCTTCCGGGATTAGGAATTGACATGGCTGGTTAACACCTGTTCCTTTGAAGCCACGATGAACTGTGCTGTATGCCCAGATACTCTGGTGTTGGGTACCATACAAAGTGCCTGTAATAAAATCCTAAGCGTGGTTAACATATTATCACAACATTCAACTTGGTAGGAAGGGCGGTAGCTTGTCAGGCTGTCAAATGGTTTTAACAGAGTTTTTCCTGAGGTGTAGGTGGGACTGCTAATTATGCTTGTGTAACCAGACCAACCTGTCCTCCTTCCACCCAGGTCTCTGTGTGGTTTCTGAGCACAAGTGAAACCGCTGTTCAAGACTTTATACCATACACACACAGTGAATGTCTCAGAATTCAGCAGCTTACAGTTAATTAAAAACTAGTGAGAACACTGACAGTGTAAAATAGTAAATTATGGTTAAAAATAATTATAAACTACTGTAAAAATATTTTACTTTATTTTTATGGATGCACAAATTACTTTCACATAAAGATCAAACAAACTGGGTCACAGCACACATCCTGTATTCACTGTTGGAGGGATGCCTACACAAATCAAAAGAGAAAAGAAGAGAAATCCACTTGTGCATAGAACTATAAAGAGATTATTTTTTAGCAGACTACATTATCCATTCAGTTATACTGTTAACAGCAGAGCATTTGCGCTAACTGGCATGTCATCTCTTGCAGGTAAGAAAGGGCTTTTTTGGATCGCTCAAGCAGCAGCAGTAGTACAGTAATGATCACCAAAAGCCTCCTAGTGGAGGGAAGGAGTCAAGGACAGAAAAACTGGGAGCCCACTCCAGCAATGCTTGAGTACTGCTAAAAGTAAGTATTGGCTCAGTTGTGAGTCAGTGCCAGGCGTCACGACAACCCCTCTTGAGCACTTAAAAATGAATTTGAAGGGCTTCTGTTGACACTAGCATATGTAGGTCAACAAATAGAGAGAGAGAGAAAAAACAGGGACTTGGCAATGCAAAATAATTTCCAATAGTCCTTGCTGCTTACAAAGAACACAACTCCTTCCTTGCTCCCTGTATTATGCCCTCCCTCCCTCCAGTTTTGCTTATATCCTATATCTTAGAGAGTTTAGGCCAATTGACAATGCTAAAATCCACTGTGTCCCCCATGAACTACAACAAAGGGCCATTTTAGGGCAAGCTGGGGCCTGGGAGGGAACATAATTGGCCAGCTCAGTGTAAACATCCTTTAGCTCTATTCCTGCAGGCTGACCAAACCAGGCTTGGACTGGGTTAGCCAACATATAGCTGTAATGAACGAGTTTAACAGCAGATTAGGGAACTCAGTTTCTAGGCCTTTGTGGATGTGGCCGAGACGCTGAATTCCCAGAGCTCCCAAGGCTCTCTCTTCTTATTCCATATTAGGGTGTTTCTAAGGGAGAGAGAACCTAATGTATAGAACAGTTTTGACTGGCTGCCACCCTGAGCACTCTCTGGAGGGAGCCCAAAGTTCTTTTTCTTTAGTCAGTGTGGTCCTGTTCTGCAAGGTGTTGAGGGCACAAGAGCTTGCAGGATCTGCCATGGCTCGTATTTTCATTTAAAAACCCTAGAATGGTGGGAAGGTAAACTGAAAGCTTTGCCTCCTCACCAGCTGCCCCAGCCACATTCCCTGATCTGAGTGTCACTGCTACCTAAAACAGGCTTCTGTATATGGATATTTTGGGAAAACAGATGGCAGAGAAATCAGATTTTTCTCTAGGCTTGTGCAGTTTTCTGTGCATGTGTCCTCTACTCACTTGAATGATTACAAAACCCCAAAAGTCTGATTCTTGCCCCCTGCTCCATACCCTTTGCACCTCACTGGAGGCATAAAAAGGATGGGATCCAGCCCTATCTCCCCTGCTGAGGATTCCCTGGGCATACAGGAGGTTTCAAGAGGGAAAAGCTAGTTCCCATGACATCCTCCTTCACAGACCTTGGTATGGGGATGGGACAAGGAAGAGACATGGTTGGAGAAGGCTGCACTCCAGCTATGCCCAAGGGGTAGACAGTCTCATGAAGGCCGTTGCCAGCTGGCAGATTACAGAAGGTTACTCTAACCTACAGTTCTATTCTCAGTGTGTTCATAAAGGATTTGGATAATAGCATGGAGAGTATACTTATCAAGTTTGCAGATAGACAATACCAAACTGAGAGGGGTTGGAAGTGCTTTGGGATGGGATTAGAATTCAAAATGATCTTGACACACTGGAGAAATGGTCTGAAATAAATAGGATGAAATTAAATAAGGACACATGCAAAGTACTCCACTTAGGAAGGAACCATCAATTGCACACATACTAAAATGGGAAATGACTGAAGTACTGCAGAAAAAAATCTGGGGGTTATAGTGGATCAGAAACTAAATTAGAGTCAACAATGTAATATTGTTGCCAATAAACATGCAATCATCATTCTGCGATGAGGTGTCCACCGCACACAAGGCCTGAATAAGTAGACAGGGCCAGTTAACCCTGTGACACACTGAACCTGGAGGAAAGTACGGGCTGATAAGCTCTAACTGTCTATGCAGGTCAGCTGGGCAGGGTCATAGCATCTGATGAAGTGAGCTGCAGCCCACAAAAGCTTATGCTCAAATAAATGTTAGTCTCTAAGGGCTGGTCTACACTACAGGGGAAAATCGATCTTAGATACGCAACTTCAGCTATGTGAATAACATAGCTGAAGTCGAAGTATCTAAGATCGAATTACTCACCGTCCTCACAGCGCGAGATCGATGTCCGTGGCTCCCCCTGTCGATTCCACAACTCCGTTCGGGTTGGTGGAGTTACGGAATCGATATAAGCGTGTTCAGGGATCGATACATTGCGTCTAGATGAGACACGATATATCGATCCCCGAGCAATCGATTGCTACCCGCCGATACGGCGGGTAGTGAAGACGTACCCTAAGGTGCCACAAGTACTCTTGTTCTTTTTACGGATACAGACTAACATGGCTGCTACTCTGAAGCATGCAAGAAGAGGGGAGGGATAGCTCAGTGGTTTGAGCATTGGCCTACTAAACCCAGGGTTGTGAGTTCAATCCTTGAGGGGGCCACTTGGGGAACTGGGGTAAAAAATCAGGGGATTGGTCCTGCTTTGAGCAGGGGGTTGGACTAGATGACCTCCTGAAGTCCCTTCCAACCCTGATATTCTATGATTCTAAGTCACTCTCTGTTCTGGATAGGGAGGAGGAGTCCTGGGAGGAATCAAATCCTGGGATCCTGCCTGGGAATACACATTCTGGCAAGAGCCAGACAGAGGGTTAAGTAGCCACAGAGAACAGATGAGGTTCCAGTGGTGAGCGAGTCAAAAGACAAAGGAAGGAAGGAAAGAGCCCAAGGAAATAGCAGTAGGATCTGGGATTGCTTAGGCTAAGGGTATTAGTCATAGGGTGCCTGGAGTAGTGAATGGGCCCAGGTTCCCCTACTAGCCACTAGTGAAGTAGTACAGTCTGGACAGTGGATTGGAAGACTGCCTGAGACAGTTCAGCCTGTGGGACTCTGATACCCTGGAAGGGGAAAACCATACTGATTTGGCAGGAAGGCCAAGTCACAAAGAGGGAGCATGGTGAATTATTGGGAGAATGACAGGGTGACCTCTGGCAAGTACAGGAGTGGCACCAGAGTTTCTGGCACCCTAGGCAGAATTCAGGGGGGGGCGGCATTTTGTGCACTCCCCACAGGGGGCAAGGGAGCTTCCAGTTCCACTCCCACCGCGCCGCTGAAGAAGGACTCTCCGCCGAAATGGTGCAGGCAACAGCGGCAGTCATTGAGCTGCTCAATTGCCTGCCGCTGTTTTCTGCGGCATGTCGGCAGAAGGTCCTTCTTCGGCGGCGTGACGGGAGCAGAACCAGAAGCCCCCCGAATCCTGGTGCCCTAGGCGACTGCCTAGGGTCACCTGATGGAAGCCCCAGCACTAGACAGGGAGCCCCATACAGGAAGAATGCTGCTATGCTATGCCATGCTCTCATGGTCAGTGAAACCCGTTACACATGTATTAGCAGGAGTGTTGTGAGCAAAACAAGAATTCTTCCACTTTACTCAGGACTGATAAGGCCTCAACTGGAGAACTGTGTTCAGTTTTGGGCACCGCACTCTGGGAAAGCTCTTGACAAATTGGAGAAAGTCCAGAGGAGACCAAGAAAGGTGATTAAAGGTCTAGAAATCAAAAGCCATGAGGAAAGTATGAAAAAAAATGGATGTGTTTAGTTTGGAAAAGCGAAGACTGCGGAGTGATGTAAGTCTTCAAGTACGTAAAAAGTTGTTGTAAAGAGGAGAGTGAAAAATTGTTCTCCTTACTCACTGAGGACAGGACAAGTAGTAATGGACTTAAATGGCAGCAAGGGGGATTTAGGTTAGACATTAGTGGAAAACTTTAACTGTCAGAGTAGTTAAGCAATGGAACAAGTCACCTTATGAGGTTGTGGAATCTCTGTCACTGGATGCTTTTAAGAACAGGTTAGACAAGCACCTCTCAGTACTTAATCCTGCCTCAGGTCACTAGATGATCTGTTGAGGTCCCTTCCACCCCTATTTGTCTATGATTGGATCTTAGAACAAAGAATTAGAAATTACCTGATGCCTCTTCCTGCAAGTCGGTGCTATGCTGAACAGAGCTCTATTGCAGGAGCAAATCTGAGTAGATTGTGTAGATCCATTACAAAAAAAATTGAAATATGTATTTCATACCATAATTAAGCATTGCACATCTTTCAGTTCACATGGAACAGTCTCATGAGGACTTCAAACAAAACAAAAACCAAAAAAAACCCAACCAACCAAACAAAAAAAAATCAGAATTCCCCAACTGAGCCCCTCACATTTGCATGCCCCAAAAATCATACTCCCAAGTTTTGGGGAAATCACACTTTCATGCCCAAACTCAGATTTGCATACAGACTGGCAGTTTGTGTGCACAAAAGTGAAACTTTTGTGGGCATAATATTTTAATCCCAAAGAGTTGATCATAAAGTTTGAACTCCTATGTAGAGGCCACTTTGAAAAACAAATCTCACTACAGAAGAACTTTCAGTCCAGCCTAAAATGTTCATTGAAATGGGTAGATTAAAAAAATAAATCAGAACAATGTATGTGTTTCAAGGAGTAAAACAGCAATCATTGTTTAAAATGCAAGAATGGGGATGCAGCCATTACTCTGCACTCTCCTTATGACTTCATTGTTCATTTTGTCTTTGAGAACCAGGCCTTGTTACCGAATTCCACTCATAGCTCTGAGGAAATGAAATGCAATTCTTCTTGAGACAAGAGAGGAGGCTGAACTGCAGTCTGCTGGATTTTATTCAGACATTTTTACTGGAGGGAGGGTTGAGGGGAGGGAGGTGGGAGAAATGAGGGGAAAACCCTAGACAACGAGGCAAATAGTTGTACAAAAATAAAAGGACAAAAATTTTGAGTAACTGAATATCCCCCTGCTGCCCATTCAAAGTACTGCCCATTCAAAATTGAAATAGTGAAAATAAAGATGTTGATACATTTATAATTTGTTTATATAATAGTCACTGTAAACAAAATAAACCTGTTTTCTGAAAACATGCTAATCCTTTAAAACAATAATCAAATTTTGATTAGAGCAGAGAAATACAGAAGAAAACACTACCCGTGCTGGCTCATTATGCTTATAAAAGTCTGTCCATCTGGTTATTTAAAAGATAAAAAAAAACAAACAATCAAAAAAAAAAAAAACCCCAACCATACAGTTTTCTTTCTGACTATTCCACTTAGAGTTAGTTTACAAAAAAAATGCCTGTTATCTGCTTCATCAGCTGGACATTGGGAGTGTCACAAATAGAGCTGGGCATTTGGGGACAAATGGCTCAGTCACTGAAAAAAAGCAGGTTCAGTCAGACTGAAACTATTTGTGTTTGACACAAATTTACCAAATAGTTATTTGATTGCTGAGAGGAACAGGCCTCTCCTGGTATACATATGCACTTTTGGCTATCTGATATGCCTTTGTTGCCCTCCATGGAGAAACGTCTGCCTTGTCTGGCAGCCATTCATTATTATTTGTATTAGATCCATTTTATAAATGGAATAACCATGACTCTAAGACCACTAAAGAATAATTACTTTTCTACTCTCTGGCCAGAAATATTTTACTTCGGACATCATATATAAACGGTAGGCATTGGAAAAATACAACTACATGATTCTTCACAATGCTTTAAAGTTTAAACCTTGTAACAATGCAGGCCAGGCACCAATATACTGGTGTGCTCCTACACTCTCTGGTGCAATATAGGCTCCCTAATCCTACTCTTTCCACAACAAGAGGGCTTTCTCCCATATACACTTTATGCCGTGTAGCTGGTTGCGTCTCCTTGTCTTAACAACTGTTAGGGACTAACAGAAACTCAAACATCACTATAAAACAGAAAAAGTCACTTCAGTTACCTGAAGAACATATTGCACTGCAATGTAACTTTGAGACTTGTATAGTTGAATCAACAGAATGTGCATCACTGAATTCTGGCATGAGACCTTATAATGTTTTGTTTAAATAGAAGTACCTTTTAAATTAAGAAAAGCTTCTCTCTTTGTTCCATTACCATCAATGCCTATTTGGGTTAAATGACTCTGAGTAGGACACACAGCAGTGATAGCCACTTATAAAGTAGAGGACTCAAACTGGACTGGTGCATGGTGGCGGGGCATACCAGCATCTCTCCTATGCAGTGTTCCAGAATCTCAGCTTCCATTAAACAAAGAAAGCCCTAGCTCACAGTTGTAAAGAAAAACTTTGAAATGTAAACTGAAGCCTTGTCTATATAGTGGGGTAATGCACTCCACCATGGTATCTGAAACAGTACCACGTTACAGGGCACTATGGAACCTTTAATGCACATTAATGGACTCTACACAGACCAATTAATGTGCAACATACTAGTGTGCTTTATAAGTCACACCTCTGTAGAGCACATTACCTTACTGTATAGACAAGCAGAATGATAAGTCTGAAACTGCAGAAAGCCTACAACAATACCTCAGAGGGGTAAGCAGCCCATTCATCTCAATAGGGTGCTAACTCAGGTGCCAATAATGATATTTAAATGTCAAAATTGTTAAGTATTTCACTATTTATCAGAGCCTAGAAGAAAGGAGAAAAAGAACTTCACAATCTGCTGCAAGTGATATTTCATTTTTGTGCCATGAGTGGATGGATTTGGGCTTAGCTCCAGCTGGATTGAGGGAATCTCCCAAGGAACCCTGCAGGGCATTTAAGTCATACTGAGGGGAAGCTGAGGCCAGCAGAGTCAATGGGTGTATTCATATCTCACTGAGGGTATGTCTACTCTGCACAGTTAATGTAGGCTCATCTCTGGATTTTAGCTTAATCCCACTTTACCTTCCACACAGAAACACCTGTGACCTGGGTCTTGAGGTGCTTTAAACCAGGGCTAGCTTAAGGTTAGAATCCAGGTTCTACTTTAATATGGGACTGGAGCCCACCTACTTTGCACTGAGGTCACTAGGCAAAAATATCACTTAGATGCTGATTGTTCTCTAATGCTCTTCCCACCATTCCCACCCCCAACACACACAAAGGGCAGACAAGTTCACCTATAATTGCCTAGAACATCTCAGACAAAGAACCATGGGATATGTTCCCTCTGCTCCCCTCCTTCCGCCCCCACCCTCCCAAACACACAGGAGAGCGCGGAAACAGTGCGGACTCAGTAATACGGATATGAGTTTGCAGTGTGGATGTTCACACCCAGGATAAAGCACCTGGGCTAATAGTGCAGTGCAGACTGCCTGGGAGCGCACTAACTCAAGATGCCTCGCACAGCACATGAGTGATCATATTTTGAACAGCTACATCATCTACTCATTTTGATGACTCAAGTGCATGCATGGATCTTGGAGAAATACCATAAAATTTCCTCTGCCTCTCTCTCTCTCCCCCCGCCCCTCAGTTGAAACTCTGGTAACACCACTCTTATTTTAGCTTTACATTTAAAGCAACAAACACATTCAAACTGTAATGAGATCTATTTACATAGCAGCATGACATAAGTGCTAAATGTGAAAAGAAATGACAGGGGCATGGTTTAAACTAAATAGTTCTGAGCAATGTAGCTGGGTTGCTCAGGAGTATAGAAAAATCCACATTCCGGAGCAACATAGACAAACCAACCAAACCCCAGCCGTAGACCGCACTAGGTCGATGGAAGAATTCTTCCGTTGATCTAGCTACTGTCTACATTGACAGGAGAGCCCCTCTGTTAGCGTGGGTAGTGACTGCACTGAAGCACTGCTGCAGCTGTGCCCGGTAGCATTTCAAGCATAGACAAGCCCAGAAAACAGTTTCTTAGCAACGAAGATCTTTTCAGGACAAATGTAGATAACAGGAAGATTAGTAACCAGGTCACTGAACATTTTATTATTTGACAGGCTGCAATCGTGCTCTGTATGCACAATCTGTGGCTATTGATTAATGGTCTCGTCTTATCCAGATTGGATCTTTCAATCTCTTGCTCCCTGGAGCCTCAGTCAGTATCATATTTAGGTGTCAAGTCATTCTGAATGCAGCAGCACATATTCTAGAAACATGAAGGTCACAACATACTACACCAATTTTTCAAACCTTTCACTAGCTCCTGTCATAAACAGATAGTTAAGGGTTAATGTCTCTTTTACCTGTAAAGGGTTAAGAAGCTCAGTAAACCTGGCTGACACCTGATCAGAGGACCAATTGGGGGACAAGATACTTTCAAATCTCGGTGGAGGGAAGTCTTTGTTTATGCTTTTTGTTTTGTTCGTTGTTCGCTCTTGGGGCTAAGAGGGACCAGACGTGCAACCAGATCTTTCTCCAATCTTTCTAAACCAGTCTCTCATGTTCAAAATAGTAAGTACTAGCTAGAAAAGGCGGATTAGTCTTATGTTTGTTTTCTTGACTTGCAAACGTGTATTTTGCTGGAAGGATATTTTACCTCTGTTTGCTGTAACTTGTATCTTAGGCTAGGGGGGAGGGAGTCCCTCTAGTCTACATAAACTGAAGACCCTGTAAACATTTTTCATCCTAATTTACAAAGATAATTTTTACTTTTTCTTTCTTTAATTAAAAGCTTTCTTTTTTTAAGAACCTGATTGATTTTTTTCCTTGTTTAAGACCCAAGGGGATTGGGTCTGAACTCACCAGGGAGTGGTGGGGGAAAGGAGGGGGGGAAGGTTAATTCCTCTCTGTTTTTAAGATCCAAGAAGTTTGGGTCACAGTAGTCAGGGTAACCCAGAGAGGGGAAAGTCTGGGAGGGGGAATGGTTTATTTTTCCTTGTTTTAAGACCCAAAGGGTTTGGGTCTTGGGTCCCCCAGGGAAGGTTTGGGGGGACAGGGAGTGTACCACACACTGGAATTTTTGATTGGTGGCAGCGCTATCAGATCTAAGCTAGGAATTAAGATTAGATGGGTACATGCAGGTCCCCACTTTCTGGACGCTAAAGTTCAAAGTGGGAAAAATACCTTGACAGCTCCACATTAGCTTTTGTATTGATTTAAATTTTTGTAAAACCACGAAGGCCCTTAAAAGAGCAGCTCCCATATACTTTGCCAGTGCCATAGCCCTTCCTGCATTGCCCATCAGCTGGGAATTTAGTTTCATCCTCCTCTAGATCTTTAGTTAGTCCCTCCAGTTATTGTCTGGGATGTCCAGTAAATTTCACATTTCAAAGTAGAAAGGGGATAGACATTCAGTCTCTGCGTAATTTCTGATGTTATATATTGTAGTGCACAGATCTGTTTGTGAGGGGTGCTAAGTTCATTATCATCATAGTTTTCAAACAGTTGTTTGACAGACTCACCTCTCTACACAGGGCTTCTTTGGCTGAGCCATATATGGTTGCAAGTTGGTTGAAGGCCCTGTTTCAGCTCCAGCCTCCCTGTTTCAAACCTAGACTCCAGCCTTCCTGAATTTAAGGCCACCCTCTCAGAAATGCTTGCACTCCTGCCCACTCCCAGACAACATTCTAGAGCCAGCCCTCAAATTCAAACTTCCTACTGAGTATTTCCTGGGGTTTCCCTAGTTATACATGTGCTCTTTGGGATGTTAGGTTTCCTAGGCGCACTCTACTGTGAGGATATCACAGAGAAATCTCTCCTATGTCCATCTTTTGGAGTGTTTCTAATTCTTATCTAGTTTGCAATCCAGCCTCACAAACTAATCTCTCCTCCTCTAAAAGGGAAGTTGCCATATTCATTGCTTGAGAGTTCCTTTCACAGTTTTCCACCTAGCTGTTGACTTCATGGTACATCTTTGGGCTGGGAACAAGAAATAATTTGTACGACACAAAATTAACTAAGGCCTGGTCTACACAGCATGTGTGTGTGGGAAATCGATCAAAGTTACTCAACTTCAGTTACATGAATAACGTAACTGAAGTTGACGTACTTCGACTGACTTATTATGGTGTCTTCACCATGGTGAGTCGACTGCTGCCGCTCCCCTGTCGACTGTGCCTGTGCGTCTTGCTGAGCTGGAGTACAGGAGTCGATGGGAGAGTGCTCAGGGGTCAATTTATCATGTCTAGTCTATATACAATAAATCAATCCCCCCTGGATCGATCGCTGCCCACCGATCTGGCCGGTAGTGAAGACATACCCTGAGAAGTCAGTTATATTACTGAACAGCACAGTAGTGCACAATTTTACATGCCAAGTCAGATATTGCAGGATAACCACTCTGAAAGCATTAATTCCAGTGGCAATGGAGGGATGCAACTATATATTGCTAGCATAGCTTACCATTTAGATCATGGCACTAGGAGTCAGCAAAGCAGCTGTGACAGATTTGGCAATTTCCTGCAATATCCTGGACAAACCTTATCAAATTAAGGAGACATATTTTAGGAGTTCATTGTATTAAAAATGAAATTTGTGTTGTTGTGGGACTGTATGTAACCTCTCCAGGGGCAAGAGGTGGCCACTGTAAACATTGGGAAGTGTCATGAGCTATTTTAAACAGTGTGCTAGACAAAATTAAGAAGGGTTGCTAGGAAATACCTGGGGGGAAGTGAATGCAAGTTACCATCTTTCCTTGTGCAGAGACACAAACTTTTGAGGCATCATTCTGAAGAGTGGATCATTATCTGGCTGATTACCTATTCATGGTCTCTGCAGATCAATGACCAAAACTGTCTAAAGGAGTGATTCACAGCTTCATAGATGTGCTTGTTCTGAGCTAACAGCTGCTATGGACTTGTGACTACAGAAAAAACCCGTGGCAGAGTTTGAAGGACTGTTCACTGACCAGAGCCCTGGTTGGAGTTGGAGTGATCTCCCGTAAGCTTAGTAGCATGCTTGTAAGTTTTTAGTGGTTTAATATGTTTTCTCTGTAATGCTTTCACCTCAAGAATAAATGTGCCTGCTTAGAAAGAGCTGTGTGGTAACTTCTACCTATGGGCAGTTACACTGTTTATAGACTCTGCAGAAGAGGCAAAGCAGTCTGACTTGTGGGGGAACTTACTGTAGGCATGGAACTGTGCAGTCTAGAAAAACTCTGGTCAGGAGGGAGAGGGACTTGTGTTTCCACCCTAGACAGGTGACCACTGGGACACCAGAAGCCTGAGAGTGGACCCTGTGGTAGACTATAGAGCAGGAATACAGGTGCAGTTTACCTGAAATCTCTGCCTCTGATGTATTCTGAGAATTGTGCACATTACTTAGCCTTTCTGTGTCTCGGTTTCCCTATCTGTAACATGGAGATAGTAATATCTGTCTCATAGAGGTGGTGTGAGGTTTCATTAATTTGTTCACAAGGTCCATGAAATCCTCCAATGGAAGGAATCAGAAGTGTTAGTGATGATTAGTATTACATCATGATGGATGGGAAGCTATTGCAGTTAACATAACCTCTTTTAAAAATAGAGTTACTATCTATCATTCAAGGTTTTTTTGCAAATGAATTACCACAGTTAATGTCATGTCTGTGTAGAGGTGTTTGGAATCATGAAGCTTCATTACTAATCACCCTGTGACTTTAGCTAAGCTGATACTTCCCTTGCTATTTTTAGAGAATGACTGAGACACAGTGTTACAGTATCTGAGAACTCTCTGTAAACTGATACCAAAGCCTCATATAAAGCTGTACTAAAGCCCCACAGAAGCCTGGTGCAAGTAAGTAAAGCTTATAAAGACAATAAAAGAAAGATCAGAGACTTTATTGGTCTGCTTTCTATATTGTCTTTACAGAGAGATGTAAATGTGGGAAAATACAAGCTATTTTTGCCACATGACAGTACCAGTAATTGGGGAAGAAGAATTAGTTTCTGTGGAGCCTTTTCAGAATCAATTATTGAGCTGGCAAAAAAAAAAAAAAAGGGGAATTTTCCATAACATGTCCCTTTTTAAAAATCAAAATTTAGGTTAAAAAAACAAAAACCAAAACCCCAGCTCTATAGCCCATTGAAAAATAAGATGTTTTATTGCTGTTAAACACCATCCCTTTTAGTCATAATCTAAAATTTCATTGAATAATTTCAAATATTGTTAATTTTTAATCCGCTTTAATCAGTTCATATTCCACACCCTTTTCTGCATTGCTCCTGCTGAGCACATCTCCAAAAGTGACTGCAGCACCTCGCCTTGCATAGAACAAGAAGCCCATGTCATACCTCTCCATAGGTTACCTTTGAAAAGCCAATCACTCTGCTGATGTACATTTGTCTCAGCTGAACAGCCTCAAAGAAGAGCTGGTGTTGAGTTGAGGGAGTGATGGGGAGAGGCAAATAGCATCATTTTATCTCCTTCCTTCCTGGCATAGATTAGTTTGCTCTTGGGTGCCTCTGCTGCCATGCATTCCTATAGATGTTGGCACCCATGTGGTCTGTAATACAATCTAATCTTCGAACAACTGCTATAGAAGAACCCAGTCTTGTGAGATGTTGGGTTTCTCCTACAAGGTGCTGAGCACCCAGAACTCCCATCAGCCACAATAAAAGTTGAAGGTGCTCCTGGCCTTTCAAGAATCAGGTCCCCAAGTTCCTAGGATTACTTGAAAACAAAACAAAAACAAAAACAAACAAACAAACAAACGACACTTTATTTACTTGTTCTTTTTATAGTATGTAATGACAAAAATCTATCTGATCCTTTGTGTGGTGGCTGGGGCATGCTGGTATCGAGGAGGAATCTTGTGTGGCAGAATTGGCATTTGCATTATTCTGCACTATGGACTGCCCATCTAAACCCCTTAGTGCCTGGCTCCCATACCCTAAGGCAAGTGTCTTACCAGCCTGTGAGCAGGCATCCTAGCAGATGGTCATGTGTAGACATCCAAGATACTACATATGTTCATCAAGAGTTGTTTGTAAGGCCAGAACTCCCACCCTCCAGCCTCTGAAGAGCCAACTACTGTATAGCTGAACTGCCAGTAGTTTTGGGTATGCACTAGCATGGGGGGGAGAGGGAGGGCGCAGCAAACCTTTTGGCCTGAGGGCCACATCTGGGTATGGAAATTGTATGGCGGGCTCACAAAATTGGGGGTTGTGGTGCAGGAGGGCTCCAGCTGGGGGGGTGGGCTCTGGGGTGGGGCAGAGGATGAGGAGTTGGGTCTGCAAGAGGGTGCTCCAGACTGGGACCGAGGGTTTTGGGGGGCAGAAGGGGGATCAGGGCTGGGGCATGAGAGGGAGTCAGGGGTGCAGGCTCTGGGTAGTGCTTACCTCAAGCAGCTCCCAGAAACAGCAGCATGTCTCCACTCCAGCTCCTATGCAAAAGTGTGGCCAGGTGGCTCCACGTGCTGTCCTGTGCACAGGTGTCACCCCTGCAGCTCCCATTGGCTGTGGTTCCTTGCCATTGGGAGCTGCAGGGGCAGGGCTTGGGGTGGGGGCAGCATGCGGAGCCCCCTAGCTGCCCCTATGCATAGGAGCCGGAGAGGGGATGTGCCACTGCTTCTGGGAGCCATGAAGAGTGGAGCAAGACCCCGACTGGCTCCCCATCTGGAGCTCGAGGGCTGGATTAAAATATCTGGAGAACCGGATGTGGCTCCCAGGCTGTAGTTTGCCCATCTTGGCACTAGCAGCAATCTATCTGTGAGCCTGACGAATAAAAGTTTTTATAATCGCAAAGGTAGTTGGGGGTCAGTATGAATCAGAGCATTATGTTTGGGAAGCGGGTAGGGTGACCAGATGTCCCAATATTATAGGGACAGTCCCGATTTTTGGTTCTTTCTTATATAGGCTCCTATTACCCATCCCCCCCTCCTGATTTTTCACACTTGCTGTCTGGTCACCCTAGAAGCGGTATGATAGACCATATTAAAATTCAGACCATCTCTCCACCCCTCTTTTTAGTTCTCTCTGGGAGGCCCCTGTGGAACTGTCCAAAAACAACCTTCCCAAGGGGTCTATTTCTTATTTGAAAACATCATGCTCTAAAAGGCGGTTTACCAAATGTCTGGGTGCATAAAGGGCTCTACTGGAGCCATTAGGTAGATGAGCTACTAACATGACTGGAAAGTGGAGTTGTCACACATCTGGATGCAAGTCTACAGTTCTAAATTTAGAGCAATTTAAGAATTTATAGGGAACAAAGGTTAATTAATACAAAAACCAACTGAATAATATAAAAACCATTCTATAGTTTATTTTTCCCCCATCTGCCTTAAATAGTCTGAAGAAAAATATTAATTCCTAGTATTTTTCATGTATGGATCTCAAAGCAGCTTTACAAAGGGGGATTAGCATAATCACTCCTGTTTATAGATGGAAGAACTGAAGTACAGGAATTATACCAGCACAAAGCCTGTGAATGCAAGGTCTGAATCAAGTCCAATGATTCTGATCTACAAATATGAAAATCTCCCCCTCTCCCCTGCAAAAAAAAAAAAGAAAAAAAAAAGAAAAGAAAAGAAAAGTTTTCTGCAACGAATCTGACTATTTAGTTATTAACCAAAAAAAAAAAAAAAAAAAAAAAAGTTAAATTGCCTGGTGCTTGAGCTAGAGAACAGCAAAATAGAGTGTTTTCTAATATCAAGGAAGAGTTGATTGTAGCTAGGAAAATGTCAGGCTTTGCAATGAAAAGCCAAACAAAAGCAAATTGATGACTGCCCTGATGCACTGATACAACTACATTTTGTCCCACAAACTGTTTACACTTAATATGCACGTGGGCAGTCAGTCAGCAGACCCTGGAGCCACTGAAATGCATCTTTAAAGTGCTCTGTTTTAACATCTGATATGTTTGGACAGTACAAGTGTGATGTACATTTTCTCTTCTTAGTGGAGCGTAGATCTAATAATTTCATGAAGCTGTGATATCATCTCCCTTCGAAATTAGCATCAATGCATGAGAGAAACTTGTTGGCTAGAAGGAGACTGCTTTGTTGTCTGGGAAGTCTACTTGCTAGCATAACACAAATACCATAGTTAGGCAATAACTATGGCAATACACTAGGCAAATGATTTTTGGTCTCTGATCTCTGGAATGTCACTCTTCTGGTTCATATACCTTTAAGGGCTACCATCTCTTACACAAGAGAAGATTTTCTTGTATCTAATAAATGATCATGCTGCACTTGCTCATATAAGCACTGTACCCAGGATTTTATAAGATCCATGGCACAATATTCCTACCTATCAGGGGAAAAAGGACCAAGGCGGTAGATATTAATTAACGTATGTTTTCATTGGTCACAGTCTGAAGGCAGGTGGGTGAGACTGACATGAGAATAAACTTGTATGCCTCTCTCAAAACATGGGGGATTTTCTGTGGGTAACTCCTGTTAATGCTAATAGGAATTACTCTTGCAAATCCTCTGCTCCACCCCTGCATTGGCAGCAAAATAGACCCTTTAGTCATAGTGCTAAGATTAACCCTTTCACTGCTGCAGACTGGGTAACCGTGAAACGAAGCACCAAATAGTGTGCACTAGGTGCATTGGAGGAAAATTCGGTCATAAATCAGGTAGACTACTCAGCAATCAAACAGGTAATTAGCTCAGGGAAAACAGCATTTCACTTACCATTCCTGTCATTTGCCTTCCAAATATCCACAAATGCACATGCTGGGCATTTATTTCATACCTAGCAAGGATATGGAAAAAATAGCTGTTGTGGGGTTGTGTTAAGTGTTTTCTCCTAAGCCAGCAGCACCACTTCCATGGCAAGAGGGAAGAGAAAAAGCACTGCAGCATGAGGAGAGTGATGAGCAAGATGAAGCAGTTTGCTGGTTAAACCCATCAGATTACAAATGGCTCTAGTTCATGCCTGCATCCTTTCAGTGGGACTATTTCTGATTGCTTGTTTCTTTAGTGTGCTATGGCGTCCCTTTCCCAAACTTCTATATAAAGATACTGCCATGTGACGGTTCATGCTGGTGGATCACCAATGGTGCATTCAGTGTTTCAGCAGCTGGTGCTGTCTAGAACTTTTCACACAGCTTAAAGCAAATAGAAGAGCTGTTCCCTGGAACTAACAATAATGGTCCGTGGCCTGAGAAGGAGCCACTCTACCCTCTTTGAGAAAATCAGCTCCAAAGTTCTTCTGTGAAAATACATTTTAAATACAGAGACAGTGCAAAGTGTGACCGTTACTAAGAGTATCTCACGTATACACAGCCCCTTTCATCCAGTAACCCCAAATGCTTTAGGAGTTTAACCCCCCTTATCCCACGCACATTCTGCCTCTCCAGAGTACTTCCTGGGCCTATTAGTTGTAATAATCTTTATAATTTCATGTCTTAAAAACTACTGGGTAGTATTGCTGTGGCTGTTAAGCAGCTGCCATATTTCACTGTAAACGTGATGTGATCCTATGTTAAAGCTATACTTCTCCATTTGCATGTTGCATCAGAGAGTCAGAACTTTGCTTGGATTCATCAAAAGAGCAGTTAAGTAGCTTGAACCTGAGTAAAGCAGGATCTTTTTTCAAGTGAGCCTGGTATGATTGGTGTTACATTGCAATCATACACAAGGGGGTTTCTCACAGTTTGGTCAGGATACCAGGTGAAATCCAACATACGCAACTGAGCTTCACTTTGAGATTTGGTGTTTTTCCAACTCCAAATTCAATTCAAACTCATGTTCAAATACAATTCCATTCCACATGGAGGAAAACACAAGCTGATTCCTAATCAGTTTTAGCTAAACCTAAACGAGCCACTTTTAAACCAGAATAAGAGGGTCCACCCAAGGGCTTGCCTGATTTAAAATAATATCTGTAACGGGTGCTAGTTTCTCATGCAGTCAAGGCCTGTACAAGACCATCTTTATGGTTTCCTCTCAGATACAGTTAACAGACAGTTTTCTCTTTACCCTCAGACAGTAGAAAACTCCAAAGAGTTTAGAAACTTACCCCATAACATTGGTTTTAGGCACTGCAATGGTGATAGTGAGGGACTGATGCTTCAAGCCCTCTGCTCTCAAAATTTCAATCAACCAAAGTTCAAGGTGATGAGGAGGTGCAGAGTCACATCCCAAATAAGTAGACTGTTTTCCATCTTCAATAGGACAAGTGCACCCCCTGGTCTAATTCTAGTCCTAAAACAATGCAAAGACACGCAGCCGCTAATTCATTAGCTCCCCAGCACAAACACTAAAGTGAATGTGAAAACAGTCAAACTTACAGGCTTCCTGGCAGTCCTCCCTGGACAACATGACTGTGGGAGCTTTGTAAATTAATACACAAATTGTTTACATTAAAGGAGTATCAGCATTAATAAACACATCCACTCCAGTTGGGCACAACCACTAGTACCTAAAAACTTCCTAAGTCCTGTTGCAGCATGCACGGGGTCTTGTGTAAAACCTGGAATGGACCGTTTAGGGGTGGAGTCTACCTTGCTTTTTCCAAAATCCTGGTCAGAAAGATGGAGAGGATTTTTCCCAATCATCACAATAATCATACATGGGGAAAACATGTCCCAGTACTTTGTGTGAGGAATTGGCTGAGGGTGAAATCTTGGCTCAAGTGAAGTAAATGGTAAAACTCCATTCATTTCAATAGGGCCAGGATTTCACTCGTAGGGCCTGTTAACATGGACTATACTAGTATGATTCAGGTGATTGGTAATGGGATATTGAGCCTTTCTGCTCCAGGTCAGCAGTGACTAGTCATTATTACCATCGGATGGCTTTTTGGTGGCTTATGTGAAATGACTATGGTGGTGTCTGTCCAACTGTCAATGAACAGGGGTCTCCGTCACAAAGCCACTTCACTTGCAATTGGCCTGAATAGGTCCCCCTGTGAACACTCTCAGCAAAGGGACCTGATGTTGAATGGGCATGGAGACTCATCTGCCAGAGCAATCCTTTCAGGTCAGGATACAGGCAGTTTGGCAGGACAGAGTGGGAATGTCCCTGTTTGTGGCTAAATGGAGAACCTTATTTTCTAGGGGCGTAAATCTGGCACCTTTCACAAGCACTAAAAATTCACCTGACAGACATAGAACAAAACCACACTGGCCAGGAACATAAATACAGGTAACACTGAGGACCCTTTCTTTCTCTCTGTTAGGGAATTTGATTGAGTGAGAGGTAACTCTGATCAGTAGGAAGTCAAAAATAATTCTCACCATACTCCTAAGGATGACTAAAGAGGATGACTGGTCTGCATGCAAGACTCCTGGGTAAACACCAATTGTGTCAAGGACAAGCAAGGTATACAAGAGTTCACATTCAAAAGCCTGTATCTGCTCTAACACAAATGCAGAATTCCTTCCATTTCTTATTATTATGTAATTTGAATGCACCTGACCAGACCTGGTCCATGCAGGGAGAATGCACTCGTGCTTGCTGTGGATGGGGCAGGCAATATTTTGACATTCCACTTAAATCAATGAAACATTAAGAGCCCAGCAGATGTAGGGTGCACATGACCAGCAGTCAAAGGATTAAGTACACAGTTGTGAGGCTGTGGTAATTCACTCTACTTTCTATTTCAAAAAATAT
Organism: Gopherus flavomarginatus; assembly: GCF_025201925.1. Lineage (NCBI taxonomy): Eukaryota > Metazoa > Chordata > Testudines > Testudinidae > Gopherus > Gopherus flavomarginatus. The sequence continues at coordinate 195,099,668 of NC_066619.1, forward strand.
TTCCCAGTTAGTTTCTCTTGGTGTCATACATATTTTCTGTGGTAGTTAGAGAACATCAAAAACAAGACCTGGACACCAACTTTTACTGAACTGGGATTTTACAGTCAGAAAACTTGTATAGCTCCTAGTAAATGGCCAGTGCACCCCATGCAAACAGGACATGCACTGCAGTTGCTCTGATGGATAAAACATGCACACATTTCCTGTCTCACGGAGAAACAGCAAGTCAGCTTGTGTACACAAAAGTCATTTTCTACCCTCCCAATCCTGAAGCCAGCCAAGGGCTGTTTCGGCCCCCAGCGTAATTTACAGCAGCTTCAGGGCTGCTCCTAGAATCTCATAAATGTCTTCTAGAGCACAGGTTCTCAAACTGTGGTCCACGGACCACTGGCTCCATTCAGGTAGCCCGTGGATAGTTCTCTCTAAGGTGTGCGCCTGGATGGCCACACACAAGAATGAAGGGCCACCTACCTAATTAGAGGAGCTGTGCAGGTGTGGTTCCAATAATTAGGTGCCTGGACCCTGAAGATGTACCTGTAAGGTTATGTGGTGGTCTTGGGGGGAAGAGGGGATAGGTTGGAGGGGGCAATGGGGTGAGGAGGAGTGGGGGGAATTTGGGATGTGAAGGGCTGCAGTGGCAACTTTCTCCAACTCCAGAGCTGTAGCTGCCGGGGAGAGATGGCCCTCCTTCCCACTCTCAGCTCTGTGGCTGCTATGGCAAGGGACGGAGGAAGAGACCTCCCCTCCTTCCCAGCCCCAGCTCGGGGGCTGCCGCAGCGGTGGAGCGATCCCCATTTTCCCAACCCCAGAGACGGAACATCTATCACATTAGAAAGGTAAGACTCTGGATATTAAAATATGAGTTGCATGCTTTTATCTGTAGAACAAAAAAAAGTTAATATTATTAAGGTTTTTTTATATAGTGCTTTTATCCAAAGTGCTTTACGATAGTTAGCTAATGGTACAAACAACATTTGGAAAGATCATTAAGTGGTCCGCCGAGACCCTCAGCAATTTTCAATTGGTCCACACACACACAAAAAAAAGTTTGAGAACCATTGTCCTAAAGGCCTTTGTGTTGGCTGTTAAGACATAATTAGGGTCCCCTTTGTGGTACTGGAGTTTAACAGTGAGTCTGTGGCAAGGCATGTGCTGGGATGCAAAGCATAAACCTGCAACTGTCAATGTCAGCCACTAGGTGTCAGTTTATATTAAACACATTCATTTTGCAACATATATGCTGTGATGCTTATAGCAGGATAACTGTGCTAAGAGTAACCTTGTGTCTTTCATATATATAAGAGTGTGATATTCTTAATAAAAAGCATGACCTTTTACAGTGCATAGTATTTCTGATTTTACATTTTTTCTAATAAAAATAGATTGGCGCCTCTGAATTTTTGTCTACACTACTATGCCTACCGGTTTGTGGGGAGGAAGGGAAAGACTAGATGCAGACACTCAGGTGAGTACGAGTCATACCTGCTGTACACTGAGGGAAAACCTGCATTCTAGAGCATTATGTTGTGTTAGGAGGGGGGACTAACTGAGCTTTTGATGGTTTGGTGGAGTGGGTGGGGAGTAGAAGAAATTAATACAGTTCCTGGCACATCTGACATGTTTGTATGTCAACATCAGAAGTGGGTTGGAAAGAAATCTTTTAGAGGACTTCTCAGGCTTAGCAATAGGATAAAAATATTCCTTGTTGACTGGCCTGTAACAGCACACACTGCGCCTCCACACAGTATGCTGTGCAGTCACCGGAGCAAGGAAAGCAAGTTCTGACAAGTTATGAAGCTGTGGCTGGAGGGAACCAGAGGTCAGGGCCCCAAACAAGGGGTAGGGCTGTTTTTTAAATTCTCCACAAGAGAGAACCAATCTAACAGCTTTGCAGAGGAGCCTGGTGTTACTTGTACCAGCTCTGGCATCAGGTAACCAGATTTTTTTTATTTAAGGCAGATTTCATAGAACATCTCACAAACTGGTTTGTAGTGTAGCCATCCAGAGGAATATTAATAACTATTTTTTCCCCTGCCCATATTTTCCATTTCTGGTCTCCCTCACCATGGCCTCATCTCATTCTTTCTCCACATCAGTCCCATTCCCCCACATAATCACCTGCATCATTCTCTGGTTTTTCGTAACTCATTTTTTTCTCCATATCTGTTCCTTTTCCTCACCCTGTCTTTTTTCAGCCAATCACTTTGCTTATTATTACCAAATAGGGAAACACAGCTGTGAAAAGAGAAAAAGGAGGGGGAAGGAGGGGTTAACAATAGGTTGACCAAAGTAATGTCTGTAACAATGCATTGCCATCCTGCATACCCATGTTTGGAAACCCATCACCCTTAGTTTTCTGTTCTCAGAATCTGAAATGTAAATATAATAAACTTTAGCCCTGTGTGTGCACTCTATGCTGAAACAACTGTGCTTGGCAGAGTTGATTTCAAAGACTTGTACTGATCAGCCTAAAAACTGGGTGAATTCAGTTCCTATTTGCCTGTAGCATGGCTCTGTGCTTAGGTTTTTAAGGAAATCTTCTGATCTGAAGGGCAAGAGAGCCCTCTGTTGGTGAAATTCTTACATATCTTGATAGTAAAACTAAATATAGCAGGCATTTCCTCATCGATAAGGAAACTGCTTAGTGAACTCTACAGCTACCAGCTTTGGGGTAATTGCTGTGCATCTCCTTTAACATAACTCAGCAACATATTGAAAAAGAGTTTCTTCTCCTTTATTGCTTTCTACTCACTTCTCTGAGGAGAGTCTTGTCCATATTAGCATGGGGCAGTAGGTTAGGATGAGCTCACTGTTTAACAGCTGATTTTGCGACCTTCTCTAAAATGCAGTCGTAATGTAAATGCTCCAGACTGAGCAACAAGTTTCACTTGAGTACTTTTAAAAATTTGTTTTTCTTAAATACCTTGGGTTCACAGTGTGTACTGCCCCTTACACGCGTGTGACTCCCACTGCCTGGGCTGGATGCACAGCCCTCCATAGTGCCCAGCTGTGGAGCCCACTCTCTGAGGAGGTCAGCCAGGGTCCACCTGAGGCCCTTCAGATTGGGTCAATTGGTCTTTATTCATTTTGTCTTCCCCTGAGTTGCACTAACTCATTCTGGTTTTGTCATTTTATTTTGTTTTATTGTTCTGCCCTCCTTTTGGCCAAGGGGCTGTTGTTCACTGGGTTTTTGGGGCCCAGCTTCATTAGAATTGTTGTGACTTTTCTACTTTTAAACAAATGTGCTCATGCGAGAGATGGGTCTGAACCAAATCACGGCATCTGGCCTTCCCCAGTGAGTGCCAACCCCAAATGTTCAAAAATCTTGAATAAGGCCCTGAAGTATCATGAGCTTTTCAAAAATAATAATAAAGGGGGGGGTTCTTTTTATTTGCCTTCTATTTTTTGCACCTTTCCGGAGCACTCAGTACATATTTTTAACATTTTCTCTGCAACCATAAAGGGTAGAAACTTATTTTTAAAAAATGAAACCTGAGTTTCTCTCAGTCCGTTGCCTCCAGGCACTGGGCTATAGGTAAAACATCAAATATTGTGAGACTTGCAATAAAATGACACGAGTTGATCATGCCGCTTTCCTGGACTTTGGGGTAGGTTATATTTGGCTCCGAACTCTTTGGCTCATGTCCGGGGCTAATCCATGTTTACACTTCAAAGTGCTTACACGGGTCACAGGCCCTTCTCAAAAGTTAAGTGGGGGAGGAAGCCAAGGGATTCAGACTGCAAACATTTGCTACTAACTGTAATAAGTGGATTTGTCGGGCTATCTCGCAGTGAGTGTGTCCACGATTGGCCCCCCCCAAGATTGGCTAAAACAGCAGAATCCAACAAGTCCGTGCTTCATCTAGGCCTTCCTCCCTTGTTTCTTTTGGCAAAGATATTTCCTAGCTTTCTCCCACGTCACACAAAAGGAAGCACCCAATCTGCTTTGCAGTCATCTCTCAATACAAGCATGCTATACAGCAAGCAAACCCATCCTCTCTCCTGCGCTGCAGGCTAGGATTCCAGTCTGACAAGAAGTAATGAAGAGACTGAAATGCTACACAGTCCATGCAGTGTGGCCAGAAGCTCTGAAAGGCAGATGTCATTCTATGGCATTTGAATGTTTGATTCCTCGCTGTTACAGAAAGCATTCGCTTCACAAATATTATCAAGCAGGTACGTATGCTGAGTCACAACTTTTCACCCTCCGTTTTGCATGAGTCTTATGTTGCGTGGTGCTAACGTCCTCCCTATTGTTCCTTTTTAATTAGTGGACTGTTAACGATAAGGTTGTGCGGAGGGAGAGTACTCCTTTTAACTCATGACAAAAGATTATTTCATTAGTAGTTAAAGTTTCTGAAGTGCTTTAAGGCCCCAGTTCAGCAAATCACTTAGGCACATGCTTGAGTTTAGCATGTGCTTCAATGAATTGGGGGTCTATAAGAAATGACATATGTGTATTGTGACTGTGGGATACTTCTCTTTGTATTACAGGGCCTATCATTCACAGTCTGCTCCAGAGAGATCCTTGCCTTGATCTTATCTTTTGGCGCTTTTCATGAGACTCTCTCTCAAGCAAACAGTAGCCCCTTTGGAGCACTATATGAATGTATAGCACAAAGCTTGCTTTCTTTAATTACATATTCAGTATGTCATGTGAAACAAGTGGGCCAAATCCTGCTCTCAGCTACACTGGTGTAAATTAGGAACAAGCCTCTTTGGGCCCAATCCAAAGCCCATTTTCCATTTACTTCAGTAGGCACCAGATTGGGCATTTTACATCATAAGGAATCACAGCAGTGCAAATGTGAGCAGAATTTGGTCTATCACTTTCAGAAGAGACAATCAGAGAGGGGAGAGGTACATTTTTATGGTCATATTTTGAAAAAGGACTAAGGCCATATACCACAGATGATAAGTGATCTAATCTAAGACCTACAGTATGTGCTTACAGCCTGGAATTAACAGTTCCACTCTCCTAGTTATTTTTAGATAATGCCATTCCCAGCGGCTTCAAATTGTATAGCTTCTCTAAGATATTTGAGAGCGTCACCGCCATAATATCTATAATATCAATGACAGCTGTGTTGTGCGTGCAGTTCACATAGCAACTGAGCACAGCTGTCTGCCAAGGAAAATTGGCTCTGGTTTCTCCCATGACCATTTATTAAATCAGTGTGAAAAACAAAAGGAGCGAGGTGGGAGGGGACAGTGCAAGAAAGAGAGACCAGATTCCTTGGCGATAATACATATAAACTCACTTAATTGACAGCACTGTGGTTATTTTTATGATTATTGCTTCCACCCTTGGATTAGGAATCCAGAGTCTGTTACCCACAGAGTGCCAGAACTCTTGGGGAACTCCAGTGCTGTATCTACCCACTGGCCCACAGCTGTAACAGTGATAGAAATAATTCCCAGCATTGTTGATAAAACCATATTAAATCATATGTGGCTTCCCGTTCTGCATCAACTCCTGCTTCATCACATGCACAGTAACTGTAGGAGCTACTACCATACAATAGAATTTTCTTCCATTCTGACTGTGAACAAATAAGTATTTCTTTTTCCAGCCGTTCACAAAGGCAAAGGTGTTATGATCACTTACGGCTAGACTGGCACCTCACAGGCTGCCCTGAATATTGATAGTTGTACTGCCCTAGAAGTCACACTTTGGTTTCCACTTCTCCCAGCTCCCTGGCGCAACTCAGCTGTGCCGGCTGGTGTGTTAAGGAAGCAGAGCGCCGGGTGCACCCATTCCCCTCCAGCCTGTCAGTTCTTTGGCTTTTGTGCAGGAGGCGGAGCAGCTCACCTAGGGAGGCTGCTCTGCCATCGAGGTTGCAGCCTGTGACATGGGTAGCCCTTACAGGGAAGTAAAAGGACACCTTGTGCCGCTGACTTCCTTGCCCAAATAGGCTGCTTCACAACGGAGCCCCTAGGAAGAAATTTAAGCAGCCTGCTTTGTGCTGCATTTTGATTCTTATAGACTGAGGGACCGGGTGACTCAAGGCCAGTAATAAGAAATGAAGGTGTTCATGTTTAGGGTACTGGTCCAGGGAAATTCTTCACCTGATGGTGTTCTGGAGATCTGTGCGAAATGACCTCCATCCAATTTACATGTGTTCATATCTCTAACTCACCACAACTGGAAGTAACTGGCATCTTTATTGGCAATCTCAGGAGAGAGCATAGAAAATGAGCAGCTTCTAAATTACTGCAGATGAACAGTCCCGGATAGGTTTGGTTAGGCAAGATGAAGCTTGGACTACCATTATTGGGCAGTATCTTTTTGCTGGCTAAGCAGTGCTTCCTCTCCAGAGATTTCAATCTAGCTCTTTTCATATGTGCTAAAATATACTTTTAATTTTCTTAAAGATAAGTAGTTTCTGCTCATGCCATGATTCGGTATGTAGTCAACATAACCCTTGCTAAGCTCTCCCACAGCTTGGCACACTTGAATCATGGGGGCACTGATCAAGGCTTCATGTCCATGGCTGTGCGAGAGAGGAAAATGATAGCCAGGGCATCAAGCCAATTCTTCACTTTGAACAGAGACATCACATCTTTTACTTCCAGACAGAAAGCATCTGGGGAGGAGAAAGTTCCTCAGTTTAACATCTTCTCCATCTGTGCATTAGCAGCATCGAGCCCGTCTGCTGAGCATAAACATGCTTTGATTATTTTAAAAATAAAAGCAGGGGCTAATTAGTGCAGTAGATTGCTGAATAAGCCTTTCACTCTGGAAAACCTGAGTTCAAATCTTACCTGTCACAAGTAACATGAATTCAAACTTCTCCCTAGTGGATGTATTTATCTGGTGCACAATCTGTAGTCTTATCATTAGAAAAATCCAAAGGACTGCAATAGCAGCAGTCAAGTTTCATCAGCAGAACTGTTTATTTACTTTTGCCTCGCTGTAGGCTGTGCTACTGATTTCTCTGAACTCCAAACTCAGTCGGAGAAAAACTCAACAAGAAAGCATTAGAAATTTTCATGTATCAACAAAAGCTGGTTTTACAGTTCTGTTTGAAAATATGAATGACACAGTAATCAGATCCACTTTTATTAAAAAAGTTGCAATAAAATTTCTTAGTATTCACAATCTTAACTTTTATAGCTGCAATATTTAACTAGTACATAACAGAGTCTCACATATTTACATTATAACCCTCTCACAAAAATAGCCAGGTGGTACTACTGAATAATGTTTCCAAATATCAGCCTTAACACTCCAGCATTTCCCCCAACTGTCTATGCTCTTAAGCATTTACAGTATATACTAAAGCAAAATAAAAGTTTGTGCCTCTTGATTTCAGGCAAATCCCTTTAAAGATGATAGTTCACTGACTCCCATATTTTTCAAGAGATATAAAGTGCATTGAAGGGGGAGATGTATGCATAATAAAATAACGGCGAAGACTTAACTAAAAATTGAAATACATTTGCAATACTGTATAGAAAATAAAGCTTAGAAAAATGTCTTGCTTCACAAACCACTACTGCATTGCTTAGGCAGACAATTCACAGCTAGCAAAGAATGCTTAATTAAAAATTGTCTATGCAAATACCACCATGTAATTCCTTCATGGTTTTTCGTTAGATGTTTCACATATCAAAGTGAGGTTGTTTGGATGATAGAAAAATTTCTTAATGCAGAGGTGAAGGGGTAACCTCTATTACAGCAAACATCAAAGGCTCTGCAGAAATGGATTGTAAAGCCAGCTAAGGAGGCTCACTGCAAAATACACCTTCATCATAGCAGGTCTTCAGCAAAACAAAACATACATTTTGTGTATAGGAACAACAGCCCCTGCATCAGCTTTTAGGAAGGTATGAGAAGCAGGATTATGCTCTAATTTTTAATATTTCACTATTATAATACAGTTTTCTAACTGGACATAATTTCAGTAAGATACGCAGGTCTTTCTCTGAAACACAAAATAAAATACACCAAGGAATTAAATATTCTATTTTTTCCTTTTATTTTTATTTTTTTTATTGGCATTTGCTGGTACTGGTCTGCTGGAACATACATCACTAGAGAAAATTGTGGAGCCATTGCCAGAGACTGGAATATTTTTGCTCTGTTCATGAACTGCATGCTAAGTGGATGCCACATTTTTTTGTTTTTGTTTAAAAACTATTTTAAATAAAAATAATTATTTTCTGGAAATGGATGGAATGTATATTTTGACAAGTACAAAATCATTTTCAATGTTCACTAAATACAAGGAACATCTTGCTAAAAAATAACCCCTCCCAACCCCATCCCCTTTTTATATTTCTAATTATAAAATGGTACAGCCATTTCAGGTAAATAACATAAAACAGGAAGTAAGGATGGGAGTATGTACACATACAAAACACTTGGATATTTCACAACTGCAATAACCTTTTACATTCATAGCAAAGAAGTATGTTGATTCTGATGCCTTTTTAAAAGTTGTAAGGAAAAAATGTTCTCTCCTTTTTTTTTTTTTGCATTCACTCCACCGAATCACAAAGAACATAATTTGAGAAACACTGACTTTTTCAGGTGAAAAGTTCTTTCATTGGCTTTTCAATGAAACTTCACGGCATCCTTAATGCACCTTCCCCTTTTGCATTGTTTTGTAAAATATGGACCACATTTTCAGTTGCTGAAGAACTAGTATTTTTATTGGTGACAAAAATTCCCAATTGCTGAAGAGCTAGTATTGGTTGTAATGAGTAAGTCCTTTGAAAACGCTAGCCGGCAGATTAGAAACTGTGCTGCAGAGGGCGCTCTTCTCCTTAACTATCCACTTCATCAATCAATAAGTACCATATGGTACATGAACAAATTCCAGACTAAAAAGTCCATCTGGTGTTCTTTTTTCAACAGCAAAAGTATCAATTAGTTCAGGCAACAATGTGCTAAACTAAAAGAACTAGTTGTGTTGGATCAACTGCTGCTATTAGAAAAATGTCCACTAAAGTAACAGTGTCACCCTGTTCTTCCTATCGCTTATAAAATATTTCATTATTTAAATTATTACTCTAAGCAAACCAATTAAATTCTTTGACACTAATTGACCAATCTATGGTTAACTTCTTTGGCTCTCTAAAATAAATTAGTCAATGCTCAGTTTTCCTGAACAATCCAGCTGTTAGACTGTTGGCCTCATTAGTGTTGATATGAGTGCTTAGGTTACCCTGAAATCCTCAAACAACAAGTACTTTTACTTTTACTTTTACTAAGTATCTAAACTTTATTATGTTGTAACCAAAGAAGCCTCCCTCATTCTTGTTTACACTGAGGCCTCTTTGCACTGCCAGAGTGGTGTAAAGAGTTTTAGTGTAAATAAAAATCAGGGCCAATATGCAGTACAGGCCAGATCCAGGGGTGTGGGTAAGCTTCATATAGCACATATCAGGGGTGCTATACAAAGTTGGCATAAAGCTCACATTTCCACTCTCATAATCTTGTTGCTCTTCTGGGAAGATTACGGCTCTTGTGATGAGTTAGAGTAACCTAATGGCTGCTCTAAATTATGCTGCCAAATCCACCAAGGCAAAAAATGTGGCTGAGGATTGGTGTTATTCTGACCTTGCCCCCTTCCCTCTGCAACACAGAAAGCAGAGAGTGGGATGGGCTAAGAGCTCCTATATCATCTGTGTGACTCTGCAAGATCAGTCTTACACTAGAGTGATTCCCTGTGGGTTGGTTAAGATGCTGTAGGGCCAAAATACACTTGGGGTATGGTGCAAAGTGGATGCATCACACCAGAAAATCTGGTGCTACAATTTCAGTTTGTAAAGTCAGATCAACTTGGATACAGCATATATTCATGATGCTTATGGCTTGGATTTGCATCCTTCTCTTTTATAGATATCTACAGAAACATCCCTATCGGGGGAAAAAAACCATTACTAATTAAAAAGAAATAAAAATCAGTAAGTGATTATTTGCCAGTGCTGACCTTTATATGCCCAGACCACATGGCCATATCCCTGTAGCTCATTCTGGCCTATTTGCTTAGCCCTAAACTTTCCTAGGGACAGTTACTGGTTAGGAACAAGCCACCTATAAATAAAATCTGGGCAATTCACAGCTGTTCAGCTGAAATGCATTTGCCTTCGCTGTACATAACATGCATTGTCATTGCAACTCTGACCACTTGTCAAGACCAGGATTTGCATCCTGTGTTATATAAAAGCCTGTGCCCTGATCATTGCCTTTTAATCATAAATTTTCCTGGTGGAAGTAATGCAATGTATATTAAACAGAGAAAATTCATAGGGATGTAAGTCTGAAAATCTATACAAAAAAATTACTGCACTCTAAGGTTTCTACATTGAATAGAAACTGCAAATAAAATCCATATTCTGGAAAATCAGTAGCTGACGTTTGCTAATTAAGGGCACATACATGTGCAAAGCAGTCTGCAAATGCCTGTCAGGGAAATTCAGCTCTGTTTGAATAATGGAAGAATTCATAATTAGACAAGATGGTTTTGATTCAGAAGAGGAGGAAGGTGAAAAAAAAACAAACAACAGAAACCTGAGATGGCCCTAAACCAAATCTTGGTTCCTGACACCTTCAAACTTTGGGATAGTTCAAATTTCGATCTGAATCTGAAGTCTGTTACTTGGGCCCACCTCTATCAGAAATGAGATTATATCACTAACTATTCATGTAACAAGTGACAAGTTCCTATTAAAATACTAACCTCTTACAATTGCTTCCTATGGGCCAGATCCACATCTCACTGAAGTCCATGGAAAACCTCCTATAAAGGTCCTAGGTCCACTTCCTAACAAAGCTATCACCTTGGTGATAGGAACCAAGCTGTCCTCCTTGCTTTCCCCATGTATGAATTCAATAGTTTTCAATTAAATTATTAAATAATTAAAAAGCTATTAAACTAGCTTTTTTGTGTCACTGTCTCTAAGTCAAAAACTGACTAAACTTCTATCTCCTGCTGTTTTCATTACAATTCATTCTTAAAAATCATATCATTCTGTCTGTGCACATACACATGTGGATTCAATACTATAGAGACCAGGAAGATTAAATCAATTTATTCTGTCTAAAAATTATTGACCTATGATTGTCCCAGTGCTTCCCCAAGTTCTAAAACTACTGTAAATCAGAAAAAAAGTAAAATTTCATGTCAATTTTTCAGCCCCTTGCAGAATGGGTGAAACAGGGAGAATTGATGCACAGCTGGCAGATGGCACAAGACCCATATTTGTGTTCACAAACCCAATTTACACATGCAAATGCTAGTATCCTGTGAGTGCATTTTTTTCCCCAAGTGCAGGGTTTTGTCCATGCACATTTTACATGGTTCACACGCTCAACTGGTCTTTTGGAATGTAGCTTAATTAAACCCACAAAAACCATGAGAAATTCACAGTGTGGGCTCTGTCTGCCCAAATTCACATCTTCAACTGCTGATCCCTGAAGAGTCTTCAGGCTTCCTAAGTTACACAGCTGCAGAGGTTACTACTTATCCAAAGGAGAAACAACCCCCTCAGTAACAATCTCTGCATTACATGGCTGCCCAAGCCTGGGCCTTCCCCAGAGGTGAAGTCATAGTCTCTGATCAGCTCAATGGCTTCTGGGAATGGTGCTGCAGAATACTGAACAAGGTCAGCAACTGGAAGATATTTTAAAGGGTTGTGTTAAAGATATTATTCGGTATGAAATTCATCCAGGGAGGAGCTAAAGATTTCTCACCATTCACCCACATCGTGAATGGGAAATCAGAGAAACGCTCATGTGGATGAAAAGAACAGCAAAAGAGGGTAGAAGCAAGAGGATTCTCTTCCCACAATAAGAATTTTCTTTTCTTTGGCCTGGTCCACACCTAAAATTTAGGTTGACCTAGATATGCTGCTCAGCAGTGTGAACAGTTCATGCTCCTGAGAGATGTAGTTAAGCCGACCTAAGCCTCGGTGTAGACAGCACTAGGTCAGTGGAAGAATTATTTCGTCGACCTCGCTACTGTCCCTCGGGGAGGTGGATTAACTACAGTGATGGAAGAACTCCTTCCATTGCTGTACCGATTATCTACACTACAGTTCAACAGTGGCACAACTGCAGTGCCGCACCTGTAGCATTTCTATCGTAGACATACCCTTAAAGCATTGATCTGTCTCCCCAGCCAGTGACACTGTGCAGGAGGTTACTCTAGCCCTAGGAGTAGCTAGGAACTCTAATGGGCTTTGCAGCGCCAGCAGGTATGGTGATGGTGGTGAAGAGAAACAGACAGTAGACAGTTCTCCTCCCTCAGATTGTAACGCTCTATTTCCATGAACTCGCCATTTCCCTAAGGCAGGCTGACTTGTTTTCTGGACAGGAGGCAGGCTGCCTGTACAGCCAGCATCTGAGGCCCAGAAGTCAATGGATATTCAGTGCTGGACTGAGCCTTTAATACTGAACCCCAATATTAAACATAATGGTAAGCAGAAATTACAGGGAGGTCTACGCAGGGGGTAATCTCGCATAATATTCCCCAAATCTTGCAAATTCTTAAGTACATGCTTAATTTTACTCACGTGAGTAGCATCATTGAAGTCAATGGGCTATTCCTATGAGTAAAGTTAATTATCTCTATAAATATTTGTAGGATTGGGGCCTATATGTATTACAGTATACCGTTGCACAGTACGATGAGTTATGTGGAGTTAGTCTTAACACTAACTTCCCTGATTTTGTGGGTTTAATAACGTAATGTAATAATCTTTCAGCCAAAGATTCCCAAGGTGCTTGACAAATTTCAAATACAAAGAACACTATCAATCAGGTCCTGATTTAGGAAAGCATCCCCATTCACAACATGTGCCTCAGTCCCAACCAAATCAAGGGGTTAAGGTTTTCTTTCATCCCTCATGGAAGTACTGACCTCGCCTGCCTTAATGTTGGGATCATCTCAATATGGAGATGGTTAGAGATAACTGGTAATGCTCACCCTTGACATTAGTTTAACAAAAGTTTTGTAATAAAATAAATGCTTTGAGTCAGCTACACTGCAATTCATGCTCCGGCATTAAGGATGATTCTAATTGTTCTGTCTATTCATGGTCTGCAAATATTTGATGTTAAGGGTCACAGTCAACTTAAACATGTTTCTGTCAGAAACTTTTTTTAAACTTACTCTTGATCCAAGTAACACCTAAGATGACTGTCACTGGGAGAGATTAGTGAATTTTCTCTCTCTACTTCACTTTACTTTGTGTATTGAGAGCTCTTTGTGTATAATCAGTTTCCTTATTTCCCCTGTATAGCCAATTTAGGTGAATTTCATCCCTGTGCACAAGGCCTATGCATCACTTACATCCCATTTCAGTATTATTTCTGGGGCTTATGTGCTGCCTTGTGCCCAAGGATGTACTTCACTCTGTCAGTCACATTCCCCTGAGGTTAGCGTGAACATTTCACAGAGAGAGTGAACAGAAAAAGCTTATAATAAGATTTTTTTGAACCCACAAATATTGGCAATGGTGACCCGAAGCAAGTGAAGAGTCTGACACTACCTTTAGCTTGCTTTTCAAACTGACTAGATTTCCAGTTGACTATGTCCCTTTAATACAACAAAAAGATATATTTTAAAAACTGTTTATAAAAAGGTAATGGTGTGTGCACCGGCCACAGTTTTGAATTGTCATTAGCTTGGGTTATTATGCTGAAAGCTCCTAGTTCACTTGTGTGGACTAAGAATACTCAAAATTTCATCTACAAAACGAATTGAGTCATAACTGGACAAAAAGAGTCCAGCAAACCCCCTCTCTCCCTCTTCCCCACCCATCCTGTAATTTAAGAAAGAATCAACTAGCTTTTCAAAAAAAATATTGTTAAACTCCTCCTACTGTAAGACCTCACGTGCCCATGTTTCAACAGGGAGTAAATTTTTATAGTTAAAGTATGTCTGAAAAGAGGAGATTAAAATGGCAATGCTGAAATAACACAGTGGCATTTTGAGATTCTGCTATAATACAGTTAGGTGAAAATAGTTTTCCTTTCCTTGCAATTTGTATATGAGCTGTGTGCTGTTGATTCCACTGACCTGCTCAAGAGGGGGTAATGTGATACAAATCATGTGACTGTCAAAAGAAAATGTTCACTCTCTTATAAACAAGCTGACAGTACTCCTTTGCACTTGAATATTTTGACTGAAACATAAAATTGCCCCCTGAATAATTAGCAATAAGTGGTGCATTTCTGTAAGTTATAGTTAAAGACAGGCTACTAACAGTTAAAGACTTCAGTTTTGGCATTGATACGATGCCTTAATATTTAATCTATCAGCCAGAAAAAAATTGAATTCTTCTGCTGAAATTTTTTTCAGGTTCAAATACACGAGTAGCTCATCTGACTCGTATTGCCACATTCAGAGGTCTCTAGAAAGGTCTCTGAAGATTCACCTAAATCCTTGTGTTTGCTAACAATTCTGTGCAAAAATTGCACTTAAAAATATGAAGGTAAACAATTTGTCCAGCTGCTCTTGGTTTAACTATTTATTCTGGAAACTGACAATGTAATCGTCTTTGCAGTTCAGACCTTTTCTAAAAGTATTTCCATCAGCCACAAATACCACATGAGGATTACCAAGTGCCCTCTTGAAACTGCTCACTCATTGATCTGCTGATTTTTGTTTTTAAATTTAAGGAAGTACCTGATTTTAAACTAGATCCTGTCTTCCAGCCACTAACAAGGAAGTCAGGAGGAAGGCCATTAATACCAGAGCTGTCAATGGCAGAAAATATAGCAAGTACAGCATGAAGTTTAGTGCCATTATTTTTCTCTCTTACACGTTACTGTCTGTGCATTTAATTGAGCTCTGTAAGTCAAAGCCAACATAATGCAGTTTTAAACAACAAGACACCAATGTCAATTAATTGGAGGCTTCAACTCACATTAGTAAAGGCCTCTTGAAGATATAATCTCCAAGACCCACTTTAAAGGTTTTAAAATCTTAAAGAAAATAGGCTTCATATTAATAGAGAGTGCTGAAGCACTGTTTCTTTTCAAAGCCATGCATACTTCATGCAGAAATGTCAAGGCAATAATAAATCCTGGAGACAGATCATGAAATGATCAGAGAAGAAGAATTCAAACTTCCAGACTGAACTCTTGGAAAAGCTGGGGTCAGTCAGTGAAAAAAAACCCAGTGTCCATCGATAATCAACTATAAATAAACATCTTCTTTTAAAAAAACAATGAACAAGAGTAGAAAACACTCAAGTTGTCATTTCAGTTGTACACTTACGAGCCACTGAAGAGGTACAGGATTGCTTTTAAGCGAGTGGGAAAACAATAAGCTTTCATCTTCCACGTGAACAAAACAGACATATGTAGATGATGAAACTGCATCCAGGTAGACGCAACTGTTGCTATTGCTTTTTCATGACCATCTCAGAAAGGAGTGCACTGGATTGATAGTGTTCTAGAGGGGTGTATGTGTGTATAAGTGTGTGTGTATGTGTGTGAGTGTGAGAGAGAGTATGTGACTGGTCCAAATTCTAGAAAGCTGACTCTGTCCCTGCCCCTCATGCCTACCCTTTAGTTTAGTAGGGTTTTCTGCTTGTTTTTCAGGATTTCACCTCTTCGCAGTCTTGGTCGGTGGAAAGCTCCACATCAGACAGTCCCACCTCCATCGCCATAATCAATGATATATCAGAATCACTGCTGACTGCTGGCTCCTGTTCACCTGGAAGAAGACAAGAAAAGGGACTAACGTTCAAGTCTTTATGTCTTGAAGTTTACCACAGTCAGTTTACCACAGATATTTAAATCCAGAGAGAAGCCCACAATCTAGATCCAAGCTTCCCCGGTGTTTGGATCCTGGAGTCTCGTTCTACTCAATCTCTGTCTAAGATGTTTTAAAAATCAACAAACTATACCCAAGAGTGAAGTAAAGCTAACAAAAACTTCTGCCAGACTCTTCCACTTCTGAAAAGGTTCCCGTAGAGCTGCTAGTCTTCACGACCTTCCTGCTATTCTACTGAAACTTCCTCCCAATACACATCACCTACCCCACATCTCTCTCCTGCACAGTCTTTCAGGTGTACTCTGGCAGCTCCAGACCCATTGGTCCCAGGGTTTCTACCTTAATTCACCTTGATCCCAACTAAATTTAGAAACAGATCAATTAACCTTCACCTGACTGCAAGTCACCTTATGCTTTATGTTTAGGAAGACCCCACCTTTTTGGTATGATCCTGCAGCCCATATTGGACATGCATTTCAACACTCATAAAGCCAATGGGAGATCTGCACACCAAAAGACTGCAGGATCAAGCTAATATTTTTGAGGACAAATCAGAAAACCATCATGTCCTGGTCTTTGGGAGGGGATGGAGGTGACAAGGGAAGGGAGACTTCCAGAGGCAAAAGGTCACTTGGGTGGCCAACTCCAATCAACAGTGTGGATCTTTTGCAAGAAGGTTGCTGTTTCATAATTGCCACTATAATTAAACAGATTTGACAGTGTTTCACTGTTATGAAACAGTGTAGTTAAAGTTGTGGTAGTTCTTCCTTTCTAAACTTCATTTCTAGAGCTGATGACTGAACCACAGAATCTGACCTAGACTGAAATTTAAAACAAAAAGTCTAAAGGTGGATGTGAGATTGTCATGAGGTCATGAAATGGTACCTCAATCAAACCACAAAAGCAAAAAATACAGTATGATTTACCCTCAAGTAAACAAGTACAATCCCTTTTCATCCTGTTCTCAACAACTGCGAGATTCTAACTGTGATTATTAAAGAAAAGGTGTGTCTATTGTTGCTTGTACTACCATCAGACTTGATATTTTGGCAAGAAAAATTAAGAACAGCTGAGTTAGTGCATACTCAAACAGTTACTGCATGCTATTTCCTCCCTGCAACTTTTCACCTTCGATTTGTATACATGTTGTAATTGTAAGACAAGTAGTCTGACACACAAGTATATCTATCTGTATAAACTCATCTCTATCAATATCATGGTAGCCAAAAGCTTAAATATTACTACTGGAGGGAAAAGGAGTACTTACTGAATGAATAATCTAGAGTGCAAACATTAACGGATTTTAATTACATTAGATTGTTGGATTATTTGTTAGATCAAACAGTGAAAAAGTATAAAGGTATATTTCACTGAGAACGCAAACATCATCTTTATTAATAAAAACTGCCTAAGCCTGAAAGAAACTTTCCAGATTATTGGTATATTAATGTATTTTTCATAGTTTAGAATTTTTAAATAATAAAATGATAATCAAAACAAACTGACATAATATATTACATTTTACATTTAATTCCATTGTTTATATGGTTTAACCACATTAAAAGTCAGCTGGAGGATTCTCAAGACAAAAGTAATTTTAAACTGAACTAGATGTGAGGTAAAGATGAACTAGCTGATTTATACCACTTATACACAGGTATTCTGAACAAACCATGCTGACCCTTCCATACAGATGTCACATCATCATCTAATATGTTTTTCTGGTGCTGTTTTTTCCAGGGAGAGATGGCAGGACCTTGGCAGTCTCCAGAGCAGGAAGACAGAGCAGTGATGATGGTAGCGCTATGACTCACCTACAGACTTCCTAACATCCCCATGTTCAGAGGTGCGAGAAATCTTTTCAAACCCGTTCACTTCTGTTCTGTAATAAAAGGCTTATTTTCCTTTGGCAAAAAAAAAAAAAAATCACAATAGGAATTGAAATACACCAGGTAAAATTAATCATCGTTTAAAAAACAATAAGCTGCTGCCTAAGTACGGTCATTTTACAATGACCTTCCTTGTTACGGAAATAGAATCCAATCAGATTAATGATGCAAGGGGTCATAATAATTAACACGGACAACGCTTCAAAGATGTAAAGTGCTACGTAAGTGCTGAGCAGGGCCGGCTTTAGGCCTATTCCACCAATTCCCCCAAATCGGGCCCCGTGCCTAAGAGGGCCGCGTGCCCAGTGAGAATCCCTTCCCTGGCTAGAGGCGCCTTTCTAATTTTTACCTACCTGGCGGCACTTTGGGTCTTCAGTGGCATGTCCTTCACTCGCCCCGGGTCTTTGGTGGCACTTCGGTGGTGGGTCCTTCAGTGCCACCGAAGACCTGGAGTGAATGAAGTACCCACCGCCGAAGTGCCGCAGAAGACTCGGAGCACCGCCCGGTGAGTACAAGCCCCACGTGTTTTTTTACGTTTTTTTTTTTGTCATTCCTGCCGGGACCCTGTCGAAACTGTTTGAATTGGGCCCCGCACTTCCTAAAGCCGGCCCTGGTGCTGAGTAGCATTAAGATTTCCTTTTTCATTCTTTCAGGGGATTAGCTCATCTGCGATCAAAGCAGAAGTTAAAAAACCCTAAAGCTGTAGCCGCCCATTTCAATACAGTGAGAAGAAGGTGGCAAGGAAGAAATTAAGGTTGTGGACAGCCCGGAGTTTTGTCTAGTTTCTTCACAGTGACACTGCATTCCACTTAATGGGCTCAGTGCTGAACTTCCTTTGACAGGTGAGAAGAATGCAAAAGAGCAGATGGATCTCTGTGCATTTAGTGCCTGCTCCTGCTCTGCTAAAGCAAAGAGGGTTGCAACCACTGACTGCAATAGGCATTGGCTCAAACCCTATAAAGTCAGCCTAAGATACACCAGACACTGCTTAGTTTTGTCAGCTCTCCATGTACAGATCTGGCTGTGACCAGGGTTCCTGCATTGATGCTTTCTATGCCAATATGGTCAGTGTTCCACTCAGACCTGTGCCCATATATAAGTCTCTCAGGAAATATTAATTGTTTACCAGTTGCATCATTCGGGCTCCCCAATGAAGCATGGACTTCCTAGCCATTTCTTTACCAGACGTGCAATAGCACTGACAGTGCGTTTTGCAGAATGGAGTAAACAACTTTTGCCTTAACTGCATGCTCCAAACACCTTAGTAGTATTTGTGTGTTCCCATTTCTCAGGTCCTGTTTGTGACTACAGTGATCAGAAGTCACACATAGCCCAATTTACTAAGAGTATTTGTGCATTAACACAACATTATTAGCACAGCTTTATGTGCCTGACGCAGTGTTGCCAACTTTCATGATTTTACTGCAAGTTTGTCATATTTAATACATTTTCTTAAAGCCCCAGCTCCTAGAGTCAGGTGAGAATCTTAACTTTTATTTAAAAAGAAAAAACAAGTAAGTTTCTAGCCCTTATGGCAGCAGAGAAAACTTGAAAATGTGCATGCTAAAGGCTCAAAAACAGAAGGCAAATAAAAAGAACCCCAATTTATTATTTGTAGGCAATCTCATATTTGGGAGGCTTGACTCACAATTTTTGCCTGCTTAGGGTTGACAATTTTGCTTGCTAATGTGCACTGTAACATTTTACACTTTAAATTGCAGCCTTTTGTGACTGAGGCATGCTGCTGAATGAAGCAAAAGGCATCTCACAAGCTGATTTTACCACCTACAGTGGCTAATGGTAGACCTCATTCAGAACACCAGTGTCACTTTCCTTTCACTTCCAAGAGAAGAAATGCTACATGTCACAGCATGTTGTCTTTCCCTGCCTAATTCTGTATAGGCCATTTCTATTCAGTTGTGTTCTCTGACACATGATGGTATGAAAAAGAGGAAAGAATGTTTCTAACCTATATACTGCATCTGACTTCACTTTGCTGTTACCCTAATGATACTGCTATGTATGATTGCATGTGGCCTGGCTGCCCAAACTACCTGACCCACCGAGCCACATATGACAATCTTCAGAAGTTTGAGAGCTGGTGTGCTCCTGCTGGGGCTTGAGGCTTCAGCCCTGGGGGGAAGAGGAAGTCTTGGAGCTTCAGCCCTGTGAGAAGTGCCTGCCGAGGCTCAGGACTTCAGCTGCTTTTGCTACTGCTTCTCCCCAATGAGCTAAAGCAGAGCCCCCTCCCTGCAGCACCCAGCTGTTGGTCACTGCCTCTCCACATGGAGCTTACACCAGGGAGCTGAAGGGAGAAGCCTCTGAAGGAAAGAGGGGAGGGTGCCTGGGGTCATGTGACTCAAGCTGTTGGGAGGGTTGAACTTTCAAATTGTGCCCCTGCCTTAGAAGGCAGGAGTCGTCTCTGGCGTAAGTCCCTAGCCCCATGACTCCACTGCAGGGCAGAAGCCTTGAGCTCCCACCCCCTTCCCCAGTCTGTTAGCTGGGAATGATGAGGTGTGGGGGGCTCTGGGAGCCATGGTTTGGCCACCCTGGCATATGGCTTAGTTAATATAATAGTGATACAGACAGCCTTCATCTATTTGCAGAATTATTAATAAAAATAGTGGTTACATTTGTTAGTACTAATTGCAAGCAAACTATGGACAGATAATATTTACCTTGGTGGTTTAAAAACAGGATGATTGCCGATTTTGCAGTCTATTCTAACCCTATGATTAACAATGCTTATCCATTGTTAAAGATTTGCCCAATACTTTCAATATTTGTATAGATTTTTTCAGGAAAAATTCTTAGTAAAAAGAAAGTTAGAAATATGGGTTTTTAAGGATCTGTCCTAGCTCATAACATTCTGGGATGGAATGGGACAAACAGTCTATTGTGGGAAGAAGGGTGCCTTTACAAAAAAGACCACATGTCCACTGCCAAGGAAGAATCTCACGTGTTTGCAAACAGACATTCATAGTCACAGATCTGAGACTTTTGTAATTATCCAATCCATGATCAAACCCGAATGTTTTAGTCATGCAGACGTGGTAGT
Source organism: Gopherus flavomarginatus (assembly GCF_025201925.1). NCBI lineage: Eukaryota > Metazoa > Chordata > Testudines > Testudinidae > Gopherus > Gopherus flavomarginatus. Next base: position 195,120,352 of record NC_066619.1, read on the forward strand.
TTTTGCACACCCAAAGGCAGATCGGTCCCCTTTGGTAGCTGCAGCTGATATGAAGGGGACAGAGAACAACCCTAATAAGGTAGCTGGGAACCCCTGACTGGTTTAAAGCTGTTGTAGCTAACTCTACACCACCCATTCCCAACCCCCTCGCATAATAGCTATTTGTGGAGTATGGCTGGAGCATTCCATCAGGCAGTCCTGGATCTCTGAAATAGGCCTTGTGGAGCCTTCTAACCAGTACAAGTTAGGGCAGCCCATAGGCTGCTTCTACCTATACCAGCGGCTAAGCCATCCCCAGCTGCCCCTAACTTCAGTGGGGCGGAAAGGTAGCAGAACCTGAGTGCTGGACTCAGTGGGAGCATGCACATTTTTGCCACTATGACCAGTGAGTCCACACACTGGAAAAATGGCCCCAAATACCATATACCAGAAAACTTAACTACTATAGATTGTTCTCTATGCTAAAGGGTAGACAGATAAATCTTAAGGTTTTTGCCATTTTCCCTTCTCCAGGCCTTCAGGTAGCAAGCACTCTGTTGTTAGACCCTCTCTTGAAGATGCAGGGGAAGTATTGTTTATTACACTTTAAATGAAAGCTGTCACCAAGGGTATAATTCAGCTGTCAAAAGAGTAACTCAAGCCAAACTGCGTTTTTTCTTGTGGATTAAAAACTTGGGCCACAGCAGTAAACTATTCAGTAGGAAGCTAATCTCCATTCCCTTATATTTTAGTAATGGCTCATGAACTAATTCAGCTTACTAAGGAGTCCAATCTTTCATGCACTCAATTAAACTGATGGCACAAAACCTACTGGGGGCGAATGTTTTTTTTATCGTATGACAGTCACATGAATTAGGAAGTAAGAAAAAACTTGTAGGGGGCAACTTACTTCTAAAATTATGTGCAGACAATGCTGCCTACCATACAATGTAGGCTTCTATTTGTGCTAAATACACTTTTCTTGGGTTGCCCTCTGATGTTTTAATTAATGCTGCAATTCCTGACAGAAGATAATAAATGTTTGACTTTGAAGGAATATTATATATACATATATGTCTTCAAAGGCATTGATTCATCATCCAGTCAGACAGTTTACAACTACAGAGTTTATTACATTACTTAGGTCAGGTCTTCAGCTGGTATACATCGATCACTGAAGCCAATGGAGCCCTTCCTCTAAAAATCTAAACATACACTGTATCTGACAGGATCTCATACTGCCATCTCATGAAACTCATCCAGATTCAAAACTGTTTATTTTATGTAGGGGTGGAATTAAACCTGCCCCGCCCCCCCACATACACTCTCCATCTATGGGGAAGTTTGGATCCAGAACTAGACAGAGATCCCAACTTTGCAGTTTCTGCCCATTTCTAATTTGCAGCTCAAATTTAGCTTTAAGGCATTACCTCAGGTTAGGTGACATATGGAAGCAACCTGCCCCAAAGGGAAATTAAAGACAGAATTGCCTCTTGGAGCCCTGGGGGCCAGAAAATATGGCTGCTACACCAACCTTTGTCCACTGTCCTCCGTGTCTGGTCAGCTTTTCTGGCTGGCGTAAAGAAGAGTGGACGTTGATCTGCCTCCTTTCCAGAGGTTAGCTTGAACAGCATTGCTAACTCTGCAGTCTCAATGGACTCACTGAGCCACATTCTGCTCAGTATAAATCCACATTAACTCTGCTGATGTCAATGGTATTATTCTGGGGAAAATCTGAATAATCTTGATGAAAATCTGATCTATTGTGTTTGGCCACCAAGCAGAGAGGTAGGACTGAGAAAGGAAAAAAATACTCAAGCCCTCTCCCTCCTTTTCATACCCAGAGAGGGGCCAGGACCAAACTAGTCCTTTATGTATATTACTGTCACCCCTCTGCTGAGCAGGTGCAGATATTGGGGCCTGGCATGTTGGTTTTCTGTTGCAGAAGACTGTCAGTCCTATGGAGTTAAGGTATTTTCTTAGTATACATTATATACTCTTACACTATATACTCCAGTCCTGCAGCAGAGGTGGTCACAAATGGCACACAGGCAACCCCATCTTTCAGAAATCTTAACCAAGGCAGCAAAGCCCAGTTCCCAGGAAGAACTTATTACTCAAGAACTGATTTTTGTTAGTGAGATTAAAACGAGAGTTTATTGTTCACCACTCTCAATACAACTGCATCACAAAACTAACAACTACACCAGATTGTACCCCGCATACCTGCTAAGAATTTTTTTTTTGTAAGAGTATGCTTAACAGTGCTATCTGGTGACTCCCTTCACAACAGTAGCAATAATGAATTTAATAAAACTGCATGCTAATGAGCTGTTGGTAGAGGTCTCAGTTACAAACTTGCCCTGGGGTATGTGTGAGGGGGAAGTATTATAAAACTTCTAACAACATGTTTCTGTACACTGGAGCGAACAATGTTGATGGAGACATTTAAATGTCTATAAAAGGAGAGCAAAGGAATGGGGGAAATGCTTCAGAATCCAAGATACTGAGGAAAATGCTGAAGCTGCTATACAACCTCTGAGATAGGGGATATCAAAATCTTTTCGATGGTAGGGAAAATATCAGGAAAATTAGCAAGAGCTATGGAGGTGGAGACTAGAATCTTTTCCATACAAAATCAGACTGAGACCTAATTGAATGTAACTACTCACAACAAGACTCTGGAGCAGAGATGGCCCATCTGTGGCTCTGGAGCCACATGCGGCTCTTCAAAAGTTAATATGTGGCTCTTTGTATAGGCACCAACTCCTATACAAGGTACGGGGTGGGGGGTGCTGATTGGTAGGGCTGCCCGTGAGTGGGAGGCACTGGGAGTGAGACGGGGGAGCTGATGGGGGACGGGGGCTGCTGACGTATTACTGTGGCTCTTTGGCAATGTACATTGGTAAATTCTGGCTCCTTCTCAGGCTCAGGTTGGCCACCCCTATTCTGGAGGATAAAATGACCTGTATAGATGACTGAAAACAGAAGGTGCAAAAATAAAATTGTAGGTATTCCTGAAAAAATGGAACATAATGACGTGAAACAATTCATACTAGATACAATCTCACACTACCATCAACTCTTTGTGTTTGACTTGTGTACATTTCTGGGAAATTGGGAGAGTCCATAGATGGGCCTGGTGAGTTTCCATGAAGAGATCAAATATGGGAGTGAGCTCTCAGTACAACCAGGGAGCAAAAGATATACTGAATGAGAAGACACAAGATTGTTTCTTCCACGAATTCTTGCTATATATGAATCCTTGATGGAATTTCTCTCTCTTAACTATATGTCTTGCATATAGACTATATGAGCCTGATCCCAACTATGATATACCAGTTTTATGCCAGTATGATTCCACTGAAATCAGTGTTGTCAACACTGTCATGGGCACAGACTGTTAATTAAAATACTTCCTTCTAAGTGTAGTAGATGCCTGAAAGACACTTTCACTTTCAGTGTGTCTGATGTAAACTTGATAAGGAGTCATAATATAGGAGTAATAACTCCCTAGTAAAATCAATATGCTATATATGGAACCATTCTGACAATTTTTGATTAAGTTGAAAAAGATGTGTTGAATCCCTGGAAGAAATATCTAAAGGCAAAAAAGTTTAGGAAGTGTTCTCTCAGAATTTAATTTATATTGGAAATTAAGCTCTAGGGATTCAGAATGCTCCAGAAGTGCTGTAAAATATGTTACTGTGCAGCAACCAATTATGTGCATGCAATATTCTAAGGATTTGGATTAAGGGTCCCAGAACCAATTTCTCACTGTTTTAATACTGGATTAAGGCCTGATTTTTTTCCCCTCTGTTCTTAACTTAGTTTCAGCTACCTCCATTTTGAGTTCCAAATCCAATATCCGTAAAGGAAAATAAATCAATTTTCTTCTACAAGGGTTAGATTACCACATACTGCAATCCTCAGAGGAATCATGCCCATGGGTTATAGCTATGATTCCTGCATAAAGTACATTTTACGCTATCAAAAGAGCAATATATTGATGCCAGACACCATACAATCATGTCTTTCCTGTTGTCCCACCAGAATTTGTGACTGAAAATGTGCCCATATTGTCTTTTTATGTTCAGTTTTACTCCTAGGGTGAAATCCTGGTCCTAACGAAATCAATGGCAAAACTCTTACTGATTTCACACTTAGTCTTTATTTACTAATAACATGATGATGATGCAATAACACTCCTTCACCTGCAGTAAACTATGTTCAACCTGCAGAATTGGAGCTGAGTGAACCCAAAGAACTTTAGTTCTGCTGTTCTCGACAAAGATCCATAATCCTGACCAGGAATTCATATTGCAGCTATTCTATCTGAAAGGGCTAGTGGAGCATAGGGACATTTTCTTCTGGCCAGCCACAAGGGGAGATGGCTGTCTTCTTCCCACTGTCCACACTCCAGCAATGGGCTCCCAGAATGCGGGGTACTGTGATGTGGAGACGATGATGTCTGTGCTGTGACAGAAGTGTCTATCTCAAATTCAATGTTGGGTTTATTCTGAGGGATGTAAATGCAGATGATTTGGACAGATTCACGTTTACGCCCTAATCGTTCACCCAGTCTGGTAAAACTATGGGATATTCGTATCAAATGATGGTGCTACATCTAGAAGAATGGTGTTGAGGAAGGGTAGGTGGAATAGGGAGAAGCCAGCACTGTCTCCCAACCCATCTTCCCGCTATTCCACCTATCCTTTCTCAACACCATTCTTCTAGGATCCATTAAATCCTGCACACTGTGGCCAAAATTTTCAAAACTAATGTTAGGTTCTTAAATCCATATTTAGGCTTCTAAACAACAATAGCCTGTTTTTTATCTGCAGCTCCCAAAGGGATTCGTGGGTGCTTAGCATTCCTGAAACTAAGGCTACTTATATTTAGGACCCTAACTTTAGACTTTAAACTATTAGGCCATGTGTTACATTGACTTTACCCCATTGCCCACCCAGATTGATATATTCCACACAAATTCACTGACCTACCATGAATATTTAAATAAGTGAATGTATTTTCCATGATAAGAAATGTTTAAGAATACAAAAGGATAATCTTTTACACAGGTGCTTAATAACTCAGGCAAGCATGTTTCTAGGTCAATTGCCAGAACAGTCCTGATGTACTACTATGTGCTGCCATCTCAAACAATAAACATCAGCATTACTGGTCCTATTTTAAGACAGTCTCTCAACAATGAAATACTTTTTGTTATTATTTTCAGCTATGGTTGAAAAACAGTAACAAAACTGGATTCCTTACTCATGGAAACAGTCGCATCTGATAACCATGGGACCTCTCAAGTGTGTAAAGGAAGCAGGCTTTAGTTTAAAATCCACCCCGTTCTCAGGAAAAAGAAGTTCTGCAAAAGGCCTACTGAGATAGAAGTCAGGTGCAACACTGGGAAAAGTTACATACATTTGTTCCCCACATTGTTCACAAAAGACTTCAAGAATAATTGCACAGGAATGCATTCTATTGTGAATAGAGGATCAGTTTTTATACTACCTCAGTCCGGCCCTTCCTGAGCATACTGAATTATGGAATATATTTGGCATTGACTATCACCTACTAGCTGCTAAAGGGTATTGTACAGATCTCTTTCATGTATGCTCTCTTCTCCTTCAGCCATCTCAATGCCTTTTCCCATGCTGTGTCCTATGCCTGCAATGTCTTCTCTGATCATTTATGCCATACTATTCTCTTCCCTCTTTTCTTGTTCAAGTTGTGCTTCAAACTCACTTCTTTCCAAAAATTAGTCACTTCCCCACCTTCCCAAGACATTCCCCTTTCTCGTGTGTGTGTGCGTGCGCACGCGTGCAATATCCTAAGTTTTAAAAAAAAATCTTAAAAACCAGAAATTCCATCCCATGGCATCATATTAACACCCACATGGGTTGTTAGCAAGATTGGAAACTTGAGACCCACCACATACACTCCCTGCCACTTGAGCTAATGGAGTAACTGATACCAATAGTATGGCATCTTCTATGTGGACCAGCACTAGAAGGGGATGGGATATTTGGCAGTAGGTTTCAAAGATACTTGCTAACAGCAGAGGAATGGCGAGACCTACTGGGCACACTCTTCTGCCCTTTTTCCCCATGCTGGATCCCTTTTGCCTCATCACCTCCAAACTGTCCTTGTCCCAGTCCTGTCTCTTCCCTACCCCAGCTCCTTGTTCCAGCCTCATTCTCCTAACCAATCCCAGTCTCTACTCCCCAGGCTTCTTTTGCTAATCCCTATCTCCTTGGCCAGCCAGTTCCACTATTCCCATTCAAGTCCCAATCTTCCCCCCTCCACATATCCAGTACCAATCTCCTTGCCCAGCTAGTCTCAGTTCCCAGCCCCTTCTTCGATTGCTCACTCCTCTCCTTGCTGCTCTGGCTCCCAGTCCTAGCCTTCCTTCCCAGGCTCCTCTTCAATCTCCCTCCTGCCACTCCCTCACAGGTTCTCTTACCCAGCCCAATCTCTTTGCCTACCTAGCCAGGCCCAGTTCTCCCCCCTGCATTACAGCTCATCAGATCTGTCTCCCCTCCCACTGTTCCCACCCACTCCAGTTCCTAGTCTACATGTCCTTCTCCAGCAAGTCCCAGTCTCTTCCAGCTCCTCATCCAATCTCAGTGTCCCCGCAGCCAACTGTCTCTCTGTCTCAGTCTCCCCTTGATTCCAGTTTCTCTTCTCTCTCCAATCCCAGTATCACCACATTGCATGTTCCCCTCGACTCCCTTCCCTCCCCACTGCTCCACTTTTGTTCTCTCAGCATTTGTCTAAGGCAGCTTTCTCATCCATTCTGCCAAGGTGACAGCAGGGGTGGGGTCTCTGAGCACACACAAGAGATAGGCTGCCTGCTTTCAGTTCCACCCTGGCCCAGAACAGTTACTACCACTGGCTTTGTCCCTGTAGCCTTGGGCTGTACTGGGCTCAGTTGCTCTGTGCAAATGGCACATCTGCTGTCTGGTCACCAAGGTTACTGAGGGAGGTGGTGGAATCTCCTTCCTTAGAGGTTTTTAAGGTCAGGCTTGATGAAGCACTGGCTGGGATGATTTAGTTGGGGATTGGTCCTGCTTTGAGCAGGGGGTTGGACTAGATGACTTCCTGAGGTCCCTTCCAACCCTGATATTCTATGATCTATGACATGTAGGATCCGTGAGAGGATGGAACATGTTCTATGAGGATGGAATCCTACGAAATTTTAAACTCTAAGAAGTTTCTACTGAGCATATGTAAATTGTGATTCTTCAAAGGGTTATTACTAGGCCAAATTTGGGCAAATTGTGATCCTTCAAAGGGTTATTACTAGGCCAAATTTGGGCACATTTTCACAGGGATGGCAAAGAGGCTGCTCATTGCCAATTTCCAGTCCCTGCTCCAAAGCCTGGGGATGCTATAAATGCTGAAAGGGAAGGCCACCAGACTTTTTTAGCATGGGAAAACAAACAGCTGAATCATTTGGGCTGAAATTTTCAAAAAAATTCAACCTGAGGCAAACACCTGGCATGTCATTTCATCCCAAATGGTTGAAGTCTGGCAAAGTTGTAAGCAACTGATAACAGGGTCTTATAATAAGTAGTGTTGGGCAATCTTAATTGGAGATGCTACTAGTTCCACATATAAAATCAGGAACATACATAATGTGCAACATGTGATACAAGAAAACCTGCTTTCTTTATTTTGTGTATATTTCCCTCCTTCCTTTCCCTTTCCCAAATGTAATTTTTCCCTGTGGCATGGCAACATCCCAGATCCTGAAAACACTTTTACATATCTTTGTAATGTTGCTGAGAGGCATAGTCCCATTGAAGTTAACAGGATTACTCATGTGCATGAAGTTATCCAGTTGCTTAAGTGTTTGCAGTTCTGATACCCTAGAGCAGGATTGTGCCTAACCCCTCCATACAGTACACCCAGCCACACCCATTGCATGGCCATAGACAGAAATATCAAATGTTAACGGTTACAAGTTGGGCATAAACACAAACCGTTTCGTCAAAAGAGACTGGTGCCTTATTTGCCATTTTTTTAAATGAATGGCAGGATCAGCTAGGTGGGTCTCCTGAACACAGAGTGCATGTCTGGAAATGCCATCTTGGAAACAAGAGCACAGCTGGTCCACTTAGCAAGCTGACAGGCTGCTATGACGGTTCATCCCTAAGTACTATGTAATTCACTTCCAGCTACTGCAATGTTGTAAAAACCTTCAAGATATTGACCTATTTAGACTTATCTAACTATTGCTGTGTCACGTCCTGACATTTCACCGATAGCTTTGTCAAGGGTGATTTCAGTACATTTAATACACATACTATATATACACGCACGCACACCACCAACCCCATGGAGAGAATCAAACAGATGCTATTGAAATCAGACCATTTTAATACATAAAACTTTGCAATTACCTAAGAAAGCTGAGGGATGGAGATCTGAGGGCCCAAGAGGGAGGGACTTCTCAAACACTGAGTGAGTCGTAAGAAGCAGCTGCTGAGTTATACCCATAAGCTGGAGTGTGGGAAGTCCCATGGGCGAGAGGATCCTGCAGGAGCAATGGCAGGGAAAGAAAGGCGCACCTTTTATCCCCCACCCTTTTCTGATGCCCCCTCCTGGGACCCTTTCACACTCTTATCAGCTCTACTGTAGCTCCTCAACTCTCCACCTCCTCCAGCCAACACAGTGATCAGCTCAAGCAGCTCTTCCAGTGGGTAGGTGCCCAGCTACACAGTCTCCTGGGGAGGCAGTGCCCCAGAGTTGAGTGTCGGGTCAGCAGAAGCTCCATCACCAACATACCTGGCAGCTAGGCCCAGCCCCCCATCCAGAAAGAGCCTCCAGCAACAGCCAAACAAGCCACAGCACCCTATCCAGTCACAAGAAACAGCCATCTAGCTCATTCTCCTAACCCACTGCTTGGACCATGTCACCCTTCTCCTTTCATCCCTCCCGACTCCCATTTCTCTGTTGCATTGACTATAAACTGCTTGTCTTCACTTTCACATTGCCCATCTGACCCTATCATCTTTCATTCCCTGCTGAAAGGTCAACTCCTGCCTCCATTGCTGGCTTAAATGTTAAGCAAGCACCTTCCTGCTTTCTCCCAGGCTGTGCCTCACACTTGGGAGGAGCTCCTCAAACATCCACAACACTACCTCATTATTCTCCTTAACACTCTCCTTTGCCAGGATGCCCACAACCACCTTGACAATGGTTATGTCACTGGTGTGCCTACACCACTGCCCACTGTGCTGACCACAATGGTCTCCTTGTTTCCTAGTATTCCCTGTCAGTGTCTATATATCTGTTGTCTCGTGCTTAGATTGTAAGCTCTTTTGGGCAGGGACCATCTTTTTTTGTTCTGTGTTTGTATGACACCTAGCACAATGAGGTAGTGGTCCATTGTTAGTGCTCGCAGGGGTTATGGCAATACAAATTAAAAATAATAATAAACCTATGTGTAGTGGTTGGTTATAGATTATGAATCATTTATCACTATATTACAACAGTGCAAGGATTTCTACAATAGCTAAGCTAAGAAATGAGTACATGTGTATGCCCTGTAGAAAGGGAGTAGAAATCTCTATCTGTGATGCATGCCACTTAAAAAATATCAGTGATAGGAAGAGCGAAATAAAGGTAGTGATTAATATACATACTCCCATATGAACTACTAGTATTAATATATGCTACATAATCTATAGTATACTGCTAGACTGTTAAAGATTTTTTTTTTAATCCCAAAGTATAAGGTTCCAATCACAGTTTAATGTGTGTATCTCAAGGTCAGAAAGATGAAATCTAATTGCTACTGTGGCTATTTTATTTTATTTTATTTATCCTTCTGCAAACACGAGGGGAGAAAGTTCTTGATCAAACAAGTTTACAGCCTTGTTCAGACACAGCATACATTGCATATGACTGAGTTTGAGGTGGCAAAGGAAACTTTTTTAAAGGCTTCATGGAAGAAGCACTTTTACAGGAGCCTTGGGAGAATGAGAAAAGTGGCACTGGGTGTACAGTTAGGTGGACACCAAGCACATAGATAAGACAAAAGGATGATTACATACGGGGCTGTAAGGAGGGAAGCTTGGGTGAACAGTAAAAGGGTGAAAGTAATGTGATACCTCTGTGAAAATGTAATGGAAATGTCTCTTGCATTACATTCTGGCTGTGGATCACAAATGCTATCTTTTTTCAAAAAGAGGGCCACCACTAGCAATAGTCTATAAAAGGTCAATTTTAATTTAGAAATTAAATTTTGACTACGTTATAGTTCATGTATGGTGAGAAGTCATTTTTATCATGTGAACTTTAGGAGTGCTGTGGCACGTGAAAACAGAGCCCTTTTCGTTTAACATCTGTGATTTGTTACCCTGCCACCCCCAGAAAATGAATAGCTTGTTTTGAGGGCAATTCTTGTTAACTCTTCAACTATGAATGACTGTAAGAACTGTTGTTAAATCTGGTCATATATGCTTCTGTTGGCAATGTGTCAGTGATTTTCAAATCTGCCTCAGTGGGTATATTTTACTGCATAAACTCTCAACAGCTAAGGTCACTAGCAAAGTATTACCCAGGAAAATAAGGTACCAGCTTTTCAAGAGCAAGTACTGAGAAGGTCTCATACACAAACGCATAATGGAAGCATGTGTGGATCATGGGATTTAGTGTAGTAATATGTACATGCAGAGAATAATATCATCATTGGTGGCGATGCTGAATTGTTCCTGATTCAAGCAAACAGAAAGGAAAGAAAAAATATATCTATGTTGTCTGAAACATGGCATGAGTGTCATCTCGTTCCCAGTATTGATCCCACATACCATCTCCTGTATTACTAACCAGAAAATAAGGTAATTCCAATATATATTAACTTAGGGGCAAATTCTGCCCCTTTCTTTACAGTGTAAAAGGCCTAACATGCAATGGAACTGACCAGGTCCTGCTGTCCAGGGTGTGTATAAAAACATGGAAGCAGTGATGGGGATGTGGAACATCTGCAAGGCGTGCAGTCAAGAACCATGGAAGCACCCTGTGTAGTTGTGTTTGGGAAGGCTAGGCAGACTGGATATGTGATCAGGGGGAATCCATCTGTACACAGATTCGCCAGCTATTTATTATCCATGCAGCACATGGTTCAGGTAGAATAGAAATTTACTGCATCCTGAAAGTTGTAGTAACAGCTCTGCTGCTGAGCTGTGGCCTCCTTTTCTCCCCACCCCAACTGTGATAACCATCACACAGCCCTCTATAGGCTACGGGCTGATTTGCAAGATTAGGCCCTGGATGTAGAATGCATATATGATTCACCACATCTGACCATTTCAACTCTCTATCTTGTAAAAATGTCACTCATTAAATGCGCTTAACCTATTATACAACAGGCAGGCATAACAAAAATAAACTGGAGTCATTTGACTAAAGTACAGTATTTAGATTAAAGGTCAAGAGTCACAAGTCCATAGAAAAAGAAAACATACAAGAGAAACCTCAATGGTAGATGAAAAAACTAAAATGAACAATAATGAACATTCAGTTTGCCATAAGGGGGAAAATTGTTTAGCCATCAATATGTGCATTAGCAATGAACAAAAATGTTTTAACTCTCAGGTCTTTCAACTCTTATGGAAAAGTCCTGTAGACTTTAATTGGGATAAAATTAATAGAGTATAGAAATTACTTTGAAAATCTACAGTATTTCATAAAGAGTGATCTTTATTTTTTTTTTATTTCTATGGAATGACTAATTTGCTTTTAAAGGCTTTAGGATGATTCAAAAATTCTATAGAATTGTTATTATATATAAAGGAAAGCTCAGTTTGAAAATTATCTATGCTGGGTTTCTTGTTATTTTCAAAGCATGTAATTCCTTCTCTGCATGTGCACAGCCCACCCACTCACACCTGGATATGCAGTCTTGGCTCATGATTACAGACAGGAGAGTGAAAGAACTCCAGATCAACATATCTAAAGCTAGCACACTGCCTCTATTGTTCATTAGCAAACACCGAAATGATATACCACCAGGCATTGCTGAAAGTATAGTAAACAGATACCTGAAGGTAAGTGACCTGAAGTTACTCTGTCATTTTCATATTTTTCATTTTCTCCAAGCAGGGCCGGCTCCAGTCACGAGCTCAGCACACAGGTGCTTGGGGCGGCCAAGGGGAAGGGGCGGCAAGTTGGGCTCTTTGGCAGCAATTTGGCGGACGAGTCCCTTTCGAAGGGAAGGACCTGCTGCCAAATTGCCGCCAAAGAAGAAAGCGGCGCGGTAGAGCTGCACCAACGGTGATCACAGCTTTTTTTTTTTTTTTTTTTTTTGCACCGCTTGTCTCCAGGTTCCAAATAATTTTTTTTAAACAAAGGAAAACTCAACTATGTTTCAAAAGTAGCTCAGAAGTTGAACACGATTTTTAAGCTGTGAAGTGTATTTCTGTTCTTAAGGACAAAAAAGTGGGTATCTGGTAGCAACTAAAATCATCCACTGTTTATACCCAGTTTAGAAAAAAAATTAACTTATGTCGTCCATCCCTCTGCCAGTGCAGACTGACACCTGGATGTCAACTAAAAGCTACAATCGCTTGTTCACAAAAAAGAAAGGGGAAGAAAAGGAGTTTTGGCATTCTAGAGATGATCAACCAACCACATCTCTCTTCTGCCTTGATGTCATTCACAATCTTTCACACCATGCAATAATTTCTACATTCCAGCTCGTTTATATAGACGTTGAACAGAAGATATCCCAAATCTGAACACACTAGTAACCCACTTGAGTATTTAAAGTTTTAACCACCCATATCCTGCCTGCCAACCAACTTTTAATAATGCTACTTGTAGTTGTTCTACCACTGAAACTTACGTTCTTGGGTTTGCTCCTCACTAAAGGTGAAGTTTACCCCTCTGCTAATGGCCTATTTAAGGCCTGTATCCTCTTTTGAGGTCATAAGTGGGACGCAAGTGGTGCACAGGCTTTGCGTCGGCCTTCTGCACAGGGTGAATTTCATTGAAAGGTTCTTGTTTGTTGGTGTCCTTTCAGTTTTGAATACCTCTCTTACCCAGACATGTCGATTAGATAGAGTTACTCAAACTCACTTTAGGGTTTCTGTTTTGCTTTGTATGAGGGATGGCGACAGGGGAATGCAGTAGATTAAGCTGCGGCCAACACACAGACTAACAAGTTAGACCAGGGGTCCCCAATGCGGTGCCCGTGGGTGCCATGGCGCCCACAGGGGCATCTAAATGCGTCCGCATCCTGTCTGGCGGTCAAGCATCTGCCAAAATGCCGCCAAAATTCAGTAGCATTTTGGTGGCGACACCTCTGGATGACGCTGCTTGCCACCAAGAGACGACATTTCGGCGGATGCTCGGCTGCTGCCACGGTCCTTTGTCTGGCACCCGCCAGATGAAAAGGTTGGGGACCACTGGTTTAGACATTATACTGGCAGTTATGGTCTATTAATGAATCTGTTACATGCAGAACTGATGAGTAGGAAGGGTAAAAGTAAATCAACACAGCCACCAGCACCCTTTCTTCTTAAGAATGAAGATTTACTAGAGAATTCTGTAAATACTGTACAGTATATGTAACCAAGATCAAAGAGCACACAGCATCACACAAAATCCCAGGTCAAAGGACATTTAGCAATCCTGAGGAGCTATAAAGTTTAGACTTTGCAGGCCACAGGAGTAAAACACTTAATCCACGTGGCAAAGAGCTGTTTTTATTAGGACCACGCTTCCTTTCATTAGGTCTGAAAAAGAGGCTGTATCAAAACCAGTTTTGGACAAAATAAAGCACATTAATTGTCCTCTGGGTGTTCTTTAGGAAGCTTTTACTGTCTAGATAAAAGAATGTGGAAATATTTCTTGATTTAAGCAAAACACTGAGTTAACTTTATATAGGAAAAACAGGCAATTTTAAAAGTAATTATGTCCAGATGAAACTGTAAATAGAATAAGAGTTAGACATGAGTAGAAAGATGTCTAATTGGATCAGAATTCTTCAAGATTTTACCATCTCTTGCAGCAGTGCTAATGTCAGTGGACAAAATTCTAACAAATGAGAGTGTGTGCACATACATGCATGACTATTAAATCGCAGCCTAGAAAAGTACCTCCTTTAAATCAAGCTCTTTCTCCCATGTCTTGTCCAAATAAATTTTTTTAAATCATTTAAGATATATCTCTTTTTAAATAGGACATGTTCCTTAATAATGCTGAAATCAAACTTATTGAACTATTAAAAAAAACAGCCTTTGCCTTCTAGACCACGTCTCTTGGAGTTAAAAGTTTATTGTAAAGCTGACTTACAGAAAGAAAAATAAAGCAAGCCCTTCTGTTGTTTGTTCTGAAATTGAGGTAACAAGCATTTCAAATAAAAGATTTTTCAAATGATTCAACTTTAAGGTAAAGGTAAGTTTTTAAAAGTTGAAACAAATCTATTAAGTCATTTAACTTGGCCTGATCCGATGAAATGTTAGGCCAGGTTCTTTATTTTACCATCTTTAAACAAGTGATTTTTTTTTGTTGCACTTCTTTAATGAGCTTCTTTCACTTTCTTTCACCTCTATTAACATAAATAATACAATGAAAGAAGAAAAAAATTCCACTTGCCTGCTCTAAAGGTGCTAAGGAGATGTGACAATTACAAACTGAAGGGAGGACAAAAAGCAGCAGGGCTAGTGCAGGGGAGATAATTTGGTCACTGATCCAAACCCAGCCCAGTCCAGTCCAGTAGTGATGGAAAACTGTTACCACTTGACAACTGTTTGGAAGCCTACTTAAAATAAATGTACCATCTCAGTCCAGTCCCAAGTGGACAAGCTTTCACTTAACAAAAACATCCATTGTACTTGGCACTAATTAGTATCCTGGTTGGAAGACTCCTTAGAAAGGCCAAGGGTTGAGGCACTGATGGATTGCTGTGCCTGTGCGAACCTCTGTGAAGTCAATGGGGCTCTGTACAGGTGCAGCACTCCGCTTGTGTGCACTTAGGGTTGGAATTTACCCTGTGCAGAAGACCAGCAAAAGGCCTATGCATGATTTGTCTCTTCAAAATAGGGGGTTAGTGGGACTGAAGTGGTGCATAGGCCTTGTGCATAAAGGCAAAGCACAGCCATAATGAACAAGGAGATTTTACTAACTTTTGACTCTAGGAGGCGGCCAGCTCAAGATCAGCTTTATGGCTAATTGACCAGGCAGAATGGGGAAGCCTATGTTATTTCTGTTCTATTGAGAGAGGATTTCAGTTTGCAGGGTTTTTTTGTTTTTGTTTTTGTTTTGTTTTTATAAGCAGTATAACAAAAACAAACAAAACCAAACCACTGGAAAGGTGAACAAATCCTTCAAAAATGTGAGGAGGATATTCCTAGAAAACTAGATCATGTCGTCACCAAAGGTATACCATTAACTTGCTGCTATGCTACACACAAACCTAACAGAAGCAGACATATTAAGTCTACTGAAGTGTTATTATCCAATTTACACGAAGAAAAACTGATTTTTGAACACTTTATTTGAAATGAAAAGCTTTTGCCTCTATTCCATTCATTTCAATACATCTTTAGTTATGGAAAAGTTTTTTTTTTTCCAGATTTTTAAAGAAATACCTCTGTTCCCAATTTATCTTTACAGTTTTAAAAGTCATTTTTAGGTTCTGAACCTCCACACACGTTCTTTGGGAAGAAAGAACGAAGGCGACTTGTTATCCTACCCACAGAAGGGAAGCTGAGATAGCTTTGTTATTTTATCTTTCAATGATCTGACAACCAGGAAAGTTACCTGTGAAACCTCTAAATAAATTCAAGTACCTTTGCATCAATAATTTTAAATCTGTGTTAGTATTTCCATCATTAATACTGCTATAAAAATAGCGTAGCCATTTTTAAGATATACAATTAAAAAAATAAAAACTCTTAAAAATATTTTAGTTGAGCTCCAATGACCTAAAAAAAGGTTCTGTTTTTAAACTGAAAGTTTCCATCTGGCAAAAGAATGCATTTGGGGATCCGCAAAAAATTAAAAAGTTAAAATAAGGCCTAATTAATTAATTTAGAAATAATATGAACCTTCTGAATCAGAATAAACATCCTTTAAATGCACAGAATTCCACTGGGAAGGCAGACTTACGTGCAAGCATTAGTCCAATCCTTATTAATGAGACATAACCTGAAGTGTTTATTTGCCACATCTATTTAGCATGACAGAGAAAGAAAGAATTCCTTCAAACAAACCCAAATGCGTCCAGCTAGTGGGTGGAAAGTACAGTAATTAGTAGTATTCCAGGCTGACCAGTCCAAAAGATGATCTCTCCATCCCAGCTTTTCCTGGCACCTTTTCCTTTAAAATGTGTTCTCAGAATGGAAAAGGCTATCAACCTCTGAACAGCTGGGAGAGCAAGCATCAGAAATTCCAGAGTAGGTTTTGTTTAAGGTCTTGTTTTCTAAAAACTCTTATTATAAGAATATTGCAGCCCTAATGGTTGCTGGCTTTTCACATATTAGAAAGACATTTTTAAAGGCATCACTAATATTCTGGAAGGAACTTATATATTTAGGACCTTGAGTGTCTCTTTAAGCAGACTTGACACAATGTTTAGCAAACATAGTGCCTAAGCAAATGCCTCAACCTTGTTAAAAATACCATGCATGTTGGACAAAATGCACTTCAAGTACTGCCTTGCATGACTGATATGTTACTTTGAAAGTGTCATGTTCTAGTGGAATATTCAAAACATACTGTCTCATTTTACAACTGAATCAGGAGAAATTTTTAATTTTTGTTATTTTTTAAAGCAACTTTGCATTTTTGTTCTTGAGATAATGCTATCTAAGAAATCTATTATAAAAGCATGTTCATCATCTGATATGCTGTCCTCTCTTCACAAGTAGGCTTCAGGACATTTTGGTACACAACTGCTGACTTTTATTTTTGCTGGTGGGTGCTTTTGAAGAAGTGTGTGTGTATGGGGAGGGGCTCTGCCAGTTTTGGGGTGAGGCTATTTTCAGCATATTTATACACTTCTTTCATAGTCTAGTTATTGAATGTGTATATCCTTGATATCTTAATGTAACGAGGAAACTACATAATTAATCATTATTAAATTACATAATTACATTATCATGAATTATAGTATATTAAAATCATTGCACTCACCTATACGTTGTCTTTACTAACGGCCCAGTTTAAAGACGTTATGTCTCGTAGCTTTCTGGATGAAACTGTCAGCAACACAGTAGCTCATAGGTGCTCAATAACGGGTTTACAATGGCATCAGTGGCGCCAGGCCTACATGCAGAAGGGGCCCCAGTGTCTGCTCTGGGCCTCCCCGCCCACTACCCGCCAGTGCTCTGCCCCCACTTGGCCTCTTCCCCCAGAAGCCACGCCCACAGCTTGCTCCTCTCTGCCCTTATCCCTTCTCCTCCTGCTTGCTCCCCACCCTGTGTGAGCAGCAGGTAGAGGTTTGAGGGTGGGGGGAGGCTGAGTGGAGGGCAGAGCCTTGGGGCAGAGCAGCAGGCAAGGCCTCGGGGGAAGAGGCTGAGCGGGGGCAGGAAGAAGCAGGGGGCAGGACCACGGTCTGGGTGCCAGGGCCCACAAAAAAATTAATCCAGAGCACCCCCTATATTTTTCAGTGGGTGCTTAAGCTCCAGAGCACCTATGGAGTCAGCGCCTATGTTTTGGTCTCTTGTTCTGCATCTTTTCCATACATTTTCTCTGCTTGCAGCACTTTTCTTTGTTGTCATGCAGCACCATGCAAATCAGAATGTGGTAAATATCAGAAAAACATTTCCACTGCACAGATTTCCAGATACGTTTCTGTACGTGGTACAACATGTCATAACATAGGGTCTAATTATTGTCACAATAGAGCATATCCTCTTGCTCCCTCTCCAAAGGTAAGTGCCTCAGATAGATTAATCTAAGTGAAAATGAAGAGAATGTCAAATAAGCCTGTTGGCGCTATTAAAAATGATAAAGTCTAAAGGTGTGCATCTTTCTGGGCACTCTGAAGGTTGACTGTGTTTCACGCTCAGGTGTGGAATAAGGCAATCCAGAGCCCTGAGCACAACATACTACAGGGCCCCCTGTGGCCCTATCACTGTGCTATGGTGGTGACAGGAGTGCCCCTGGCCTCCCTAATTGATAAATAGCATGGGGTTCCCTTTTTCTGTATCCAGGAGTGATAGGAGATGCCATTCTTCCCTTTACAGAGACTTGGTTGCAGCAGAGTATTTTGTCCCCCCCCATCCTCCGAGTACTTATCCCAGCAGCTGGAGTGTGCCTGGGTGGCTGGTGTGTTGGCCTGCTGCACTCTTCTCCCCTTGCCACACACAGAGTCCTCCATTGCATGGGGCAGTCTCCCGTCGCAGAGCTATAGTTTCAGGCTGGCTGCAAGTTCAAGCAGACGGCACTGCATCGATCTACCTCACACTGAGAAAACTAGTTCAGTTAAAATAAGAACTGACAAAAACCCTCAACCAAAACTTGAAGTCAACCATTTTGAGATTCCTAAAACATGTGTTACATTGGGGCGGTAGGGGGTGAAGGGTGGGAGAAGGTCTCTCTGCATGTCCTGATTTTGGCTGGAACACAGTGCCACGATAACTAGGGGAAAGCTGTTTTAACAGTAAGCTGCAAAATAAAATATGATCTTGTGATAAGCAGGTATTACCATGAAAAAATAAACATGACCACTTTTTTGCTGATCAGGCTGAAACCGGTAAGTATTAAAAATTTTACAAGAAAACCTGAATTAATGAGCCCAAAGTAATCTGAAAAAAGCTTCTGTTAAGCACATTGTGACAGGTATGATGAATGCAGGCCTATCTGGAGAGTACTGTCTTTAGCGTTATGAAATTTTATCTGTATGTTAGAGCCAGGCCTTGAAAGCATGAAAACTTCAAAAACCATTATACGAAGATGAGACAGATGATACGATCCCATGGAATAGTCATAGGCATTTGTACGAATATATGTATGTTCCTAGCTCACAAAGCATACGGGAAAACTTCCTGTGGAATCTGAATTTACTAGGGTATGCTTAATGCAAAATCCCAAGGCTGGCTACGCAGCTATCCAGTCCTTTGAACCTTGGGCCCCATTGGTGGTGGAGGGGGCAGGAGAAAGGGGACAGTGATTGGCTTTTATCTGTTTTCAGGAGGCTGGGAGACAAAGTCTATTGGGGATAAAGGCTGACTTTAAACACTTTCTGGGGTCTTGTTTTTGATTCAACAAACGGATATGATCTTTTGTCCAAAGGGGGACCCCACTATGTTGAAAGGACTGAAACTTGTCAGGGTCCCGATAAGGCTGATGGACAACTTCCGGTTTAGTAGATGTTTAGACCTTTATGTGTTTTCTCTGTATGTTTTTGTTCTTAAATAAAGAAACTCTGCTTTGAAAGAGCTGAGTGATTCCTGGTAAATCACTGTCCTTGTCGAGAAACTAAAGAGCAGGGTGCTGAATGTTTGTCAGACCTGGTCAGGGAGAATCACAAGGAGACTGCAGTGTAAAACCCCTTTTCAGAAGGGAGTGGATGAGGGTCTCTGCCCAGAGAGATGACAGTTAAGGTAGATCTACACTGCAATTAAATGCCCACAGCTGGCCCATGTCAGCTGACATGGGCTCAGACTACAGGGCTGTTTAATTGCAGTGTAGCTAAATCCACTGAGATTTTGCCCAGATTTGTTGTTCATGAGGCATTATTCATCTTTTTTAGACTGGTTACCAACCTAGGAATGCTGAGAGAAATCTCTCATTTTTGAAACAATGCAGCTAGCAAAAATTCCTGTAAACTGAATCAAATAGAATATGTTGTTGTAACATGTATTTGTCATAGTGGGTTGAAGAGTATCTTGCTTTATAATAGTCCTATAACTTAGACTCATAGACTTTAAGGTCAGAAGGAACCATTATGATCATCTAGTCTGATCCTCCTGCACAACGCAGGCCACAGAATCTCACTCATCCACTTCAATAACAAACCCCTGACCTATGTCTGAGTTATTGAAGTCCTCAAATTGTGGTTTGAAGACATCAAGCTGCAGAGAACCCTCCAGCAAGCGACCCATACCCCACGCTGCAGAAGAAGGCAAAAAACCTTCAGGGCCTCTGCCAATCTGCCCTGGAGGAAAATTCCTTCCCGACCCCAAATATGGCAATCAGTTAAACCCTGAGCATGTGGGAAAGAAAAGAGAGAACATTCAGTTCACCTACACTGGTCCTATATCTTGTCCTCATGAACTAGGTATACCACATCCACTGCTTCTCCCTTATCCACAAGACTCGTTATCCTGTGTTGTTTGCCTATATTCGTCCTTTGTAATCTGACCTAGTTTCCATTTTTTATATGACTCCTTTTTATTTTGTAGGTCATGCAAGATCTCATGGTTTAGCCAAGGTGGTCTTTTGCCACATTTTCTATCTTTCCTACCCATCGGAATAGCTTGCTTTTGGGCCCTTAATAGCGTCCCTTTGAAAAACTGCCAACTCTCCTCAGTTGTTTTTCCCCTCAGTCTTGATTCCCATGGGACCTTACGTATCAGCTCTCTGAGCTTACCAAAATCCGCCTTCCTGAAATCCATTGTCTCTATTTTGCTGTACTCCCTTCTACCCTTCCTTAGAATTGCAAACTCTATGATTTCATGATCACTTTCACCCAAGCTTCCTTCTACTTTCAAATTCTCAACGAGTTCCTCCCTATTTGTTAAAATCAAGTCTAGAACAGCTTCCCCTCTAGTAGCTTTTTCAACCTTCTGAAATAAAAAAAGATGTCTGCAATGCAGTCCAGGATCTTATTGGATAGTGTGTGCCCCACAGTGTTATTTTCCCAACATATATCTGGATAGTTCAAGTCCCCCATCACCACCAAATCTTGGGCTTTGGATGATTTTGTTAGTTGTTTAAAAAAAGCCTCATCCACCTGGTTAGGTGGCCTGTAGTAGACTCCTAGCACGACATCACCCTTGTTTTTTACCCCTTTTATCCTGAAAAGAAAAAAAAATTTAAAATAAGAAAATGTCATTATGAAATCACAAATGTTGGCAGAGGGTCAAGGGCAGGTGTAGCAACCACCTACTTTAACTCACTTTTTGGAAACTGATGATTTCAAACTGGTGGTATTCCTGTAAGAAAATCATCAGCCTTTCAGACCAGCAGTGCTATGTTGGTACTGGTGCAAGTCTTAGGGCTTGTTGATGGCATACAATTAGTGCTCATCAACTTGAGTGTAAATTATAGTCTGGACTAGCGTATCATGCACGAAGTGACTGCATGGACCCCGCTGCCACATACTAACAGTTTCTTCGCATGCGTTATCTTAACACTTTCTGAAACAAGACTACATCAATGACACAAAGGAACTTTTAGCATGTAGAAAGGGGTCCGCCACATCAGATACTGCATGGCACATTGCTGTGGACCAGAATTTACACCTCACCTGTTGCGCACTAATGCACTGTGTAGACAAGCCCTTAAAACAACAAATCCCAGACCTCAGACCACTGTAATTTTCAGTACCTGCTAATTGTCTTGTTTTGCATCACTCTGGAGTTTTAACAGGGCATTAACACACATCGTATCTAAGGCACTTGGGACCCAATCCTCTCTCACTTTTTGAGAAAGTAGATCCCATGAGTATTCCATCTCCAAGATACAAGTTTGGTGTTTCAATGCTTTCACTGTTAGCTTGTGCAGTTGTCACATGCTTTTCTCCCCTCACATTACTCCTCAGAACAAACTACTAACCACACAGAAGAATGGCCATGTGTCCATTTATCCTTTTCCATAGAGACTGTCCAGTTTGGCCGATGTACATAGCAGAGGGGCATTGCTGGCATATGATGGCGTATATTACATTGGTGGATGTGCAGGTGAATGAACCAGTGATGGTGTGGCTGATCTGGTTAGGTCCTGTGATGGTGTCGCTGGTGTAGATATGTGGGCAGAGTTGGCATCGAGGTTTGTTGCATGGATTGGTTCCTGAGCTAGAGTTATTATGGTGCGGTGTGCAGTTACTGGTGAGAATATGTTTCAGGTTGGCAGGCTGTCTGTGGACAAGGACTGGCCTGCCACCCAAGGCCTGTGAAAGTGTGGGATCATTGTCCAGGATGGGTTGTAGATCCTTGATGATGCGTTGGAGGGGTTTTAGCTGGGTGCTGCCAACCTGAAACATATTCTCACCAGTAACTGCACACCGCACCATAATAACTCTAGCTCAGGAACCAATCCATGCAACAAACCTCGATGCCAACTCTGCCCACATATCTACACCAGCGACACCATCACAGGACCTAACCAGATCAGCCACACCATCACTGGTTCATTCACCTGCACATCCACCAATGTAATATACACCATCATATGCCAGCAATGCCCCTCTGCTATGTACATCGGCCAAACTGGACAGTCTCTACGGAAAAGGATAAATGGACACAAATCAGACATTAGGAATGGCAATATACAAAAACCTGTAGGAGAGCACTTCAACCTCCCTGGCCACACTATTGCAGACCTTAAGGTGGCCATCCTGCAGCAAAAAAACTTCAGGACCGGACTTCAAAGAGAAACTGCTCAGCCTCAGTTCATCTGCAAAGTTGACACCATCAGCTCAGGATTGAACAAAGACTGTGAATGGCTTGCCAACTACAGAACCAGTTTCTCCTCTCTTGGTTTTCACACCTCAACTGCTAGAACAGGGCCTCATCCTCCCTGATTGAACTGACCTCGTTATCTCTAGCTTGCTTGCTAGCATATATATACCTGCCCCTGGAAATTTCCACCACATGCATCTGACGAAGTGGGTATTCACCCACGAAAGCTCATGCTCCAAAACGTCTGTTAGTCTATAAGGTGCCACAGGATTCTTTGCTGCATTTCCAGATATGATAGCATTTATTGCAGAATAGCCCACTAACAAAAAACAATGCAGTGTGACCATTACTACAGGTGAGGGAATGGGAAAAGAGATTTGACACTTTGCAGACCTTACGATTAACAGGGTCACTGATTCTTGAAACAGAAAATCCATAGCTGAACTGAATATAAAACTAAAGAAATTCTCTCTCTCTCTCTCTGTCTAATCTTAAAATGCGATATCAGCTGATACATGCAGGGATTGAAAAAGGATACTCAAGGATTTAGCATACAAATCCTAACAACAACACCTAACAAACATTTTCTTGAAGACTGAGGCCCCACTGTGCTGGGTGTTGTAATGAGATTGGTTGAGCATATCTCCTGGTCCTTTACTTAGGGCTCTGAGCTACCATGCAAAAAATCTGATCTTGATTTTTAATAAGGGGGTGGTAAAGGTAGATTCTACAATGAGTTCCATCTAGCTCTTCATGGCCAGGAAAGTTACTAAGGGCCTTGAGGAAGAAATTCTCTATTCAGAAGAGGAGGAAAATGTCCCCTGACCACATTCACAAAAATAAAGTAATAGCACCGGCAAAACTGCATGGATGAAATCTTGGCCCCAGTGAAGTCAATGGGAGTTTTGCCATTAACGTCAATGGATATAGGATTTCATCCCATATATGCAGCAACTCAAAATCTTTCTCCAGGCCCACTTTGGGAGGGTCCCTGCCTCTGGATCCTGCCAGGAAATAAAGAAACCCCCAATCAGTAACAGAAAGAAAAACCAACAGCACTGGGATAAGCACAACAATCCAGAGAAGCTACAACAGTGGCAGCAAGTGCAAGGTTTGGATGCAGTGTACTCTGTACACACTGCCTGGCTGCAGGGCCGGCTTTAGGCCGATTCGCCCGATTCCTGGGAATCGGGCCCCGCGCCTAAGAGGGCCCTGCGCTTTAGGTGCCTTTTAAATTTTTTTACTTACCCTGGCTGCGATCTGCTCCGGGGTCTTTCATGGCCCTGCTCCCCTGACCAAAGCACCAGCTGGAGCTCGGGCCCGAGCGCCGCAAGCCCCGCGGCCCCGGCTGGAGCTCGGGCCCGAGCGCCGCAAGCCCTGCGGACCCGCTCTCCTGGCTGGAGCTCGGGCCCGAGCGCCGCAAGCCCTGTGCCCCCGGCTGGAGCTCCGGGCCCTTTAAATAGCCCCCAGAGCCCTGGGGTAGCAGGGGGCTCTGGGGGCTATTTAAAGGGCCAGGGCTCCAGCTGCCTCTGCCACCCCGGACCTTTAAATAGCCGCCGGAGCCCCGCCGCCCCCATGCATTCCCCAGGGCTCCCATGGCTATTTAAAAGGTCCGGGGCGGGGTAGAAACAGGGGAGCCCTGGGCCCTTTAAATAGCCCACAGAGCCCTGGGATAGCAGGGGGCATGGGGGCTTTTTAAAGGGCCGGGGCTCCAGCTGCCTCTGCTGCACCCCCTGCCCTGCCCGCACCAGCCCCGCCCCCCCTGCCCACAGCCAGCCCCTACTAAACCCCCTGCCGTGTCTCCAGCCAACCCCTGCCACACACCCCTGCCCACACCAGCCCTGCACTGCCCGCCCTGCCCTGTCTCCAGCCAACCCCTGCTGCACCTCCCTGCCTGAAGCCAGCCAGTCCCATACTCCTGTCTCCAGCCTTGCCAACCCCTGCTGCACCCCCGTGGCCCTGCCTGAAGCCAGCCCGCCCCACACTCCCCTGTCTCCAGCCAGCCCCACACCCCTTGCCCTGCCTGCAGCCAGACCCTACCTTCAGTCAGCCCCTGCCTCGAACCAGCCCCATGTCCACTGCTGCCCTGCAGTTCCCTGGCCAGTAACCTGCACACCTGCTTCAATGAGGGGGGCAGGAAGCAGTGGGGACCCACACATGTGCACAGCCCCAGGGAGTGGCGGGGACCCACACATGTGAAACGGCAGTCATTAATAACCAATCAACAGCATATATGATGCAATGTACATAATATACAATTTTATTATTTATATAGTTATGGAAAGTAAATAATATATGGAAGAAATGGAAGGCTTTTTTTTACACTTTTTTCTTTTTAAGTCATCCCTGCCAGGGCCCCGCCAAAAGTGTTCGAATTGGGCCCCGCACTTCCTAAAGCCAGCCCTGCCTGGCTGCAGCTCGCACAGCTTCAATCATAAGAAGAAACCACGCAAATCTCCAGTGCAGACTCGGCCCAGGAGCATTCTTTTGTCATTAACAGAAGTGGGAGGGGGAGAGAATCGAATACCTCTGCAAAGATTCCTAGCAGCAGCCAGAGCCATTATTTGTAAAATCACAGACAAACCAAGCTCACGTTGGGGTTGGATGGGGGAAAGTGGGGGAAAGCTCTATGGTTCTAGGTCTTTGACCACACTGAAACTATTAAATACAATTAGTGAAAACAATTCTGACATAATTCTGGTTGTTTAAAGCCATATCTATGATACAGCTATAACCAAGTCAGTTAAACCGTGGTTGCCCTCTGACCCCTTATAACTTGGTTTAAGTTGTAGTGTGTATTGGCTATAACTGTTCCCCCACAACTGGGTTAACACTGTATTCTGTTTGAGAATTCTAGGGCTTAATTTCAGAGGGGCAGAACACTTGCAGCTCCCACTGAAGTCAATTGGAGTTGTGAGTTCTCACCACCTTTGAAACTCAGGCTCCTAACTTCCAAACGAACACGAAGGGGCTAGTTTACTAACAGCCCTTTGCAAAATGAACAACAGGGTCCCGTTGCTGAATACTTTTGTGAATCAGACCATATGGACGCGTTCTTGAGATGATGTAAGCTTGAGCATCCAACCATGCCAAAAAATGTTCAAGCATTAAATGTAATCTTGAAAAGAACAAAGTCTAATAATCATTTATAACTAACAAATAATATTGCTGCCCAAGCATTATTAACTGAAAAACCAAGCACTAAATCAGAATACCACGGATGAGACTGTGTACTAAGTGCAGGACATACATGTTCAGCCCAGGGCACTGAAGCTGGCTAAGGTGGCTTTAAGTTTCCAGTATGCCTTTCTGATTCTGGTTGTTCTGAGGGTTGATGCAACTGCCCGATGCACTTAAAAGCTGCTTAAGTTACCACAGCCAACAGCTGCAGCACCATCCAGAATCTCCACAGTGCTACCGGCAGTTATCCTATCAATGGAGGTACTTATGAAGGGGAGATTTGCCCCTGCCCAGTTCAGGGCCTAGTCTGGTTCTTTTCAAAAGTCACAGCAGCACTTCCTTCCAGTGCCTTGCAACCAGCCTCGGGCTCTGGACCAGGAGAGAGAATCTCTCCCCTTAGCTTTGATTTCTGGCTTTGCCATTTTCAGTAGGATTCTCTGATTGAGATACTTTACCTCTGCTGCTATTAGAATGACAGAAAGCAACATCAGTTATCCTGTGCTGGTTTTCTTGTTAAATGAAGGATAAGGAATTGACTCCCTAATATGAGAACCACAGAGTCTAAATAGGGTGGATGAGTGGGTACTAGAGACCCAAAGCACACTTCCATGCTGCTTTAGTCAGTTGAAGAGTTCCCTTTTGTCCCCCCAGTTCCACCAGTGGTGTAGATCCAGTGTAGCTGCCCTGACATCAGTTCCCTCTGAATTCTTGCAGGATACTTATTGAGAACAAGATGGGAGGAAAAGGGGAGTGGCTGGTGCACTGCTACACTCTCTGGCTGGTGTAATGGCCCCTTAGCAGCTGTCATATAGCTAAATGCAAAGTAGAGTAGCAGTGTAAATGCTCTATTGTGTTGGGGGCCAACAAATGTAACACATCCCTGTGTTGAGTCCTGTGCCTGATCTGCGCATCTAGCCCACTGTTTGTAGTACAACCAAGTATGTCAGTGAGGTAGACCAACAGAACAGAACTGAAGAAATTCTGCACTCCTCTCAAATGGGTATCTTACAACCCATATTATTTTATGATAAAATGAACAGTGGGGGTAATTCAATTACATACAATTATATACATCTGGAGTAACTACTGGCTTGAGTGATGTTACTCTGGTCTGAAACCAGCAAAACTGACATCAGAATACTGCTTAACATCCTTAGTAAAAAATTTTGTACCATCAAATAAAAATCTTAATTTCACAGTGAAATCAATCATGAAAAGCACAACATTTAACAAGGGCACTGTCAAGATACAAAGGAACAAAATTTTACTAATAAAATTTTACTAACTTAAAACTAATCACTCATCTAAAATCTCTTATTAATTAAAACTGATCAGCCCAACAAAACAAGGCCTGAGCAAGTCTTATCACACCAGCTCTTGGGCTGGCACCATGTATGTGGGAGTCTGTGTATGCACATAACATTGTCACTGCTCTCCTGCTGGTTCCATGATTTTGATCATGCAAAGAACCAAACTAAGGTGAGTCCTTTTCTTTCAGAAAGACTAGGACTTCTTCTCCAGAAAGAAGGAAAGTTGTCATTTTAAATCCCTTACTGGATCACAAGAATGGAGCCAGAGACCTGAGGGCCAGAATGGTATGAAAGGACACAGTGAGACCACTTTTCTCCTCTACCTTGAATATTGCACCACTTCCCCTAAATCCTCTGTTTCCTTGCTATGATGCCGTGCTCAGGTGGAAATGACTAACCACTCACTCCATGAAATAATACAAAAGTCAGCACTTATGAGATCAGAAAGTTAGTTTCATTGGCATTCCACTGCTGGGAGAAGCTGACATAACAGAGCAGTGCAGCTGACTCATGCAGGATGGTAATAAGAGAAAGAATTAAAGGAAGTAAGACAACAAACAGGAAGAGGCTCTGGGAAGGCCATTAAGGAACAGTCCTCTCCATGCTCATCTTGTCTTGTCTCTCTCCCTTCATGTTGTTACTTTCCTTTCTTTTTCACTTACAGGAAAGTGAGAAAGTTCAACCACCATATCACACTGGGGTAGCATATAACAATGTTAAGTAAACAGTTAAATATCCAGAATTTCTTAGGACCTAGGCAAGTTTCACACCCAAACCAATGTCTTATCACATTATTCTATCCCACATCGAGCACACGGGCATACGAACAGAAAAGTAACACTCAACAACGTTCATGTACATGCTTCACTCATGTATATACAAAATTTCCAGTTGTCTGTTATTTTTGCCTACAAGTGGCATTTGCAGACTGAGGGTATGTCTACACTACGGGATTATTCCGATTTTACATAAACCGGTTTTGTAAAACAGATTGTATAAAGTCGAGTGCACGTGGCCACACTAAGCACATTAATTCGGTGGTGTGCGTCCATGGTCCGAGGCTAGCGTCGATTTCTGGAGCATTGCACTGTGGGTAGCTATCCTGTAGCTATCCCATAGTTCCCGCAGTCTCCCCTGCCCACTGGAATTCTGGGTTGAGACCCCAATGCATGATGGTGCAAAAACAGTGTCGCGGGTGATTCTGGGTAAATGTCATCACTCATTCCTTCCTCCGGGAAAGCAACGGCAGACAATCATTTCGCGCCCTTTTTCCCTGGCTTGCCCTGGCATACGCCATAGCACGGCAACCATGGAGTCCGTTCAGCGTTTTTTTTACTGTCACCTACTGGATGTTGCTAACAGAGGTGGTACTGCAGCGCTACACAGCAGCATTCATTTGCCTTTGCAAGATAGCAGAGACGGTTATCAGTTGTTCTGTACCGTCTGCCATGCCATTGTAAATTGGCAATGAGATGACGGTTATCAGTCGTTCTGTACCGTCTGCTGCTGTCATGGGTGCCCCTGGCTGAGGTCGGCCGGGGGCGCAAAGACAAAAATGGGAATGACTCCCCGAGTCAATCCCTCCTTTATGGTATCCAAAAATAGAGTCAGTCCTGCCTAGAATATGGTGCAAGTGTGCTAGAGAACCAGTGTACCAGAGAACCAGAGAGCACAGCCACTCCGTGTCAGATCCCGCAGAAATGATGAGCTACATGCTATTCTAGGGGGGTGCCCCTGCAACAACCCCACCTGTTGCTTCCCTGCTCACCCAACCCTCCTGGGCTACCGTTGCAGTGTCCCCCCATTTGTGTGATGAAGTAATAAAGAATGCAGGAATAAGACACACTGAATTGTTAGTGAGAGAAAATGAGGGGGAGGCAGCCTCCAGCTGCTATGATAGTCCAGGCAGGACATTAAAGGGTGCGGGGGAGAGGAGCCCAGCATCCCGCTGCTATGATAGCCCTGGCAGTACAGAATCTTTTCTTTACACATGAAAGGGAGGGGGCTGATGGAGCTCAGCCCCCAGTTGCTATGATTAAGACGGTTACCAGCCGTTCTGTACCATTGACTGGGAATGACCAGGAGTCATTCCTATTTTTACCCAGGCGCCCCCGGCCGACCTCACCTGAGGCCAGCCAGGAGCACTCACAGGCTGATTATGATAACGGATAGCAGTCATATTGTACCGTCTGCCACCAGGGAGGGGAGGGGAGAGGATACTGCTCTTCACTGCCGCAGCATCGCGTCTACCAGCAGCATGCAGTAGACATAGGGTGACACTGAAAAAAGTCAAGAAACGATTTTTTTCCCCTCTTCTTTCACGGAGGGGAGGAAGGGGGGGTAAATTAACGAGCTATACCCTGAACCACCCCGGACAATGTGTTTGACCCTACAGGCATTGGGAGCTCAGCCAAGAATGCAGATACTTTTCGGAGACTGCTGGGGACTGTGGGAGAGCTGGAGTCCTCAGTACCCCCTCCCTCCCTCCATGAGCATCCATTTGATTCTTTGGCTTTCCATTACGCTTGTCACGCAGCACTGTGCTGTGGATTCTGTATCATAGCCTGGAGATTTTTTTTCAAATGCTTTGACATTTCGTCTTCTGTAACGGAGCTCTGATAAAATAGATTTGTCTCCTTATACAGCGATCAGATCCAGTATCTCCCGTACGGTCCATGCTGGAGCTCTTTTTGGATTTGAGACTGCATTGCCACCCGTGCTGATCAGAGCTCCACGCTGGGCAAACAGGAAATGAAATTCAAAATTTCGTGAGTCTTTTCCTGTATACCTGTCTACCTGGCCAGTGCATCCGAGTTTAGATTGCTGTCCAGGGTGGTCACAATGGTGTACTGTGGGATACCGCCCGGAGGCCAATACTGTCAATTTGCGGTCACACTAAGCCTAATCCGATATGGTAATACCAATATCAGTGCTACTCCTCTCGTCAGGGAGGAGTATAGAAACCGGTTTAAAGAGCCCTTTATATCGATATAAAGGGCCTCTTGTGTGGACGGGTGCAGCATTAAATCGATTTAACGCTGCTAAAATCGGTTTAAACGCGTAGTTTAGACCAGGCCTGAGACAGCCCTCATTTTGGAGAGCTGGCAAATCACTGTCTTAAACTGTCAGAGCAAGATTTTGAACACAAAATGTTACTTTTAGTGACAGGGTAGGGATGACATTTTGGGATTGTCAGCATGAACAGTGTCCATTGAAGTAGTAAAAAAAGGACCAACAATCCTTTTGAAAAACTAAGAACAGTTTTCAAGAAATAAAAAGTAAAGCTTCCAGTGATGTAAAGATGACAATGAAAAATCACAAAAGGAATCAAAATATACTTTTTTTTCTTGATTTCAAGGAAGTGTCCTACAGTAGCTTTACCTTTTATTTTATAAAAATATACATCAAGGAACAACATATGTAGGCCATATTTATCGGATGGGGACTCTCTTCTGAGAAGCAGTGACTCTGAAAAAGATTTGGGAGTTTTGGTGGATAATCAGATGAACATGAAGTCCCATTGTGATGTTATGGCCAAAAGAGCTTATGCATCCAAGGATCACGTTAACAGGGGAACCTTGAGTAGGAGTAGAGAGATTATTTTAGCTCTGTTCTTTGCACAAGTGTGACTGTTGCTGCATAATTCAAAAAGAATATTGAAAAATTGAAGAGGATTCAGAGAAGAGCCATGAGAATGATTAAAGGATTAGAAAACATGGATTAAAAAATAGTGACAGACACATGGAGCACAATGTATTTAGCTAAACAAAGAGAAATCTAGGGAATAACTTAGTTGCAGTCTGCATGCACCTACATGGGGAATAAATATTAAAAATGGGCTCTCCAGTCTAACAGAGAAAAGTATAATATATTTAAAAAAGGCTGAAAGGTGAAGCTAGACAAAGTCAGAATGGAAATAAGGCATAGATTTTATAACAGTGAGACAATTAACCATCAGAACAATTTACCAAGGGTTGTGGTGAATTCTCCATCTCTGGCAATTTTAGGATCAAGATTGGATGCTTTTCTAAAAAAATGTGCTCTAGCAATTATTTTGGGGAAGTTCTCTGGACTGTTTTATACAGTAGGTTAGACTAGATGATCAGAATGGTCTCTTTTGGCCTTGGAATCTGTGAATTTATTTTATATTATTGAAGCAAGAGTGAAACTCTGCATGTATAACAATAAATAGTACATCAAAGAAAGGCAGACCAGGGGATAAGGACTAGCCAAACTCGGCAGACAAGGGCATCCAACAAATGAATTTAACAAAGGAGCTGGGTTATAGGTGGAGATTATCAAGGCAGGCCTTGGTAAAAGGATTCACTGTCAAACAACATGTGAAGATGTCTATAACTTTAGTCTACTTTGTGTTAACAGAAAGGGCCTTTCTATTTATTCTAGATTATTCTTCCATATATTTCATTTTGCTATTCTATCAGATTAAATCCATTCATTTGCATGCTGGGTTCAGAGTATCTGTGATACAGTAATACCCCATGATAATTCAAAGGTGCCATTTTAAGCCATGTTACTTATCCTCTAGATTTCAGTGAAATTTAAAGTAGTAAAAACAATGTTCCAAGCCCCACACATCTATACATTCCTCTGTGATTCAGGTTTCTGCATACCACTTTCAGGGCAAACTCTGCCAGAAGGAGAAACTTACTACTCGTTGTGAAGTTACCCTCTCCAACCTGCGGAAGAGGATCTGCATCCTGGATGACTTGTAGTACTCCCACAGTCCGGACAGGAGGATCCAGAGCTACAGAGCTTTCATTCACGGTTATATCACTAGCTCCTGTAATCTGATTAGTTGGTGGTCCTCCTATGGAAGCTTCCAAATCTGGAGGTATATCATCTATGCAATCCGCATTTGGCTAATGGAAACAAAAAGAGAAGTCTTTGAGCTTTTATTCTACAGAGAAAATATTATGGACTATAATTACAAGAAAGAAGCTGGGTAAAATTTTCAAAATCTCTTAAATGATTTAGGGGACTAAGTACCATTCACCTTCATTGAGACATTGACTGCTAAGTGCCTAAATCACTTAAAAATGGGACTCAGACTTCTGAAAATTTTAGCCACCTTACTTTAGGAACTAACTCTGCCTTCAAAATATTTGTTTGGCTCCTAGTGCTCTAGTTGGAATTATGCATATACAACATATATGAGCAGAAATGGACCTCGTAACTTTAAACATAAGCAAAAAAGCCTTAGTGTTTTTATTTTCATATTAACATAACATAAGAACAGCCATACTGGGTCTGACCAAAGGTCCATCTAGCCCAGTATCCTGTCTACTGACAGTGGCCAATGCCAGGTGCCCCAGAGGGAATGAACAGAACAGGTAATCATCAAGTGATCCATCCCGTCGCCCATTCCCAGCTTCTGAAAAACAGAGGCTAGGAACACCATCCCTGTCCATCCTCGCTAATGTCCATAGATGGACCTATCCTCCATGAATTTATCTAGTTCTTTTTTGAACCCTGTTATAATTTTGGCCTTCACAATATCCTCTGTCAAGGAGTTCACAGGCTTACTGTGCATTGTGTGAAAAAATACTCTCTTTTGTTTGTTTTAAATCTGTTGCCTATTAATTTCGTTTGGTGACCCCTAGTTCCTGTGTTATGAGAAAGAGTAAACAACACTTATTTATTTACTTTCTCCATGAGTCATGATTTTATAAACCTCTATCATTTCCTCCCTTAGTTGTCTCTTTTCCAAGCTGAAAAGTTCCGGTTGTCTTAATCTCTCCTCATATGGCAACTGTTCCATAATCTTAATTTTTGTTGCCTTTTTCTGAACCTTTTACAATTCCTACACATCTTTTTTGAGATGGGGTGACCACATCTGCATGCAGTATTCAAGGTGTGCACGTACTATGGATTTATACAGAGGTAATATGGTATATTCTGTTTTATTATCTATCCCTTTCTTAATGGTTCCCAACATTCTGTTCGCTTTTTTGACTGCCACTGCACACTGAGCAGATGTTTTCATTTTCTGAAAACAATGACTCCAAGATCGCTTTCTTGAGTGGTAACAGCAAATTTAGACCCTATCATTTCATATGTATAGTTGGGATTATGTTTTCCAATGTGCATCACTTTGCATTTATCAACACTGAATTTCGTCTGCCATTTTATTGCCCAGTCACCCAGTTTTGAGAGATCCTTTTGTAGTTCTTCACAGTCTGCCTGGGACTTAACTATCTTGAGTAGTTCTGTATCATCTGCAAATTTGCCACCTCGTTATTTTCCCCTTTTTCCAGATCATTTATGAATATGTTCAATAGGACTGGTCCCAGAACAGACCCCTCGGGGACACCACTATTTACCTCTCTCCATTCTGAAAACTGACCATTTATTCCTACCCTTTGTTTCCTATCTTTTAATCAGTCTTAAAGGAAATAACTGCTCTAGATTTTCTTCCTGAATTTATACATAAGTGGTTCTAGTTAAATTATTTTTTTTCCTTTCACCCACTCCTTTAGGGCCCCATCCTGCAATCACTTACTATTATGTCTTGTGCTTATTACTGATGCCTCACTGATTTAAATAGGACTACAAAAAATAGTGCAATATCGGGCCCTTAAATGGTAATATCCAATAAATACATAGTTTGTTTGCTTTCTACATACCTCGATCCTCTTAATCGTATTTGTAGGAATACTATCTTGCAGTATGCAGAGGAAATGTTTATTATGAAAAAGTCTTGCCCAGAAAAATGATGTTTGCTTCCTCACAGAAAAACAAAATGTTTGGGGGAGTGTGTCATGGAGTAAATGAGCACATATATTGATATGATCTGCCTGAAGTAGGCACACTGCTGAGTCAGATTATGAACATAAACACAGGCACTAACTGCAGGGGATTTTGTACCTTTTAAGACTTAAAATATACATATTATAGAGCTGATATCAGAGACTTAAGTGAAGGCGGGGAACTGATAAGAACTGCATGTGTGCACATTTGTATGAGGGGTGGAAAAGGGGTGTATATAGCTATTGCTAAGAGAAGGAAAAATGTTTTCAATATTAAAAGACTTACATTTTGCCTATACTGTACTTCATTTCTTATAGCTGAAAATAATGAGAAAGAATAAAGAATTCATTGTAATGGGAATTTCAGGAGTCTTCCTCGTATTGTGGTCCCAGAGAAACCAAATGAATTTAAAAACAAAAACAAAGGCAAAATGACTGTTTAGCTCAGAATTAAAACTCATGCCTATAAATGCACATACTCAGTAAATTCAGGGCTACTGGAAAAGTGATTCAGATGCATTTAAAGCAGATGGTCACAGAGCTTGTGTGTTTTGGTGCCAAGATCTCTGTTAATATCCTCTAGCCAGCAACTCACTGGTCAAGCTGAGATGACCAAATTGCAGTAGAATTTACTGATCTTTCAAGTATTTCTGTATTGGTTTATTTCCTGAATGTCAGACTGATGGTCAGACTGATTATTTCTGGAGAGTTCCCCTCTGAACACTAATGGCAACTGTGTGAGTAAATTCCCTTTGCTGTACATGAGAATGCAGACTCCCCTAAGCCTTTCAGCAAAGTGTCAGGTCTGCTCTCTCCATAGCAGGGAGAGGTTGAGCTTGCACAGCCACTTCAGAAATAACACCTTAAGGTTAGGCCATAAACTTCCTTGTTTTTATTAAATTCAAAGATTAGGGTATTGTGTGCAAGGTGTTCAACAGCACCTATAAGCATAAAGGGGCATATTCAGATAGAACTGCAGTTACACAAATATCCTGTTAGCCCTAAAAAAGTTAGCACATTATAGGGCAGATTTTCAAATGTATTTAGGTGCCTAATCTGCTTAGGCACTTTTGAAAATTCCATTAGCTGAGCATTTGCATCTATAGTTGCCTAAATACTTTTGAAAATCTGTTTCAGAGACCCTGATCTAGCAAAGCATTTAAACATTGTTAACTTCAAGTATCTGAGTAGTCCCACTGAAGAAAATGAGACAGCTCATGTTTTTAAAAGCTAAACCTGTGCCCCACTGCTTGACTCAATCAGTCCTGTTTCACCCTTCCCTGTGAATTTCCTGTCTTTTGTTGTTTCATGCCAGCATAATGGACTTAAAAAAAGTGCAGATTTTAACAAACTCAGAGAGCTGACAGGTAAGGTCCCATGATAAAAAAATCTAAGGGAAAAAAGTTCATGAAAGCTGGCAGTTTCTCAAAACGACATTATTAAAAGCACAGCAACAAGCTACCCCGAAGCAAAAGAAAAGTAAGAGTAGCAGTAAAAAGCCAACATGGCTCAATAAAGAGTTCTTTCATGGCCTGAAATAAATAAAAAAAAAAGCAACCTACAAAAAATGGAAACATGGATAAATTGCTAAGGATGAATAGCAAAGAACAGCACAAGCACATAGGGACAAAATCAGAAAGGCTGAGGCCCAAAATGTGTTACTTCTAGTAAGGGATATAAAAGGTAAGAAGAAGAATGTCTATAAATACATTAGGAAAAAGAGAAAGATGGAGTGTATAGGTCTACTACTTAGTGGGAAGGAGAGCTAATAAAAGATGACATCAAGCAGGCTGGAGTGTTTAATGCCTATTTTGCTTCAGTCTTCACTAAAAAGATTGTGAACAGATGCTTTACACAATTAAAATTCATTAGGGGAAAAGAACACAAGCCAGAATAGGGAAAGAGCAGGCTAACGAATATTTAGATAAGTTATATATATTCAAGCCAGCAGGGCCTGACAAAATTCACTCTTAAGGTACTTAAAAGCTAGCTGCAGCAATCTCAGAACCATTAACAATTATCTTTGAGAACTCATGGAGGATGGGTGAAGTCCGAGAGGACTGGAGAAGGGCAAAACACAGTACCCATCTTTAAAAAGAAGAACAAAAAGAACTCAGGGAGTTATAGACCAGTCAGCTGAACTTTGATACCTGCAAAGGTACTGGAACAAGTTATTAAACAATCAATCAATCTGTATTGCCCAATTAATGGATAACAACACAGATTTGTCAAGAACAAGGGGGAAACAGTAAATGTGATACATCATGATTTTAGTAAGGTTTTTCATAAAGTCCCACGTGACATTCTCATAAGCAAACCAGGTAAACATGGTCTAGATGAAATTTTTATAAGGTGGGTGCATAACTGGCTGAAAGATCGTACTCAAGAGCAGTTATCAATAGTTTGCTGTCAAACTGGGAAGATGTATCTAGTGTGGTTCCACAGGATCTGTCCTGGATCCAGAATTACTCAGCATTTTCCATTAGGGATTTTTATAATGGAGTGGAGACTCGGCTTACAAAATCTGTAGATGATGCTATGGTGGGAGGGTTTGCAAGCTTTTTGGAGGGTAGGATAATAATTCAAAATGACTGTGACAAATTGGAGAATTGGTCTGATATCAACAAGATGAAATTCAATAGAGACAAATGTAAAGTTCTTCAGTTAGAAGAAAAAGTCATATGTACAAATACAAAATGGGGAATAACTGACGAGGCTGTTGTATTGTACGGCTGAGGAAGATCTGGAGGTTGTAGTGGATCACAAATTGAACATAAGCCAACAATGTGAAACAGTTGCAAAATAAAATAAAATAAAATAAAAATAAATAAGAGCGCTAATATTCTGGGACATATTAACAGGTTTCATATATATAACAGGAGGTAATTGTCCAGCTTGGCACTAGTGAGGCCTCAGCTGGAGTATTGTGTACAGTTTTGGGCACCACGTTTTAGGAAAATGTGCACAAACTGGAGACAGTCCAGAGGAGACTACAGTAATGAACACCTAACCTATGAGGAAAGGTTAAAAAATGGGGCATTATAGTCTTGAGAAAAGACAACTTTGAAGACTGTCAGGACCCCTCTAATATGTTAAAGGCTGTTATAATGAAGATGGTGATCAATTGCTCTCCATGTCCACTGAAGAAAGGGCAAGAAGGAATTGGCATAATTTGCAGCAAAAAAGATTTAGGTTAGATATTAGGAAAAGCTTCCTAACTATAAGGATAATTAAGTATTGGAATAGGCTTCTAAGGGAGGTTGTGAAATTTGTGTTAGTGGAAGTTTTTAAAAACAGGTTAGACAAACACTTGCCAAGCATGGTCTAGGCATACTTGGTCCTGCCTCAGTGGAGAGGGCTGGACTAGATCACTTCTCAAGGCTCTTTCCAGCTCTACATTTTTATGATTCTATGTTACAAACTTAGTATTATTTTAAAATGGTTCATAATAAAAGAACATGTTCATTTAAACAATCCTCAGATGATTTTGTGTTCACAGACTAAAGTATAGAATGTAGTCAGACAATAAAAAACCCAAACCAGTTTGGGGGCTTTAGAGCTGGGGAAGAGAGACTAAATAATAGTTGGCAAGACGACATAGTGCATCTGCAAGCATAAAACATTCTAAGCAACTTTGAGCAAAGAAAAGGATTTATCCTGCAAAGACATGAGTCCCATTGAACTGGGAGTATTCATGTGTGTAAAGCTATGCATATGTTTACTTACAGGACGGGGGACAAAAATTGCTGGGCACAAACATCAACATTTTTTTCCATTAGATTTCTTTTCAAACAGTTGTTGGAAGCCTTTGAAAGTTCATTTTAAAATCAAATTTGGTTTTGAGGCTTATACAACAATCTTATAACCACTATAACTAAGCAAATGTTTAAATGTCCCTGCCCCCAGTTATCCATTCGCTCTTCTTGTCCCTTTTGGTTGCAGTTTTTGTTAGAATGAGCTTTTATGACCAATTTTTAAACCCTTAAAAATAGGAGATAATGGAAAACCCGATGAAATATTAACTAAAGTGGCACAAATGTCATGGTTCAATGTAATTGATCACTTTTTACATGCAGGTTTAATATCATTTCATTTGGAAAAAACTGAACAGTAGACTTTCATCCTAATGATATCAAATATTGCTTTTTAAAAAATTACTATTTATACCTTTTATTGTCAGAGTGACACAAATATTTTTTTGATAAATTTTGTTATTTACCCAGTATATTAGTTTCTCTAGTTCTCCGTATATATGTGCTTTTAGGGCCTGATTCTAAAAATGGGAGTGTTGAGTGGCCTTTCCATCAGGTTCTTAATGAAAGGCTCCAACTCAACCAATCTAGTAAAAAAAGTGCAGTTGTTTGCATGTTCAGACCTCGTTTTTAGAGAAGGAGTAAGAACTGAAGGGAGATTATTTTACTTGATATGATCATTCCAACAATGAAGCAGCTCTTTGAAATTGAAAGAAAAAAAGTTTTCCCTTTAGACACCAAGACCAGAAGAAGCTAAGCTTTGTGGGCTCAATTCACCATTAGTGTGCCAGTGGAAGGACTGAGGCCAGACATTTGCTTCTGTAAATGGCGGCAGAATTCATTAAGGGTGGAATGCCTCCAGGGGCCATGCTGCCTCAACAGATAGGATACACATCTTAATGGGAGCTTCTGGGCACCCATCACTTTTTAAAGTCAGGCTACTTATTTACATATCTAAATAGGTTTTAGTTCTAGGCAGCCATTTAACAAAATCTTGACTATGAAGTAACCTCCGAAGAAATTGCCAAATTGGCATGCACTGACTTGAAAATTTAGATCTAGAACAATATCAACTACAAACTATTATACATTCTTCTTAAAATGGAAATGTAATGCCACATTCATACTCACACAATCCAACTTTTTTAATGTACACCACTAAGGTAAGCATACAGCTGGCATGAAGACATTCTATGTTATAAATGGAGCCAGTAGCACTGTCTAAGTGCCAAGGTTTCCTGATACTTTCCATTATAAGACTGTTTTCAGTTGCTTATAACTTTGCCAAACTGCAACCATTTGAGCTGAAGTTTTCCAAAATGGGTGTTTGCCTCAGACTGCTTGTTTATTTATTTAATTTAAAAGGAGCGGTGGGGGTAGTTTTAGTTACAACGGTTCAGCAAGAATTGAGAATGAGGTTAGGGAGGGAAAATATGTTTTGCCCATGTTAACAAAATTCGTACAATTGTTTCATTGAGAAGCTGTAGTGGCTTTATGCTTTGGAGCAGGACTTGAAATTGGGAAGGAGGGTGACCTTTGTGTCACAGATTGTGCTTTTTCCAATCGCTGTGAAATTCCGCTCAAATTTTGCCAAGTTTGAGCCTCTGAAAATATCAGTTCAGACATGCTGTTAAGAGTTTGGCAGCTACGTTCTCTGAAGATTCCATCAGTATTAAGTGCGCTCCAGCTCAGCGGACACAGGAGCTGACCAGCACTTTCCTGCAATTTTTCGCCCTGGCAGCTAAGGTCTGCTGCGGCACAGGAAGCCATAACAGAGGAGGGAGACTGTCTCTCCTGTGCTCTTTTTATGCTCCTCGTGCCGGAGTACAGGCTGCAAGGAGGAATCATCCTGACTTGAATGCAAAGGTGTGAAAAGCAGTGGGAGGGGAGGAGAAGTTGGGGAGGGGTGATAGGATTATGGGGGACAGGGCCAGGAATTTATAGGGAAAGAGGATAAAGGGGCTGGATCTTGGGAGGCAGGAAGTTAGGAATAAGGGACCGGAGGGGACAGAGACAGGCTAAGGGCAAAAGAGCACACTCCCCTTCAGAACCTGGAACTCAATCAGGAGTTCTGAGTGGTTTCTTTGCTGTCAGCAATAGCTGTGAAACCCACTGGGAAAGTGTGTTTCTCATCCCCTTCTAATTGCTGGCCTGCATGCAGCATAACAGCCTACTACTGCCGCAAGTTACTTGGAGATTTGCGGTAGGGGTGGATCTTAAGGTCCTAACCCTGCTGATGACCCACGTGGAGGTCAGTGGAAAAAATAGTATGTGATGATGGATTTAAACACAGTATTGTAATGTATACTAGGGGGCTGAATGAAGGTTGAACATGCAGCCTTAACACTGACATTTCCTAATTTCTAAGTGTTTGACTTTGCAACTTTAACAATCTTTCATTGCAGTTTTTTCCATATGGAACACACACACTCTCTCACTCACAAAGCCTAATTATAATATATCATTAGAATTATATTATTTGCTTCCGTTTGGCTTAATGATTGTACTAAGTTAATGGACATACCTGCATGATTATTTTATTATTGCGCTATTTCCTAGAATAATAATTTCAGCACTTGTATCAGCCTCTTTTTTCATTTCAGTAATTTGTTTGGATTATATGTCCTCACGTCATTTCACTGCTGCTCTTGGGGGTAACTACATTAGCTGTCCTCATTTGTACATCTGTTGGCTTTTGTCTCATTTCTCTTGTGTAGCGCTCAGGTATGTAATGTTGGAATGCTGCTGCCTCAGCTTGGGCACAGTGAATTTACAGCAGCTGTTGGCATACCAACTACCACTGGTTCAGTGTTGAACTTGACAGTCAGGAGATACTTTTTCACATAGCATAAACCTTGAATAATTTCTTGGTGGATAAGACACTGAACTGTGAGATACTTGTAATTTAGGGAAATTCATTGCTGGCAGAACATGTACTAAGTATATTTGACAATACAATCCAAAGAGTTAACTGGCAAGTTTTGGCAGGTTTCTAAACAGATCTGAATTTACCAAGTGACAAACAATCTAGCATTTTCTTATACTGTAATCACACGAATCTCATATGTTTAATCATTTGGGGAAAATGTTATGTTTCATAATTAGAATTATGAGTGCAAGGCCTGCTGACATGCAAGGATGCTTTAAGAGAGGGGATGGAACCCAACAGAAAAGGCAATGACTTTTGCCATCAGAATCAGCGGCAAACTGCCTTAGAATGATACATTGGGAGAGTTTTTATTTGTACACCCTTTGCTTTGAGGCAACAAGGAGGAATGTAGTTAAAAAAATCCATCCCTGATGTAAAAGAATAAATAGAAAAGGTTTGTATGTGAATGTACAACCCTGCCACAATTACTTTAAAAAAATCTAATCCCTCAACAAACCAGCCAAGCAACACAAACACACACATATATACCCTCCCAGCCAAAGCAGAGAAAAATAGACAGATGTCTGCTTGTGTTCCTGTTAATAAATCAGTGTGCCCTGGTGATGAATGTGAGATGAGAATCTAAATAGCAAACAGATGGGCATGTACACGGGATGGAGGTGTTCTCACTCTACTTGACTAGCCTGTTGCATGACATGCTTACCGGAATCCCTAGAGCTTTTAGAATGTTCATTTTACACATAGGGCAGGTGCGATGGTCTAGCAGCCACGGGTCTACGCAAGATTTATGAAAAAGATGCCTGCAATAAAAAGCAAGATATTTTAATTCAAAACCATCCCAGTGTAGCTTAGAGCTGTTCAGTCATTCCCAAGAGTCGCTTCTGAATGTAGTAAAATCAGGAGTTTTGAAGGTGTTGTTTTCTGGTATATGATAAGGATTATAAAAGTGCATAGACAGGAGTATAAAATCACCATAGTAAATCTTATTCGCATAAGCACACCGTTCCCTGCCTGTTAGAGTTCACTGACAAGGTGCAGAAAGTGAGACGTAAGATTAAAAACCAACAATCAGAAAGCCAAACGTACGTGTAGCAGCAAAGCCAACATTCTTAAAATGCTACAGGCTGTCAGCTGTTACACAGATAAATGAAACTCAGCTTTTGGTAAAAGGTCAGATCATGTATGTGTGTGTGTATATTTTTTATTTATATATATATATATATATATAACACAAAGCTGACCCCACCACAGTGACCCAGAACTTTAAAAAACTGTCCCATGAGGCCATTTTGCAGCTGTTGTTATTTTGTAGGATCATGACAGAGTGTGGGCAGACCCCCCCCCCCTTTTTGATAGAGAGAGAGAGAG
Organism: Gopherus flavomarginatus; assembly: GCF_025201925.1. Lineage (NCBI taxonomy): Eukaryota > Metazoa > Chordata > Testudines > Testudinidae > Gopherus > Gopherus flavomarginatus. The sequence goes on from NC_066619.1 coordinate 195,162,193, forward strand.
AGGGTGGCCTTTTGTGTGAGGCTCCCCCCACCTATTTTCCTGCCCCTCAAAAGCCACCCATGAGAATGACTGTCTCTAGACAAACATTTCTCCCTTTGGAGCTGGTTGATACTACCCCTTCAGCCTATGAGAAGCGATCATTAGCAAGATGGTGAAGGCATTCTGCCTATATATTCATCCAGTTATGGAAATACAATTTCTTAGCCACAAGTGTCAGTTGTCTAAAGTTGCTTGAAGAAACTGGAGGTTGCATACTCAAACATTTAATTTATGCACCTCATTCATTTTTGCGAAGATGTTCTGTTACATTGCATTTGACAGAATAAGCACCTCTGTAGACTCAGTACAGAGAAAAGTCCTGCAGTTCTCCAGAGTGAAGAATTTAAGACATGCTGGGAGAAGAAATTAAGAGAATTTCTCAAGGGGGCTCAGTTAAGAAACAGGGAACTTGTTTGCTGTCTTTGTGCCTCAGCTGGAGTGTCCCTACAGAAAACAGCTCCCAATTTCTTTTAATCATTGTAGTATATGGAGAATTATGGCCAGATTTTTTTAGTTATTTGTGAGTACTTCAACTGTGGAGAGGGGATATACCCAGGGCCACGCAGAGGATTCAGGGGCCAGGGCAAAGCAATTTCAGGGGCCCCTTCCATAAAAAAAAGTTGCAATACTATAGAATACTATATTCTCGTGGGGGCCTGGGGGAAATTGCCCCACTTGCCCCCTCGGGTGGCCCTGGATATACCCAGGTGCATAGACTGCTGTGAGGAAGAGTATTCTGGAAGCCTGACTGCAGCTGAATGGAGTATTGTTGGCACAGTAAGTTGGTCTCCAGTGAGACACTGGAGCAGAGATTTCCTCTCCTCTATCCCATGGATTTTTGTGAAAGCTTGTGTTTCTTCATTATTCATCTGTGGATTTTTAGTAGAATAATTATTGGTTTGGTTTCCTGTTAACAAACGGTGAATTTTGCAGCATCTCAGACTTAATTCATTTAGCCAAGTGTAAGATTCATTGACTTATATCACATACATGTTTGCTGTCCCTTTGAACATGCCCTGTGGCTCTACCTGCTCTGTAACATTTTGTAAGTACACCTTTGCCCCAGCTACGCTGTTTCTGAAAAACAGGTACAAAGTTTTCTCATGTAACCATAGCCTCAACACCTAAATCTTTGTGTAGGAGCCTGAAAATACACTTACCCACCTATAAGTATGATTGATATATAAAAGACTTAAGCAAAAATCAGAAGAGGGAACTTTTATTCTGAAATAAGAGTGTCCATACTCAGATTTGCATCAAAATAACAAAAGCTGTGAATTAAACATATTTTGGTTATTTCAATGCAAATTTATGTGTAGAGCAGTCCTAAATACCTTTTCTCTAGCATGTAACAGATGTGCAGCACTGTGTGTGTCAAATTTCAGCTGAATGTTTACAGTTGAGGTATTATAAAAAAAGCCCTGCCAACTGGAGTGTTGATGAGTCTTTTACTGTATGTAGTTCTATATTTCCCTGTGCCTTCGCTAGCCCCATTTGCATTTCCTCTATACGAATGCATACAAAGCCACTAACAGCAGGGCATGTCTACAAACTGTCTTAATGCTAGGTACTGAGCTTGTAGATCAATAGTATACATTCTCTCTCCATAGCAGATGTTATCTCTGTGAGAAATGCACAATCACCTTACATACCCAAATAGTTATATTTAAATATTTAAGAGCACTGCATGCAAAGAATAATTTTGCTTTGCTATTCCATCCCAATATTTAAAAAACAGCATCTCACACAAAGATATATCCATCCTTCCAGTTAGTTGGAAGAGATAGAGGTACATTCTCATGAATGTTCATTTTTAACATCTGTTCCGTTGAACTGTCTTCCTAAGTGGCATCATCCCATTCACTAGCTGGATTTAATGCTCAACAGTATTAAATATACAAATCTAAAAATGTCTGAAATCTCATCAGACCTTATTACTCACTCCACTTGGCTCCCTTTCCTACTACTTCTACAGGAAACTGATTGCTTGGGAGTAAGAGTTACAAGGAAATTACAGTATTCCATTTTAAACCGACAGTGACTTTGCACAGCTGTGGCACAGAAAATCTGTTCTTGGAATCTGAAACTAGTCTAATTATATCACTTGGCTGTAATACCAAAGTTTGTCAGACCTCATCCGATACTGTATGTCAACATGATTAATGTAAATGAAGCATCATGATACTTAAAGTTAAAACCACCACTTTATTAAGGTTACCAGGGTTCACAACTCCACATCCAAAACAACATTTACCTTGTTGGGTAAAGAACATAATGCCTCAAATTTCCATCTCTGCACTATATTAACCTCCTTCCTCCCCCTTCTCCCAAGAGACATGTATTCAGCATATTATAGCCAGACAAACATTTCGAGTAAGCAAGAGATATACAGACTACATATAATCCCTAAGTAGCTAGTTTGTGAAACAATGACTAAGAAATATTTTACATTTAAAATGTGGAAATAAAATACCTTGAATGTGTTGATATATGCAGAATACTGAACTGTAAGTCAATGTCATACTTTTCAGCTATTTGAAGAAACAATTTCAAATATTCTTATAGTGTTGATTTTTTTTTTTTAAACAGTGTGCCCATGCTGATAGGCTAGTATATGTTTAACTGCCAACATTTAATGTTGATTTGGGCCAAAATAATCAGTGCAAGCTTTCAAAAAGCTCAGGTATTAGCTATGCTCCTGAAAAATGGACAAAAAAAAATCTGTTTCTGATCAAGAACATATAACCCAAGTGATGTGTAAAATCAGATCAAGTCATTCAGGCACAGATGAGAAAGGCCCCCTTTATGTTCAAGTTCAAGCTTTGCAAGCCTTAATCAGGCTGCAGATCACATTGCAACATTTCATAGTGTTTTGTTAGTCAGATAGTGTGCGCAATTTTCATGCTTTACAGACATTTACCTCAAGTTTGGCTGTTCCTAAAAATCAATTGGTTTGGAAGAAAAATATTCGAAAAGGAATGCTATCAACATTGAGAGATTTAAATCCATAACCATGACAGGTTAAGCCTCCTTGCACTTTAAAATATTATGTTAACAGTGTATTATGGTTTTAATTTTAAGTTTTGATTTAGTATGTCTGAGTTAGTTTGAAGGATCTTTTTTATAAAATAGAAAACCACAGAAGAATGAATGCCAAAATTAGATAATCTAAGGACTAAAATTACCTGTTTGTGAGTATGCACATATTTTGTAGGGGCATGTGATAAATCCATTTTTGCCAATTTGAATTTGAAGGTCTGTTTTATTTCCTGTTATTTATATAGCACCATAACATGCATGGTGCTTTGTAAGAATTAACCAGGAATCCCTGCTCTGAAGCATTTACAATGTAAGTTAAGACAAGAACAGCAGGACAAGATGACAGAGTGGGGCAGGAGGACAACAACAGGATCATGCAGTCACTTGGGGAAAAGATGTAGATATCTTTAGGATTAAAAAAATCATCCACACTTCAGTTTATATACCTCCATGGGGAACTGAGTTTTTAAAAGGGATTCAAAGAAGGGAAAAATGTAGGTGCTGTGGGGGAGTTCACAAGCATGGGGGGCAGTGAAAAGGAAGGCACGCAGATGGTCTGAGAAGGAGGATATGAAGACTGAAGTGTGAAGAGAAGTTTGAGCTAAGAGAAGAGGACAGGTGGGGGCAAAGGAGACAAGAGCAGACAGAAGTAGATTGTAGATGGCCTCAGTATAAGAACATACTGTTGAATTTGACGATAGAAGCAATAAGAAGCTAGTGAGAAGATTTTAAGAGGGGCTCAGAGTTACAGTACTTCGGAAGGTGCTTTTTTATTTTTTGAAGAAGTCTGGATAGGAGGAGGAGGAGGTATGCAGACATGCAGGAGGCAGTCAAAGGCCAAGAAGAAGTGTTGAGAGTTGTAGTAACGAGATATAGTGGAGGAGTACAGTTGCTTTTCAAGGAAGACTGCTATACTGAATAAAGAGGATGGACCTGTAGTGCAGTAAATCTGAACGGTCTCTGGATTTTTTTTCCCCTCCAGAGCCATTCATCAGCCCTGGAATCAGTACAGAAAAACTGAATGCAGAAAAGAAGCCAAACATCAAAAAGGGTGGGCACGGAGAAGTGATGGAGATGATCCTTTCCTCATAGGAGACTAACACAAGGAAAGGAAGGAGGGATTGGAGAGCACCAGTGAAGTCAGAGTTGTTAATAGATTGGAGATTACGGAAGGCATGTGATATTGGAAGGGGTACCAGAGCATGGTACAGACAAGGTTGAGAGAATGACCCTGACAATGAGTCTGGAAGGTGACGCAGAACAGGAGGATGAATGGAGAGGCTAGTAAGAGGAAAACAAAGCTAGCAATATCAGCAGTCTAGGAAGAGAAAACAAGACAGATGAGGGGTTGTAGAGTAAGGATTTGAAGATGGAGATGACAGAGGAAGGTGAAAATGAAAGTGGGAGGAGGACAAGTGAAAACACTCTGGGAACACTGGAACATTGTTACATTCAACCTTGTGTCAATGCCCTAGAAACCACATTTAATTGTATTTGCTATTGTCAACTTTTAAAGCTGGGTATAAAACTAAGACTTATTTCTGTCAAGAGAAAAATGAACACAAGATGCAGCATCAAAAGGCACACTACTTTATACCTCAACCTGATCATTTAAATTCTGAGCTTTTCAGAATGAAGTTTAAAAACATAAGAGGATGTAGGAGCAGGAAAAAAAGTATACATGAAATTGATATCTCCTCCAAACTAGCCAGTGTGGGATACATGACCATAGAGTATCCCTTCATTGACTCTCTGCCACAATTAAAAAGAATGTTTTGAGGGAATGACACAGAGAAAGGACCCGAAGTGCTAATAAGAAACTGTTTATGTGGCTTTGAAATTCATCCACTACTGAAATACTGACTAGTGGATTTTCACTACAAATTTTTGTATGGACAAGGACAACAGAACTCTTAAGTCTCAAGATCGTTACTACCTGTATCTGGAAACTTCCTGATTTAGGGCTGGCTGTGGGAGAGCTGCTGATATACTTGCTTATTTAGATTTGTTCAATATATACATTAAAATATCTATCCAGGGCTCTAAGCTTCTTTCACATATATTAAAAATGAAGTCATATTAGTACAAACAAAAATAAACTCAATAGCATCCTCAAAACCAGGAAGGAAAAGAAAAAATGACCCTAATCCCAAATACTAGGCCTTGGCGCACAGCCCAGAACTTGACACAAAATCTCTCCCCAAAAGCCTGGGAAAGGAGATGGGCTTTGCAGTGTGTCTAAAAGTCAGATTTGGGTAATTTTGGATCTATGGTGAAGGGAATTCTAAAATTCAGGGCCCCATGGAGAACATCCTGCCAGCAGTTCCTCCTTTTTTTCAACTAAGGAGGCTTTTGACTGGGTGCCACCACTGATCAAAGCTGTGGCAATATCGTGTGGAAAGGGAGATGCCATTTCTCAAATATGCTGACCCTAAGGCATACGTGGCCTTACAGGTCAAAAGAAACATCAACCTTCACCTGCACACCAACAGGCAACCAGTTCAGATCACCGAGCACTGATGTCATGATGATACTGATGTTTAGACAACTGAGAAATCTGAAGTGTCAATAAGGTTTGGTGAGAATCCAACATCTTCCCTGAACTGCAGGCTGCTATGCCAATGCCCTACATATACAAGGTATACACAGTAGGCAAACACTGGGATGACAAAGAACGAAATATGTATTTGTAGGCGTCTTCCTTTTGCTAATCATGAGTGCAAAGAGTGCTTTTCCATCTTGAGTATAAAGTTTCCCTATTAACTTGAAACTGATAAAAAATCATCATCAATATTCTTTATTTCCTCTCAGTTGCCCAGTGCATCTTATCTTTTTGGTGTTTCTTTATAGATTGTAAACTCTCAGTAGCAGGAACTGTCTTTATTTTTGTTTCTTGTATAGCATTTGGCAAACCGTTGGCATTTAACCAACAATAATAGTAATAATAATTAACATCAGCACCTATAGTGGTGTACAAAAACTAACAAATCTGTAAAATGTTACCCATCACAACTTGTGCAGTAGGGAAGATAGTTTAACTACAGTAGCTACCTGGGAGGGAACCCCTGAGCTCCCATAATTCAACAGTGCCAAAGTTCAAAATGTGCACTTTACAACACAGATCTTCTGCTAACTTTTAGCATGAGCCATTTCCAAGTAACCTTTTATGTCAGCCAAGAGCTGAACATCACCTGCTAACTATGTGGTTCTGCTTCAGTAGGTCTTATTTAATAGGTTTAAACAATTTTATTAAAGTAAATGTTTGAAATGAAATATATACAGGTTGAGAGGGAAGGTACTATACATCTGGGGTCAGGCTTGGGTTATGGGGGGTTACAGATACCGTTTGCAAGGCTGAAAAGATACATACATATCGCATAACCGGTATAGACCCAGACTGGGGTGCAGGGGTTTTTAAAGTGTCAGTGAATAAGTGGGCTCAGGTTCGCCATGGAATGAATAAGAAGTCCAAGTCAGTATCGGTGGAGCGGAATAGGTACATAGGTGGGGTGCGTTCCTTGGTCCCTCAGGGAAGGAAGTGGGTTATTTCCCTGTTCGGCTATCTCAATTACTCAGTGTGGTATTGACGGTGTCCGGTGATGTGTTCGGTATAAATGTCTCTGGACCACCTGATGGTGTCAGACACCATGAACTGTCTCATGAGCCAGGCGTAGCGTCGACTGACCCATGCTCTCAGAACAGGCTCGTTGGGGGGTCTTATGAGCCCAGGGCTCCCACGATCAAGATGTGTACCTGGACTTCGTAGACCTGGGCTCTCAGGGTCTCAGCCAGCGAGGCATACTTCGACTCCTTCCGCGCTCGGGCCTCGTGGAAGGTAGGGGACTGGTTTTCGAAAGGCACCGTGACATCTACCAGGAGGACCTTCTTCTTTTCTGTGTCCATCACGACAATGTCGGGTTGCAGTTGGCTGTCTGTCCCAGGGATGGCAGAGTCGACGGTGATCTTCCCTAGGGACGGTGGGACGGCTTTCACTAGTCGGTTCTGGATGGTGTTGTGGCGGTGCCACCAGGCTCCGGAGTGCTGCTTGCATCCACACAGGATGTGCGGCAGGGTCTTGTTCACACAGCCGCACTTCCTGCAGCGCTTGTCCCGGCTGCCGTGGCGGATGGCTCCATTGAGGGGAACGCAGTTGAGTCGGGCCCTGTGCATGAACCGCCTGTCGGTGAACCTGATGAAGCTGCCCCGGAGGAGGAAGTGTTACTGGCGTCCCACCTGCTGGACACCTCGAACACCTTGCCCTGGTCCAGCTTCCGCTTGAGGTTCTCGGCGTAGTGGTAGTGGATGGCGTTTTTCAGGGACCTTTCTAGCATGGCTCTGGCGGTTGCGGTGATGATGGTGCGGTCCGGGGTCTTTACGCATGGCACCAGTATTCCCAGCTCCCGGCGTTCCTCGCACCACTTCCAGCAGCAGCCAATCCTCTTACCCAGGCGTCTTGAGGCATTGCGGGCGCGGGACCAGAGAGAAGATAGCCTCCAGGGAGCCGCTGAGGTGAGTTCGGGAGAGAGAGGGGAGACCTAAGTGGCAACGTCCTGCTCGGAGGGGGCCCTGGCGATGCGTTTCCTGACCACATGCTGTACGGACTCCTGTGCGATACTCCTCACTGTTGGGTCCAGGCATGTCAGGAGACGGAAGGCGTGGGTCATCATTGCCACGTCACACAGGTCACCCATCAAAGGTACGCTGGCACCGCCCTGTCTGTGGGAAATGTAGATGCTGTCCATGCACGCCCTCTGGGGAAGGTGGAGCCATTTCTTCACCAGCTGTCTGATGGTGCTGTCGGCCTTGTTCAGGGGCACCTTGGCTGTGGCCGATCCCCTGTGGACAAAGGAGATGCGGGGGATCAGGAAGGTGTTGAGGGCGTTGATCTTATGCCAGGAGGTGAGCAGGGAGGAGTTGATTTGAGTCGCGTCTCGCAGGATCTCTGTGATGGTGTCTTTGGGGGTCTGCCGGACGCGGACTCCTGTGGGTGTGCCGAGGTGTTGGTATCTCTCTCCCACTTCAAGGGAGGTCATGGACTCGCCCTGGATAAGGAACCGTGAAGGCCGGACTAGCTTCCTGGTGCCACCGTTGACGTGGAGGGAGGCGCACTTTTGGGAGTTGAATCGCAGGCCCATCCACTCGGCGGCTTGGCTGGTGACGTTGAGCATTTGCTGGAGGCTTTCCGAGCTGTCGGCGACCAGGGCCAGATCGTCCGCGTAGGCCAGAATGCTGATTTTCTTGCCATGCAGGTCGAAGCCGGTTGGGCCGTTGGAGATGGCTCGGATGAGCGGTTCCATGGCCAGGTTGAAAATGAAGGGACTGAGGAGGCATCCTTGTTTCACGCCACGACAGATGGGAATGGCGTCTGTCTCTCTGTCCGTGGCACAGATGGTGGTGGTGCAGTCCTTGTAGAGGTCCTGGAGGATCTGGATGAAGGTAGCCGGCATCCCGAACTCTCCCAGGGTGGCGAAGATGGACCCGAAGGCGTTGGTCAGGTCGAGCCATGCTACGACGCACTGCCTCTTGGACCTCCTGGCCTCCTGGATGGCCGTCTGAAGGAGAAATTTATGCTCGCAGCATCCCTTGGAAGACATGAAGCCCTTCTGGACTGAACTGACGGTGCCCCCGCAAACTGACCACTCCGTCCGTGATCCTTGCTGTGAGGCAGCTGGTGTACAGCTTGTAGATAGTGGAGCAGAGGGAGATGGGCCTCCAGTTGCCGGGGTCGTCTCGGTCCCCTTTTTTGTGAATGAGGACGGTCATGGACTTTTTCCAGGAGCGAGGAATGCGATGAAACTGCTTGCATTTCGTGAAGATGGCAGCAAGCACCAAGCAGCCGGGGTCTTGCTTCCTCAGCAGGTGATAGCGGATGCCATCTTTTCCAGGGGCGGTGTTTTTGGACCTTATCAGCCTCGTCTGCACCTCCTGGGGGGAGAAATGTCGATCCGGGGTAGTGGGAGAAGGCACTCTGGGCGTCGCAAGTCGGTCTGAGCCTCGTTATCGAACACATCCTTGAAGTAGGAGTGGAGTCTCTCGGGCTGGATGGCACAATATGAGAAGGTCCTGTAGAGGATCTCCCTTATGGCTTTCGGCCGGTTCATCCTGTATAGTTTCTGTATATGGGATGCAGCCGCCGGATCGTAGCGGCAGCCGACATGCCCTCTCCTGCCTTCTCTGACGGTGTTGTTACGGCCCGGCGCGGGGAATCTGCACGTGACTTCTGAGGTCTCCTGGGGTTCCCTCCTTCTGGCAACAATTTCCGCAGAGAGTTCTGCAGTCAGTCTGTCTGTCAGGCTGTTGAAGGTCGCGAAGTCCTCGGCCTTTGCCAGTTCTCCCACCCAGGCAGATTGCCATGGTGTGGCGACCCTCGCTCGTGGCCGTCGTTCCTCCTGCTGCAGTGTCTCCACGGTTCAGGTGCTGGCCTTCTTGTTCCTCGACCTAGGGAGCGGTGTTCAGGTGGGTCCTGGGGGGGACTCCTGATGTGGTGGGGGGCACCGCTCTTGGCGTCTCCGAGCCAGCGCTGGATCTTCCGGGAGGAAGTGGGGTTCTGAAAGCACCGGTGCTGGGCTTTGTAGGGGAGTGGCTCTGTCTGGAAGCACTGGGGATGGCTCGAGATCTTCTGCAGGTGGTATCAGGCTGTCTGCAGGTGGTATCTGGGTGAGGGGTCCTCAGTGGGGCATGGGTTTTTTGGCAGTTGGAGGCGGTGCTGGGTCTCCCAGGGGCGGGGTCCGGCCATAGGAACTGGGGGCTATGGGAGGCTCCTCCATTGGGTGGGTCTCGCCGTGTGGCCTGGGGTGCAGTGTTAGTTGCTCCTATGGCAGGGTGACATGGGGTTGCCTCTGGGGGTGTACTGCACCGCCTCCTGGTTGTGTCACGCTGGATGTTTTGTATGAGGTCGCCGAGGCGTCTGTTGAGGTTGTTGACCTGGGAAGTGGCAGTGATCCCCTTCACACCAAGGTCCAGCGTGGGGATTCTGGAAATGGGGCTCATCCTTTTGGTGGCATCATCGGTCCTCGAGGCAGGGATTGCGCTTTCCTCGATTAGCGGTTGGTCCCCCCTTGCCTGCCGTGATGGTGAGGATGCTAGTTGGGGTGCTGAAGCCGGACTACCGGTGGGGTCGGGGCTGGAGCCCACAGGATGTCAGTAGGGTTCACCTTTGTGATCGTGAGGGGTCCCTTGCATGTGGCGTGATGGGACTTGCATTTCTTTTGGGTCTCTAAGGGGGCAATACGTTTGTTGTAGGTCTTGCGAACTTGCTTGCTGAGGGCCCCGAGAGTCTGAACTCCATGTACAGGGAGGCAGAAGAAGAGGCCTGTAGGGAGTGAGTACTGGAGGTAGATGTGGTCGTCGTCCCCTGCCTCATCCTCTGTGGGGTGGACCCCTGTTGTGCCTGCAGACTCACCAGGCGATTTCTCTGGGTCTGGTGGAGAAGCTTGAGGAGGTGAAGTCGCTCCTGAGGGTGTGCTGGACTCACTGACCACGATGTCTCTTTGCCCGGAAGGACAGCGCATGGCATTGAGATCCAGGGCTCTGGAGTCCACTCCCCTTCGTGCGGCCCTCCTCCGGACAGGCGAGTGGTAAGAAGTTTCAGAGTCTTGAGTTGAGCAGGCTGTTCCTTCTGGAGCATCCCTTTCTGGAACAGCGGAGCAGCACTCGGCATCCCGGTCCCGGGTCATCTGGGGTCTCCTCCGGTGGCATCCTTTCCAGCAGGGCAGTGCTCAGTATCCCGGTCCTCAGTCCTCTGGGGGGCTCCTCCGGTGGCATCCTTCCCGGAGGGGCGGCGATCAGCATCCTCGGGGCTCCTTCGGCGGCGTCCTTCCCAGAGGGGTGGCAATCAGCCTCTTGGGCCTCGGTCATGTGGGGGGCTCCTCCGGCGGCATCCTTCCAGGTGGGGCGGTGCTCAGCATCCTGGTTCTGGGTCGTCTGGGGGGCTCCTCGGTGGCATCCTTCCCGGAGGGGTGGACACACACATTTAACCTTGTGAACAACACTAAGCATGACTCTGTGCTGGGTCATTTGTGAAAGCTGGGGTTTAGATGTATGTGTTCCATAAAATTACCTCAAAGACATACCAGTACCTTTAGCACAAAATTTCCAAACTTCGGCTACGGCTCCTCAGGAACATATTAGGAATTAAGCCCAGCTCTAAACTGTATACATTTCCCATTTTCTACACTCTTAGCTGATGAAGCATTGTGCTTGTGTCTGAGTTTGATGAGAGTACATGTGCTGTGTGTCAGAGTTGGGGGTTCTATAGCTGGCCCAATTTATGATTAAAGTATTGCTTTGTGTTTGCCTTTTAAATGATGGCAGTAAGTATACAGATCCAATGGCTCACAGGAATGATCAGAGACGGCGAGCACTTAACATTTAAAATATCTACCAAGGAAGCCTATTATTTATTAAATAGCCAAAAAGGAATAAATATTTCAGTTCTTCATGTCAAGTAGAAGATGACACTTTACATGTACATGCTTTAGGTATTTCTGTTTCCAAGGAAAGCAAGTTGAGAACTGGAATATCTAGCTGTCTTTGATGGAAGTCATCCCTGATATGATTTGTGTAAGGTTTCCTTCCCACTTTATTTACACAGCAATTGAAAAGAAATTAAAGTGAAATTAAAGCTCATGAAAGGTGCTGAATTTCAGATAGCTGTTCTGTGGACAACTAACAGTATAGGAAATGGATAGGCAAGTGTCCCACGCTACCCTGCCAATGGGCCGCAACCTTGTCCTAGAATCATTATTTCTATTCCTCATACCGCTTTAAATCAGGAGTAACTCCTTTGAAATCAATGGAGTTAAACTGGTGGAAGAGACAGCAGAATCAGTCTCCCACACACACACACACACACACACACCTTTTTTTTTTTTTTTTACTGAAGATTTTGTAATATTTCCAAATTTCATAGACTTAGCAACTGGGCTCTCACATAAAGTATTACCACCCAACACTCTGCCTCCCTGGCCAAACCTTCTGAACACTAGGCTATCCTAAAACATAGCCTAAATCCCACAACCATTCTTGTTGCTAGAAAATATCGTCAGCCGAACTGCCCTTTCCTGGTCAGGCCAATATTAATGGTTAACCAAAAAGCCTGACCAAATAAGATTGCCTTATACCATGCCAAGCATGAACATAGCTAGACTCAGGCTCTGACGCTAAATGGCTCATCACCCACTGCAGTTGTTATTTTAAACTTCAAATACATCAGAGTAACTTCTCAAATCTTTATGGAATAGTTTTTGAGTACAGAAAAAAAAATCCAAAAACTTGACACTCATTTCAGGAATTTGACAATTCCAATTTTGCAGTTTTACACTAAAGGACAGAGACTTTAAAAACCAAGAACACATTAGTAAATGCCTCCATACATTGTTTTTATTTACCTGCATGGTAAGATCCTGACAACATCATTGGGCTTGTAACCTTCAATACAAACTGCACAGTTATCAAAATCTGGCTCAGTTTCCTACGGTAAAGAGAACATTACATTACATTTTTTTTTATTTTGTGGGTTAATCACTTCAAACAAGAACCTAAGTAGCAGAGTGAAGTTCAAATGGTTACTGACGTGTTTAAGCATGACAATGTATATTAAGAAAAAATGTGAGAAACGTTCATTAGGGATCCAATCCCGCAATTCCTATGCTCAGGCAGCAAAGGTGTGTGCACGCATGGCATATATCTACCCTTGGAACTGGTATCAGAGGGGTAGCCGTGTTAGTCTGGAACTGTAAAAGCAGCAAAGAATCCTGTGGCACCTTATAGACTATCAGACGTTTTGGATCATGAGCTTTCGTGGGTGAAACCCACTTCGTCGGATGCAACTGCATCCGACGAAGTGGGTATTCACCCACGAAAGCTAATGCTCATGCTTTCGCTCATGCTCATGCTCCAAAATGTCCGATAGTCTATAAGGTGCCACAGGATTCTTTGCTCCTTGGAACTAGGGTTGTGAATCCCAGCTCACAGAGACATACTTTAGCTCAAAATAGAATGTAGCTGCGGCAGTACAAGTGGTGGGAAGGGCTAGCTGCCTCAAATATGTGCCTAGAGTCTCTGATGGGCATGTCCTTGGTCAGCTCCGAGGGAAGAGATAGCTCAGTGGTTTGAACATTGGCCTGCTAAACCCAGGGTTGTGAATTCAGTCCTTGAGGGGGCCACTTAGGGATCTGGGGCAAAAATCAGTACTTGGTCCAGCTAGTGAAGGCAGGGGGCTGGACTCGATGACCTTTCGAGGTCCCTTCCAGTTCTAGGAGATAGGTATATCTCCAATTATTATTACAGCTAGCCTGTTCCACTGCTGCAGCTACATTAGCGCTCTAGCTTGATGAGAGCTAGTACAAGTATGTCTCTTTGAACAGGGAATTACTCTATATACAGTAGTACTCCCACTACTGACAATGAGAGTTTTTCCTGAATGAGGACTGGAGAATTTGGCCACGAAATTTGGTTTGCAAACTCTAACAGTAGCTACTTTAATAGCCAGACTAAAATAACTTTACTATATCTTTATTTAAATTTCCCTTCCCTTTCCGTTCCATTTCATCCTTAAGTTGCTTACTAGCACCTTGCCCCTGGCTGTGGGGTATTTATTAGTATAAAAAGCAACTGCCACTCCCCTCCTATTTTACTCTCCTTGGCAGTCTGAGGGAATCCTCGCTGAAAGGTCTAGTTTGAAAGGAAAAAAATTACCTTGTCACCTTTCCTGATTGTTCTGACCTGCAGCTTGCTGATTGCTTTCTTTGCAGCATCTCCAAGACGGCGCTGAAAATGCAAAATTGTCCTTTAGTAAAGAGAATATCTTTATGCAGAAGCCATCACTATATTTTTCTATAGCTAGTTAATAATCTGAAGCAGTTTTACATGAAATAGTAAGGTTCTGCGTAAATATAAACTGAGAGCCAGGCAGGTTGCTGTGGGAAATAGCATGCCATCCCTTTTTAAAAGAAAAATGCTGCATGGATTAAAGGCTCCTCAGTTATCTAAGTTTCATTAGGCAAAGCAGCTATAATGCTAATCTAGTGAAGAAAGGACACTAGCCTATGACAACACTAAACTATTGCATTATGAGCATTACATGAAAGTAGAAATAGAGATGCATTAAATAATGATTCACTATTTTGGGAGTCAATTTTTTACATTAGTCCCATTGACTTCAGTGAGGTTGCAGGCAAGCACAGCAGTCTGCCTGTGTGCTCTCAATTGTAGGATCAGCGTCTAAGCTTTGCAGTTATATGTCATGATCAGCAGATGAGTCTTACAGTCATGGCTTGGCCACGTACTTTCATTTGCGTTTTTCTTGTTCCTTGTCACCTTTCCTTCCACACTACATACTGAACTACTTTCCCAGTGACATTTCATAGTGTTTTTCTATTTCCTCTGATACCTAGTGCCCATTTCTGATCTCACTTACACTGGTTTTACAATAGTTTATTGATTTCAATGACGTTTATTGATCTCATTCCTGATTTACACCAGTGTAAATGAAATCAGCCTCTGTGTATGCACATATGACAGCTACTTCCAGAAGAAGTGCAGTGTAGGGATGGGGATTTAAGAACAGCGGTGACTGTGAGGACATTGCACTTTTAAGGTCTGTAACATTCTGTGTCAGAGTTCTAAGAGACATGCCAATTGGAAGCAAACTCCAGCTGGAGTTGGTTAGAAAATGAACCCAAAAATGACACGAGGCTGTACATAGCTTGTAAATAGGGACCCACTCATGAAGCAAACTTGATCAATATGTTCTCTTTTTTCCTTTGTTGTTATTCTGATCTATAGCACATACTTCTCATAGCTTTCCTTGAACAAAAGAATCTGACAAGAGTTGAAAACGTTACTTGCAAACTATTTGTTTCATTAATGTAAATCAAAAGCAGACAGCTAATGTCAAATAAAAAATAAGACATTATGTAGTGCTTCTGGAATTTTTTTTTATTATTTATGTTAATGAAACGTCTTATCTTTTTTCGTATATTCTTCAAGATAAGAGAACCAGATTAAAGACTGGTTTAAAACTTTGATCTGTTTGTTTTCATGTTTGCCTTTTCTTATCTAACTTAATGCTGACAACGTTTTTGCTTTCAATGAAAATTGGATCAGGGTGTTTTTTTTTTTTTTTTTAAAAGGAATCCTGTTTCATTGGTATATGTTGGAGGAAAAACCATACTTTCAAAGAATCCTTTCTTTAAGTGAAATGCATGCTATCAATAACCAAAGACTGCCCCCAAAGATAAGAAGTGCTAACATTATAGCTTTTATATGTCTGAAGTGGAGCTTCAGGATTTACGGTTATAAATCTCGTAATCTAATTAACACTAGGACATTTAGTCTTGAGCTAGTTACAGTTACCACTCCTTTGGTGTGGAGGTCCTGCCAGTAAGGGAGGTCTATGGTGGTTAAACAGAAGTGGTGGCACTGTGGCAAAGAGCCTCATGCCAGTCCTGGAGAGTGAGTGCAAGGGGTAAAGGGACACCTGTTCTCTCTCAAATTTATTTCCTCCCAAATTTCCTAGTGTATCCTGTTTTCTCCATGTGTGCCTTTGAGGCACTCTTAACTTTTCAGGGCAGCGATTGTCTTGATCTTTGTGCCTTGCACAGCACCGAGCATATCATCAGTGCTGAACAAATTATTTTTGAGTTTAACGACAAGACGGGGGGATACTTTAACACACTTGAAGTTTCCCAGACAAGCTAAGAGAAACACCATCTGACATAGTGATGAAGTTCACAAAGCTCATTGTCTTCGGAGACTCCCACAGCTACAAAGAGGATGGCCCAAAGCTTTGTATTCAAACTTTCTGCTTTAGGTCTCTCACAGGTAACACACACACACACACACACACACGCACACACACACACACACGATGGACTGAATCCTCATACTGAGTGTGGACACAGGAAACAGAAATTCTCCTCATTTGTGAACAGAGACTTGATTTGTGAACCCTACTGCAGGCAGAACTCGCTCCAGCATCTCGTTGCCTGATGATATCTCATCAAGGTCCAGTCATTCCCCAAAATATCATGGAGCCCACAAAGTTTCAAAAAGCTTATTTACAGCCAACTCCTCCCTAACAAGAAAGCAGGGAGAAGAGGAATGAGTAACAGACAACTCCTGCTATATACTGCTATCAGCTGTCTGGCACTGAAGCACCCTCTCGTAAGCCACATGACACAGAGCAAACTCTGCAGATGCTGGTGGAAAATGTAGTTTGACAAACTGACACAGGAATTTTTATTAACCTATGTCATTGCTGTGAAGGAGGCAAAGAGAGCTGCAGCAGCAGAAGTGACTCTGCAGAATATTTCCAGAACATAGTTTTGTAATCCCAAATTGTTTCTACTCAGTCCTACAACCTAATGTCTCTTGATGCAAACAATTCTCACTGCTTTCCACAGAGACGATCTCTTGCATACAGGACAACAGGACATTGCATTCAGGACAACAAGCTGAGCAAAGAACCAAAAGCTACAATGACTTCCTTCTAAGAAGTCAGTTCATTTGCACAAGTGGCATCATGGAAGTACAAGCAGGTATCAGGAAAACCACCTGGTTCCTGCCCTTGCTGGCTGATAAAGAGAAGAGCTTGGGCACTTTACCAGAAGGACTGTCTACACCTGTCGTTTACCCTAAACCATGCCACAGTTCAACGAGTACCAAAGACAACAGTTAAACCTGTTCTTTTCTTGTGGGGTAAGCATGACTTTACATTTTGGGAGCCTGAAATTTAAACTAGAGGCCCAAATTTTCAAACAGATTTATGAAAATGTGATTGCAAATACGGCTGGCACACAGTTGTATCCACAAAAGCCCACACCGACAGATGTTTACATGCACGCATGGATAACTGCCTGGATAACTGCCAATCTACATACACAGTTACCCATTGGTAAACACACAAAATAGTAATGTGCACATATTTTGTGGGACATGTAAGAAACTGTACATTTCAACCAGAAAAGTAATTCACAACAGAGAGGCCATGAGGGAAGAGGCCTCCCTCCATTTTTCTGATTGTTGATCATGACATGGACTTGTTGCTCTCTGGATGGATCAGTCAGTTCCTTCTAGAATCTGAGCTCAATTTCACTAGGGCAGAGCTACCAACTACCCTGCATGTAGGAAGAGGGTGGGCCTGTGAAAGAAAGCCACAATGAAAGGAAAGGGGAGACTCTTGAGAAGTAGACATGAGGTGGAGCACATCTGTCAGGGAGTGAAGATCTAGTGCAATGGAAAGAGGATTTAGTGCAGGTGGATCTGTGGGGAAGGTAAGGCACGGGGGAGAGGACCAACTCGGATAGTGGGTTGGTGCAATCAAGCAAAGCAATTCAGAAACGCTCTCTTCCTACAACATCACAACCTTCATACTTAGAGGGTAATGTCACATCCTTCAACTTAATGGTCAGTTGCTTCATCCCAGTCCTGCTATACAGTGCCTGAATTGCCAATTATAAAGGCTCCTTCCACAGAGAGGAGGTTCTGAGCTGCTTTGGATAGCCTAGCTAGTGAGTTAGCAGCTAACTCTAGAAACAGCAAATATGAAAGATCTTAGCATGGATAGTTGGCCTCGGTAGGTCTAGGATCTTCTGTGATACAGAAAATGTGCACAGCCCCTGGTTTAAATGCACTGGATTTTAAAAAGACTTGAAATTTGTTTTATCAAACCCTAGTTAAATGAATCTCAGTCACAGCTTTTGGCATTTACAGAGATATCCAGCCAGTCTGTAAAGCCAGCCTTTATTGTACTCTGGAGGGGGGACTGGGAATATTGCCTTTTCTAAACTGGCCAACTGGTTGATTCTCCCTTAATTTGAAACTATTTATCCAAAAGGTTATGGCTGTGACCCTAGCTCTTTGGATAAATGGGGCTGTACTTTATTGGACTAAATGAAATACAAATAGAAAAAGCATACTTCTCAAACTTGGCTGCTGATGTATGCACTACTGCATATACAAGGCTTTCTACAAGTAAGCCCAGTATCTTTGTACAAAGACACAGACACACACAATGATTATAATGGGAAAAGCCTTTGAGTACCACGACAAAAAAGTCAGATGTAAACTCTACCCAAGCAAAGAAAAACAAGCTGCTGCTCTATCGTACACGTAAGAAGGCACAGTATCTCAGGAGAGGAGTGTTGCTAGCCTATCCCTGTACCACAAACAAAAATGTTAAAGATAAGAAAAATAAAACATTAGAAAACCTGAGATAACCCTCACAGAAAGGGCAAGTCTGAGTTGTGCTCTTTTGTCAACTCCTTACATTAATGATCGCAGGAGGCATGAAAGAGAAAAACAATGAAGCAGGCATGTTGCTATGGTTTCCTCTGCCCAAGTGCCAATGATGTCAAAACTTATCTCTCTCTCCCCATCTGTGCTCTCTTTCCCTATCTTCCTCAGGATTTTCCACATTTTTGAAAACCTGCAGCCTCTTCTATCTCAGCTGACCAACATCTCACTTGCTACAGGCACTGCTTTGGCTACTGCATGGACTCCCCTCTCTTGCTACAGAGTGTGACATCATTCCTTGTCCAAACCCCCAGTCAAGAGAAGGAGAAAGAAACTGGAGAAAGAAAGGCAAAATAGTCAAGAATGTAAAATAGAGATGAGAGAGTAAGAAATCAGTTGCCTGAGGAAACTTTGCTTCTGGGCCTCAATCGAACACACTGACATGCCTTGTTTATGTTATACCTTAAAGAGATATTGACTTCTAAGTTTAAAATAACTTCACTTTATCTGATCTGCCTAGGATTAAATAGCAATCACAGACCCAATTTGAGGTTTTTGAGACTGGAGGCATGCTACACACTTCTGCACCAGCAGGCCCTGTACTGTGTTGAATCAATATCCATAGCAGTTGCTGAGAAGAAATCAACCTATATGCCACTGTCCAAGTATCAACATTAGTATTTCTTCTCTTTACTTCAAAATGTTTTTGCTGTACTGCTATCATCATCATAGCATATCAGCTGGTACTGCCTGCCTGAAACTCCAGCCTGTTAGCTGTATTTGATTGTTGGGAAAGGGTTAAGTGGGTTCTGCTGACTTATTACCTCACTTGGATAAAAGGGAGATTGGCCTGTCCCTGTCCAGAGGGAATAGTCCTTAGATAGGAACATTAGAAGCAGTCAAGCCTGGAAAGTAGTTTTGAGCCAAGCTTTGATATCTTATCGTTAATTTCTATGCTAAGGAAACAAAAGCTCAGTAAGTGGGTGAGTTTGGACGCTACATAGTGTGTGGGCTATGGGGAGGGATATTTCACCTACCTCTGACATGACGCCCCCTGAGATGGAACATGGCAGTTATCTTACAAACACCACACAATGGTTTACAGCAGACTATGAAGAATACTTTGTTTCAGAGTAGCAGCCGTGTTAGTCTGTATTCGCAAAAAGAACAGGAGTACTTGTCGCACTTTAGAGACTAACAAATTTATTTGAGCATAAGGTTTTGTGGGCTACAGGTTATGCTCAAATAAATGAAGAATACTGTATCCTATTAAAACTGAAGGGAGAATTTATTTAGGCAGAGGGTAATTATTTCAGCAGGCACTAGACCACAGCTCCCAGGATAATCAACTCCTTATCTTGCAAACAAAATGTCATAAGATCTTTAATGACCACAAATGATCAAACTTAGTTTTACTTCTCTTTTGAAAGATGGCAGCAGTAAATAAGAACCAGTAAAGGGATATAGCGTATGCCCAGCATAATATGGTAAAGCAAGCTCTTAGAAACAAATTCCCTGACAATAGGAAATAGGTGGATTTTGCCTTTGGTTCAATGACTATCCATTGTCATCATGAATGACAATGTTTTTATAATGTCAAAATGTTTTGATCTGAAGCTTTTCCAATATTTCCATTCACTGAAAGTTTTCAAAAAATGCCATTTTAGGTTTGACCCAAAAATGAACATTTGTTTTAACTTTTCACAGCTTCCAGCAAACCAAAAAATCCATTATTTGCCCAGCTTTGGACAAGAGCTGTTTGTAGTACCTCAAATGCTTGGTTTCCAAGAATGGTGACAGTTTTAGTGGATCAAATTCGTAAAGTGAATTTTTACTTTGGGCATAGTAACCTCACAAAACCCTTGAAAAGTGTGTATTGAAATGAAAATCTGCGTTATAGTTCAAAACTGATAGGTTTGTGGGATGGAGAGCAGCTTCTACTTAGAAATGTAAAGAATAAATTCTCCACTGAAAATACAGTACAGAATTTTGGGCAGTAAGAATGTAATTATCTCCGCTGGAATTTAGACAGCACACCAAAGACAATGGGTTCAATACAGGCATAACATGTCTGTTTTTCAGAAGTTTGGGGATACTAGTGAATATGTTCCTAGTTTATACATGTGGGTACCATAACTGTGCATGCAATCAAGTAATTACACATGGAATCCCATTCATTTCAATACCATACCTGCAAACAATGATTTACTAATAACCAACATTACTTCATTTACATGTTCAGCAGTCAGTGTCAATGGCCTGAGAGGGGAATAGATGTCTTTATTCAAAGACCCTTATGGAGAGGTTTTAGTATTTGTGAATAAAGTGTTTTAATTTTAAAACACTTTTTCACTCTTTTCCTCCTCTTCAGTTATAGCACACCCTTTTCTGTGTACAAACTTACTGCTCTGCAGTCACCTTTGACTAGGGCTTAAATTCATTTATATGCATTTCTAGGTCACTTAGATAAATGTACAAAGGGAATATTTCCCCTTAGATATGGTATTATCTTTCTGATTATTTCTTGAACCATGTGTAAGTAAATGCCAATTGCACACAAATATTTAATTCTCTTTTCATTATTTAACATCAGTTGTAGTGATGGTGAGAAGAAATGAAAACTCATGTCTTTTAGACATCTTGCTTCCTACCTACTGTCTACGCAAAGAACATATTTATATAGGTTTCTCTTCCTTGAGTATTGTCTACCCTTCTGGACGTCTTTTGATTTCCCAAAGATGCTGGCACCTTTACTACAACTCATTCCCCTTTTTGTCCTTTGCTACCTCATATTAGTTTTTCCCTCAAAAGAAAAATTTTATTTAAACTTTAAATCACATGGTGATGCTCTTAGGAGGATAAATGGCCATTTAAAGCAATGCAGGACAAACCCCAAAGCCCATTCACATGTTCCTCACCTGGTTTCTGTCTCTGGCATTTGCATATCGGAATCTCTGGATATAATAGAAGACCAGCCATGCCAGGGAGATGATCATCAACACGATGAAGGAGATGGAGACAAACACCACTGAGGTACGGCTGACGTATTTCTGCAAGTTGCGTGTTCCAATTGTTATATACATCATCACAGTAACATTTCTCTCCAGCAGACTCACTATCTCTTTTCCTTTAGGCTCAGGAATCATTATTGCTACAACATCTTCTACACCTGTCAGATAGGAGGGGGAGGGGGAGAAACAATAAGAAAAAACAGGAACAGCAGCAGCCACAAAAGAAAATGAGTCGGCCATGGCACAGTGAAAAGAGCTCAACAGTGACAAAATAAAACCGCCCCCTCATTCTGCTGCATGCTGTTTTTTATTGCGAGGTAAGCCGGACAAAATCCAGCAGAAGACTTTAGTTTCATCTGTAACCAGTTACACAATATGGTCCAGCATACTGAGCCTCACGGGTGGTTGTGTGACTAAGGGAAATTTTATGGGTCGGCACAAACATAGTTTTCCACCGCTATTGAGGCTTATACAGAAGATATAGCCATGGTATAAATACAAATGGAGTAGTTGTGTGCTACAAACACAAACATGATTGTGCTCTGCCTGCATGCTGCACGCTCTATGGGTCTGTAAAAGGAAACAATTAACATGTTTCCTCTCTACATCCAAGAACTTAAACAGGAATTTTTAAAACATATGTTCAGATCCTGAGATCTGATCTTTCTGCCTCTCGTGTAGCTCAGGATGGCAAGATGTGTGTGAGAAAAAAGTACGCAGAAGAAAACTGTCTAAGCAACCCCAAGGGAGCAAAATCTGCTCTTACACTAGTTTAAGATTTAGATTAACTCTACTGAATGGAGTTACTCTGGATTTCCAATGATGTAACAGACCTAATGTTGGCCAAAGGCATCTGATGCTTTTGGAGAAAGCAAAACAGTATTGTCAGGATGATAGCCTGGTGACGTTAAATGTTCCACATTCATTCACAGCAACATTTCCAGCATACAGTCAATATAAAGCTTGAAAATGAGTGAGATATTAGGATAAGGGACAAAGGAAACAAGCATAGTAAGATTCACTACAGGTCCCTTTTAGCAGGTGATTTAAAGATGGATCCAATTACATCTTTTCTTTCAAAAATATTGCAGGTTAGTAAATTAATCATCAACTTTACTCTCTTTCCATCTGAAATACATTTTTGTTTTATTATTCTACTTTAGTTAGAGGTGTCAGACCGCTGGTCTGCTTGATGTATTAATCCAGTGCCTATGATAGATTCAGATTCTGGCAAATACAAGCTTTTATAAATATGTAACAAAATAAAAAATGTCTAGCCCTTGTGCTTGCAATGATAACCTTCTGAATGTGATCTGCTGTGATATAGGCAGCCCGAAACAACAGCTCAGGGGGTGTGAACTGATTCCATTAATCTTAAATGGGGAATTTATCTAATAAGTGGTATAATGGAAAGTGTAATTTGGCCTTTCAAACAGAATGAATTTGACAGGTTTGCTCTAGTGGCAAAGGGCACTTTGAAATAGAAGGGACACAGTGTAAAGGTTGCGGGGGGCGGGGCGCGGAAAGAAAAGACGGTTACTCATCTTTGTAACTGCTGTTCTTCGAAAGGTGCTGCTCATATCCATTCCAGTTAGGTGTGTGCGCGCCGCGTGCACGTTCACCGGAAAATTTTTACCCTATCAACACTCGGTGGGTCAGCTGGGCGCCCCCTGGAGTGGCGCCGCCATGGCACCGGATATATATCCCTGCCGACCCAACCGCCCCTCAGTTCCTTCTTGCCGGCTACTTTGACAGTGGGGAAGGAGGGTGGCTTTGGAATGGACATGAGCAACACATCTCGAAAAAAAACAGTTACAAAGATGAGTAACCGTCTTTTCTTCTTCGAGTGCTTGCTCATATCCATTCCAGTTAGGTGATTCCCAAGCCTTACCTAGGCGGTGGGGTCGGAGTGAAATGTGGCAGAATGCAAAACTGCTGAGCCAAAGGCTGCATCATCTCTTGACTGTTGAACCAGAGCATAATGCGAAGCAAAGGTGTGGACCGAGGACCAGGTAGCCACGCGACATATCTCCTGGATAGGTACCTGAGCCAGGAAGGCGGCAGATGAAGCCTGAGCCCTGGTAGAATGAGCGGTGATGTGGCTTGGGGAAATATGAGCCAAATCATAACAAGTGCGGATGCACATCGTCACTCAAGATGAGATCGTCTGAGAGGAAACAGGTAGGCCTTTCATTCGGTCTGCTACCGCGACAAAGAGTTGGCGCGTTTTACGAAACGGTTTTGTCCGCTCAATATAAAATGCGAGCGCTCTACGGACGTCCAGGGAGTGCAATTTTTGCTCCCGTCGTGTTGAGTGTGGCTTCGGTAAGAAGACCAGGAGAAAGATGTCCTGGTTAACATGAAAGGCTGAAAGCCGGGTGTGGTCGCAACTGCACCTTGTCTTTGTGTAACACAGTGTACGGCGGATCCACCGCAAGATCCCTAAGCTCGGAGATTCGTCTGGTCGATGTAATGGCTACGAGGAAAGCTGTCTTCCAAGACAGGTATAGTAGCGAGCAGGTTGCTAACGGCTCGAATGGGGGAGACATAAGTCTGGTTAAAACCAGGTTCAGGTCCCAGGTCAGGGTTGGGCGGCATACTTGAGGGTATAAGCGCTCCAAGCCCTTGAGGAACCTCGAAACCATAGGTTGAGAGAACACGGAACGACCACCTTCGCCTGGGTGGAAGGTAGAGATGGCTGCCAAGTGTACCCTCAGTGATGATACTGCTAGGCCCTGCTGTTTGAGAGACCAGAGGTCGTCCAAAATAGAGGGGAATGAGACCTCAGTGGGAGTAAGATTAAGTGTTTCGCACCAGCAGGAGAAACGCTTCCACTTGGCCAGGTACGTCGACCGGGTGGAAGGCTTCCTGCTACCCAAGAGAACTTATTATACTGATTCAGAGCAATGTAACTCTGACTGGTTTAGCCATGCAGCAGCCACGCCGTGAGGTGAAGAGCCTGCAGGTCTGGGTGGTGAAGCCTGCTGTGGTCCTGAGTTATGAGGTCTGGGTGGAGTGGCAGGGTAATTGAGTTGGCTATCGACAGGTCGAGCAAAGTGGCGTACCAGTGCCGCCTGGGCCATGCTGGAGCGATCATGATGATGCGCGTTCTGTCCCTGCGGAGTTTCAGCAGGACCTTGTGAACCAGCGGGAACGATGGGAAGGCATAAAGGAGCTGGTTCTTCCACGGCATCAGGAAAGCGTCCGAGATCGATCCCGGGGAGAGATCTTGGAAGGAGCAGAACATCTGGCATTTCTTGTTCTCGTGGGAAGCGAACAGGTCTATGTGGGGAAATCCCCTCTTCTGGAAAACAGAATGTATAAAGTCCGGGCGGATTGACCACTCGTAAGACAGGAAAGACCTACTGAGTCGATCCGCCAGGGTGTTCCGAACACCTGGGAGAAAGGATGCTACCAGATCTATTAAGCGGGCTATGCAAAAGTCCCAGAGTTGGATGGTCTCCTGACAAAGGGGGGAGGACCGTGTCCCTCCCTGTTTGTTTACGTAGTACATGGCCATTGTGTCTCGGTGTTTACAGACAACACAACGGCCTCGCAACTGTTGCTGGAACACCTGGCAGACTGCTCTCAGTTCTCGGACATTTATGTGTAATGCCAGCTCCTGAGAAGACCAAAGGCCTTGAGTATGAAGGTGATCGAGGTGAGCACCCCAGCCGAGAGATGACGCGTCCGTTGTCAGGGACATTGAGGGTTGGGGCGGACGGAATGGCATCCCTGCACACACCAGGGAGGGAGTTAGCCACCATTCTAGGGAGCCTAGGGTGCTCGGGGGAATGGTGACTATTGTGTCTATTGGGTCCCTGCCCAGGTGGTATACCGAGTTGAGCCAAACTTGGAGAGGACGGAGGCGGAGCCTGGCGTGTTTGGTTACAAACGTGCAGGCAGCCATGTGACCCAGGAGACCGAGACAAGTGTGAGCTGAGGTCGTCGGAGAAATTCTGCAGACCTCGGATGATTGTTGCCATCGCCTGAAATAACTAGAGAACTATGAATAGCTAGGGAGGTGGAGGTCAGTGAAACCGCACTCCACTGTTCCAACGACCAACACAGGCGGTAAGGAGGAACTGAGGGGCGGTTGGGTCGGCAGGGGTATATATCCGGCGCCATGGCAGCGCCACTCCAGGGGGCGCCCAGCCGATCCACCGAGTGTTGCTAGGGTAAAAATCTTCCGATGAACGTGCACACAGCACGCGCACACCTAACTGGAATGGATATGAGCAAGCACTCAAAGAAGAACCGTTATTAACTTTTGCTTTATCTCGCCGAATAGAAAAAGGCAGCAGTCAAATGCATTTGGAGAATGGTACATACATCTCATCAAGGATTCAACTGTTCACAGTATATTGCTGATGACCTTCAACTTTGCTGCTCAAACTCATCTCTTCAAATGTTTCCTGTGCGCTTTGGATTCACCAGCGTCAGAGCACTAACACCACCACCACAGGAGACTAGACTCCAGGCCCATGCCTTTGACAGAGAACCTAAGCTGCACATGTGGGCTCAGTGCTCCCCACTCACTTCTCTCATCTCTCAGGGGCTAAGAAATAGTTTAGCTCTCCTTGGGATGTACCTTAGTAAATTATCCCAAGAACTGTGTAAAATTTGACAGATTGCAAAAAACAGTAAAGCAGTATATTAGGAAACAGATTAAACAACGGGTAAATAGTTTCAAATACTCCTCAGCATGAACTCAGTTTCACCTAAATATGTGCAAACCTTGGAATTTTATCAGGCAAAGACAGACTGAAATGCTCACCTCTTTAGAGATCACTGGTTGTGTCAGTCACTCCAGGCTGTTCAATTCTTGCTATTTCTCTCTCACCACCAGCTATGTTTCACCCTTTCAGGTCAGCATGCCCATATTTCTGTCAGCCCTTTTTCCCTCCTCAGGCCTCTACTATGAAGGCCTTCCATTACTGAACCAGACATGAAGCCCATGTTTTATTGGCATAAATATAACATCTGTGCAGATGTCATATCTTCGGAAATGTAGTATTTTCAGTCCCTTTGCTCTCAAGGCCCCTAACATCTCAAAAAACTCCTTTGATCCTCTTCATATATAGTTATCTGCCTTCTGTGCACAACAGTCTTTTCTCCAACTGATTTAGAAATATTTCGTTCAGATCACATTAGTATTCCCTTTCCTGCAACAAAGAATTGGTTCATCTCCTGCTCATACCCAGTAATGAGAACCACAAGCAGTACTTATACATTGCTTCACATTTTCAAAGCATCATAGAAATATTAATCAATTCCCACAATACCCCTAGGTAAATACTGTCTCCATTATACTAATGGGGAAAGTGAGGCATAGAGAAGTTAAATAAAACTTAGCGTCACAATGTCAGACCTAGCATAAGGTCTCAGAAAATCCTGGTTCCTACGCCTGGACTAAGACCACTAAGCTAATGGGAAGAGGCGTGATCCAGTGGTCTTAGTCCAGGCATAAGCTAAGACCACGCCTCTTCAGAAACAGCTTCTCTGATCAAACAAAATGAAGCACTAGAATGCACAAACTACAAGTAGTTCATTGTGTAAAACGCACACAGCTCTTAGAAAGGGACAGAGCTGAGATGTACCACTCCTGCAGAAGTTTAGGGTTTGTCAGGACTACAGGTGCAACAGCGGCACAGATGCAGTGCTGTAGCTAGGCCACTGTAGCATAGACACTTACTTCAGTGACAGAAGGGGTCTTTCTGTCTCTGTAGTAAATTGAGCTTCTCAGGAGGTAGCAACGAGGTCAACTTAGCTGCATCTACAGTGGGGAATAAGTCAACTAACTACGTCCACAAATGGCATGAAATTTTCACAGCCCTGAGCATTGTACACTAAGTTTTAAGTGTAGACCAGGCCTCAGGAATGAACTCTGCCTTGCTGTGGCAGAATGCCTTCTGGAATTTTCCAGAGTGCAGTGGGAGTGCCAATTCTGCTTTACGGAGCAGCACAAAGATATTAGAGAGGAGTCGAGGCGGAAGGGAGAAGCCAGGAACTGCATTAGAGGACAAGGCTCTTTATGCTTTCTCCACCTGCATAAGGTCCTGTTAGAAGCTGTCCTTAAATTAGCAAAACAAAGAAAGAGCTTTAAAAAAAGCCAAGAAAAGATGGCTAGAGAAAAATCAATCTGAGAAGAAAGGCAGGCACAGAAACACTTTTGGCCATAATGGACCAGATCCTTAGGGCCAGCCATCTGGAGACTGTGAAAGCTAAGCCATCGTTGGGCCACTGCACCAGTTCTGAAGAGCAACTTACAGCAGCCTCAGGATACATCTTGAGCTCTTTTGAGCAATTTTCAGTATCTCAGCACAGGTACTATGGTGGAGAATGGTTTGGAAAAGTCATCTGAGGGAAGGAATCAGAAGGAGACCCCATCGACCAGAAGGCATGGGATGCATTATCCTAGGGATGGGGGTTCCATGACCACCAATCCCAAGAGGAGGAGATGGGGGATGGTGGTCAGGGACTCCCTCCTAAGGGTGACAGAATCATCTATCTGCCATCCAGACCGGGAAACTCGAGAAGTGTGCTGCTTGCCTGGAACTAGAATTCAGGATATGATGGCCTGTGTGCTGAGACTGAGCAAGCCCTCGGACCGCTACCCCTTCCTACTTCTCCATCTGGGCATCAATGATACTGCCAAGAATTATCTTGAGCAGGTCACTGCAGACTATGTGGCTCTGGGAAGAAGGATAAAGATGTTTTAGGCAGTAGTTGTGTTCTTGTCCACCCTTCCTATTGAAAGAAAAGGCCCAGCTAGGGACCATTGAATTGTGGAAGTAAATGCATGGTCACACAGCTTGCGTCAGAGAGAGGGCTTTGGATTCTTCGACCACGGGATGATGATCCAGGAAGAAGGATTGCTAGGAAGAGATGGAATCTACCTAACAAAAGAAAGGAAAGAGCATCTTCCGAGGCAGGCTTGCTAACCAAGTGAGGAACTAGGTTTGCCGGGGGATGGAGACCTAAGCCCTAAGGTAAGTGGGCTACTGGGAGGAAACATAAGAAGGGTGCAACATACTGAGAAAGCAGAGCAATCAGCTAGTTATCTTAGGTGCCTGTACACGAATGCAAGAAGCTTGGGAAACAAGCAGGAAGAACTGGAAGTCCTGGTACAGACTAGGAACTAGGATGTGACTGAAATAACAGAGGGTAACTCACACGACTGGAGCATTTTCATGGATGGATGAGTATAAACCGTTCAGGAAGGACAGGCAGGGCAGAAAAGGGGGAGGAGTTGCACTATATGTAAGAGAGTAGTACAATTGTTCAGCGCTCCAGTACGAAACTGGAGAAAAGCCTGTTGAGTGTCTTTGGGTTAAGTTTAGAGGTGACAGCAACAAGGGTTATGTCATGGTGGGCATCTGCTATAGACCACCAGACCACAAGAATGAAGTGGATGAGGCTTTCTTCAGACAGCTAACAGAAGTTTACAGATCACAGGCCCTGGTTCTCATGGGGGACTTCAATCACCCTGACATCTGCTGGGAGAGCAAGACAGCAATGCACAGACAATCCAGGAAGTCTTTGGAGAGTGTTGGAGAAACCAACTAGGGGCCGTGCTCCTCTTGACCTGCTGCTCACAAACAGAGAAGAATTAGTAGGGGAAGTAGAAGTGGATGACAACCTGGGCAGCAGTGACCATGAGATGGTCGAGTTCAGAATCATGACAAAAGGAAGAAATACAGACTCTGGACTTCATAAAAGCAGACTTTGACTCCCTCAGAGAACTGACGGGCAGGATCCCCTTGTCAATAACCTAGTCCCAGATTTGGACCTTAGCGTCCAAAATATGGGGGTTAGCATGAAAACCTCCAAGCTTAGTTACCAGCTTGGACCTGGTACTGCTGCCACCACCCAAAAAATTAGAGTGTTTTGGGGCACTCTG
Source organism: Gopherus flavomarginatus (assembly GCF_025201925.1). NCBI lineage: Eukaryota > Metazoa > Chordata > Testudines > Testudinidae > Gopherus > Gopherus flavomarginatus. Next base: position 195,191,422 of record NC_066619.1, read on the forward strand.
GTCCCCCCAAAAACCTTCCCTGGGGACCCCAAGACCCAAATCCCTTGAGTCTCACAAAGGGAAATAAACCTTTTCCCTTCCCCCCTCCAGGTGTTCCTGGAGAGATACACAGAAGCAACCTCCGTGAATCTAAACAGAGGGATTCCACCCTCCCCGTTCCCAGCCTGGAGAACAGAATTACCGAGAGTCAATCTCTCTTCCCCCCTCACCCAGAGGGAATGCAAAGTCAGGCTAGTACATCTAACACACACGTTTTCCCCTGACTTCTTCCTCCCACCAATTCCCTGGTGAGTACAGACTCAATTTCCCTGGAGTTCCCCACTAAAGAAAAACTCCAACAGGTCTTAAAAAGAAAGCTTTATATAAAAAGAAAGATAAATATATAAAAATGGTCTCTCTGTATTAAGGTGACAAATACAGGGTCAATTGCTTAAAAGAATATTGAATAAACAGCCTTATTAAAAAAGAATACAATTTAAAGCACTCCAGCAACTATAGACATGTAAATACAAAAGAAAAAAAACCATATAACTCACTATCTGATCTCTTTGTACTTACAACTGGGAAACAGAAGATTAGAAAGCAGGAAATAGAAAAATCCTTCTCATAGCTGAGAGAGAGTCAGGCAGAAGACAAAGAACTCAGACACAAACTTCCCTCCACCCAAAGTTGAAAAAATCCTGTTTCCTGATTGGTCCTCTGGTTAGGTGCTTCAGGTTACTTTTTTTTTCAGGTGAAAGAGATATTAACCCTTAGCTATCTGTTTATGACACCCCTGGGAGTCTAATATGATGGGGAAAGGAGTCCAGGAGAGCTGGCTGTATTTTAAAGACGACTTATTGAGGGCGCAGGAACAAATGATCCCACTGTGCAGAAAGAATAGCAAATATGGCAAGTGACCAGCTTGGCTTAACAGAGAAATCTTTGGTGAACTTAAACACAAAAAGGAAACTTACAAGAAGTGGATGCTTGGACAGATGACTAGGCAGGAGTATATAAATATTGCTTGAGCATGCCAGGGTGTAATCAGGAAGGCCAAAGCACAACTGGAGTTGCAGCTAGCAAGGGATCTGACGGGTAACAAGTAGGGTTTCTACAGGTATGTTAGCAATAAGGTGGTGGTCAGGGAAAAAGTGTGGGACCCTTATTGAATTGGGGAGGCAACCTAGTGACAGATGATGTGGAAAAAGCTGAAGTACTCAATGCTTTTTTTGCCTTGATCTTCAGACAAGGACAGCTCCCGGACTGCTGCACTGAGCAGCACAGTATAGGGAGAAAGTGAGCAGTCCTCAGTGGTTAAAGAACAGGTTAAGGACTATTTAAAAAAGTATGGATTGGATAAATGGACTATAATGTGGACAGAAAGCTGGCTAGATCATCGGGCTCAACGGGTAGTGACCAATGGCTCAATGTCTAGTTGGCAGCTGGTATCAAGCGGAGTCCCCCAGGGGTCGGTCCTGGGGCTGGTTTTGTGCAACATCTTCATTAATGATCTGGATGTTGGGATGGATTGCACTCTCAGTAAGTTCACGGATAACACTAAGCTGTGGGGGAGACACTTACAATTTTGTATACTTTTAACCCAGGGGTGGGGAAGCAACAGCCCGCGGGCTGGATCCAGCCTGCTGCTTCATTTCATCTGGCCTGCAGCAAGTCTCAGTGCCGTGGGCCAAAAGCTCCAAGCCTCAGCACCCCCAACCAGGGGCTGGAGTTGCAAGCCCTGCTGAGGGGGAAAGCTAGGGCTGCCAGGCCGTTCCAGCTCCTGGAAGTGACCAGCATGTCCCTGCAGACCCTGGGAGCAGGGGTAATCAGGGAAGCTCTGTGTGCTGCCCCTGATGCCGGCTTCCCAGCTCCCACTGGCCGGGAGCCATGACCAATGGGAGCTGTGGGGGTGTTGCCTGCAGGCATGGGTAGCACAAACCACGCAGAGCCCCCTGGCCCCTCTACCTAGGGGTTGGACATGCCGGCCACTTCTGGGAGCAGTGCGGAGCCAGGCCTGGCAGGGAGCCTGCCTGAGCCCTGCTGAACGGAAGCCACCTGCGGTAAGTGCTGCCCGGCCAGAGTCCGGACCTCGAACTCTCAGCCCTAGGTCAGAACCCTCTCCTACATCCTAACGCCCTCCCAGACCCCAGACTCCTGCCCCAGGTCATTTGTACCTAACCTATAACTCAAATCAGCCTCTGCACCAGATGACTCGAGAATAGCTAATGTAACACCAATTTTTAAACAAGGCTCCAGAGGTAACTGTGGCAATCACAGGCCATTAAGCCTAACTTCAATGCTAGGCAAATTGGTTGAAACTACAGTAGTAAACAGAATTACCAGACACTTAGGTGAACATTGTATGTTGGGGAAGAGTCAACATGACTTTTGTAAATGGAAATCATGACTCACCCCTCTATTAGAATTCGTTGGGCATGCAGATGTGTGATACAGTGTACTTGGACGTTCAGAAAGCCTTTGAGAAGGCTCCAAACCAAAGGTTCTTAAGCAAAGTAAGGTGACTGTGAAGAGATACAAAGGGATCTCACTAAACTGGGTGACTGGGCAACAAAATAGCAAACGAAATTCAACACTGATAAGTGCAAAGTAAAGCATATTGGAAAAAATAATCCCAGCTATACATACAGAATGCTGGGGTTTAAATTAGCTGTCATCACTCAAGAATGAGATCTTGGCATTATCATGGATAATTCTCTGAAAACATCTACTCAGTGTGCATTGGAAGAATGTTAGGAACCATTAGGAAAAGAGATAGCAAGAAAAAAAAATGTCACTATAGAAATCTATGGTACACATCTCATACCTTAAATATTGCATGCAATTCTCATCAACCCCTCCTGAAAAAGATATATTAGAATTGGAAAAGGTACAGAGAAGGGCAGCAAAAATTATTAGGGATATAGAACAGCTTCCATATGAGCAGAGATTAAAAAGACTGGGCCTGTTCATCTTAGAAAAGAGATGACTAAGGGGAGATATGAAAGAGGTCTATAAAATCAAGAATTGTGTGCAGAAAGTAAATAGGGAAATGTTATTTACCTCTTCACATTAGTACAAGAGCCAAGGGTCACACAATGAAATTAAATACTTCTTTACATAGTGCATAATCAACCTGTGGAACTTGTTGCCAGGGAATGCTGTGAACACCAAAAGTATAACTGGGTTCAAAAAAGTATCTGGTAAGTTCAAGCAAAACAGGTCCATGAATGACTATCAGCCAAGATGGTCAGGAACATACCCCCATGCTCTGTGTCCCCCTAAACCTCTGACTGTCAGATGCTGGGAATGGATCACTTGATAATTACCCTGTTCTGTTAATTCCCTCTGAAGCATCTGGCATTGGCTACAGTCGGAAGAGAGGATACTGGGCTTGATGGACTATTGGTCTCACCTAGTATGGCCATTCTTACATTATTATTTATAGATGCAGTATAGATACACACCTAGTAGAATTTCCAAAAGCACCTACACAGGTTAAGCACTTAACTCCCATTGAAATTAACTAACTGATTCGGCAGTTTTGAAAATCCCACTCAACACCTAACTATCTTTCAAAATTTGGCACTAAGGGACTTGCCTTCAAGGTCACACAGGAAGTCTATTGCAAAGCAGGAAATTGAATCCAGGGCTCCCCTCCTTCCTCTAGAAAGATTTACCATCACATTGTTCTCTAGATCTTGAAGTGTCCTAACTAAAGTAGGAAAGGAGAGGGAATCATGTGACATCACTACCTCTATTAGGTCAGGTTACTGCTGTTACCCCTCCATAGAATATTGCTTTCTTTCCCCAGCTTAATTCTTCTTCTTCTTTCTTATTTTTCCCTTTTTGCCTTCTGACTAATAAGAGCCCATCTTAACCAGATAGGACATGTTTATCCTTGGAGCATTCCTGTGATCCAAGAATGACAAACTGAAAAAAACGACCTGCCAGTCTCGTCAGTTTGCCAGGGTTCAAGGTGGCTAACAAGATATCATACCTGTAATTTTCCAAGCCAACATGCAAGTAAGAAAGATGCATAGAAGCTTCAATTTTATCTTTTGCTGTTCCTTTCTTGCTGCCCTGTGCACCTTCATCTTGTTTTTAATTTAAAAACAAAACAAAACACATCCCTCAAAATGAAGACACTTCCCCCTCAGAACTGGACTTCAAAAACTACCCCCCCACACCAAGAGCTACCATTATAACTAACTGTCTCATTTCTCCAATAAGGGAATTTAACATAGTCTTTAATACCACCTGGAACACTATGAGAAATAACTTTTCCTTTTAAAGGCCTTGATAAAACCAATGGGAAAGGTAACAAGAAAGTGTTAAAAAAAGATTAATTTTCTAAGTGTAAATACTTTAACTGATTCTGATCTTTTTCTATATTTATTAAAAAGTTAAAATGTATTTTATGGTGGCTGCACACAATGGAAATAGGCCAGATATAATGCTACACACACTCCGGACCACACTTAGGTGTTTAATTCTGCATCAGTAAAACAAGAGTTCTCCAACAAGATTCTCTCTCCATTTATAAGTACAATGGGCATTCTATGCCTGTGTATTCTTATGACAATAAAATACTTGAAGACAGCACAGAGAACATCTCCTAATTCAAAATCTCTGTGATTATTATTTTTAAAAGGGCGTTTTCAGAAAAATTTGGCTATTTTATTTCTTTATTCTGGGGTGGGGGAGAGGAGAAACTATTTTCAGGATCTTGTCCCAACTTCCTCCACCTAACTCTCTGACCTCAGTTCCACGCACTAGCCCTCAACACTTCCAAATTTTATGCCCACTGCTCAGCTATGATGAGCATCACTTTTTCATTTGTGTTGCCTCCACCTGTTGGAAGATGGCACTTGCATTTCCTCCCAACAAGCCACTCTGCAATTTTCCCCCTTCACAATTTTGCTTCAAAACTCCTTGTGTCAGAAAACGTGTAGACACAATCATTCTTCATTCTTGCATCCTCCCCTTTTTCTCTGTGTGACGGTACATGCTATCACAAACTTTTGCCATTACAAAGCACTCTGATATTTTGCAGCAAAGATGCTACATAAATACACTGCAGGAAAAATATGCTGAACACAGCTTCCCTGTGTAAAAATAGAAAGTCAGAAGACAGCTGTAGCAAAACAAGAGCACATAGAGCTTTCTGAGACAAATAACCTGATGGCCTGGCTTCACATTCAAGATTTGTTTAAAATTCTACCGAGTTACTGATCAGAGCTCAAAGGCACAGTAAGGATTATTGTTCAACTGACTGGATCGCTATACCTGGATTTTTATTCTCAAATATCATATTGCAAAGAAAAGAGAAATAACAAGAGCTTTATGTTCACATTCCCCCCTTCTCTGCTTAGTAAAATATTTGTTTTCCTTTAGTTTCATATCAAATTACACATGGTGAGGCCCAGGCTTTGGGAAACCCATTCAAAGCAGAGGAAAAGAGAAGAGTCACAGCTAATTAATGTAGGTATTCTATTGATATGTTCCAGTGTAGTTTAACCATTATGTTTAAAAGCAACTCAGACAATATACAAAGATGTTTCTCTTAAGCATATGCATGTGCATTAAATGTAAAAAGACAACTCTCATTGCGGTTGTTAAAAATATGGCAATGCCCTAGTGGCAGTTTATTACCTACGTATTTTTTTTTTTCTATTTCTTTCCAACATCAGTGCAGAGTTTGCCATGGATTTTTAAGCAGTTGTCAGGGTGAATCATAGTGAATCATGAATCAAAACGATTACAGGCTGCAATGAATGGATTTTTTTTGAGGGGGGTCCCTTAGGAAACATTTAACATGTCAATGCTCCCCTCTGTGTATCAATCATAAAACAAGTTAGGTAGAACTTGTAGGGCTTTGCGTTGGTTTAAATCACTTTAATTTGCGGAAACACACTTATCTAATCAAACGCGTTTGGGTTGAGTGAATTGTGTGATATGTGGTCAACCTTTCAGCAACTTTTCTGTTTCAAACCAGACTTCACTTTAGGATTACACAGGAGTGCCAATGACATTGTGTCAGTGGGTAATCAATGGAACTGGGCATTATGATTTGACAGTGGCAATACTGAAAAGATGTGTTCTGGCTTAGCCTCCAAAGACACTCTTTTCTAGTCAGTGGGCCAAATATATCCCTGGTACATCTTCCTTTATGTTAATACACCAAGTGGTAGTGACTCCATTCGTTCAGCAGAGTTAACCAAAGATGAATTTGGCCCAAAACACTGAGAGTTACTCTTTCTTCTCCATCCCAATCTGCAGGAGAAGGGGTCATAGAGAGCTTCTCTTTGCTATTTGGAAAGTAGACTCAAAGCTTCTGCAGCACACATCCTCCTTATGGAGATGCTCTTCATCCAGTCCTGGGTCTATGTGGAAGAGAGGAGAGAGCTGGGGAGGAGGAAGAAAGCCAGGGGAAGAGTGAGTGGGGTGGGCGCAGGGCTTAGGATGGGGAAAGGTTCTCTCCCTCTGGCCTTATGGAAATTAGCTGGAAAAAGTTAATATAGCCTTAAGGGCAGGCAGCATAACTTTACTACTATCCAAGCAATTTTTCCAAATCTGGCCATGAACTTACTCCTCAGGTACACAACAAATTGCAAGTTTCAATGTCCACTCATTGTTGGGTAATTTGTGTGCATTTGCAGTGAAGAGAAGAAAAGGGTGGTGGTGGTGGGGGAAAGATATGGTTTAATTATACAGTACTGGGAAAGTGAGGGGTTTAGCCCCTCAAATTAAAAAATGGCTGAATATATTTTGCACTGTCTTTGGGAAGTGAATAAGCATAGAAAACTTTAGACAAAAGGATTTATGTAAGTTTACCACCTTGACCATGTTGCTGGCTGTCAAACAAATGGCATTATTTGTGGATTTTGTTCTGGGAGCTTTAGAGGTGTTATTGAAAATACTTTATTCCCCTAGTTAGTAGTCTGGTAGGGTAACAGAAGGCTGCATCTTTAATGCTCTGTCAATTTTTGGGTGAGCATTAAAAAAAATGTGATGTTTGACATAGTACAGGAAAAAATTAATTCTTTAGACTGCCAATTGCCCAAGTTTAGTTAAAGGACAAATGAATTATTTGAACAAAATTCAGCAGATTTAGGAAATCTTCTATAAAATCTTCCTATTATGCAAATGAAGGTTTCACCTAATCAAATACAGACACTGCATGTGGTAAAATACTTTCTCTTCAAATTTTAACATTGCTGGTAACCAAACCTTGAACAGTATTTAGGACTTAGGTGCTGCCCTTATGATTCCGATTAATGATCTATCAAGACCAGTATCCTGTCCCTGACAATAGCCAGCCGCAGGTCCTTCAGATAAAGGTGCAAGAAACTGTAACGAACCTTTTTTTTACTCCTTGATTAAATAGTTTAATTTTCCATACAAAAGTTAGTATTTGAAATGGTAAAGCAAACCTCAGCAGGTTCTTATTGTCATTCCCATTATTACTGCAGAAATGGAGTAGAATCTGCTAGTATCCCCTAGATGTACCATATGGACAACATAAGTGGTTTGAGCCAGCTCAATGATTCCATTTCCCGCATGTTTAGTGGAGCCAGTTCTGGGCACAGCGACTTAATATCTTGCTGATTCTGGGCTCTCTCTCAACAGCTGCTGCTGGCGTGTACATTTGAGAGACTGGGTTTTTACAGTAGGCTTTATCATTTTTACAGTATTTTAAAGACAAAATTATAGTTTTTTAAAATAAAATATTACATTTTATTACATGATAGAATCTTTAACACAGAGTCTCTGACCCAGCAAGAAAGTCAGTAACTAACAATAAAAATTACTTGGCATCTTTCCCCTGGTATTCCTTAGTTTACTGTTCATAAAGGATGAAGCTATCATCATAATCCTTTGGTTCAAAAAAAAGTGCTCTCCTTATAACCATGTTGTTCTGTTTCTTTCCTATTAACATTATATTGGAAATTGCCATCTCATTTGCTTATATGCATTTTAATATCAAGTTTAACTACTTATATCCTGCTTCTTCACTATAATTTCCACAAGTGCAATGAGAAGTACAAACTCATTATGACAACCCATTAAAAGTTCAACTATGTTCGTACTGCTTAACAAAATGTTCTCACTAAACCAGGAAATTATAAAAACAGCAGATAACCCCTGACTTTTAACATCCTAGAAAAATAAACATGGATTTAAATCACAGCTGCGTGAACTCAACCTAGTTTTGAAAGCCCAAATAGTTCAAGTTTACAAAACATTGAACTCTGTGAGCTTCTGTCATTCCAGAGAAGAACCAATATAACAACTCCTTTTAGATTTTACTTATATCAGCCATGAAACATTACATTTCATAGATAACGAGTCTGGGAGGTGCAACAGGGGTGCCTAATTAACCTGAGGCCTTAGAGTTACAATACCTATCAAAGTGCTCAACTGCGCAACTGAAAGTTGAATTTCCCTATGGGCAGATGAAAGATGAGATCGGATCATAGGCAGAGAAACTTGCAGGAGTCAGTGCAACACTGAAAAAAGGAGCAGAAACTCCTTTCTGTGTAGGAAAGACAAATCAGAAGCAGTAGGAGCTGGAGCAGACTCAGGCTCCTCACTCTCTGGTCTAGGGGTAAGGGCAGAGGAAGAATGGGAGTGGAGCCTTATAGACTGTTCCCTGTAAGGTTGCTTTACAATATTATGTTATGGGTTTTTCTTGAAAGATGGAGGAAAGGAGTTTGGCGGGGGCTCATCCCCCTCTGGGGCTGTGGGGAGCCACACTGCCTCGTTACTTTGGTCAGGTGTGCTGGGGAATTAGCTTGGCTGTGTGGCTAGGGTGATCAGATGGCAGGGGCTAGGGTGATCAGATGGGATGAAGAAAATATCAGGACACATGGCGGGGACGGGAGTCCCGCCGGCGGAGGGGAAAAAAAACAACCACCAGGAGGGCTAAATCGGGTTTCATAAATTGTATGGAGGGCCGGTTAGGGAACGGGGTTGTGGCCTCCCCCCCACCCCCGGGACTCCTGCCTCATCCAACCTCTTCTGTTCCCTGACGGCCCCTCTGGGATCCCTGCCCCATCCAACCTCCCCTGTTCCCTGACGGCCCCTCTGGGATCCCTGCCCTATCCACACATCCCTGCTCCCTGTCTCCTGACCACCCCCGGACCCCCACCGCCCCATCCAACCCCCCCCTTCCTGACAGCCCCCCCAGGACCCCTGCCCCATCCAACCTCCCTCCTTCCTGACTGCCCACAGGTCCCCTGCCCCCATTCAACCGCACATTTCCCTCCCCAACCACCATCCATACCCTGCTCCCAACCACCACCCCAAACTCCCCTGCCCTCTATCCAATCCCCCCTGCTCCCTGCCCCCTTAGTGCACCGATGGCGCTACAGCCACTGCCGCTGCCACCACCACACAGCTCAGAGCACTGGGTCAGGTCAGGCTCTGCAGCTGCGCTGCCCCAGGAGCTCACAGCCCTGCTGCCCAGAGCATTGAGCTGATGGCGAAGCGAGCAATGCTGAGGCTGCAGGGGAGGGGCTGGGGGCGAGCCTCCTGAGCCAGGAGCTTGGGGGCTGGGCAGGATGGTCCCGCGGGCCACGTCATAGTTTGCCTACCCCTGTGCTAGATGCACTTCTCCCTGGAGCAGACGGGAAGTATTGGATCTCCTGGGCCTGTGGGGAGAAGAGGCTGTGCAAGCACAGCTATGGACCAGCCACAGAAATGTGGACATCTATAAACATATTGGATGGGGATACAGGCAAATGGGTACAGACTGGGATCAGCAGGAGTGCTGTGTGACAGCAAAGGAACTGCAAGAGGTTGCCCTGTAAATCTGCTGCGTTTACAACATGCGCCATACCATACTTGGCAGAGATCTCACAAGCACCACAAAGGCCACCATGAACCAATTGAAGGAGCCAAAGACAGAGATCCCTGCTATGAACAGTGTGGGGGAGGAGATGGGAGATATGGAGGGTGGCTTCAGCCATGTCAGGAGCCAGAATCTGTTCAAGATTCTGCCACAGTGTAACCAGCCTTGCCAGCTGAGCATGGATGACTCCGATGAAGGGGAAGGGAGATCAAGTAAGCGTATGCATGCAGTTTTCCTTACAATGTTTAAGTTGTAAGGGTGCCTTGCCCGTTCCCAATTAACACACCACAGAAATCGACTTTTGCTTGTTTTACTCATACAAAACGAGGTGGAGATACAACAAACAGAGGTTGACCTGGCATCTGAATTTTATTCCCTTGTTGGGTTAGGTAGGAGGGCCATGAGAAGCAGTTTATCTACATAGGGTTGTCCCTTTTAGGATGACAAGATGTCCCAATTTTATAGGGACAGTCCTGATTTGGGGGTCTCTCTCTTATATAGGCTTCTATTACCCCCAGCCCCAGTCCTGATTTTTCACAGTTGCTGTCTGGTCACCCTAGTCCCTTTTATCCTCCTGAGAGATATGGATGAAAAACCTCCATGGAAATACTCTGGGAGAGGGTTGCAAAGGTTTCTAGAGATGGCTGCCTTATTTCTTCCTTTGCCGTGGGACATTATTGCACGGTACTCTGCAGTGAGTTTGGCTGACCCCGTTGCAGTCAACAAGCTACTGGCATTTGGGCCTGGCAGCGTCGAGACAGTAGTAGCAGCTGTGTGCTCTGTGCCTATGTTACCCTCAGGAGTGAGATATCAGCTAAACCCACCACTGCTTGTGGAAACAGTGCCAATATTCAGTACCACTGCCCTGAACTTGTACCCATGAATAAGGATCAACCTCATCCCACCCTACCCTATACTCATCTGTGAAGAAGGGAAGGAGTTTTGAAACGTCTCTTTCCTTTTCCATTGCGACTGTGAATCCAGTTGTACCTCTGTCTCTTCTTATCAGCAACATTTGACATGGTAGCCTAAATGAGTGCCCTCTCCCCACTGGCAGACTACCTGACTCTGATGAGAAGAAAGAAAGAAGAGTAGGGAAGACATGCTCACCAAGATCCTGCAAGGCAGTGCTGCATCCAGCTGCGAACAAAAGGCTTGGAGGGCCAATATGACTGATAGCACGGAGAAGGAAAGAGAGAACAGGAGCAAGGACAAGGAGTCCCAGCAGAACAAGGGGAGAGAAATGCATCAGGACATAATGGGGCTTCTCAGGCAGTAATTGAAATGCTCCAGACCATGGTTGACCTAGGTCCAGGAATCCCAGACTCTCCACCCTTAGCAGTCCTTGGAGAACTCTCTAGTCACTGCTCCACACCCGTGTTCCCGCTAGTTTTCCCCACCCATGTGTGGAATGAATTTTGATATGTGCATCAATATGGAGGTGATGTGTCACTCATCACCTTCAAATTGGTGCACATAACAAAATTCATGGGGTGGTGCCGAGGGGTTTGGAGTGTGGGAGGGGGGTCAGGGCTTGGGCAGAGAGTTGGGGTGCAGGGGTGTCAGGAATCTGTCTGGGCTCAGGGATGTGGGGCTCAGGACTGGGGCAGAGGGCTGGGGTGCACGGGTGTCAGCTCTGGGGCAGGGCCAGAGATGAGGGGCTCAGGGCTGGGGCAGAGAGTTGGAGTGCAGGGGGTGAGGGCTCTGGGGTGAGGCCAGGGATGAGGGATTTGGGGTGCAGGAGGGTGCTAAGGGCATACGGCCCAGCTCTCTTCCCCTGCAGCAGCATCACCTGGGCTAGCGGGCGAGAAGCACCTCTACACACTGCAGCAGCTCTGGGGTTGGAGCTGCAGGATAGGTGCCCCTCCCCAAGAGCCAACAGTTCCGGGTCATGTCGCCTCGGCCTCACCTTGGTTAGGGCTGCTCTGGCTGCACTGCCCCAGTAGGTCTGGGCAACCCATCTGTGGCTGGATCGGGCCACTCTGGCCGTGCTTGGGGCTGGCCTGGGCCATGTTGCAGCAGAGCTGGGGACAGGGGAGAAGTGCCCTGGCCGTGGCAAGCTGGGGGCCAGGCTAGGTGGGAACCAGGGGAGGGGCGCCCCTCTCTCAGCCATGGCAGGTCCATGGGCTAGTTCCTTGAGTGCCTGCACAGCCCGAAATAAGCTGCTGCATGGCCACACAACTTACAGGAAACTTAGCTCCTTATATCCCCCAACATACCATGTGGTATCATGGGCTGCATCCTTACCCCTACCACTCCACATTGGGAAATAGCAAGGAAAACCACAGCGTCACACACACTGACCTGTGAGAACTATGCCTGGTGTATGTGCAGCCATAACAGGCTACATTTGTGCACTGAAATGGACAGAAATGTGCTGCCTTTCCAATTTTAAAGTTCCACTCTGTTAATTTATATGTTAAAAAATTGTATAACATTGCCTGCAGTTCTCTGCAAATTGTTTTTCTGCACTGTTTTTCCCATTCAAATTTCTATTTTTGGAAAATACAGCTATTGTTATTAGTTCACAATATGTTTCAGAACGCACTGTGGTATTCAAAGCACAGTACTTGAAAATGTACAGCAAGCACCACATAATCCATATATTCAGAAAAATACCCAGTTGTATTTATAAACGTCCTGCAAGCACTACACAATTCTTTGCAGCACCCAAAGCTCTGGGTCCAGAGCACAGTCCAGCACAGAACAATACTGTGGCTGACTGCTAGAGTTCTCTTTCAAAGTCTCCCTCAACTACAGAGCTCCATGTTCAGGTACTGTAATGGAATTGTGTCTGCCTGTTCAAAGTCAGCACAGTCGCTCCCCCTCTGACCTCCACCCTAGTGGCAGATTTTCCTTCCTTATATCACAGATATTATGCCAGACACAACAGGCAGCTATAACCATTGGGATATTTTTCATACTGGGATCCAGTTTAGTGAGTAACAAGCACTAGCATCCCTTCAATCTATCAAAAGCACATTCAGCTGTCATTCTGCATCTGCTGTGCTGGTAGTTGAATCTTTCCTTGGCACTGTCAAAGTGGCCAGTGTATGGCTTTATCAGCTAGGGGAGCAGGGCATAGGCTGGGCTCCCCAGAATCACTATGGTTATTTCAATATCACCCATAGAATCAGCTGGGAAAGTCCTGGCTTGCAGCTTTCTGAAGTCTTGTGTTCTTAAAGATTCAAGCATCATTCATCTTCCCTGATCAGCCCACACTGATGTCAATGAAGCATCCCTGATGACTCATTAATGCTTAAATAACCATAGAAAAGTAGCCTTTTCTGTTGATGTACTCTGTAGCAAGGTGGGCTGATGCCAAAATAGGGATATATACATATGTCATCTATTGCCTCACCACACTTTGGGAACCCCATTGCTGCAAATCCATCCAGTATGCCCTGCACTTTGTAGAGAGTCACAGTCCTGCATAGCGGGAGGTGATTAATGGCTCTGCATGACAATGACCTCCATTGTTGACCTTCCAACTCCAACATGATTTCCCGTGGACTGGTAGCCTGTTGCAACATTCCAGAGTGTGATTGACAGTGGAGAAGCAAATGGCAATGCAGCTCTTGTTCTGGTGTCCCTGTGCTGGACTGGGGCAAGCCTGGCACACAGATCCAGGATGTGGCCTTTTGCATCCAAATGTTCTCCTGTCACCATTTTATAATGCAATCCCAGCAGTCAGTACTCATTTCTCAGAGCCAGAAGCGGCCCTATGTCTGGAGCTGCTCTGTGAATACCCCGAACGAGTTTGAATTGTTTTTCACTATGTCCCTTAGCAAATGGTCCTTGAAATAGTCGTCATGTCCCTTCCTGAGAGTCTGCCAATACAGGAGATCAGTGTATCCTATATTGGCAATGTTCATGAGGTTAGTACAGAGCTCTGCAGGCTTCATGATTCTCTCAGAGAAGGTGGACACCAATAAGTGCCATGTGGGTTTGCGGGATTTAAAAAAATAATATATGAAAAGTTTGGGATATGGATAATATTATGGGATGGAGAAGGCTGCATGCTGGGAACTTGACTCCCAGCTCCCAGAGATCCCCTATCCCACAGCAAAAGTTTCCCAAAAGGTATTTTGCTGGACAGTGGCACTTGGTACACAGAGACACCTGCCCATGGTGCATTGCACGTTGCACCAACACAAGCACACTGAATGAGTATGCACAGCATTGACACAAGCAGTCAAACATACACATGCTTGAGTAATGTACACACTTTGGTGGCTGAATGCAGACTTAACTTACACTGACCAAAGTCTGTGGTATAGATATAGCAACTAATGTTGTTATGAGAACATAACTTTTTTCTATTTAAATTCACAGTCTTTGTCTTGCAGTGATGGAGGACTTCTCCATTTAAAATTTTTTGTATTTTAAAAAAACAAAAGAAAAATCCTTTCGCTTGTGCTCTCTCCCTCATTCCTCTTTGACCCTCCTTTCAGCTTCTGTCTCCTTAGTCCCTGGCCCCTCTTCCCGTGCTGTCTCCTGAAAATGCAGGAGCCAGTGCACGGTTAGGTGACACATTCTTAGCAAGTTAGTCCTTTAAGGGGAAAAATCTATTACTTACTTTATTAATTTGTTATAGGTTTCGATCCTTTTGCCATGAACCACTTTTCACTCCAGCAGCATAAGTGTTTAATAGGATAATTCATATCAATGGAGCTCTTCTTTACTGGTCATTTAATGACTGGCTACAATAATAAGCAACTGCAATGACATTTTTCTACTTGGTCATTAAATGAACAATAAAAACCTCCAGTGGACCCATTGTTGGCTAATTAGATTTCTTTCAGTGTTACGATTAGACAAAGACAAGATGCTGGCTGTGATCTTTTCAATGAGGCACAGTCTAAGTCACTGTTTAGAAGGACAAAGACATTTCTGCTTGTGTTGCTTTAATCAATGTCAGTCTTGCCAAAGGTCCGAATAAACTGTGGAAAAACAACAAAACCAAACCAGTCTCCAGTGGAAGTACTACATTTTTCCTGGATTTAGCTGAAATAACTAAAGGATTGAAGTTCTTTGTGGAAAACACACTGACCATACCAATGAACTGTAATTCTGTTGTTTATTTTTATCCGATTACAAATGCCACAAAAGGTGCTGTAAACATCTAGGAGTTAAAGGTTCCATCAGACACCATTAAAGTCTTTCTATAGTTGCTATCATAGCCAGTGAAGTATTTTTATTACAAGTGCTAGTAATGTACGCTGATGATCACTCTAGAACTCTCCTTTGTTTTGTAATCTATACACACCTTTAATGGAACAATTTACTGCCACTATAAATTCTTTTTCTATTCTACTCCCAGTTTAAATTCTGAGACTCAAGCTAGACTTTGAGAAAAGTCTTCAGATTGCAATCTATACGGTTTGATCTTGCCATTTATAGCACCCTTTACAGGGGCTTTACAACCATGGCATGCTCAATTTAATAGTAAAACACAAAATTGCTAAAAGAATAACCTATCATTTATTATTAAAATATATCTATTCAACATGACGGGTCATAATCAGCCCTAGTCTAAGCAGAAAACTCCATTGACTTCAGTGTAGCTACGCTGAGGCTGAGGAAAATTTAACTTTACATCTTCATAGTACAGTAAAAACACACAGCACTGCTATACTAGATAAATATTTTTATCCTCATTTTGCAAACAGGAAAACTAAGGCATAGGGGTTGAGTGACTTGCCCAAGGCCACACAGAGAATGGCGGCACAGCTAGGAATGTAACACAGGAATATCTGATTCCAAGGCACGTCTTGGACTCCATTCAGGTCCACATAAGCAGCAAAACACATGGGGCAGGAGGTCCCGGGTATGGAATGGCCCCGATCAGGAGACAGAGGTATGCATTCTCAAGTGCGGAGATGGAGGCAAGGAGCAAGCACTGCTGCTCCTCTAACAGGATCGGAGGAGAGAGTGAGAGAGAAGAGTGGCTAGAGCTTCTGCTATTTTCATAGAATGGAGGTGGGGCCACTGCTCCTTTAAGAATGGCAGAAGGAGTGAGAAGCAGAGGGTCATCCCAGAGGAACTGGGGTGCTCAGGAGGCTACCAGCAGCAGTGACGCTCTGCCCCCTAAAAGGACATGGTGGCATGCCAGAGAACAGAGTTGATTCTGATGGGGCAAGAATTGCTAGGAAGAACTGAGTAGAGAAGGAAGTGATTTATTCAGTTGATTTTGGTGAGGGATAAGAATGGACTGGGCCAGAGATCATTTCTGACAGAGTGAACAATTACCAATGTAGTAAAATAGGTGGATGTGGGGGTGTGGTTTTGGGAGAGTGACAGTGACAGTGCAGGCATTTTTCACTTGTGCAAGTGGATGCTGGGGAATTTATTCAAGTTCTGTTTTTACTCTTACCCAAAACCATATGAGCAGTGGACAGAAACAAGCTATGCCTCATCAGCAATGAAGAAACCCAACATCTGATCCTGCCAGATCCAACCCAGACAGTTTCGGGTTGCTTGCTGGCCCTCATTCCCCTTCAAAGAAAGTCCTAAGCACTGCCAAACAGCTGTTTGGGCGCGGGGGAAGCACTGGGGGGGAGGAAAGGGGAGGAGGCGGAGAAGAGAAAATTGTGCAATGCTCCCTTGTAAAGTCGGCCAAATGACGTTATAAGGGAGCATTGTACAACTTTAAATGAGTATGTTTCCTAATGGAGCAGTGACGTAACTTTGAAACAACATTAAGTGGGAGGATGTTAAGTGAGGAGTTACTGTACTGTCCCTACCAGCGCGTCTGTTGGTGTAACTTATGTCGCTCAGAGGAGTGTTTTGGTCACATCCCTGAGCAACATAAATTAGCTAGCTACTGTAGACATAGCCTAAGGTCTACTAACCAAACTAACAGAACAGTATACCCTATTCTATACAGAGAGCCAGATAAGAGAGTCTACCGCTTCAGAAAAAAAAACAACACAGCCACCACCAAAAACAGAATCCTTACATATAAGCCCATGCTGTATGCAATCCAGAAAGTTTAAAAGCTTGAGGTTATGAAAACTGACAAACATCCAAAAATACTAATGAAGATTGCATACTAAGGACACGGGAACTTTTGTGTGAGCTAGAAGGTATTTCCTGTGTAAAAGAACAAAGGTGATCCAACAGTTAGGAAGCCATTAACAAATTAGAGAACTCATTTAAACTGGCTGAAACACACTACGGTTACTGGTAGATTCTGATCTTCATTTCAAGCCATCCACTACTTAATTAGACAGCCATGCAACAAACAGGTTCACTGCCACAATCCCGGAACATTTATAATTAATGTCTGCTTCTCTCTCTCTCTGAGAGATGCTTCCTACCTGAGTAGAATTCAAAAGTTTGAGCATCGTATTCACTCAAAATAGGAAGATTAAAAACAAATAGGAACTGTGAATAAATATTGAAAGAAATCTATAGCTAGAGTGAGCTGTTTATAAAGAGATCATATATAAAAACTTATACTAACAAACAGGAAAACAAAAGAAAAAGACAAATATGCAAAGTCAGACATCAGGCAGAGGAAAACAGACATAATGACATTTCTAACTTCTAAAACAGCAAGGGAAGACAGAGCTCTCTCCTGTAAGTTCCTAAGCATCCTTCACTTCCACTGATTTGGTAAGAATTGAAGACTCAGCAGCATCACACAAAATCAAGCCCTAATTCAAGAACCCAGGGGTCTAACAATTCCAAATGGGACCTTTGGGCATTCCCAGATGATAAATATTTACCAATGCTATTATATAACAATTGTAAGTCAGCAATTTAAGTGAAAGTTATTCCCAGGCTCCCTAACAAGCTGGTTATAACATTACACACTTTTTCAGTCAGGAGCTGGATTGAATCAATTCGTGGTGGCTTGCCTAGCTGGCCCTTTTTCCCAGTGGTGGCCATCTTGTGCTCTAATATGTAAGTGTTCATTTAAAACATGAGTCTCTAGTCATTGTGGTCACAAAGACATTTTTCAAAGTGTGATCAGAATGTAAACTGATGCCATGAGACTGCACTACGTACTTTTGAGGGAATTCTAATTATGGCAGCACGTGGATGGAGCGTTGGTTGTGCACCAAGTTCAGAAGAGTACCACTATTCCCCACCTGCCTTTGTGCTTTCCTCAGGAGTGTTTATTCTTTATTACAGTTTTAGCATCCATATGCAGAAATACGACTTTAATCTTTATTTGTTGTTAACCAGTTAAAATTTTTTCCACAAAGCTATCAAGAAATTAAAATATCCAGATTTCTAATTACTATAAACCATTAAAGTCAGATTACTTGTACAAAACTCTAAAAGGTTATATGCACTGATGTGAACATGGAAATAATGAGAAACCGACACACTAGCGTTGATAAACGTAGAGGCAGTATTTAAAACTATTACCTAACTGGTGTAACCACCCCAAACTACGTGGCAGGGATGTTCCTGTGAGGATCTCAGCTGGCAGTGGCACCGTTAGCTCCAGTGGACTATAAATCTGAGGGGGAGTGTGAAGACTATGCCCCCGCTACAGGCATGCAAAAGTCCCTGACTGGAAGCCAGAGTCCTCAACTGCTCCCTTCTTCCACACTGGAGGGAAGGTAAATAAAAGATATAGGGAGCTACAAGCTGTACCATACATGGAAATGCAACTTCTCATCATGCAATGTGGTGCCCAGGACCAAATGCCCAGACAGCCCACTGGATTATAGGGAGATCAGTCGGGTCCTGTCCAACTCACCACTGCACTGTAACCTGCCAAAGTTGCAGGAACTGTAATTTAACCTCTCCCCCCTGCCCCAGAACCAAACCCAGACCTCCTGGATGCTGAATGGAAGGTGAAAGTGCCCACACAGCAGTTTGCCAGTTTTACCATGTGGGAAAAATCCCTTCCAGACCTCAGAACTGGAGATCTGACTAGTTCCAGCATCACTCGAGATCCAGTAACTAGGTTAAGAATGAGAAGGGCAGAACTGAAACAAGTTACTAACAATGTTTATTACACCACCAGGCAGCGAACTGTATCAACTAGCTTCATGCTCCCCTACCACCAACCAAGAGCCCCCAGCACCAGGAGAAAGAGAGAAGCAGCAGCCCCCACATGCTGTAGGCAAAGCGAGTGGGAGAGAGGTAAAGAAAAGGGGCACAGAGAAACACTGCCACAGCTGCTCCCAGTTGAATCTCTCCACTGCTTGCTCCCACCAAAGCCACAACCCAGCTAGTAGGGTGAGCAGTTGTGTTATTTGGCTTTTATGTTAGAAAAGCCTAAAAGCTTTGAATTTATTGTGGATTCTTGAAAAGAACAAGCAACCAAAAAAGAAAATTTATTCCTGACTGATTTTACCTTAGAAATATCAGTCTTGCCTTTCCCGTAAGAGTCCTTGGGTTACTCAGATGTGGATAACGGTAACTTCTCCCCTTTCAAATAAGGATAGAAAAGTGCCACAGCTTAAACAAAGAGAGCTTTTCTCCCAATTTTAACTAAATAGGTGTTAACAAAATAAAGGATCTGTTCCTCACATGGAAGCCAAGAGTAAAAGTGTCTTGTACCTTCTGAATAAAATTCACTGTACCTCTCAGTAGATCAAGTTTTATTTCATTGGTATCACTGACATCATTAGCCTGCTAGTTCTATGGTTGTCCATAGAATCCCCAAGAGCAGACAAGAATTGCATTTCAAATTTATTAAAAAAAAAAAAAAAAAAAAAAAAAAGTAGAGGAAAACAAAATGTTAGGCCTTGCCTATATGAAAATATGCCCAAGTTTAACTAAACTTAGTTTTTTAAATTGATTTAGTTAAACCAATGCAACTCCCCTATTATTATTGGCAAAACCGGACAGTCTCTACACAAAAGAATAAATGGACACAAATCAGACATCAAGAATTATAACATTCAAAAACCAGTTGGAGAACACTTCAGCCTCTCTGGTCACTCAATTACAGACCTCAAAATCGCAATAGCCCAACCAAAAAAACCTTCAAAAACAGACTCCAATGAGAAACTGCAGACTTGGAATTAATTTCAAACTTGACACCATTAAATTAGGTTTGAATAAAGACTGGGAGTGGATGGGTCATTACACAAAGTACAAACTATTTCCCCATGCTAATTTTCCCCTATTGTTACTCACACCTTCTTGTCAACTGTTGGAAATGGGCCACCCTGATTATCACTACAAAAGATTTTTGTTTTTTTTCCTCCTGCTGATAATAGCCCACCTTAACTGATTACTCTCGTTATAGTTAGTATGGCCACACCCATTTTTTCATGTCACATATGTATCTTCCTACTGCATTTTCCACTGCATGCATCCGATGAAGTGGATTTTAGCCCACAAAAGCTTATGCTCAAATAAATTTGTTAATCTCTCATAAGTGCTCCTCACTCTTTTTCCTATTATCAATGTAAACCAGGTTCAAATCAATTTAAGACAGTTTACATAAGGGTTTGCATAAGGTTAAACACACAGATTTAAAGATCAACTTTTGATATAGAAAGGTGCTAGAGCAGGGGTGGGCAAACTATGGCCTGCAGGCCACATCTGGCCTGCAGGACCGTCTTACCCAACCCTTGAGCTCCTGGCCCCGGAGGCTAGTCCCTGGCCCCTCCCCTGCTGTCACCCTTCCCCTGCAGCATCAGCTCGCTCCGCCACTGGTGCAATGCTCTGGGTGGCGGGGCTGTGAGCTCCTGAGGCAGTGCAACTGCAGAGCTCAGTCTGGCCCAGTGCTCTGTGCTGTGTGGGGTCGGCGTGGCCTGGCTCCAGCCGGGCGGTGTGGCTGAAGTGCTGCCAGCCACTGGTGCTCCAGGCAGGGGAGTTTGGGGTGCGGGGCAGGGGTGTGGATGGTGGTCAGGAGGAAAACGGGGGTTGAATGGGGCAGTGGGGGTCTGGGAGCAGTGAGGGGCCAGGGGTGTGTGGATTGGGCAGGGGTCCCAGAGGGGCTGTCAGGGAACAGGAGGTTTGGATGGGGCAGGAGTCCGGGGGCCGGGGCAGATAGGAGGTGGGGGCCAGGACACAACCCTCTCCCCTAAACTGGCCCTCCATACAATTTACAAAACCGATGCGGCCCTCAGGCCAAAAAGTTTGCCTGCTCCTGCCTTGGGGGCGGGGGGAGAAGCTTTCAGGTCTTTATAATACAGCATAAAGAAGAAATATTCGGCACAGACCACTCGTACCCCACACTTCTCACATCATCTTTAGTGACTTTACTCTCAGGATGAAATTCAGTAAAACATGTTCAGTTTTAATGATGCAGAAACACACCAAGTCACAAAAGCTAGAGATACAATTGAGGACAGAGCACTTTAAAAAAAAAAAAAAAAGAGATATGTACAATACTTTGAACATTTTTTTTTTTAAATGAGGGAGTTTGATTCCTGGATATTTTTTTGTGGATTTTTTCAAACTAAGCTATTTTTCTGGTCCTTCTATACATCAGACCGATTGGTTCAGTTGTGGGGCTAATTTAATCCTGTCTGCTTCTGGACAGCATAATTAAACAAACATGATTTACAAGTTAAAACAATGCCTGGTAAGAGGAAATAAAATGCAGTTAAAATTATCTGTTGATACCATGTCTGCTGAGCCCACTCTGTCCTGGTCTTCTAACAATACACTACTGAGCGGAGAAAGTAGGATTAGCGTCATAGACACAACTTCTCTGTATTTGATTTGTTCTGGAAGTTCTGATCCCATAGAAAGCTTGTGCTATTCTTTACAATAATAACACTTTGCACATCTACAGCAGCTGTAATGAGGGGGGTAAATATTATCCCCTCAGAGAGGAGAAATGACTTGCACAAAGTCACATAGTAAATCAATAGCACACCCACAAGCAGAACTTTGGTCTTCTGACTCTGTCCCATGCTCTAATCTCTAGGCCACATTCATCTAGACTCAGATTCATAGACTAACAGCAGAAGGGACCATCATGATCATCCAGTCTGACCGACTGCACATTGCAGACCACCTGTTCCTGTAACAGACCCTTAACCTCTGGCTGAGCTACTGAATTCCTCAAATCATTATTTAGACTTCAAGTTACAGACTCCACCATTTACTCCTAGTTTAAATCAGCAAGTGACCAATGCCCCATGATGCAGAGGAAGGCCAATAATAATAATAATAATAATAATAATAATTAGTCCAGGATTTCCACCATCTGACTTGGGAGAAAATTCCTTCCTGACCCCACATATAGTGATCCGTTAGATCCTGAGCCTATCAGCAAGATTCACCAGACACCTGGGAAAGAGTTCACCATAGTGCCTCAGAGCTCTCCCCATCCACTATTCCATCTCTGGACATTGTGGATATTGCTACTAGCAATCACAGATGGGCTACAATGGCATGTAGCCCATCATACCATCTCGTCCATAAACTTATCAGGCTCAGTCTTGAAGTCAGTTAGGTTTTTTTGCCCCCACTACTCCCCTTGGGAGGCTGTTCCAGAACTTCACTCCTCTGATAGTTAGAAACCTTCATCTAATTTCAAGCCTAAACTTGTTGATGGCCAGTTTATATCCATTTGTTCTTGTGACAAGATTGGCCCTTCGTTTTGCTACTACAGCACAGGCCAGAGCAGAGCACACAAGGCACTTGTTTTGTGTGCACTCCCATTTACTAATCACTTAAGAAACTGAAAAAGATGTTAGTTCTTACATTCACTTCCTGTAATCTCCCAGAAATATTTAGTTATGTTCCCTGGAAAGAGGCATACAACAGAAGCTGCATCATATATAAAAATGCTAAACTACTGCAGATAAAATTTGCAGATGACAGACAGATTGGCAAAGCAGTAAATAATGAGGAAGACAGGGCAGTCATATAGAGTGATCTAGACCTCTTGGGAAACTGGGTCCATTCAAACAAAATGAAATACAACTAAATGCAAAATTATTAAGGCTCTCGCGCAATTAAACAGATTAATAGACTAAACAATAATAGAATTAAATTAAACAGATTAAACAACCAACAATAGAATACCATTTATTTAAATATTTTTGGATATTTTCTACATTTTCAGATATATTGATTTCAGTTACAACACAGCATACAAAGTCTACAGTGCTGACTTTATATTTAAAGTATTTCCATTGCAAAAAAAAATAATTTTCTTCAATTCATCTGATGCAAGTTTTGCAGTGCAATCTCTGTCATGAAAGTTGAACTTACAAATGTAGAATTGTGTAAAAACAATGCATTCAAAAATAAAACAATGTAAAATTTTAGAGCCTGCAAGTCCAGTCAGTCTTACTTCTTGTTCAGTCAATCGCTCAGACATACAAGTTTGTTTGCATTTGCTGGAGATAATGCTGCTGGCTTCTTGTTTACAATGTCACCTGAAAGTTCAAACAGGTGTTCTCATGGCACTGTTGTAGCCAGCATCGCAAGACATTTATGTGCCAGATGTGCTAAAGAGTCATATGTCCCTTCAAGCACCATTACGGTGTATATGCGCTCATGTTGATGATTGGTTCTACTTGATAACAATCCAAAGCAGCGAGGACTGTTACATGTTCATTTTCATTATCTGAGTCAGATGCCACCATCAGAAGATTGATTTTCTTTTTTGGTGGTTTGGGTTCTGTAGTTTCCGCATCGGAATGTTGCTCTTTTAAGACTTTTGAAAGCATACTCCACACCTCATCCCTCTCAGATTTTGGTAGGCACTTCAGATTCTTAAACCTTGGGTCAAGTCCTGCAGCTATCTTTAGAAATCTCACATTGGTACCTTCTTTGCGTTTTGTCAAATCTGCAGTGAAAGTGTTCTTAAAATGAACAACGTGCTGGGTCATCATCCAAGACTGCTATAACACGAAATATGGCCGAATACAGGTAAAACAGAGCAGGGGACATACAATTCTCCCCCAAGGAGTTTGGTCACAAATATAATTCATGCATTTTTTTTTTAAAAACGAGTGTCATTAGCATGGAAGCATGTCCTCTGGAATGGTGGCCAAAGCATGAAGGGGCATATGAATGGTTAGCATATCTGGCACATAAATACCTTGCAATGCCAGCTACAAAAATGCCATGCAAATACCTGTTCTCACTTTCTGGTGACATTAAATAAGAACAAGGAAGAATTATCTTGTGTAAATGTAAATAAACTTGTTTGTCTTAGCGATTGGCCAAACAAGAAGTAGGACTGGGTGGACTTGCAGACTCTGAAGTTTTATATTGTTCTGTTTTTGAGTGCAGTTATGTAACAAAAAAAAATCAATCTACATTTGTAAATTGCACTTTCACTACAAAGATTGCACTATAGTACTTGTCTGAGGTGAACTGAAAAATACTATTTTATCATTTTTACAGTGTAAATATTTGTAATAAAAATAATATATTTTGATTTCAATTACAACATAGAATACAATATTTATGAAAACGTAAAAAAATATCCAAAATATTTAATAAATTTCAATTGGTATTCTATTATTAAACAGCTCAGTTAAAACCGCACTTAATCACAATTAATTTTGAGTTAATCGCATGAGTTAATTGCGATTAATTGACAGCCCTAAAAATTATACATATAGGAGGAAAGAATGAAGGCCATATCTACAGAATGGGAGTCTATATCCTGAAAAGCAATGACCGAAGTATTTAAGTGGTCATAATGAACCAAAAACTCAGCATTGCATTGAGAGCTCATGCTGTGCCAAGAAGGGCTAATACAATTTCCAGATTTTGCCTTTGTAGATGACACTGGTGAGACCAATACTGGAATACTGCATACAGAGCAGGCATCCATTTTAGAAAGGATGTTGAAAAACTGGAGATGGTGCAGAAGAAGAGCCACAAAGTCATCTGAGGGCTGGATACAAGCCTTTCACTGAGGGACAGAGCACTCAGTCTGTTTTGCCTATCCACAAGAAAACAGATTACAGTGTACAGATTACTCATTACAGTGTACAGTATTGTTATGGGAAGAAAATGCCAGGTTCTAAAGGGCTCTTTCATCTAGCAGAGAAAGGCATAACAAGAACCAATGGTTGGAAGCTGAAGCCAGACAATTTCAAATTAGAAATAAGGCACTTTTAAAACAAAAGAACAAAAAAGTGAGGGTGAAAAACCACCAGTACATACTACCAAGGGAAGAGATGGATTCCCCATCTCGTGGCCCCTTCAAATCAAAACTGAACACCTTTCTGGAAGATAGGCTTTAGCCTATCACAAGTTACTGAGTTCAGTACAGGGGAAAAAGCACAGGAGGGCAGACTACATGATCTAATGTTCCCTTCTAGCTTTAAAAATCTTATGTGTCCATGATTCATTAATTTTCACAATGTGCATCCTGACTCTTTTTTAAATCTGAAAACTAGGGATGATAATTCATTTTGCCCAATTTCAAACCCACTCACATACAATGGCACTGAAATTTGACTCAAACGTGCAAATGAATCTTTTTTTCACCCCTTAGGTGAAAAAAGGAGCAGTATTTTCGACAGCAGCAGTAACTTCCAGCTGGGATTCAATTTAACGTAACCCAGATTGGTGATACTTGGAAGCTAGCCTGCGAACAACAGTGCCAGAGAGAAACAGATATTGTTGGTATCAGCCTCACCAAAGAACCCCTTTAATATTCATTATAGTGCTTTCACCATAAGGACAAGACAAGGAGAGAGAATGATTGGAATGTAAAACTACAAACCACCTGTAGACAAGCCTCTCACCTCCAGAGCATCTCCAAGTGCTCAGATGCAGTGTTTCAGGATTTTTCTTTTCAGTTTAGCATCCTCATTAGCTGTTCTGGTTCCATAGCAATCTGTTTTTTCTGGCCTACCCCTCCTGCAAGGTCACTACTCAATGCATTCCTCCTCCAAGAGGGAAAAAAAAAGTTCAAAAATAGGAAAACTTCGAATTTAATTGCCGTCAAGCCCATCTCCCAATATCTATCTGGAACATGGAATTTTTTTCTCAAAACCCATGCACACCCTCTTGGTCTGGGGAAGAGATAAGGAAACCCAGGACTATTCTCACCTTTGGGTTACAGTCCAGGGACCCTATGGCAGATAAAGCGTGTTCCTTCGATCCCTCCGCCACTTTTGAGATGCACCTACCTGTATCCTGTTTGTCAATGTTTTCATCAGGTCTTCAGTGCTATCCCCATGTGCATCTATGGTTCCTCACAGCTTCTCCTTAGCCAGCTATGAAGGTGCTTTCTTGAGCACTGTTCCCAGTCCTTCTCTGAAGCAGCAGAGTTCTATTACAAGATGTTCTCTGTCTATCACCTTTAGAGAAGTCAGTATGTCCCTCCTCCAATCAGTTCTCCCTCAGCCCTTTTCCTGGAGCTGGGGGTTTGTGTTTCAGGCCTTTTGCCTTGGAATAGTCAGCTGCAAGACTTCTGCCAGCTCCCTTCATCTGAACATCCTTGCCAATTAACCTTCCAGTTTGGAGGCTTCAGCAGGTCAGCCTACTCCTGCAAGCATCTGCCCTTGTTCTGAGGGAAAATGCAGCCTTTATGCTGGCCTCTTTCTCCCAGTTCATCTCTGAACTGGTTGGGGAAAAAAGGAGCCTTGCATTGCGCACTCTGCCAGGCTCCAGATCCTAGGCTTTTAAAGAAACAGAGTCTACCTTTATTCCAACCACCACTTCTTCTTGGGTCCACTTCCTCTCTATCCCAATTGCTTCATAGGTCCTTGTATATCTTTCCTTGGCCTTAAAGGGCCATGTCAAATGGCAGGGTGGACTGACCAATAGACAACTGCCCTTAAGGGCAGGCCACCCTTTCCCCCAGCCTGAAAGGAAAAAACCCACTACAGATTAAAATAGAAGAGAAAATGTTGCAGACTTGAACCCAGAAAATAGTTGGTATCGATTACAAAACCTCACACTCCACAGTGTACACTCATCCCTAATTACCAGGGCCATAATTTTTTTAATATGCAATCTTCTCAAGAAAATTAAACATAGTATATGAATATCTATACCTCTCAGAAAAAAATATTTGTACTTCTGTAGAGACAATGTTCATCTCCACTGATTTTTATATTTATATTATATTTTTATATAAACAAAAGCACCTTTTTGAATGCTTTTCTGTACTCCACAGAACAACAAGATTTTGTTCTGGGCTTTCATACTTCTTAAATCTGTGCAGATACATCATAGCTATATAAAAACCTACTATGACAGATAAATTGATGGCAAAATAGTAGCATTATGCACTACAATGACCATCCGTAACCATTCAAATTCAAACATACAATTTCTGGGGTTGGGGACCGGGACTGGGACATGGATTTCCATTCAGAATTGATATGTTCTCTATGGGTCTGATCCCACTCCCACTGAAATAAACATTAAAACTCCCATTGACTTAAATGGTGCAGAATCATGCCCTAACCTCTAAGGTCATAAATTTAATACCTGAGGGTCTAGTAGTAGGCACCTACATCCATATTTAAGTACACAAAAGTGACCTAGTTTTCAGAAGTGCTAAGCACCCACATTTTTACATGAAGTTGAAGGGAGGGGAAGACACCTAGCACATAATGAAACCAGGCCACTCTTATTTAGGAGAGTAAGCTTCGATACCAAATTTTAAAATTTTGGCTTACAGGCCTTCTTTTCTCACGACGGATATCAGTAATTCCCACTCATTTATATGGGAGTTACACACACCTTGTGGCAGAAGAATAGGGCTCCAAATGTCCTGGCAGGTGTAAGAGCTAAACATGGTTTTAAACAATTACATGTCCCAGTGTTTTAAGAGATGTAATGCCTAACAAAGCAGAACTGTACACTTCATGGAGCACCTTTAAAAACTCAGTGTCCACATGAACCACTGCCACAAATATATACCGAATGATGCAACTCCACACTCTTAATTCACAGTTACAATTGTTCCCAATGACTTGTTCTGAGGGACCTTTCCCCTCCAGAGAAACAAGAAATTCACTTCGCGTCTGCAAAGTGCATTTGCCACTGCCAAATATTTGTTGGCATGGTATTATGCAGTGGTGTTGTAGCCGTGTCAGTCCCAAGATATTAGAGTGACAAGGTGGGTGAGGTCACATCTTCTATTGGTCCAACTTCTGGGCATGGTACTGTAACTCTGGTGTTCCTTTCAAACATAATGTTTCTCTTTTCTTTAAACAAACAACAACAAAAAAAGGTAGTCTTATTGTTACCTCTACAGGCTTTTATGGCTGTGATCTATGTGTGACATTCTGTACCTTGGGGGAGCATCCTGTAACCCCCCACATTCCTCCTCATCTGTATATAATTGTGATATTACATATAAAGCATGCCTTGTAATGCATCAGGGGAAAGGTTATAATCTGCTGAAAGTCATTTCTCTATCCATATATGTGTATTGTTAATGCACGTGAGGTTATGAGAATTGTGCTGTATGGTGGTCACTAAAGCATGCTGTAAGTTGGGGAATCAGCCAGTTATTAGCTCCCCAGAAGCAACAGCAAGTAACTGACACCTGGGCGGGGTATGAAACAGCCCATCAACAGCCATTGTCAAGCAAGGGAGCTACAATGCAATGACTCACCTGCATGAGGCCACACCAGGGGAACTGTAACCTTGCTTGGAGAGACTTAGCAATGCCCCATAGATATGTCTGGACTTGTTTTCATACTAAAATTTGTGCAGAGCTTAGATACATCACAGCTATATAAAAACCTACTACGACAGATAAATTGACGGCAAAATGGACTGAGGGTGTAAAACAGAGAGAGTGGACACATACTGGGCCCTTCTCCTGATCCCACCTACACTGCAAGGAACTAAGACACTGAGAGGAAGACAAGACTCCAACAAAAGAGATTGTTCCTTAAACTTGAGCCAAACCCGTGTATTAAGGGCTGCAGTATTCAGCCGGATGAGAAAAACTGTTTAATCTAGATGTTGCCCAGTCTAATATGGTTGAGAGTTTAGACTGCGTAGTTATATTTTATTTCTTTCGGTAACTAACTCTGAGTTTTTGCCTATTACTTAATATCACTTAAAATCTATCTTTTATAGTCAATACATTTGTTTAATTGTTTATCTTTACCAGCAAGTTGGTATGAAGTGTGGCGCAAATCTGCTCAGAGTACAAAGGCTAGTGTATATCCACTTTCCATTGCTGAAGTGGTGAACCAATTGATAAAGTAGATGATATATTCCTGAGGTACAGGGCTGGGAGGGGAGAGAAATTTTGGCCGGTGCCTTTCTCTGTGTGATTCATGAGTGGCTGTGGGAGCCACTGGGAGCATTCATGCAACATAGCGTGGGGCTCCACCTGCTGTTGTGCTGAGTGATCACAACACCTGGAGGGGTTTGCGGCTGGTAACTAGCAAGGCATTGCAAGAGACAGCCCAGGGTGGAGAGAGTTAAGGGAGCACAGAGGTCCCACAGTCCCAGGCCGCATGCTGGGGGGGGGATCCCGTCACAGTATGTTTCATGACTGAAAGAAAATTAATGTATTCTCTGCACCATTAAGATTATGTACAATGCTTCTAAGCCTTTCAAACACTTGGATTGGAAATGCAGATTATAGAAAACACAATCTAACTTGAGTTATTGCTCTTTTTACACTAAGAATTTCAGAATAGCTATACATGACTAAGTTTGTGTTAGTATATAATAATGCTAAATTAAGATGTTATGACATCACATAAAAAGAAAGAAGAACTATTTATAGCAGCAAGCGACCAGAATAAACCTCTTTTAGTGCAAATGGCAGGCAAATTACTTTATGTCATTTAAGGCATTTTCAGCTTCCTTGAAAATGTGTTTTGTATATTTCTCCTAACACTGTCTACATTCAAATGCTCCTGAGGCTATCCTCATTTTTGTCTAAATGTTCTTAGAGATTTAAATAAAACCAAATAAAAAAAGCAAACACAAGACCACCACCTTGCTAGACCCTCCCATGAGGAGGTGCCCTGGATTAACAGGCAACTAACACTTGTTACCTTTTGATTACCCTGCTTTCATGAAAACAGTCAGCTGTGTGACTTGGTTCAATTACACACACTGAAGATATATTCATTATCCAGTATTCAATGGATAGAGGGCTTCTGGAAGAAGGTATATGCTCCCTTCTTTGTCCATTCAGTAAGATAAAATAAAGACCTGGGGATCATTGTGCAATATCAATGTAACACAGACACGCCTTAAATACACAAACATTCTGAGCCTGTCAAACCCTTGAGGTTCTTTTACTGTTGAAGAGCTAATGCTCAAAAATATGGTGCCAAGACCTTTTATGACAGTAATAATGTTTTTTTCTGTTACTTAAAGCAGAACAAAGAAACTGATCTACTGTCAAAGAGACTGAGGGAGACAAGGACGGGGGAAAACAGAGAAGGTGATGAAAAAGGAGAGCACGCCTGCATGTGTTATAGCAGTAATGGATTTCCATTCAAACTTGATCTGCCTGCTCCATATTCTCTCATTGTCCTGGAAGTACACGTGCCAAATAACTTTATATTTCAGGGTATTTATTGCTGCTGACTTTAACAAAATGCTATTTATTTCAAGCCATAGAAGCCTACTGTTGCTGCTTTACCTTGATTCCAAATCAGCAAAGCACAATCACTGAGTATAGGAAGTTTCCATTTAAATAATAAAATATAACAAAAGTAAATAATAAATACTTAGTACTGGTTTGTAAACAATTATTCTGTACAACATCCCTGTGTGATAAGTATTATTGGGCCAAACATTCTCCTTGTGTAATACAACTGGCTTCAATGGCCCAAACTCTCTGCTGGTGTGACTCAAACTTTAAGGCCAGAAGGGACCATCAAAATCATCAAGTCTGACCTCTTGCACCTTGCACGCCATCAGCATCAAGACACATGCATGAGGCCACCCCTGCCAGTCTAGAAGCTTACATAGCTGCCTGGAAGCTGGCTACCCTAGACTGCTACAGGTCTCTTGCAAACCAGATTGGTGTTGGAAAGTTGACTTTGAGGAAAGTGGTGGTGGAGGTTTCTGGGGCAGTCAGGTGTGTGGTTTACCCCAAAGTGGCAAGCGTAGAAGTAGCTGAAGCAACTGCTGGCTTTGAGAGAATGGGGTTTCCAAACTCTGCTGAGCCACTGATGGGACTCACGGGCCCATAGATCACCCTCCTCAAAGAGCCCATAAACTGCAAAGGGTACTACTGCATTGTTATGTAGGCTCTTGTGTTTACAGACCCATTTTGATTAAAATGTCATCAATACTGTCTGCATTACTGTGGCTTGCTGTGCTCTTCACAATCTTTGTGAAGCCAGAGGTGAGCCATTTCCCCTTGTATGGACCTATGATGGTGAGGGGCCACTGAATCAGAACCCTCAGCCAGAAAGTGCACCTACCACTGGATGCACCCAGGGCAACAGAAGTCAGGGATGCTTTGTGCTCCCATATTATGGGCTTGCCTGGGCCAACGGAAGAGCGGGAAATAGTACCTCTAGGAATGCTTGGGTGTGTGTGTGTGGGGGGGGGGTGGTACAGGGGCTCATTAATTATTGGGGGCTCACTGCTTGGGGAGGAGGGTGGAATTTTAGTACCATACAATGTATGTATGAATGACATTAATTCATTCACTCAAACTTTAAGGTCAGAAGGGACAACCAGGATCATCTAGTCCAGGGGTAGGCAACCTATGACGTGTGTGCTGAAGGCGGCACGCGAGCTCATTTTCAGCGGCACTCACACTGCCCGGGTCCTGGCCACCGGTCCAGGGGTCTCTGCATTTTAATTTCATTTTAAATGAAGCTTCTTCAACATATTTAAAACCATATTTACTTTACATACGACAATGGTTTAGTTATATATTATAGACTTCTAGAAACAGACCTTCTAAAAATGTTAAAATGTATTACCGACACGCGAAACCTTAAATCAGAGTGAATAAATGAAGACTCGGCACAGCACTTCTGAAAGGTTGCCGACCCCTGATCTAGTCTGACCTCCTGCACATTGCAGGCCACAGAACCTCGCCCATCAACTCCTTTTAATAAACCTATAACTTCTAGCTGAATTACCTATGAAATGGGGAAGGAGGGTTATTCATAGTATGGATTGATCTAAGGAAGTGACTGAAGTATGACTTGCTAAATAACTATATTGAGGGATAGTCTTTGCATACTAATTCCTAATTGTCCCTGATGTCCCCTTTATTATTTTGAATATATATCTTATGATGCGAAGCAGTGATAGAAAAAGTTTATTTAATAAAGAAAGCTTATTTATAAACATGTATTAGAATAGAACAACATTCACCAATTCCCAGGCAGGATAGGTGCCAGTACCATGCCAAAACATGGGTAACACAACTTTACCGAAAAAATAAATAAAAACAAAATGCATGAACGAGTGCAAACAGTGAAACCACATATAATACAGAAATGCCCTACCATGGCACATCCCCTGGCCACCTGTTCTCCTTTCCCTGTTTGCCATATAAGTGGCACCGGGGGAGGGAGGTGGAAGCATCCACAGGGGAAGGGATCAATATGGAGGGCTGAATGGGTAAGGCTGCCCTGCCCAGCCACTCCTGGGGCCCAACTGCAGGTACCACCCAGCCATGAAGTCTTCCAAGCTGCTCCTGGACTGCAGCATGGGGTGCTGCACAGGGGACTCAGGCCAAAGTGCGGGGGATGCAGCAGAAGCCAGTACTCTTACTGATATGAATCACTCAAACAGCTCTTTCTGCCGAGCTCTGTCCTACTCCCTTAGCTGCCATTCCTGTTCCAGGAACTGTGAAGCAAGTGCCTGCTCTCATGTCGAAACCGCGTCCTCACGCTTTGCAGCCAGCCTCAGCCTTTCCTCTTGCCTTATGACATGCCTCTCCTCTAGCCACAAATCCCTCTGTCTTTGGTCTTGGACTTGCTTCTTGGTCCTCTCCAGAACTTCAACCATAAGCTCATAACAGAAACATTTCCTCTCAGAACGATCCATGAAAGTACATTGGCCCAAGCTTCTGCTGTGGTGGGGGTGAGCTGTCGAGATACTGCAGCCAGCAGAGGCCAAGGGGCCTGGCGCAGGATAAGACATAGAAGGTTATTAGCTCACTGCTGGAGCACAGAAAAAATTCTTGTGGAATTTCAAGGACATAAAATGATACTTTTCAAGCTGAACTTCTGTGATCAGAAGTATCATTCTCACAATATACTGAAGCTCCTTGGACACAGCCCGGTTAATCACTGCGAAAGAACTGATGGCACAATGGCAAGTTAAAAATGCAATGAAACTTTTTTGATGGCAGAAAATTGCAGAATTACTTGGGTTTTGGGGGAGGCAGGGACTGCCATCAATGGCTGTGCTACAAATGCTTTTTTAGGATTTCAAGCCTTCCACATTTTCAAAGGTGTAATGGTTCTTGCGGTGCCCACCAGGCAAAGGGAGATGTTAATCCAAGCAGCTGGTGAGAAACATGCAGTTTATGCAACAAAAGTATTCAAACATACAGTGACTGAACAGCATGTCTATGAGTGGCATGGGCTGATCAGCTAATGAAGCGGCCCTGGAAAATATGCCCTTCCCTGAAATGTGACTATTATCTGCAGTTCCTGATTCAGGAAAAAAAAGTCTGTAGCTATCAGCACCCAGTGTTGGGACAGAATTCATGAGGCAATCAATAAGATGCAGCATTAGCTCCCCTGTGACCTACCTGTTATGATCGCATGCAAACACACAGAAGCCCACAGCCTGCCCCATCCCCACTCTGGCACATTTCTGGACAAAATTTCAAATTGCAGGCATATTTGGAGCAAATGATTTTGTCACCTATGGACTGCCTCTAACTGAAATGGACTAGATTTGTGAATGGAACACATTTTCTCACAGTTCACTCTTTCCAGGCAGCTCAATAGACCATAGATTGGTTACAGAGTGGCATACTTACAGGCATGGCAATGTAAGGTTAGGTTATTTTTTTTAAGGAACAAGAATGGCCTTAGCTAAATCTGTGCCTTTCTCGTAAAAGATACACTTTGAAGGTGTTTTTATTGTTTGCAGGTCCTGGTCACCTGTTTGAACTCCATGTGGCAGGGCAGGGGAAAGTTATGCTTCTGGAATGCAGTCCACCATTAGCAGATACACACTGCTAACTGGGGCTTCTCGTAACACTTGCATTGGTTCACAGAGTGGAAATCCCTCCTATTACTGTATTATCAACATTCAAATGGTGCCACAAACTTACCGGGCTTAGGGGCAGCTTCTCTCCCATCTGTGTCTGCTGAGGCTCCACAGTGGGCTGTTCCTCAGGAGATGCATCAGCTCCCCTGCTTATGGCCCCAGAATGTGCTGCTGATGCTCCTGCTCCAAAGCTGACTCTGGAACCAGTTTCAGCAACAGAGTGACTTCACTGCCCTCACTCAGGGCCCCCTGCTGGATTCTGGGACGAGCAGCGCACCATCCCAGCAACCCCGTCATCATACACCACAGTTGGCTCCATGCTGGGTGCAGTGTCCAGCACCCAGTCAAACTCTTCATAAAATGGGCATGATTTTGACAAGTTGTTTAATGTGCAGTTCTGGTCCCTTGTTTTTCAGTACCCGCTCTTGAGCTGCTTAATCTGCTCCCTGCACTAGTTGCTAGTCTGGTAAATTTGCAAAGTATGTGTGGTCATTCCTGGTACTCCTACTAAAGTTCATAGTTTTTCTGGCCTTGCACCAGAGATTTACAACACCAGTCTGTGCTCCCATGACTGAAGCAGCATGCTTTTCAAAAGGCCTGTTCTGTTCAGTTTCCATTGCAAACCCGGAAGGCTCTCAGACAACATGTTTGCAGTTCAGTCATCCGAAAATAATGGAAGGATTAACGCTGATTTACTGAGCTGCTGCACCACACCAGGGATGGTTACTTCCATTTTTAATGGAGTAGATTGAAGATTCTTGGGATAAAGATGACAAAGGAAGTTGGCCCATGGGATTGTGGGATACTTTTTGGAAGACTCTCAGGCCTTGAGTCAAGTGGGGCTGAAGCTGTATCTACACTAGGGTGACCAGATGTCCCAATTTTATAGGGACAGTCCCAATTTTGGGGTCTTTTTCTTATATAGGCTCTTATTACCCCCCACCCATACCCGATTTTTCACAATTGCTGTCTGGTCACCCTAATCTACACTATAAAGCAATAGGGCTTGAACCCTGGGTCAAGGCTTGACTTGGGCTCAGACCCTGCCCCCTCAGAGGGTCTGAGACCCTAGGTTTGAGTCTTGGGTTAGTGCAATTTGTATTTAAACAGAAGGAGGTTAGGTCTGAGCTTACACTGCAGTGTAGACACATCCTGATAGAAAGCAGAGCACATGCCTTTAGGGAGACTGCCTTGCTGGGGATATTACATTGCAAGGCAGGGAGCTGTGCAACCTGAACATCCAGGTCAAGAGGAAGAGATGGGTCTCTAGCTGGAACAAGCCATGGCTGGGAGCCAGAAACCTAAAGTGGGTGGCCTTGAGGGACCATGGAGGAGGAATACAAGTACAGTTACCCTGAAACTGATGGGCCCCCTAGACGCTACTGCAATACAAAATAATAAATAAAATGGGGGAGGAGAGACTAATAACATTTAGACCATTACAGGTTCACTCAACGTCAACTATACCCATCCTTGGAGTCTTCCTAGTCCTCTGTTATTTTGGTAACAAAAGTCGTCTACAACAAACTTACATTATTCATTCACTGGTACTGACATTCAAACCAACATGTGCTTTGTGGATGTTATATCCTATCACGATCTACCCCTTATTGCAAATAAGCGATATGAATGGACTTGACTGAAATAAGAGGAAGACAATGCAATGAACAGTGCTAAACTGAAGTTTGGTATTCCCTTTTTATTTGGGATGGATTTGCTTTGCAGCCTGAATTTGCACCGTTAGAAGTAATTTTTTTTTCTTCTTAAAGCAGGAAGCTAAAAGCAACATTTATGAGCACCAGCTCATTTCAGAATTATCTAGTATGCAGTAAGAGGGAATGCTCATAAGAGAGGGTTGTTTTTTTGAAGTCATACATACAAGGGTTGGACATTACTGAAAAGGTGGTGAGGGGTAATCACAGAACCACAGTTTATCAAAAGCAGCCTACCTAAGTTATTTTTTAATTCTGTTTTCTTTTCAAAAGGGAATTTGAGGAGAAGAGCTAGCTAATGTGATGAATGCCAGGTTCCATGGGCAACCATCTGAAATTTAATCCTACAAATCAGTAAAAAGGAAGGCATTTGACTGAAACAGCTTGCTCTCAAAAGTGATTTCCCTCCTCCCCCTCAGAATCTGTTCCTGAATGAGCTGCTGCAGCTCAGCGTCCTCCCTAAACACACCAACAAAACAGATTAACGGTTAGGTAATCTGATTTAAAAAACAACCTCCCCCACCAGCCATGCTTCATTTTGGTAAAAGCACACACCAATAAGAGTTATGAATGGGAAGGCTGCATATTAAGTTCTTCCTGTTGTTTTCAGAACCTGCATACTAAAGCTCTTCTCCAACTCCACCTCCCCATAAAAAATGCAAAACAGGTTTCATATGCTATCACCATATTTTTCAAAAAGATGCAAAGAGCACACAGAAGAATATACTATACCTTAAACTGTGATGAGATTTAAAAAAATAGTAAATCAAAATGGAAGGTACTACTCTAGTTTATTTTAACAGAAGAACAAAATGTTGGTTGTTAAAGACAATGGTACAGACTCCAATATGCCCCAGAATTTTTCATTTTGCTAACTGGAGCAGCTATACCTCAGTTAACCTTATTCTCCCTTTTTTTGGTCTTTTAAGGAGTTTATTTAAGTTCTTGGCATTTAGTCTATATAAATGGCAGCTGTGGACTTAAAAAGATCTTTTCTTTAAAAGATCAATTTAAATTATAAAGACCCTTCTAGTAAAGAGGCAGGAAACAATGCCTACAGCAGCTGCTCCTTTTTCAGAGCTGCTAGAGGGCCATGCTGAAAACACATAGGGTTACACGAGCCTTTCAAAAACTAGGTACTAAATTTGCTGCTCCTCAATTTCTCTTTGTTTATTTGTAAAGGTATTAACATCTTTGTTTTATTCAACCTTTAGAAAAAAGATGATTATCATGACACTTTCAATATTTTATAACCATATATAAAGTACTCCTAAAGATAATGCTGGCAAATCAACTACATTCATGCACATAAAAAAGAAAGCCAATCCATACAAGAGTATTTGGAAGGTTTAATATAAAAGTAGCATCTTGGACTCAATACTACATTTCAGACCTTATGGAGGATTTAATGGTTTACGCTGGGCATGAGGGGGCATCACCTCCTCAAATGGCACCAAAGTTCCCTTGTGAATCCAGCCAAATTTTTTTGAGCAGGAATTATTTGGT
This sequence comes from Gopherus flavomarginatus, assembly GCF_025201925.1. NCBI lineage: Eukaryota > Metazoa > Chordata > Testudines > Testudinidae > Gopherus > Gopherus flavomarginatus. The sequence goes on from NC_066619.1 coordinate 195,228,520, forward strand.
GAATTTATGTCAAATTTGCGAACAGTTGCAGTCAACCTGAAAGCAAATAAACTATTAATCTGGAAAAAAAAATCTGCCCAGCTTGTAGTACATGGTGGTGTATAGTCTTGGAAATGCTTGCATATTTTTATTTGACAACGTTAACTAGCACAGAACAGTAAACACAACCAGGCAGTTTTCAGGAAGATTTAAAGAGTTGATTACAGCATACTGGGGCCACTAGCCTGCTGACTGATACAATGTTGACATCCTGCTCTTTACATCATGTACACAGCATTGAAAAAGAAGGATTGAAAAACTGCAGGATAAATCACACACTGTACTGGAATCTGTGCAATTGTCCATCAAAACATCACTGATGTAATGTGAAAAATATATATAAAAAAAGACTTAACAGGCACACATTTGGTATTCATTAGTGGTTGGTATTAGTCAGAATCCTTGATCACTAATCCAGGATATTCATGGCTAAAATGGTGTTCAGTCATTTAGCCAGATGTTTCTTATACTGCTTTAAGAAAACTGCTGTATGCTTGTCTCAAAATATTTGAATGGTTTAGTCAGTCAACCAATGCTACTCGATTTAGCCAACAGATTGTCATTAAAAAAGAAAAAACCCAAACAAGCATAACCACCTCACTTACTTGGCAAATGATGGCCTTTTGCCACAATTATTACAGACAATACTCAGTGAAGTTATACTGTTTCAGAGCTTGTACTTAAAGGAGACATGAATTATACTGTCACAAATATAGCACTGAAAACAGTAATTTTTTTTTATACTGGCAACATACTGCCAAAGGTCTCCTTTTATAAGCCAGCTTTGTCTGGGATTCTGTAAATCATTTTCACTGTAAAGTCTTTTTGTATTTTAGAAATGCAGTCTTAGTACTACTGGGATTATTGCAGACAATAAAAAGGTACTTTAAATTTAAAACACACTACAACCCCCTTCCCCCAACCCCATTATCCCAGGTCACCTTACCCCATTTCATATTTTTTTCTAGCAGTAACAATACATCATCTCAAGTAAAGAAGGTTGATTATTGTAAGCAAAGCTCATATACTAATACAAAACTATTGATTTAATATGCTAATCTTTAACACAGATATTTATTTCCAAAGTCAGTGGGAAAATTGGTTCTATACAGCACCGGGCCAGATCTTGCTATTCTTGGAATAAAATGATAGACTTTGGGGGGAGGAGAATCAGACTCACTGACTACCAGGTGTTTCTTCCATTACTGAATATTTTTTTGTCTGACGGATTTGCTTATGTATATAGTCTTTCATACCTGCCTGCAAACTCCCTCAGATATCCAATGAGTTTGAAAGCGCCTGTAACAACTTACAAGTAGATTTAGATCTGAACAAAACCTTGTAGCTGAACACTGCTGAACTTTAATCCATCTCAAGCAGGAAGAACAGACTATACTCGACGGCACCAAATGTACAACAGTGGCCTAAACTAGATTTTAAAAGTGAGTTCAAAATAATGTCATTGTTTGAAAACACAAAAAAAACAACCACCTTCAATTTTGGCTCAAGGTCCTCAAGGTTTACTGTGGTCACTCATCTTTAAATAGCAGCACACAAACTTCAAAATCTCTCAAATTATACTCAAGCCAAAGTCTTGTCTTTTCTTTTTTTACTGCGCACAAAACGTGATTTATAAAACCAAGGATACACCAAACATAGGGCAAACCCCTTGCTCTCCTACTGAATATAACTCTTCACTTCCTACACAGTAAAGTGCCTTTTTGTTTACTCCACACTATAAAAGTCAGTTAATTGCTGAGGCTCTGAATCTCTTCTTCTCTGCAAATAGCCATTCAAATGTCTTTTAATTACTATACAAGACATGACAATTGTTATTTTTAACTGCCTCAAATAAATAGTAGTCTGAAAGGTACCAGATTGCCAGCCAAAAAGAATTGTCTTCTGTTTAGACGCAGAATAGGAACAGCATGGACAGTAGCAGTTTAAGATCAACACTGTCCTGACAATCTGAAGAAATGGCAGTGATGGATAATATGCAAAATGGAGTACCAAAACTACATATAGTTTAACACTAAAAATATACAGATTTTAAATATTCTATGCCCAGTAACAAATTTTGAGACTGACTCATTGCATCAGTTATAAGTGGTACACTGGCACAGCAAAATGTTGAGTGCCACTATCACAGGAAAGGAAAAACAAAATGGTGGGTCTTGCCAGAAAGTGTGAGGGGGTGGGGACCAGCAATAAAGTAACGGACTGCTACTCTAAGACAATATTTTAGCTGTGAGTGAAGGATTTTCTGTTTTACCTTCAGTTGTTACTAGACAAGTTCATAAAAAAGGGAACACAAAATCCATTTATGATCCAATATTAGAAGCAGAGGATACTAAAAAAACAGACCATTTCACGTTCCCTCATATTTTACTTCTGGCAACTAAAATGAAGTAGAGTATGGATCATAAACCAGACGTCAGTAGCTGGTACAAATTATTTCCCATCTTCTTTCATATCCTGTATAATAAATAATGACGGATGGGATGAGAGAAAAGAGTGAGGTGTGCACACAAACTTTGGTTAAGACGATCAACAAAGCTTTGTTAATCTCAGATATTAATAGACACCATGGTAACGGAAACCGGCCATATAAATGGAACACATCTGTTCTGTGAAGGAGTTTGATAGATATGAAGTGATGAAAACTCTATCCCACTGTTGCGTATTATTTTATTAAACTTTCTAAAAATGTTCCATTTAAAATATGATTTTTTTATTTTACTTTTTAATTCTCTTACAATAAAGTTTGGGGATTTTGATTAAAAGTATGAATCATTAGATACAAATTCTTTCTAGACTACTAGGAGCCAAAGCGCACACCTGGCAGAGAAAAATTTCCCTAGATTTGTAATTGGATTATGCATTTGATGGATGGCCTTGATGTCATCATAGTTTAGCCATTGTCAATATACCTATTCTTTGAACAGGTTCCTCAACCAGTACCAACATATTTGATGTACCTCTCTACAGTAAGATTGCATTTGATTAAATGGCTTAATTATCTTTTTCAGTAACAAATGCTATTCGTGCAAAAGTCTTTGATGTAGGATGAAAGATTATCAAATTATTAGTCTCCATTTTAAATTATAAGGTTACATCCAGAGAGAATAGAGATTTCAATTCGAAGCCCAGGCCTGATTCTGCCTCATGTATTCATGCTGAGTAGTCCCTTGCTCTGTGAGCAGGTTTGCAGAGTAAGGTGCTACTCAGCATGAAATGTGGCAGAATCAGGCCTTCCATGACCAGGGTGCATAAAAAAATCAATGATTTAAAAAAAATCCAATAAAAATAAATCTGATGTTTTATTTAAAAATCAGATTTTTTGATAAAATGCATTTTGAAGGAAAAGCAATCTAAAGATAATTAAAACTAAGTTGGTAAAAAATTTTTTTCATACTTCTTTCTTAAGCACTGCCTGTCTTCCTTCTGGACTATTCTTGAATTCTCATGTTGGAGCAAAAAAATATAGTTGTTACTCTATGGTACTGTCCTTTTAGATGCAGTTGGGATCAAAAATGAATAGCTGAAATAGCGGATCTTCCTTTTACAATTTCACCTTTAAAGTAGAACTGAGTGTCAGGGAATGCAATGAGTAATACTAAATGAGCAGTATGGTGGTAATAATTGAATAACTGCATTGACTTATTTTGCTTAGGAGAATCCATCCTCAACATACAGGATTCTGAAGACTATCCAGCTTCAAGATAACTCAAACTATGGAAAATGATGGTGATCTCATCTGCCAATGATAATGTTTCAGTCACATCACCACAGTATATCACCTGTAGCAAAAAGAAAAAAAAAATCATCACCCAGAAACAACCATAGATAAGTTTGTGATAAGAACCAGCAGATTATAAAAAGAGGTAACTGATGAGAAAATTGCCTGGTTTGTTTATGCAACAAACTCTCCTTTTCGTAAGATTGAGAACCCACACTTCATTAATAGGGTTCAGTCATTAAGGCTAGAATACAGTCCACCCAACAGAGCAGATGTCACAGGCAAATTGCTGGATAAAGCATATGAAAGAGAAATTGAGCCATGTGCAAAAAGTCTAGCGAATGAAATTGTTAACCTGAGTCTTGATGGGTGGAGCAATGTTCACAATGATCCTGTTGTATGTGCTTGTGTGACAACGGAAGAAGGGAATGTCTTCCTTACAGAAACAACTGATACATCAGGAAATGCACACATAACAGTAAAAGCTATAACAAACTGTGAAAAAAAATTTAAATGTCTAGTATGCAGCTTGGTCACAGACAATGCTGCAGATGTATCCAAGATGAGAAGAAATTATTTAGAAGAGTCCCAAGCTAATAACATATGGTTGCAGTGCTCATTTGATGCACCTCTTAGCCAAAGACTTCAGTGTTCCAGAAATAAAGGCTAATGTTGTTGACATTGAAAAATGCTTTTGTAACAACTACTTTGCAGCAGCTGCTCTGAAAAAAAGTGGGAGGAACCAAGCTAACTCTCACACAAGATGAGCGATGGAACTCAAGAGTGGACTGTTTTGAACACTATATCAAGAACTAGCCTAATCTGATGACAGTTTGTGAACAAAATCCTGAAAAAACAGTGGCACTGTCACAGCCAAAGTTCTCAACGTGGGGCTTAAGAGAAATGTTTAACACACAATGAGTACCCTGAAGCCTATTTCTGTAGCCTTTAACAAAACACAGGGAAATAGCTGTTTTCTAGCTGACACTGTTGAAATTTGGAGCAACTGAGTGAGATCTTAAAAAGAGAAAAATGCATGACAGAGTTAAATTACAAGTATTAAGAAAATGAATGGGACAAGCTCATCTCTTGCTCATTTTCTTGCAAATATTCTCAATACTCAGTACCAGGCTCAAACCTTAAATGCCGAAGAAAAGGAGTTGGCTATGACACGGACATCCAGCAATCGTCCCACCATAACGCCAACTATAATAAACTTCAGAGCTAAGGGCGAACCATTCAAGAAATGTGTTTGCTGATGATGTTTTAAAGAAAGTCACACCAGTGAACTGGTGGAAATCACTTGAGCACTTGGATTCAGAGACTGTTGAAGTTATAATCTCACTTTTAACAGCAGTAGCTTCTTCTGCCAGTGTAGAAAGAGTATTTTCTTCCATTGGACTAATTCATTCCAAACTGAGAAATCGTTTGGGACCTGAAAAAGCAAGAAAGCTTGTTGTTCTTTTCCAGATTATGAACAAACAGGAAAATGAAGGTGAAGATGACTGAGCTAGCTGCAGAAACCAATATTTTAAGTTTCTCATGTTGAATTGGCTGACAGTTGATTTTTTTTAAATATTTCATTTAAATATTTTAGTTAAAAACCATTTTAACAAAAACAAGCCTGATTTTAAAAAACGTGAATGTTAAGCATATGAATTTTTTAATTTAGTTTTGTTAAAATATTATATGTTTGCTGTTGAAGAAAAAATACAGAATAAATCAATTTAAATGTCTGTCTGGTGATGCTCTCCGCCTAATACAACCTGGCAAGAAAATCCTCCAAATATTAACAATTAACCTGTTGATTTAGAGATAGTTCACCGCCCAATGACTTCATAACAGGAAATTTTTCTACTGAACATGATCTGCAGTTATCAAACATTTGTCATGTTGGTAAATTAAAGCCTTTTGCCCTTCCTTCCCCCTGACCAAACAACGGCATAGTTCTCATTGGGGACCAGGTACATGACATTTCAAACACTAGCAATTTTTCTCTAGCCCTGCTCAGAAGAATGGTTAGAAATTATTATTGTTGGTTTTATGCTGGGAAAAATACTTTTCAGTTTTCTATATCTAAAAAATGGCCAAAAGGGACATTGTTCAAACTTTCCAAAATCAATTAGTCTCTGAACTGAGAGAAAGCATGGGCAACTTTTCAGCTCAAAAAGTACCCCCTTTGGAAAGTCATGATCATGTAAACACAGAACTCTATTGGAAACTGTTATGCAGCCTTTACTATGATGGCCACCACCTGCAACTTATATAATAAGAAATGCATTACACACACACTAGGATTGCCAGTTCTGGTTGCACATATTCCTGGAGATCTCTCATCACACGACAATCCTAACGCACACAGGGAAGGAGTGAGTGTTAGAATGTTTCATTACTTTATGTTCTAGTTGCAGGAAAATAAATATTTGCATCTGGTATCTAGTATGAACTGAGAATATTGAGCAAGCATGAGCCATAAATCAACAGAGAAGAAAGGACAGTTTAGAGTAAGCTCCTCCACCAGTATATTTGTAAACATCAGAGAGCACATAACATGAGTAAGAAATAACTTTCTTCAGCAGGAAAAAATAAAACCCAAAGCAATGTGTAAAGGGATACAACCATAACTTGATTGTACTTACTTGTATTAGAAATTCCAACCACTTTTCCTGGAAAATATAATTACTGACCTTAAAACTGAATGGCTGCATATGCACTATGAATTGACTTAAGAGAAATAAAAACCCTCAGTGGAATCATCTTCAATTCTGAAGTGAATCACAAAAGCTCAGCATTTGGGGCAATTGTGCAGGAGAAGACAAGCCTTCAAAACCTTATTTTGGAACCCTGAAGTTAGTTTATACCAGGGTGCACAAAAAGTTATCAAAACAAATCTCTTGATTTTATTTTTAGCTTTGATTTTTCTTCCAAAATAATTCTTTAGAGCAATAGAATCTGGACTCCTGTCAGGCTTAATACTTCGAGTGGCGGGGTGAGGCATCTCAGCGTTCATTTTTGTCAGGTTTCCAAAGTGTTCTTGGTTAGGACAAACTAAATTAAAAATATCAAAAACACCTGTATCAGACAGACAGGTACAAAGCCAATAATTCTACAGACTCCTCCTCCTGTAATTAGGTCCTCTCTTCTTAGAAGCTAATACCAGACTGAACAAAACTAGCAGGTCAGTCCCCAAAAGCAGAAAGAAGATTTCAAGTATGCATAGCCAGTGGATTTCTCATCAACACTGTTACCTATCATAATGTGTTCAGATGCAGAAGCCTATTAGTTTATTTCTTTAAGAAGGGGACAGGCAAAAAAATAAGGCAAATAAAGGAATAGGAGAGGAGAAGCAACAGTTACAGGTTAGTAAAACAAAAGAAAGCAGCTACCCCACATGGAACTCAATCCTTAAATACTACCAAGCATATGTTTACTGCCTTGAGCAGAGCCATTAAAATCAATGGGACTATCATGAAATTAAAATTAAGCATGTGTATGAAACTTTCCAGGATCAGGGCCTACATGTGGTAGTATCTGTTGAAGGATTGGACATATTTGCAATTTTAGGATCTCTTCTCTGGGAAAAGCAATACAAGAACTAAAGCCATAGGACAACCTATGCATTATTTTTTGTTGGTGTGTTTGATTTCTGAGGCTTTTGGCTGAAAGTTTCTAATCAATTCTGAAATAATTAAAAAATGGCAAAAAAACTCTCCTTGATGCTGTCTGCATTGAAAATGGAGTTTCTCTGGTAGATAGGTCTTAAAGAGGATCACTTCATCTTACAAGGGCCTGTACATTTGTAAAGCCTGCATGATTTCACTAAATTGTTTGTTGACAAAGAGCCCTACCCCCAAGACAAGAGGCTATTTCCACATTTAATTTGGAAGCTTAGCTGCTTCTTCAATAGAAGATGTGGTTTAGAATAAAATGATTTCAAAGAAACATGAAACAACACAAGGAGAAGGGCAGGTTGAAGACATACTATAGTTACCAAAGACATAGGGAAGGGTAGAAGAGAAGTCCTGGAGGCCAAATTTAGACTGCTAGGGAAGAGACTGAAATCCAAGACCTCTATGGTGGCACTCTCAGAAATGTTCCCAGTTCCACGCAAAGTGCCAGATAGGCAGGCAGAGCTTCAGAGTCTGAATGCATGGATGAGACAATAATGTAGAGAGGAGGGGTTTAGATTAGGAACTGGGGAAACTTTTTGGATGGGGGAGCCTATACAGGAGGGATATAGTCTCCACCTAAACCGAAGTGGAACCAGACTGCTGGCACTTACATTAAAAAGGTTGCAAAGCAGTTTTTAAACTAAGAGATGGGGGAAAGCCAACTGCTGCAGAGGAGCACGTGGATCGGACAGAGACTTCTCTTAGAGGAGAGTCTATTGATAGAGATTCTCTAGGTTTTAGTCAGGAGGAGAGGACGGAAGAGGATAAAGTAGGGGCCAGATCAGACAAGAAAAACATCAGAAAAGGGCAGACAAATAAACAATGACGTTTTTAAAGTGCTTGTACACAAATGCTAGAAGTCTAAATAATAAGATGGGTGAACTAGAGCCTCGTGTTAAAGAAGGGTATCGATATAATAGGCATCACAGAAACCTGGTGGACTGAGAACAATCAATGGAATACAATCATTCCGGGGTACAAAATACATCAGGAGGACAGAACAGGTCGTGCGGAGGTGGGGGCTGGGGAAGGGGAGTGGCACTATATGTGAAAGAAAATGTAGAATCAAATGAAGTAAAAATCTTAAGTGAATCCACATATTCCATAGAATCTCTATGGATAGTAATTTCATGCTCTAATAAGAATATAACATGGGATCTATTATTGACCACCTGACCAGGACAGTGATAGCGACAATGAAATGCTAAGGGAGATTAGAGTGACTATCAAAATAAAGAACTCAATAATAATGGGGGATTTCAATTATCCCCATATTGACTGGGAACATGTCACCTCAGGACGAAGTGCAGACACAAAATTTCTCGGTACTTTAAATGACTGCTTCATGGAGCAGCTGGTATGGGAACCCACAAAGGGAGAGGCAATTCTTGATTTAGTCCTGAGTGGAGCGCAGGATCTGGTCCGAGAGGTAACTATAACAGGACCACTTGGAAATAGTGACCATAATATAATAATTGAACATTCCTGCGGTGGGAAAAACACTTCAACAGCCCAACACTGTGGCATTTAACTTCAGAAAGGGAACTATGCAAAAATGAGGGGGTTAAACAGAAATTAAAAGGTACAGTGACTAGAGTGAAATCCCTGCAAGCTGCATGGATACTTTTCAAGGACACCATAATAGAGGCCCAACTTAAAATGTGTATCCCAAATTAAAAAACACAGTAAAAGAACTAAAAAAGAGCCACTGTGGCTTAACAGCCATGTAAAAGAAGCAGTGAGAGATAAAAAGGCATTTTTTAAAAAGTGGAAGTCAAATCCTAGCAAGGTAAATAGAAAGGAGCATAAACACTGCCAAATTAAATGTAAAAATGTAATAAGAAAAGCCAAAAAGGAGTTTGAAGAACAGCTAACCAAAAACTCAGAGTACATCAGAAACAGGAAACCTGCTAAACAACCAGTGGGGCCCCTGGATGATCGAGATACAAAAGGAGCACTTAAAAAAGACGATAAAGTCGTTGTGGAGAAACTAAATGAATTCTTTGCTTCAGTCTTCACGGCTGAGGATGTTAGGGAGATTCCTAAACCTGAGCCGTCTTTTGTAGGTGACAAATCTGAGGAATTGTCAGACTTAGGTGTCACTAGAGATGGTTTTGGAATTAACTGACAAACTTGACAGTAACAAGTAACCGGGACCAGATGGCATTCGCCCAAGAGTTCTGAAAGCACTCAAATGTGAAATTGCGGAACTATTAACTATGGTTTGTAACCTGTCCTTTAAATCGGCTTCTGTACCCAATGACTGGAAGATAATGTAACGCCAATATTTAAAAAGGGCTCTAGAGGTGATCCTGACAATTACAAACCAGTAGGTATAACGTCAGTATCGGGAAAATTAGCTGAAACAATTGTAAAGAATAAAATTGTCAGACATATAGAAGAACAAATTGTTGGGCAAAAAATCTGAAAAGGGAAATAGTGTCTTACTAATCCATTAGAGTTCTTTGAAGGGGTCAAACAAACATGTGGAGAAGGGGAATCCAGTGGACATAGTGTACTTAGATTTCCAGAAATCCTTTGACAAGGTCCCTCATCAAAGGCTCTTGCGTAAATTAAGTTGTCATGGGATAAGAGGAAAGGTCCTTTCATGGATTGAGAACTGGTTAAAAGACAGGGAACAAAGGGTAGGAATAAACGGTCAATTTTCAGAATGAAGAGGGGTAACTAGTGGTGTTCCCCAAGGGTCAGTCCTAGGACCAATCCTATTCAATTTATTCATAAATGATCTGGAGAAAGGGGTAAGCAGTGAGGTGGCAAAGTTCGCAGATGATACTAAACTGCTCAAGATAGTTAAGACCAAAGCAGACTGTGAAGAACTTAAAAAAGATCTCACAAAACTAAGTGATTGGGCAACAAAATGGCAAATGAAATTTAATGTGGATAAATGTAAAGTAATGCACATTGGAAAAAATAACCCCAACTATACATATAATATGATGGGGGCTAATTTAGCTACAACTAATCAAGAAAAATATCTTAGCATTATCCTGGATAGTTCTCTGAAGATGTCCACGCAGTGTGTAGCGGCAATCAAAAATGCAAACAGGATGTTAGGAATCATTAAAAAAGGGGATAGAGAATAAGACAGAGAATATCTTATTGCCCTTATATAAATCCATGCTACGCCCACATCTGGAATACTGAGTACAGATGTGGTCTCCTCATCTCAAAAAAAGATATATATTGGCATTAGAAAAGGTTCAGAGAATGGCAACTAAAATGATTAGGGGTTTGGAACAGGTCCCATATGAGGAGAGAAAAAAGGCTAGGACTTTTCAGCCTGGAAAAGAGGCAACTAAGAGGGGATATGATAGAGGTATATAAAATCATAAGTGATGGGGAGAAAGTGAATAAGGAAAAGTTATTTACTGATACTTGTTCTCATAAGATCTAGGGGCCACCAAATGAAATTAATGGGCAGCAGGTTTAAAACAAATAAAAGGAAGTTCTTCTTCACACAATGCACAATCAACTTGTGGAACTCTTTGTCTGAAGACTTTGTGAAGGTTAGGACCATAACAGGGTTTAAAAGAGAACTGGATAAATTCATGGTTATTAGCCAAGATGAGTAAGGAATGGTGTCCCTAGCCTCCGTTTGTCAGAGGGTGGTGATGACAGCAGGAGTGAGATCACTCGATCATTACCTGTTAGGTTCACTCCCTCTGGGGCACCTGGCATTGGCCACTGTCGGTAGACATGGTACTGGGCTGGATGGACCTTTGGTCTGACCCAGTATGGCCATTCTTATGTTCTTATACTAACATTACATCCCTATAAATTCAAGTAATGACTTTCAGGATTATGTAACTACTGCAGATAATCCTCTTGCCTGAAATATTGACAAAGAATAATGAATAAAATGAACATAAAAGCATGATAGCATTCTAGGTTTGACTCACTTATAGTGGTAAAGATCAAGGGAAACTCTTAGAATAAGGAGGTCTCACTATGACTGGCCAAACTGATGAAAATGTTTAGCAAAAATTCTTGCAAAATTTTAACTTGGTTTGCAATTTCCCCTTGATTGAGAGACTGAACAGTTTTTTTTCTTTAAAAAACAGTGACGTGTGAAAACACACAAAAAGTACCTTTTGCATGAAAAAGAAAAAAGCTTTTACTAAAAGAAACAAAAAAAACCAAAAAACATTTTCATGAAATTTGAAAGAGGAGAATTAGTTGAGTTTGCAACAACAAACAAAGTCAACAAGAGGGCAATGTCCTTAAAAGGCAGGTGGTCTGATGAAATTATATAGATGGGCATCCAAAGACTTTACAAGCATTACATTCACACGCAATTAACAGTGACAAGCACTGCACTATCTCCATTTTACAAATGAGAAAATGGAGATTCAGTGATGTCACTACTGTTCCTGGATGACACTGGGTGTCCGTGTTAGGGCCAGAACTATACTCTATCTACAGTACTTTTAAGTTGCCCATCGAGCAGTTGGAAGATCTACGTACACCACTTTAGACTGCAGTACATATTGGTACAGAGTGGACTAATTTACACTACTTTATTCAACACCTCTGAATTTGGCCTCGTGTTTCCTTGGTTTTGGGGGATAGCGAGGGTAAAATGGTATTGCCATCTTCTCCCCTGGTAGTTTTTTCTAAATTGACACTTGTGAATTTAATTAAAAACTTTTGCAATGAATATTTTGTCCTGCTATAGTCCTTACAATATTAGAAAGGCAGGGTGGGTGAGGTAATATCTTTTATTGGACCCACTTCTGTTGGTGAGAAAGACAAGCTGTCAAACTTGCACAGAGCTCCTCTTTGGATCTGGGAAATCTAGTAGTTTCCCAGACCCAAAGAAGAGCTCTGTGTAAGCTCGAAAGCTTTTGTCTCTCACCAACAGAAGTTAATCCACTAAAAAAAAAAAATGTTACTTTACTCTCCTTGTCTCTCTAATATCGGGGGACCAACATAGATATACCACCACTCCTTGCAATATGTCAGTTTCCCATAGCAAGGATAGCTGATGAAGGAAAGTGCTTCTGTATACTATTGAAAAGGAAAGCCTGAGAATTAGTGCGAATTGAACAAAAAGGGCTTTTTTCCCCCCAAAAGTGACCTCAAAGACTGCACATAAATCAATATGAGCTTTGCATATGGGGATTTTAAGTGGAAGTTGGGTACTTAAATGCTTATTTATGTATTCTGCATGCATAAATGCCTATTTCCACATTTGCATGCAGGTTTTTCTGCATCCCCAAATTGCTAGGAAGCCATCCCAAAGATATGTGAATTTAGTTAGGTTTCCTGTCACAACTCAGACTAACACTAACAGGATCTGCATGTATAAATTCTCAACTGCTGGGATGGGAAAATGTATCACAGGACACGCTCACCTGACGACAATAATCAGCAGCAATGAGACAGCTGAACACACACATTTGTGGTGCTAGACTCTATCCCCAGACAGCAGTGCTAATGGCCTGCAAACAAATCTCAAGGAAGGTACATAATCTTCAAGTAACATTAATCCATTATTGTAATTTTAGCCAATAAACCAAACTTGAATATTGTTTCACAGACTATTTGGCAGCAGAGCAGCAGCTCCAGCTTGAGAATTCTTCCTGCAGGTGAAGGAACCATCTTGTGAAGACAGGAAGTGAATGTATTTTTTTTTTAAATGGACAAAATGAGGCCATTCAGATCAGTGAGTACAGATCAGCAGTTAGGAAATGCAAACAACTGATTCAGGAAACTAACTGATACTGTTATCAGTGAAATATCTGTGGCCAGTAAGGTTAAGGACAAAAAGAAGGAATTCTTTAAGTATATCAGGAACAAACAAAATCTTACCCATATAGGTAGGTCCAATACTAAGCAAAGACTGTAAAATTTTCAATCTGATGCAGACAAGGCAGAAGTATTCAGTAAATATTTGTTCCATATTTGGAGGGCAGCAGGATGATGTATTCTTGTCTTACAGCATGGTTTTCAACCTGTGGTTCGTAGACCTCTGAGGGTTCTCAAACTATGTCTAAAGGGGTCTGGAAAAGGCAGGTGTTAACATAGAACCAGGGTTTTCAAACACGTAGTCCATGGACCTGAGGATCCATGGATGCTGGGGGATCTACAGACTATGTCAAGATTTCCAAAGGGGTCCGCAACTACATTTGAAATTTTGTAGGGGTCTGCAAATGGAAAAGGTTGAAAACCACTGCTTTACAGCAGTAAGGAAATACTGTCTATATCATCAGTAATTAGAGAGGATGTTAAAACTGCAACTATTAAACATTTTTAAACCAGCAGGACTGGATAACTTGAACCAAGGAGTAGTAAAAGAACTGACTGAGGACCTCTCTGAACCACTAATGTTTATTTTTAGCATATCTTGGAGAAGTCCCAGAGCACGGGGGGAAAAGGCAGTGTTGTGCCACTATTTAAATAGGGTAAGAGGACGACTTTAGAGCCTAACACTCATCTTGTGCAAAAGCATGGAAAGGCTGATATGAGATGCAATCAATAAGGAATTAAAGAATGGTAGCATAGTTAATACCTGTCAGCATGGTTTGATGGAAAATCAGTTTGTTTGACAAATCCTGACACTATTTATTTTTGTTCTGTTTTGAATAGCATTATAAGGATATATATTATAAAGGCAGCTGTGTGGACACAATATACCAAGCCTTCTAGAAGTCATTTGACTTAGTCCTGCATAACATTCTGATAAAAAAAGCACTAAATAAAATCAATGTACCCTACAAAAGTAGTTCTCAGCCAGGCATACACATCCCACTGGGGGTACACAAGGGTCTTTCAAAGGGTACATCAACTCATCTAGGTATTTGCCCAGTTTTACCATAGTCTACATCAAAAGCAATAGTGAAATCAGTACAAACTAAAGTGTTACACAGACAAAATGAGAAAGTAAGCAATTTTTCAGTAACAGCGTGTTGTGATACTTATCTATTTTTATGTCCTATTTTGTCAGCAAGTAGTTTTTGAGAGAGGTGAAACTTGGAGTACACAAGACAAATCAGATGCCTGAAAGGGGTTCAGTAGCCTAGAAAGGTTGAGAACCACTGGTTAACTGAAGTCAGACTGCCCTCAGAACACTGAAAGTGTTTTATCACATGCTTCCAGCCATAGACTCTTGCATTTATTCCCTCCACCTGGAGAGATGGGCTAAGGCAGACAGAGCCAGCTAACCTATTCCCTGCAGTAAGTAAAGATAAAAGGAAAGATTATTAAAGTCAGATTTGCCATTCTTAAATTTTGCATAACACTGTAATTAGAAGTGTCAAGAGATGAGGAAGAAAGAATCTTTTGTCTTGTGCTGAAGGAAGAGGAAACATGACAACACTATATATCCAGCTGTTTTAGCCAGTAAAAAGAGTTCAAAACACTGACCCAGATGGAGTAGCAGCAGCTATTTCAGCTGTTCATTTCACTGATAAAACAATCTGCAGTTTTGTTCCTGTGATCTAATCAAAACAGAAACTGTGCTGCAACAAATCAGAAATTGTGCTGACATATACCTCAGTGGATACCAATTGGATTTAAGATTTGATGTGTTAATTGGCTGATCTGCTTAATTGCAAGGAGTTTTAAAATCAACCACACTTCCCTTCCTGGCACAGGCTTACCAATTACTATAGAGACATGACATCTTGCTTATGTAAATATTGGCACTTCACAAAACTCCTTTCAGTGCGTTAGTATCCTATGCATCTATCTTATTTAGATATAGGAAATGAAAGACTCCATAGTCTGACATCCAACAGGATTCTGCACAAATAGACAAATGTATTAATATATTAACAAAAGCTGCCAACGGGGATGGTGACCGAAGTTGAATGATTGAAAGGGAAGAGTATGTATGCATGGTATAAATAAATGATAAAAGGGAAGAACACACAATGGGAGAGAAAGGAACTTGAGACATGTGA
The DNA here is from genome assembly GCF_025201925.1 of Gopherus flavomarginatus. NCBI lineage: Eukaryota > Metazoa > Chordata > Testudines > Testudinidae > Gopherus > Gopherus flavomarginatus. Next base: position 195,243,894 of record NC_066619.1, read on the forward strand.
ATGGAATTGCATGCACACCTCTAGGGTGCGACAGATATTTTTCAGAAAGAACACGCAGGGCCCAATCCTGCTCTTACTGTAGTCCAATAGTAAAATTACCACTGGCTTCACTAGTGAAAAATCAGGCTCACTGGAGGATTAAAAATTACCAATTAGCTGGATCTAGTTGCTAACCAACAAGCATGCTGAAGCTGCTTCCTCACTTCAGTAGCATCTCCAATAAGCTATTAAGTTTCCTGCTTACAGTTTGAGAGTAATGGATCCTTTCACCAAAAGGTCCATCTGTACTAGGAATCTGATCCATCAGGTTATATTTTTTTTTAAAAAGCCACACCCACTCCAGAACTCTATAAATAAATATTTAGCAAATTGCTCACGGGAACAGAATTATGGATGATTAAAAACAGATTTTGCTATCACAAAAGTCATGTCCCCAACAAAACAGGGTCAACTCTTAATATTGTTTCTTTATATAATGCCAAAATAATAATTCTGACTTATTGACTAGTATAGCTGTGTGAATGAATAACTGATTTTTCAGGTCACTGTTCAAAAATGATGATAATTAAAAAAACTAAGGTCACTTGAAATGAAATTTTACAAAATATTTGGCAAAGCGAAAAGTCAGAAAAAAGTTTATTTCAAGTTGAACAAAACATTGTTTAACTTGAGCTTCTTAAGCTTCTTGAGCTTTATTTGTTTTCAAATAAAATTGCAGTAAACTTCTAAACAAAGTCATTTCAAATAAAACAATCAGTATTCTGTTTATGAAAAATGCTGAAGTGAAACATTGATTTTTTTCTTCTCTATTTTTGACCAAAACAATTCTGCAAAATCTACTGGGGGGGGGGGAGGGGGGAGGAAGTATTGGTCAAAAGCTTCCTCCTGGCTACCAACTATATACTGTTGGCTAAAATCTATGTTAACAGAGTTCTTAAGAACTCATTAATTCCATATCTTTGCTTAATACATGGACAATTATTCTCTTTTGAACACTTGTCACAAGAGTCACCTACTGAGCATTCAAGATGTCAGCTCCTCCGACCATTTAGTTTATATTTACTTTTTAAAATTTGTAAGTACACCTCTACCCCGATATAACGCAGTCGTGGGGAACCAAAAATCCCTACCACGTTACAGGTGAAACGCCTTTATATTGGGGTAGTGGTAGCAGGGCTGCAGCGGTGATTTAAAGAGCCCAGGGCTCTGGACATGGGGAGCCCCAGGCCCTTTAAATCACCAGCGAGCCCTGCTGCTGCAGCCCTGGGTAGCAGCGGGAGGGCTCCAGCGGTGATTTAAAGGCCCCGGGGCTCCCCGCAGCAGCCGGAGCCCCAAACCCTTTAAAGTGCTGCCCGAGCCCCGCTGCTACCACGCTATATGTGAACCTGTGTTATATTGGGTCGCATTATAGCGGGGTAGAAGTGTATCATTCAGTACAAAAATCCATCACTTAGAATCTCTCAGGAGATCATCTAGTCCAACCCCCTGCTCAAAGTAGGACCAATCCCCAAATGGCCCCCTCAAAAAGGATTGAACTAACAACCCTTGGTTTAGCAGGCCAATGCTCAAACCTCTGAGATATCTCTCCTTCCCCTCCCTTGATGCTCTACAGTACGTGTACATTGGATCTTTTATTTTTTAAACGTGGCCTTGTTGTTGGCAGAATAGTTGATAAAAATACATGAGGAATAATCAGGATTGTTAACTCATCTCTCTGACTTTAGACTTTCTTTCAATCCCCCTTTATGCTCAGATCCTCCTCCTTTCAGACAATTTTGAATGTTCAGTCTGTTTTATTCAGTGTCCTAGCAATGAGAAACAATGATGCTGAGGGGTGTCACTTCTGTATAGCACAGTACTATACGATACCTAATTGTGTGGTTAGATTGTAAACTCTTTGGATATTAATTTTCATTTGTTTGGCACATCTTACCTATTGCACAGAGCCACATACAAGGATGAAACAAATATAACTGAGGACCAGAATGCACTGTTGGATACAGATAATTATTTTCTCTCTTGTTGCAATAGTAGTCAAGATTCCTAGAGTGAATGTCAGTTTTTCTAATGTCATGCTGTACGAAGAATAGTTTATTGTTTGAGTGTTTCTTCTCACTCCGACTGTGGCACAGGCAACAGCCTCCCAAAAGCCCCCTCATTTCCAAAGGTCACTCTACAGCACCCTGCCTGTTTTCTTCCCTTCTTCAGAGCCCTTTAAGAACTCAGTTCAAAAATAGTTCAAACAGTCCTCTTCTTGGAATCCAATTTGTTCAGTCCTGTGGTGCATACAGGCCCTGAGAGAGATTATGTCTGGCCATTACGGTCTTTCACATGCTTGTGCAGCCATCTCTCCCAGTTCCCCCTGCCTGGACAACTTTCTTCAGCTTCCTCCTGTTGACTCAGGGGTCTACAGGAGCTTTCTTGCTGTCAACAGTGCCTCCACATATAGCTCAGTCTCCTGGGCTCCCCACTACAAAATTGTGATCTTTTTAAAGGGGGTGGGGAGGCAGTAATCACCCGATTCACCCAGATGTGGCTCATCCTGTAATCAGGGCTGGCTTAGCTCCTCGGCTCTCAAGCCCACAGGCAAGCCGCACTGAAATATGGATGTTTCTTATTTCTCCCTCTTCTCTCCCACTCCAACCTTCTGTTTCCATATTTGCATCAATCATGCATCCCTTTGCATTTATACATCCCTTGTCATATGTTTTCAATGGCCAATATGGAACCTTTCCTGGCTGCTTCTTCCATTAATTCTCAGAGCATTCCTCCTTTCGGAGACAGAGGGGAAGATCACACCAAAAGTCTCACATTACTGGCCTGGAGAATGAACACATAAAATCACCTCAGAAATATGCTCAGCCTGAGATACTGAGTGCAATCCAGAACAATGTCTACTTTATAAAGGCAGTACAATATGCTTTTCATTAGCCTTGTCACCTTCAATCTCTCATAGATATGTCTGTCTTATCAAAGCTAAAAAATGTATTTACAGAATGAGCTTTAAATGTCAACTTTGAGATAGAAGTTAGCTGTGAACATATGCTGTTAAGACTGTCTATGTTAAAAGCCCCTTACACTTTCCAGCTTTGTATCAGGAGGATTTACTCTGTGCATGTTCCAATAGCTAATCTAAGGACAAAAGGACAGGTATGGTTATTTACAACACTGAAGTAGCCATTGAAAATAAGAAATACCCATTGTCAAAATTCCAAAATAAAAGTCCTGCATGACATCACTCAAAAAAAATTTGCAAATCCTCTAGAATGCCTACAACATTTTGGGATCAAATCTGGTTCTTTAAGTACAACAGTCAGCCAGTAGAGGTCAGATTTTCAGTTATTTGGGTATCTAATGGGAGTCACCAGAGTGCCTAGGCACCTAACTCCCATTTAAAAATTAAAGGGAGTTTAGGCATTTAGGTGCCTTAGCAAATCTTAGGAGATGCCTATCTGCATCTTTAGGTGTCTAGAAACCGTTATCAATCTGGCTCTAGTTGTCTCATAGCCTAAAATTTAAGCAAATAATTTTGGTTCAAATATCTGTCTCCAAGACTTGTACATGGTTTTCTGTCCTATCCATTCTTCTCAATTTCATCTAAATGATCCTCTGCAATATATTATAAAACCAATATTCTCTTTACGTTGGCTTTCAGTGAGGAAAGGATACTTGGCATATGCTCTACTTTAACCATAATAAATTTCAAACATTTCACAATGTCGTGTATTTTGGTCTTTAGACAACAACAATATTAAGAAACAGGGATGGCTGGTTTCCACACAATCATGTTTATTAAGTCTATATAGACATTCCAGGCTTCGCTAATTATGTAGTGCAGCTCTGTCTAGTTTCTAAGACATGGAACTCAGTGAGTACCACTACAGTGCTCACAACTATTTAAAGGAATGATATCCTATTGCTATACACTACTCATGTCAGAATTAATCACTGAAGAGGAGGTAGGAGACAGGGCCGCCCAGAGAGGGGGCCAAGTGGGGCAATTTGCCTCAGGCCCTGGGCCCCACAGGGTCCCCACAAGTTTTTCAGGGCCCCTGGAGTGGGGTCCTTCACTCGCTCCGGGGGGGCCTGGAAAACTCTCGCGGGGCCCGGGCCCCCAGAGCATCTTCTGCAGCAATTCGGCGGCGGGGGGGGTGTCCTTCTGCTCTGGGACCCACTGCCAAAGTGCCGGGTCTTCGGCAGCAGCCCAGGCCCCCTGAATCCTCTGGGAGACCCTGGCAGGAGATAGCAGTTCTATGTCAGAAGATGGTGCTGTTAAGTGGTTTACTAGGCCTGAAAAATCTGATTGGTGACTTTACTTTTGTTTGTGAGTCTTTATTGGGCTACACAAATTATGGTGGTGTCTTCAAAAGTAAATACTGAGAAAAACCATCTTTGAGAGGATGATCCAATCTCAGTATAGTTGTGGATTTTAAGGTGAAGCTGCAGGGACTCAGAAAAGCAAGTCGTCTTAGTTCAGTGCCCAAATGCAGTCCCCAATGGTTTCATTTTTCTATTTGTGTGCTATATTGCACCAACTCTCCTCATACATGTAAATAGCTGTGAGATATATGTCCCAGACCACTTGGAATTTTTTTTAACTTTAAAATTTATCTTGTATATCCTTTTTGACATGTGACAACTGCATAATATTTTTGTTACTTCAATGACTTACAATAAAGTAGTGTTCTCAAATCCGGAGCCTGTTGACTCCTTACTATCAGAGTACAAAACAGTAAGTCGGAAAACAAGCATGCAGTGAGTTGAAGGATACAGTATGTGGAAATTAGGTTAGATGAGAGTCCTGTTATTAACTTATTGTAACTGTCTTAAGAACTTCAGAAAGAAAAGCCTCATTAAAAAAAAATATGAAGGACCAGGGACCATTGTGGGGGCACCACACTTTGCTCAGCTGAGCAGCTCTATGGAGGGCTGACTCCCTCAGACAGTTGTTTTGTGCTGATTGCCCCTGAAGTAACTGTGATTGTGACCACTTATTCTGAATCAAGAGCTAAGAGTTCTATCATATGGGACCCTTAAGGGTGGCAATGAGAAAAATAAAAGATTAGGAATGGGGGAAGGGGAGGGAACAGACTAAGGATTCCCTCCTTCCCCACTTCAAAATAAAAGTTTGAATATTGGAATGTTCAAAAAACATTCTATTTTCTCTTCCTGTATGAAGAGTGAGAAGCAAAAAGTCACAATTTTTACCAGATAAATGAAGGAGAAGACAGGAACGTAAAAGTAGGAGTTCAGTGATTAATGGGGCGGGGCGGGGGGTGGGGAAGCGGGGAAGAGAACACAAAGATGTCTGATTTAATTTTGGATTAAATAAAATAGTAAAAGCAATTTTCTGACAGTGCCATTGGACATAAATGACATCTTTCAACTTGGGTGCTTCAAAGCATCAACTCTTTGGCATAGAACAGCAGCTAGAGGGCCTGCACAGACTATGGCCCTGATCCTGCATACTAATTTGAGTAGAAAGATTGCTGAACCTGCACATAACCTGACAGACTTTAGTGCATCTTTATGTAGGTACAGCAATCTGCCTGTAGAATCAGGGCCCATTTTAGCACATGATGAAGGGTATAATTAATTTACTAAAGCACAGCACAGCAAAAGATCAGTTGAAGAAATAGGCAGGAAAATATACATCATTATATCTCTGTTTACATTCATCTGAAATGGGTCAGAGTATCTCTATTTTCAGCACATTTAACTTTCTCGATTTATATTAGTCACCTTTATCCAGTGCCATCCTTCCCCTTTGGGGAGAGAGGGGTCTGAGGCCCAAAAGTCAATAAAAATGCAAAAAAAGATTCAGAATTGTTATACTTCATTTCCAGCAGGCTACAGATGTGTTCCTTAAAACACTCTCTGAAGCATAAGTATGGAACAGAAGTCCAAACTCATATCATTAGGATCCACACAGGAATCCTCCTTAGCAAATCTATTAAACAGTAGCAGAAGTAGCCCTAATACATGTCAATGATACAATTATCCCACTGACAGTTTCCTTTATTTTCATATATTTATTTCCATATATTTATTTCCAGTTCACTTATTTAAACATTTCCTTTGTATGTACCTGTGCATCTCTTTAAGCATAAACATTCCTCTAATCTAATGTGGTAGCTTTTGCTTTCTCTTGCCCCCATTATTTCTGTGTTTTAAAAATAAATTATATTTATTTCAAAATTATTGACAGAATACTCAAAGAAAAACATCTATTTATAGCTAGGAAGAAAATTACTATACATGCCAAACACAGTACACTAACATAAAGGAGAAAAATTATCGGTATTCCTACTTGCTTGTGACTTTTGTCTATCTAGTGAGAAGGACAACTATAATGTAAGATATATTCTTATCATGACATCCAGTTACAAACAAGGGTAACTACCTTTCCAATGAGATTTAAGTGTCTTAACTAAAACAATAAACAAAACAGATTTTTCTATATCTGCTGATTTTCCCCGGTCTAATTGGATCAAGATGGACCACAGATTTCTCCAAATAGATAAGCCACTGTTAAGATTTTTCATTTATGACAGAGACGCAGCATACATCTTCCTTGTCCAGATGAAATATTTGCTTGGGCAGATGAAATTCAGATTTTTTTTTTAAAGTCTGTTACAGAGACTTCCACTAACCATCTTATTTTCTAGCTGGGGTAGATAATTTATTTAAATGATCACATGTTGCATTGCTAATAACATTCTACCTTTGTGATTGACAAGGTTAGGTCTAAACTATTATTAAATGCAGACTATTTTAGTTTTAATAGGAACCCTCTGTGTGACAGGTAATTATGTATGGTTGTTGCCAGAGCTGATCTAATCATTATGGATGTAGCTATTAGCTCCTTTATAGTCAGGCCTGAAACAAAATGGACACACAGATAATAAAAGTAATTGCTCATCAAAATATTCATACAAGCAAACTCACCTGCATATAAATTGCATGACTATGAAGAGAACTGAAATCACAAGTAACACTGCTGTGCTCTTATACCAGCATTAAAGAAATTATACCTAGAATAGTCCACACTTTTATAGACATAGAAGCAGCCATTTAATTACCCCCAGAATATACAGTCTGCTTTTTGCTGTATTTATTAACAAAATTTCTTTCTAGTTCATGTGTAAGGCTTTTAAACTTGAAAATAATCTTCATAAAATTTATGTGCTTGATCTATAAACTCTGAAAATTACCCTGATTCAGAACGGCTACCACAGTCAGGCTAATAGGACTCATTCATTTCTATGATGCTATCAGATTGGTTGCCTCACTATGCATCATCATGACGACATGCAGGGGTTTTTAATTGCTACCTTTTTATAATTTAATGTATTTCTGGCTTTTGTATATTGTACTTACTTCTGTTTGGGCTTTTATGGGAGGGTAGCAGCAGATTTTAAATGGACTCTTTGCAATGAATCCCCACCCCGGTCAAAGATGGCATTAGCAAGCTTTGGGGGTGTGGGGAGGGATGACCAAAATGTAGGCTGGAGACAGAATCCTCCACTAACCTGAAGCCAAGGGACAGAGAAGTCACAGAGCCATTCCATGGACAGTACTACTTGAGGATCTGCCAGTGCAAGACTGCCGTCATGGAGTTTCACTGAGATCTCTGACTCTCCACGCAGGAGCAGGAATCTATGCTAGCAGATCCTTATGTAGGAATGGGTCCTAAACTGGATTTTTGGGCAGTGGATCTGTGTGTTCACAGACCTACTGGTTATAGGCCTTTCCCAGAAGTGAAAGTAAGCCAGTACGGGGTATCAGCAAGAGCCGGTATACGGTGCTGGCCCGGCCCGGCTTCCCCAGGCTGGCGATTTAAAGGGCCCAGGGCTCCCTGCAGCAGCCGGAGCCCCAGACCCTTTAAATCGCTGCCCGAGCCCAGCTGCTGGAGCCCTGAGGTAGCGGCGCCAAGGCTTCGTCAGCAATTTAAAGGGCCTGGAGCTCCACTGCCTCAGTGGAGGAGATGTGGAATAGCATGCAGCTGGTAGCTCCGGGGTGATTTAAAGAGCCTGGGTATTTAAAGGCCCCACCTCTTCCAGTTGAGGCCACACCTCTTCTGGTTGAGGCCACGCCCCCTGCTCAGGACTCTGGCATACCGGCAAATCCTGTAAGTTACTTTCACCCCTGGCCTTTCCCCAATAACTTTGCTGCCTTGAAATAAGCAGGAAGTAGAGTCCCTTTGTAGCTCCTAAATTTAGTCCATTTCCCTATAACACAGGTAACATGGCTTCTTTAGCTCAAGCGAGAGAGACCTTTTGCTGCTTACGGTCCCCCATTCAGTTGCTATTGATGATCCATGGTGGAGTTTGTTACATTATCACTGCAAATGGAAAAGTGTAAAGCGTAAACAAGGAAAAAAAACAAATGAATAGAAAAAACAGTCCCTAAACTATTTTGTAATAACACTTTTAAAAACCAGGCAGTCTAACTCCCTTGAATGCAATATTAGTTCTTGTTTCCCTGAGTAAGTGTTTATGACATGTGGGCTATTACTCTCAGTTCACTACTGATGCAATACTACCCCTTGTCTTGTGGTCAAAACATCAGTGTGTAAAATGGTTGTTTGAAGTGCCATTACCACCACAATGTAGGAACAAACTATCCACCAGCAAAGCCTCCTGGTGAGTTTCTGTCCTTTGGACTTCTTGGACAAGAGGCAAATTGGCAAGATTCTTTTTCCCCCTCTTCTACCTATTTCTCTGTTCACCAAGTCCCTTTAAAAAGTCACTTAAGTATTTATCAATGCAAGTCCCTAATTAACTCAGGATAGTATCCCTGGATTCTCATAAGTTTTTGTAAGTCTTGGGTTATTTCTGGTCTTTCGCTTTAAATATGAAATGGCATCACATCCTGAGGATCATCTTGATATCCTTCACTTTATATTAGTTTCCCAAACTATGGGATTTCTTTTTTTTTAAAGAAGTCAAACTTACGGAGTTTTAATTTTATTTTAATTCCACAGTCTTGCAGTTAAGCACTTTCTTTATATTTTCCATATGCAGTCAAATCCCTTCTATGCAACAGAATATTGTTTAAAACATGGGATACACATGTAATCTAGGAGACTCTCAGACCTTAGTCCAGTGGTCCCCAACCTTTTCATCTGGCGGGCGCCAGACGAAGGACCGCGGCAGCGGTGGAGCACCCGCCGAAATGCTGCCGAATTTCTGTGGCATTTCGGCGCATTTCTGCGGCGTTTCGACGGCGATGTCTCTTGATGATGTCACTTGTCGGCAGCAAGTGGCGTCATCGAGAGGCGTTGTTGCCGAAATGGTGTAGAAATTCGGCGGCATTTTGGCGGGTGCTCCACCGCCGGCCAGGACGCGGGCGCATTTAGACACCCCCATGAGCGCCATGGCGCCCATAGGCACCATGTTGGGGACCCCTACCTTAGCCAATATAACACTAGAAAGCTGTTGGTGCATGCTCCATCCTGAGAGGAACGCAGATCAAGTCACACAATCATCATGTTACAAATCTGGTTTGTTCCTGAACATCCACACTTATGAACCCATCTCATCCATAAACCTCACCTCTGCAAAGCAAACAGGGAAAAAGAACAGATAGTGGCAACACTGCCCAAGGAAGTTCTATCTGTATTAAATGACAACAGAGAGAGAGAGAGAGACTCTAGAAAATATGGTATAGACTAGGCCATCTATGGACAATTGTAATTATGGACATTCTTCCAACAAGAACATATTTTCTACTTTTCTTTCATATTAAATCTCTCTCCTTTTAATTGCACACCTTTTATTTTCTTCTCAGGAGCGGACTCTAATGAGTAATTTAAAGAAAAACTGTTCCTACTACAATCCTTTGTCTGCATATCCTCCAGTCCATTTGGACTTTTAGGTTCTAAACTCCTCTGCATTGTTAGATTGTCATAAACAGATAGCTAAGGGTTAATGTCTCTTTCACCTGAAGCACCTGACCAGAGGACCAATCAGGAAACCGGATTTTTTCAACTCTGGGTGGAGGGAAGTTTGTGTCTGAGTCTTTGTTTTCTGTCTGCCTGCTTTCTCTGAGCTTTGGAGAAGTAGGTTCTGCTTTCTAATCTTCTGTTTCTAAGTGTAAGAACAAAAAGATCAGATAGTAAGTTATATGGTTTCTTTTCTTTGGTATTTGCATAAATATAAGTGCTGAAGTGCTTTGATTTGTATTCTTTTTTAAATAAGGCTGTTTATTCAATATTCTTTTAAGCAATTGACCCTGTATTTTGTCACCTTAATACAGAGAGACAATTTGTATGTATTCTTTCTTTTTTATATAAAGCTTTCTTTTAAGACCTGTTGGAGTTTTCTTTTCTGGGAAATCTCAGGGAAATTGAGTCTGTACTCACCAGGGAATTGGTGGGAGGAAGAAATCAGGGGGAGATCTGTGTGTGTTGGATTTGCTAGCCTAATTCTGCATTCCCTCTGGGTGAAAAGGAAAGTGCTTTTGTTTCCAGGACTGGGAACGGAGAGGGGGAGTCACTCTGTTTGGATTCACAGAGCTTGTGTCTGTGTATCTCTCCAGGAGCACCTGGAGGAGGGAAGGGAAAAAGGATTATTTCCCTTTGTTGTGAGACTCAAGGGATTTGGGTCTTGGGGTCCCCAGGGAAGGTTTTTCAGGGGGACCAGAGTGCCCCAAAACACTCTAATTTTTTGGGTGGTGGCAGCAAGTACCAGGTCCAAGCTGGTAACTAAGCTTGGAGGTTTTCATGCTAACCCCCATATTTTGAACGCTAAGGTCCAAATCTGGGATTAAGGTTTGACATAGATGAAAAGAGTTAATTTGCTTATGGTGGCCTTTTCTGAGTGGCCCAGGTGAAAATTATTCTATCGTGGTAATATGCCATTATGAATGTGCTTGGTGGCACTGGTGAAATAATGAATGAACAGCACTAAGGAAAATGTGCTTTGGGAGAGGAGGGAGGCCGGGAGGGAGTTCATTCCAACTGTTGTTGAGAGCTTACTAGAAAGAATTCCATTTTAAAAGTTTTTATTGTTTAATATATTATTAAACTTAAAATTGGAGCGAGAGGAGTTTGTTGGGTAGAAAAGGCCAGCCTGGTGAGGCTTCCACTCTTTGCAGAAAAATCATGTACATTTAAAAACACAAAAAAACCCTGTAAGCTCCCCATTGTAAACTGGAGTTCTCAAGCTTACACATTTAAGCTTTTATTTTTTGTTAATTTGAAATGCTGTAAAGAAATGGACTTTTAAAGATCATGTAGCTAATTTACAGTACACTGACGGTCTCATTCTCAGGTGCTGGGCATGCACTTTCCATGAAAGTCAATGGAAATTGCAAAAAATAGGCCATTAATGTACAGACAATTCAACTATTAAAGGATTTTACTGTCAAATATCTGCAACATTTCATGCCAAATTAAACAGATTACACATAAGACTGTAAATTCGTCAAATGAAAACCATCTCAAGTAATAATGTTTAAAAGGACATGTTACAACTTACAAATGGCTGAAAGTAGCCAAAGAAAAACAAATGAAGATTTATACCCACTCTAAAGCCATAATTATGGCTAATAATGATATCACAAATCTCCTGCAATTACACTAAATACATCTAAAAAAATTCAAGAAAAATTTTTTTTAATACTTTGTGTATTCTAAAAAGGAAATTAAAAACAAACTAAATTAAAATAAACATATACATAAGCAGAACTGAAGAAGTGAAGAAATATGCAGTTAAGCATTAAAGATCTGACACCATTTTAGGCGCTATACGACCACTTAATGGTATCTTACTATGCACTCTTGGGGTTTGCCTCAACCATTTTAAGAACAAAAGCCACACTCCATCAACATTTTTAAAAAGCACTGATGGCATCAGAATTTGCAATACAATTATACACTAATTTAATGGCATTTGCATGAAGGACCTGTTTTTTTAAATCAGGGATCCCTTACCAATACAGTAATGCAGCTGAATGTAGCCTAATTTTGTAGAACATTCGTTTTTCTTTAGGTCATTACTGGGAGCAAGTCTCTAGCCCTATAGTTTTAGCTCTTAGACCAGACTAGATCAAAACTAAATAAAAAGTTCTTATTACTACATCTTTCTGATATTGTTTCAGAGAACAAAGCTGTTGAAAAAACAAAGATAAGCACTCCTGTTTATTCAATTTAAAGTAACAGATAAACACTGAATAGAAATGGTACCCATAACCAGCATAAACTGGTTAAACCCTAGAAATTCTGCAATTTGACTCCTGTAGATACAGCCTGTGCCGCATTGGTGCTACAATGATTTTGCCTTTCCCCACCTTCAGTTATCCATGAAGAAGACTGTAGCAACCACTGCAGAAAGCATGCCTCATCTGCCCTTCCCCAGTTGGAGCCAGGTCAGCTTTGACAGCAGTTTCCTCCCTCAGTGGAGGAAACTGCTTAGCGAACAGGAGCTGCTAACAGGGAGTTTTGCAAGGGAGTTCTCCAGGTGAAGGAGGAGCACATACAGCACCTGTGGGGTAAGTGACTGTCTGCAGTGTTTGTGTTTGGGGGTTACTTGCTGTGTGCTGAGCTTGTGTTTGTCAGTCTGTTTGGTTTGTTTGTTTGTTTGAAGGACCGTGTGCTGTAGCTGGCAGTTGGAGGCGGAGCTACCAGGAAGGTTTGAAAGCTAGAAGCCTCTGGTAAGTGGCTGAGCCTTAACCAGTGGGCGCGGCATTCACTCAGGCCAGGGCTTTATAAAGCTGCGCACAAGCGACCAGGGAGCTTATCGACCAGGAGCTGCTAACAGGGAGTTTTGCAAGGGAGTTTTGGAAGGGGAGTAGGAAGGGAGTGGGGGTCCTTTGTCGGTCTCATCTGTGACCCATTGGTCCCCTGAACCTATAAACTGAGCCACATCCAAAACCTTTCTGTTTACAGCGGAGCAGAGCAGACAGGAATTTGGGAGAGTTTGACAGAGGGAGGCTTACAATGGTGAGGAGGACCCGCAACACCTGTGCCAGCACTGCTTCTGTCTCCTCCACCTGCGCCTGTAGCCAGACAGAGCACCAAAGCATGGATGCTTTTACCCAGATTCTGGTGTGGGCTTGCAAAGACTGTAACTTGCAATTTCCACTTACTGATATCCAGGCTGGGGGTGGCATCCAATGTGAAAGGTGCCTACTGGTGGAATCTCTCAGGCAACAGGTGGGAGAGCTACATGAGGAGGTGGCTAGGCTGAGGAACATCCATATCCATGAGCAATTCCTGGACAGTATCCATGTGGAGACAGCTGACGTAGCTGTGCCAGTTCACAGGACTACCGACACACCAGTGGAGGAGATGCCTCAGAGTGTATCTGACACACCAGTGGAGGAGGAGGCTCAGGGTGGACACAGCCAGCTGGTTACTTCTAGCAGCAGGCAGTGCTCCACCCCTGCTGCAAACCCTCCTGCTGTGGTAAAAGATAACCATTATGCTCTTCTTGATACAGGAGAGAAGGAATCACCCCCAACAGTTAAGGAGGTGAAGCCTCGTACCCCTAAGGCTGGGAGGCCTGCTGCCACCACTGATAGGAAACGTAGGGTAGTGGTGGTTGGAGACTCTCTGCTGAGGGGGACGGAGACACCCATCTGTCGCCCTGACCGTTCATCTTGGGAGGTATGCTGCCTGCCAGGGGCCCGTATCAGAGATGTTACAGAGGCATTGTCGAGGATTATCCGGCCTTCTGACTACTACCCCATGCTACTCATCCATGTGGGCACAAATGATGCTGCGAGGTGTGACACTGAGCAGATCAAGAGTGACTACAGGGCTCTGGGAGTACGGGTTAAGGAGTTTGGAGCGCAGGTGGTATTCTCTTCGATTCTTCCTGTTGAAGGTAGGGGCCCGGGCAGAGACAGATGCATCGTGGAGGCCTGGCTGCGAAGATGGTGTCGCCAGGAGGGCTTTGGCTTCCTCGACCACGGGATGCTATTCGAGGAAGGACTGCTAGGCACAGATGGCGTTCACCTTTCGAAGAGGGGAAAGGCCTTATTTGTGCACAGACTGGCTAACCTAGTAAGGAGGGCTTTAAACTAGGTTTGACGGGAACAGGTGAGCAAACCCCACAGGTAAGTGGGGAACAAGACCTGGGAGATGGGTTGGAAACAGGAGGGAGCACGGGCTATAATGGCAGAGAGGAAGGAGGGTCAGGGCAAAGCTGGGAGGCAAGATCAAACCAGTATCTTAGATGCCTATATACAAATGCAAGAAGTATGGGTAATAAGCAGGAAGAACTGGAAGTGCTAATAAATAAATACAACTATGACATTGTTGGCATTACTGAAACTTGGTGGGATAATACACACGACTGGAATGTTGGTGTGGATGGGTATAGTTTGCTCAGGAAGGATAGACAGGGGAAAAAGGGAGGAGGTGTTGCCTTATATTAAAAATGTACACACTTGGACTGAGGTGGAGATGGACATAGGAGACGGAAGTGTTGAGAGTCTCTGGGTTAGGCTAAAAGGGGTAAAAAACACGGGTGATGTCATGCTGGGAGTCTACTACAGGCCACCTAATCAGGTGGAAGAGGTGGATGAGGCTTTTTTCAAACAACTAACAAAATCATCCGAAGCCCAAGATTTGGTGGTGATGGGGACTTCAACTATCCAGATATATGTTGGGAAAATAACTCCGTGGGGCACAGACTATACAATAAGTTCCTGGACTGCATTGCAGACAACTTTTTATTTCAGAAAGTTGAAAAATCTACTGGGGGGAAGCTGTTCTAGACTTGATTTTAAAAAATAGGGAGGAACTCGTTGAGAATTTGAAAGTAGAAGGAAGCTTGGGTGAAAGTGATCATGAAATCAGAGTTTGAAATTCTAAGGAAGGGTAGAAGGGAGTACAGCAGAATAGAGACAATGGATTTCAGGAAGGCGGATATTGGTAAGCTCAGAGAACTGATAGGTAAGGTCCCATGGGAATCAAGACTGAGGGGAAAAACAACTGAGGAGAGTTGGCAGTTTTTCAAAGGGATGCTATTAAGGGCCCAAAAGCAAGCTATTCCGATGGTTTGGAAAGATGGAAAATGTGGCAAAAGACCACCTTGGCTTAACCACGAGATCTTGGGTGACCTACAAAATAAAAAGGCGTCATATAAAAAATGGAAGCTAGGTCAGATTACGAAGGATGAATATAGGCAAACAACACAGGAATGCAGAGGCAAGATTAGAAAGGCAAAGGCACAAAATGAACTCAAACTAGCTATGGGAATAAAGGGAAACAAGACGACTTTTTATCAATACATTAGAAGCAAGAGGAAGACCAAGGACAGGGTAGGCCCACTGCTCAGTAAGGAGGGGGAAACAGTAACGGGAGACTTGGAAATGGCAGAGATGCTTAATGACTTCTTTGTTTCGGTCTTCACTGAGAAGTCTGAAGGAATGTCTAATATAGTGAATGCTTACGGGAAGAGGGTAGGTTTAGAAGATAAAATAAAAAAAGAGCAAGTAAAAAATCATTTAGAAAAGTTAGATGCCTGCAAGTCACCAGGGCCTGATGAAATGCATCCTAGAATACTCAAGGAGTTAATAGAGGAGGTATCTGAGCCTCTAGCTATTATCTTTGGGAAATCATGGGAGACGGGGGAGATTCCAGAAGACTGGAAGAGGGCAAATATAGTGCCCATCTATAAAAAGGGAAATAAAAACAACCCAGGAAACTACAGTTAGTTTAACTTCTGTGCCAGGGAAGATAATGGAGCAGGTAATTAAAGAAATCATCTGCAAACACTTGGAAGGTGGTAAGGTGATAGGGAATAGCCAGCATGGATTTGTAAAGAACAAATCGTGTCAAACTAATCTGATAGCATTCTTTGATAGGATAACGAGCCTTGTGGATAAGGGAGAAGCGGTGGATGTGATATACCTAGACTTTAGTAAGGCATTTGATACGGTCTCGCATGATATTCTTATAGATAAACTAGGAAAGTACAATTTAGATGGGGCTACTATAAGGTGGGTGCATAACTGGCTGGATAACCGTACTCAGAGAGTAGTTGTTAATGGCTCCCAATCCTGCTGGAAAGGTATAACAAGTGGGGTTCCGCAGGGGTCTGTTTTGGGACCGGTTCTGTTCAATATCTTCATCAACGATTTAGATGTTGGCATAGAAAGTACGCTTATTAAGATTGCGGACGATATCAAACTGGGAGGGATTGCAACTGCTTTGGAGGACAGGGTCAAAATTCAAAATGATCTGGACAAATTGGAGAAATGGTCTGAGGTAAACAGGATGAAGTTCAATAAAGATAAATAAAAACTGCTCCACTTAGGAAGGAACAATCAGTTTCACACATGCAGAATGGGAAGAGACTGTCTAGGAAGGAGTATGGCAGAAAGAGATCTAGGGGTCATAGTAGACCACAAGCTTAATATGAGTCAACAGTGTGATACTGTTGCAAAAAAAGCAAACGTGATTCTGGGATGCATTAACAGGTGTGTTGTAAACAAGACACGAGAAGTCATTCTTCCGCTTTACTCTGTGCTGGTCAGGCCTCAGCTGGAGTATTGTGTCCAGTTTTGGGCACCGCATTTCAAGAAAGATGTGGAGAAATTGGAGAGGGTCCAGAGAAGAGCAACAAGAATGATTAAAGGTCTTGAGGACATGACCTATGAAGGAAGGCTGAAGGAATTGGGTTTGTTTAGTTTGGAAAAGAGAAGACTGAGAGGGGACATGATAGCAGTTTTCAGGTATCGAAAAGGGTGTCATCAGGAGGAGGGAGAAAACTTCTTCACCTTAGCCTCCAATGATAGAACAAGAAGCAATGGGCGTCAACTGCAGCAAGGGAGATTTAGGTTGGACATTAGGAAAAAGTTCCTAACTGTCAGGGTAGTTAAACACTGGAATAGATTGCCTAGGGAAGTTGTGGAATCTCCATCTCTGGAGATATTTAAGAGTAGGTTAGATAAATGTCTATTAGGGATGGTCTAGACAATATTTGGTCCTGCCATGAGGGCAGGGGACTGGACTCGATGACCTTTCAAGGTCCCTTCCAGTCCTGGAGTCTATGAGTCTATGAGATGTGGAATAGCATGCATAAAACAAAGGAGGATAATTAGAAAAAACCCACCAAAACTATGTTATACCAGAAAAATATTACTGCACATGAACCTCTTTTAATCAAAGATCTGTGGATCTAGCACAGCTTTTATTTCCCGAAGCTACCCAGGCTGAAAGAGTTTACTATGATTAGCTGTTCCGCATAAGTAACTTCAGTTCCCCCAACATTCTTTTTGGCACCATTCAATTTTATTCAGCTTTTTTCTTATTATTTTTATTTATTTCACCCAAGTGCATCCATCCCTTAACTCAAGAGACCCACTGTGGAAGAACAAATCAGCATCAGCTTCCTGTTGCATCTAACCTTCCATTCTTCATGACAACTTCACCACAGACTTGAAACAAAGTTCAGTGAAACATTCAGTTACTGGAGGGCAAGCCAAGCATCCATCTACTGAATCAGCCTGCTTTCAAGCATATTCCTCTATTAAAATAAAGAATTATCTTGTTACACAATTAAAAGAAAAGAAACCTCAATGCCCTGTGCACCCATTTTAATCCATTAAAATTAGAATTAATTTATCACAAGCACATATCTGCATATACTATAAACTCAGAATGCTCTTCTCTCTCAGACGAAGCTTTCCTCTACATTCTGGCAATCAACTGAAGTGAAGAGATAGACAGCATCTAAGTGAGGAAGTGAGTGCACTGGCATTCAAACAGCACATGCTTAATCTGGAATTAAAGCCTGTGTGTGTCCCCCTTAAATGCCACTTCCTCTTTTAGGTTAGGATATTTTTTCTGAAGCTTTTTTCTCAGGAGCAAACAACAGTTTTTGACAGTATCAACATCAAGACATTACTGCACTCAAAGCTGATCTACTTTGTTTTAGGCCAGTTTTTTGTTCTTGTTAAAATATGCTCTGAACACTCTGAAGCTACATAGATAAACTACCTAAAATAGCAGCAGTCATAGCAACTATAATATCTTAATAGACAGAATGCTGGCTTTGCAATAAGAAGTTCCTGTTGAAAAACGTTTCTGATTGAAATAGACTCCAAGACATTTATAGCTTGATTTGGAGCTACCGGTGCTCAGCACACCTGAAAATCAAACTATTTAAACATAGAACAAAGAATGAAAAGATGATCCTACCCATTTAGTTTCTAGATTAAAATATTTTTTTTTTTATAAACGTACTGAGGCTGTTCATAGAGTGTTAAATTCTTTATCAGCATCTCTCATTCAGTATTTTCACAAGGCATAGATGCAGATTATTTGTTCAGGTCAAAATTTGAGAAAACCTCTGATTAAAGTATGTAAGATCAAAACAGCCATAGTATTATAGTATACATACATAAGTGCTGTATCTCAGTATATTTTTTGTAAAAGTTAGAAGAAGACCAGGACTGTAATACACAATATTTAAGTGTTTTTAACTTTGTAAACCACTTTTTTTTTTAAACACAAACATGTCAAAGAGACTTGTTTTCTTCAAACCCAAGTCCATAGGAGGACAGAAGCTCTTTAAAAACCAAGGTTGGGTATTTTTGTTTTTAGTTCTGAGGAAAAAGAAAACAACTGTCACAGTTCAAGCTGACAATTCAATTGAGCTCTGAGTATTTCCCCTCAGTGGTCCAGCAAGGTCACCGACACAGGCTTCTGGACCCCCAGCCATTGCTTCTTTTGGGCGGAGACCCATGTCTCTCTCCCTTCTGACTGGAGTATTTCCAGGAAGAACTGTCCCCTGCCTTCACTGTGTTATATCCCCAGCAAAGGACAGTCTGCTTAAACAGGCCTGCATCCTCAGAGATGGGACAGGATTCAATTGTAATTGTGGTCATAAGCTTCCACACCACTCTTTCTAAGCAAGCATTTTTTTTATTCTGAAGGTAAAAGCACTAGAGAGAAAACATATTAAAAACTAAAAGAATCTACACATATGCTCACAAGCTTACCAGAGCTCAACCACTCCAACATGGGCTTTGGCAGGAGCAGTCCTTCAAAACCCCGCCAAAGGGTTTCAAGTTCGTCACACACACTGCTCAGAACATCAACAACCCATGACCGAGTCACTCATTTATCCTATTTAGTTCTTTGAAGAAACTGTGAATAAGTCATCAGCCAAACAGTGGGTCTCTGCTCAAAGTGCCGCTTCAAAAAGATGGATTGAAGCAGGTTATTTTCATTTCCTTCATTCCATCCTCTCCCCCCCATAAACCTACTCCCCAAAAGTATTGTATTGTCCCCAAAAGTCCTTTGAAGTTTTTAATATCTCCCAGAGATTGCATTAGTCATTCCCTCCTCACAAAAGTTCCATACAATCCCACAAATATCTACATTTTCAATAAAATGAACTCCCAAAATACCCATACTCAATTCAGTAAGATTTAGCCTATTTCCATAAGGTTTGTCCAGGATGTTCCAAGATATTGTCATATCTGTCACAATAATAATACAGTAACTCCTCACTTAATGTTGTAGTTGTGTTCCTGAAAAATGCAACTTTAAGTGAAACAATGTTAAACGAATCCAATTGTCCTATAAGATTTATGTAAATGCAGGGGGTTAGGTTTCAAGGAAATTTTTTGGGGGCAGACAAAAAGCATTATACTGTACAGTGGTTGGGAAGTGCCCCTGGTTTATCCCACACAGGCACAGCCGACTGCAGGCAAGGACGCTAGGAAGCACCTTTGCAGCAGCAGCGCAGTGTTTGGCAGCAGCTTTCCCGGAGAACAGACTCAGATTTTGCCAGGAATGCTCCAGGCTCGTCTCTGTCTCCGCTTCACTCCAGGCACACCTCTTCCCACCCTCACTCCACCCCCCCACACAAACAAAGTCCTAAGCACCGCCAAACAGCTGTTTGGCAGTGGGGGAAGCACTGGGAGAGAGGGGAAGGAGGTGGAGAAGGGAACTTGTGCAATGCTCCCTTGTAAAGTCACTGCTTTTACATGGAATCTTACAAGCAGGCAGCCAAAGGACATTATAAGGGAACATTGCACAACTTTAAAATGAGCATGTTCCCTAATTGAGCAAGGACTTAACATTGAAACAATGTTAAGTGGGACAACATTAAATGAGGAGTTACTGTAGTTTGTGAGTATTTTTAAGGTGCAATTCTGTTCTGAAAACTGATGTTAGAAAAATTGCATGGTGGGGTTCCAATGTTTTGTGCTTTTCAATACTTTCCATATTAAATATACAACTTGCAAGTAAAAAGATGTTTTTTCAACTAGTATAGATACAAATGTAGCCTCAGAGTCAGTCTTAGTTCTTTCTATCTCTCTCATTACTACTGGAGGCCAAATTATGTACTCAGTTATATCTGCACAACCCCCCTTGTCTTCACATTAGGCTCTTAACGACCTGTAAAACCCCATGGCTTTCAATGGGTTTCTATAGGTGTAACTGATTAGCTAAATAATTTTGTTAATGATGGATAATATGGAAGAGATTCTGCCTCCCTTAATACTAACTATGTTGGCTATTCAAGGCCAACAGGAGTAAAATTCAGTAGAAAGCTTATTTTTCCTCACTCAGGTGAGCAGATGTGACTTTGAATACACACAAGTAGCTGATTTGTGGAGTGGGAAAATGCCATGCTTACAGTCACTTTTCAGAGTAGAAAGTAACAATGCATAGGGGGAAATGGTACCCTTTTTCTTCAGCTGAACAGTATAGGCTGTAGTCCTGCAAACACTTAATTTTATGCCAGAGTATAAATCTTTCCAGGGGGTCTGCATTCACAAGATACGGAGAACTGGTCACCAGGAATAAATGGAGAAATATAGCTTTTTAAAATTTAACTAGAGTTGGCATTCCTGAGACCATTACCAAAGATGTCCATCTTACTAAAAAAAATATAGTTTGTGGATTGTTTGTTTGTTTTACTTTTGACATTTAGCACTGGAGCACCAGAAAAGTGCGATTCAATCATGATTCAAAACAAGCACAAAAAATTCTAATTTAAAATATTTAATTTTAAAAGCTGTAATAATTTATAATATGTAAATCATGATTAAGTATGTGAGGTGAGGCATGTGGCCAGACCCCTCTGCCTAGACAGAGCCCATTAGTTTCAATGGAAATATGTACAGGCCTGAGAGTTCACCTGCACCAGGATCAATCTGAAGAACAAAAGGCAAGGTAGAAGGTTGTTTATAGCATCTTCCAATGGACTCTATGTCACAAATTATATCACTTTGCAGCAAAACAAATACCTCCAGAACTAGAATAAAAAATGACAACTGAAATTGAATATTTATGTATTTCACAGTTCATTCATGGTGATAAGGGCTTTATGTCTTGCAAACTCCAAGACTGTTGGGTTGAGAAAAATAGCTGTATTCTTCCTTTAGTTGGTGAAAAAAAAAATCCATTCTTAAAAACACCTCTCATAGTTCAAAAATCACCCAATAGAATTTTTATCAAACTTTCACAACAAATTCACCTCTGGGCTAAAAATAAGCATGATAAATTTAATCCTAAAAGGTAAACTTTTGTTAGAGAGTTATAAGAAAAATAAAACTGGAAGTACCTTCTCTACCATAACTATACCTGTAGCATGATATTATAACTAGCATTGAAATTCTAGTCAACATGTAAGAAGCTAATTTTTTTCCTTTGTACACTCAATTGCCATCCAACACATTTACCCAGAGTATGGTAATTGGAATTGAAATAGATTATAATTGAAGCTCTTGTTCATCCAGAATGAAAACCGATTCCACACTATTAAAATCTGACAGTTTGATATTGGCATGTACAGGGAGGCTGACAGCTGTAGCATTAGAGTGCATTTCAGATCACTGCATTACTGTGCTATTGTGTATTTTTTTCATAGTTCAGTGACATTTAAACTCATTTTCTAGTATTAAAACAAATGTACAATATGTACTGTATTTACAAGTCTTCAAAAGCACCATGTTTTCTTCCCCTTCTCTTGTGGATGGTACAGTCTAGTATGACATGTCTCAAATACAGTGAAAGGTGTGTACACTGCCTTACACCCAGAGAAGATAGACAGAACAAAAAAGAAAAAAAAAATGTCTGCCTATGCGGTTCTCAAATTGCAGATTGAGAAAACAAAGTGTCTTCTTACAGAAACCTCAACCTAAAATGAAGGACTCAAAAGGTGTTCCTTTATGGGACTGAGATGAATTCAGGGTAACAGCAGACATGGAGCCAAGATGGCTGGCAGAACCTAACTACTATATTTTTGTAAAATACATTTTATTTCTTCCTTCTGGGGATAACGTGCTTTGATGCAACATCTCCTCTTACAGGGACCACCTAAAGGGGAATGCAAGTAACACTGCATTATGTGACTGAAGCCACGATACACATAAAGGCCTGATGTTACAGACCCCATTAGTATCAAATAAAACAACAAATCAATCATATGTTATAACAAATGGCAATCACGTTTCAAGACAACCAGTTTAAACAAAACACACTGTGACATGCTTTAATTTAAGGAGACAAAGTATCCCAGAAAGCTATGCCCTTATCGAAAAAGCGTCTCCTACCTATTCAAACACAAATGTCAACAAGATAAGTACTAGTTCTTTAGGAAGTGTACTACAGACATTATGTTACTTCCTATTTTTGAAAAACCTTCACTTTACACATGTCTTTAGGCCGCCTACTGCTAATATCTTCAAACAAAAGCAGCATCATACAACTCTTCTAGATACTGAAGTGTTAACTGGTCTACAGTACCATTTTTTGTGTATTCAAAAGACAAAAGTAAGCTGGAAACTATAATGGATATTTTTAAAATTAAAGAATGTATACATCTGGCACTGGCATCTCCCGATTCGATGCTAGCCTTACTTCATAGCATAATTGTTGATTATTCTTGTAGTTCAAAATACAATAATAATAATAATAATAATAATAATAATGCCTTAATGCTATATGAAGATAGCTCAGTGGTTTGCAAGTTTATGATATGATCCTGCTAACGTTTACTTACCCTTTGAAGTGAACATGTTTATTCACAAAAAGCAAGCACTGTGGCCCAAATCCATAAAAAACTTAGTTGTTGTTGAGTGTTACAATGACTAACTTAGGCACAGAAAGCTGCCTAAGCTAGGCAATGGGAGATGCTGATGAGACAGAGGTGTGTCCTAAACACACACATTTCTCAGAGATAGGTGCCTATCTCTGCTAGCGATTCACAAAACTGGAGAAAGATAGACTCATTATTTATGTCATGTGCAGGGCCTGATCCGGTAGGTTTGTTCAGAAGCTACCTGAACAAATGGGGGCAGGGAGGAGAGGAAGGAGGACAAAAGATCTCCCTTATCACCTTTAGCCCATTTGTTAGAGCACTCACCCAGGATGTGGGCGAGCAGCAGTTCAAGAGCTTCCTCCTCCTGAGTAGAAGAATAGATTTGAACAGCGATCAACCATCAACCAGCAGAGTGCCCGAACCACTGGATTATGGAATATTCTGATGTGGGTCTTCCTCCATCTCTCCTATTGATGATGTTCTACTTTGATTAAACTATTGAATAATTACATATCATCTGGGCCAGTGAAAGAGTTAAAATGAATTTGTAGCCCAGGGGTTGGAGCTCTCACTTTAGAGGTAGCAGATCCCTGGTCAAATCTCTTCTCCACAAGAGATGAGGCATGTCTCTCCTCTAACCACTGCTCTAAAGGTTATCAGGGAGGTACTCTTTTCCCAGCCCCACCCATTCTGCATGAACTTAGGCTGCTTCTAAGCATGCCTACCAGATTGGGTACCAGATGAACACTTGTCACCCTCTCAGTTTGTGGATCACTCTGGGGGCAAGGGCAGGGGGAAAGGTGCCCAGATGCCTAAAGGGAGGCTGGAGTGCCCAAACCCAGAGAGACAAACTCAGGTGCCTAGGGAATTTGTACTGAAAAATACATCATAGATTCTAGGGTCTGAAGGGACCAATGTGATCTAGTCTGACCCCCTGCACAAAGCGGGCCACAGAACCCTACCCATCCACTTCTATAACAAACCCCTAACCTATGTCCGAGTTACTGAAGTCTTCAAATTGTGGTTTGAAGACCTCAAACTGCAGAGAATCCACCAGCAAGCGATGCATGCCCCACGCTGCAGGGGAAGGCGAAAAACCTCCAGGGCCTCTGCCAATCTGCCCTGGAGGAAAATTCCCTCCCGACCCCAAATATGGCGATCAGCTAAACCCTGAGCATGTGGGCAAGACTCACCAGCCAGCACTCAGAAAAGAATTCTCTGCAGTAACTCAGATCCCATCCCATCCAACATCCCATCACCAACCACTGGGCATACTCATCTGGCAATAATCAAAGATCAATTGCCAAAATTAGGCTCTCCCATCATACCATACCATCCCTTCCATAAACTTATCAAGCTTAGTCTTAAAGCCAGATATGTCTTTTGCCCCCACTACTCCCCTTGGAAGGCTGTTCAGTAGCAGCTGAGTGAGGTTTTGTGGATTGCAGCGGTACCTAAAAATGGGATTTAGGCATGTAAGTACGTCTGTGGATCTGGGTCTACAAGCCTGAGCCAAATATCCATTACCATCAGTTGGCATTGGATAAGGCCCCAAAACTGGTACTAAACACAGGAGGAGGCCATAGTGACAAAAATAATGAGGGTAATATCCTCAGCCCCACTACTTTTGCTTTTCCCTGGTCTGGGTTAACTGGGAATTGATTGATAAAATTAACCATACCAAATAAAAGTGAAATACCTGCAGTAGCAAGACAGAATGTTCCAACAGCTATCATGGGCTGTAAGAAAGAACTAAGGGTAGGACTCTTCTGCAATCACAAACGTGCAGCTGGCTCATGACAGCTGACTTGGGCTTGTGGGGCTCAGATTAAAGGGCTGTTGCCACTGGACTCCTCCTTGTTTTTGTGGATACAGACTAACACTGCTACCCCCTGGTAATTGTGGTATAGACATTCAATGTCTACACAGCAATTAAACCGCCCCTTTGCCAGAGCCTTGTGAGCTCGAGTCAGCTGGCATGGGCCAGCCATGGGTGTCTACTTCCAGTGTAGATATACACTAAGAAGCAGCAGTGTGGCTCTGCCCTTTACTGTATAGCATCACGCAGCAGCATAGGGCACATGCTGCCCCAGTGGGTACCGCTAAGGGAAAAATCTCCAACGCTAGTGCACTGGGCATGCACACACATGAAGTGGAATGGATATGTACAATCACTTGAAGAAATATTTCTATTGCCCTTCAGTTTTAAACAATATTGTCTTTACAATATCTGTATTTGGAGCTAGCTGTGACCTCATTGTTTTCCTTTAAAAACAACCAAACAAAAAACTGCCCGTAGTTACCATAGTGGTGCCTGAGAACACTGCTGTCTTGTGTTATTTCAATTTTTGTAGGATTAGTATTTAACCATTTTTATTTGCATTGGGCTTCAATTTGGCAGGCTGGTTCTCTGCCTTTACGTAATAATGTCATATTAAAAGAGGTTTACATCATTTTTAGCAATTGTTGGTCTACACTAAAAAAACATTTAGTTGTGATTGCTTATTTTAAAGTCAGACCAATAAAAATAGCTTAATTTCACAGGCAGCTCCAGCCAAATTATGCTCTACTGACCATTTAGATTTAGAGAAACCCAACTGACCTCAGTGGAATAACACGTGCTGAGAGCACCTTTGTATTTATTGAGAACTATTGACTATGTTAAAACAAAATCTGCTTCAAAATAACTATTCCTATAGCCACAATTAAGGGAGATGCATATGAAAACAGAAACATACACCCTGAACTTTTGCATTTAAGTAAACATTTTAATATGACTTAACTGTAGTTTTTCATATATAAAACTCATCACTTTATCAAAAGATGTTTGTTAACCAAGATAAAAATTTGCAGCACGTTTAAAGAGAAGCCAGTAATGCATTCTAGGCTTAATATGAGTTTTCCAAGTTACGTTAAATCTGAGAACTGTATTATACAGTTTAAAGAGTACTGAAAGTAAATATCCAAAAAAATTTTCCTGGATGAATGGCTATGCCAGTTTTACATTATATTAGACAAATGAAGCATATACAAAGAGTCTTTAGAGAGAATGAGTAAAATGTTATTAACAGAAGTTAAATGTGTGTGTGTGTGTCTATTGTAACAATATTCACTTATTACAGTATTGCCAAATATGTAGAGGGTCACTCTAGCCCTCATGCATAGAAAATTCTCATTGATTTCAACAGAAAATGAGAGCATAAACTCTATGACATTTACCCACACTGGGCACAGGACTACTTTAAAAAAAAAAATCTTCTTAATTTCTCTGGCTTTCCTTATCCAGATCATTTACTTACTATGAAATTCCTTGTGGGTTTTTTTTTTAAAAGGGAGTTTTTCAACTATTTTATGTTTTATTTAACAAGAGAAAAAAAGACTATGTTGTGCAAAAACAAAACAATTTTCATGTGGCAAATTATGACCTCACTTTCATCTATGCAACTCTTATTGACGTCAATGAACTTGAAATCATTATCATTGACGTTAATAGTTCTTAAGCAGTGTGTTAAGAGGATGATTTACACCAGCATGTATATGATAATCGACTTTTAAAATATCAATGTAAATAGATATTTAAAGTATAAAAAAAATACATTATAGATATTCCTTCTTTGTTTGCATAGAACCTTGCACATTGTGCGGACTGCCAAAAAAACAACACAAAACAAAACCAAAACCAAAACAAAGTGGAAGAAAAGAGAAACCAGGTCACAATAATTGATATAACTATATCAGCAGACACAGCTGTAAAAAAGAAACAATAAGGAAAGACAGCAAAGTATGATGAACTATGCCACAAAGTGGAATGATTATTCACAACAAGAGCAAAGACAATCCCCGAGATTATTGGACCAACTAGAGAGATCCCTAAGGGTACAAATGAGCAGCTCAGGAACATGTTAAGAATCATAGGACTGGAAGGAACCTCGAGAGGTCATCTAGTCCAGTCATCTTCACTCATAGCAGGTCTAAGTGTTATCTAGACCAGGGGTCGGCAACCTTTCAGAAGCAGTGTGCTGAGTCTTCATTTATTCACTCTAATTTAAGGTTTTGCGTGCCGGTAATACATTTTAACGTTTTTTAGAAGGTCTCTCTCTATAAGTCCATATATTGTATAACTAAACTAGTGTTGTATTGTAAAATAAACAGGGTTTTCAAAATGTTTAAGAAGCTTCATTTAAAATGAAATTCAAATGTTGATCTTACACTGCCAGCCCGCTCAGCCCACTGCTGGTCTGGGGTACTGTTCACCTAGGCTGGCAGCGGGCTGAGCGGGGCCTGCGGCCAGGACCCTGGCTGGCAAGGGTCCGTCAGCCAGAACCCCAGACCAGCAGTGGGCTGTGCGGGGCTGGCGGCCAGGACCCAGAGTGCTAGGGGCAGAGGGCTGGAGTCAGGGCTTGGTATGTGAGGGGGTGTAGGTGTCAAGGCAAAGGGGGCGCTGGGTATGGGTGGGGGTGCCAGAGTAGGGCTAGGGTTGCGGGTGGGGGGGAATGAAGGAGTCAAGTAGAGGGCTGGGTACGTATCAGGGAGGTACAAGGCTCAGGGCAGGGGCCTGGGAGGGTGCGGGGCTCAGGGCAGATGGCATGGTGTGCGTGTGTGTGTGGGGGGGTGTCAGGGATCAGGGCTCAGGGGAGAGTGCTGGGTGACTGCCCCCCTAAAAACTCTCAACCCCACTGCTCCTTGTCCCTTGACTACCCCCTCCTAGGACCCCTGTCCCCAACTGCCCCCCAGGACCCCACCCCCTATCTAAGCCTCCCTGTTCCTTGTCCCCAGACTGGACTGTACCTCCTACCTGTCCCCGGACTGCCCCGACCCTCATCCACACCCCCGTCTCCAGCCAGACCCCCAGGACTCCCATGCCTATCCAACCACTCCCTGTCTCCTGACAGGACCCCCAGAACTCCTGACCCATCCAACCCCGCCCCCACTCCCTGCCTGCCCCAACCCCTTTCCACACCCCTGCCTCCTGACAGGACCCCCAGAACATCTGTAGTATGTAAGGTCTTGGAAAAAATTTTGAAGGAGAAAGTAGTTAAGGACATTGAGGTCAATGGTAATTGGGACAAATTACAACATGGTTTTACTAAGGGTAGATCGTGCCAAACCAACCTGATCTCCTCCTTTGAGAAGGTGACAGATTATTTAGACAAAGGAAATGCAGTAGACCTAATTTACCTCGATTTCAGTAAGGCATTTGACACGGTTCCACATGGGGAATTATTAGTTAAATTGGAAAAGATAGGGATCAATATGAAAACTGAAAGGTGGATAAGGAACTGGTTAAAGGGGAGACTACAACAGGTAGTGCTGAAGGGTGAACTGTCAGGCTGGAAAGAGATTACTAGTGGAGTTCCTCAAGGATCGGTTTTGGGACCAATTTTATTTAAACTTTTTATTACTGACCTTGGCACCAAAAGCAGGAATGTGCTAATAAAGTTTGCAGATGACACAAAGCTGGGGGGTATTGCTAACACAGAGAAGGACCAGGATATCATACAGGAAGATCTGGATGACCTTGTAAACTGGAGTAATAGTAATAGGATGAAATTTAATAGTGAAAAGTGCAAAGTCATGCACTTAGGGATTAATAATAAGAATTTTAGATATACATTGGGGACGCATCAGTTGGAGGCAACAGAGGAGGAGAAGGACCTTGGAGTACTGGTTGGTCGCAGGATGACTATGAGCCGCCAATGTGATATGGTCATTAAAAAAGCTAATGCGGTTTTAGGATGCATCAGGCGAGGTATTTCCAGCCAAGATAAGGAGGTGTTAGTACTGTTATATAAGGCACTGGTGAGACCTCACCTGGAATACTGTGTGCAGTTCTGGTCTCCCATGTTTAAGAAGGATGAATTCAAACTGGAACAGGTTCAGAGACGGGCTACTAGGATGATCCGAGGAATGGAAAACCTGTCATATGAAAGGAGACTCAAAGAGCTTGGCTTGTTTAGTCTAGCCAAAAGAAGGCTGAGGGGGATATGCTTGCTCTTTATAAATATATCAGAGGGATATTAGGGAGGAAGAGGAATTATTTAAGCTTAGTACCAGTGTAGACACAAGAACAAATGGGTATACACTGGATACTAGGAAGTTTAGACTTGAAATTAGACGAAGGTTTCTAACCATTAGAGGAGTGAAGTTCTGGAACAGCCTTCCAAGGGGAGTAGTGGGGGCAAAAGACATATCTGGCTTTAAGACTAAGCTTGATAAGTTTATGGAAGGGATGGTATGATGGGATAGCTTAATTTTGGCAACTGATCTTTGATTATCAGCAGATAAGTATGCCATGTGGGCGGTGATGGGATGTTGGATGGGATGGGATGGGATCTGAGTTACTGCAGAGAATTCTTTTCTGAGTGCTGGCTGGTGAGTCTTGCCCACATGCTCAGGGTTTAGCTGATCGCCATATTTGGGGTCAGGAAGGAATTTTCCTACAGGGCAGATTGGCAGAGGCCCTGGAGGTTTTTCGCCTTCCTCTGCAGCATGGGGCACAGGTCACTTGCTGGTGGATTCTTTGCAGCTTGAGGTCTTCAAACCACAATTTGAAGACTTCAGTAACTCGGACATAGGTTAGGGGTTTGTTATAGAAGTGGATGGGTAGGGTTCTGTGGCCTGCTTTGTGCAGGAGGTCAGACTAGATCATCACATTGGTCCCTTCTGACCTTAGTCTATGAGAACTCCCAACTCATATAACCCCCCCATTCCTTGTCCCTTGACCACCCCCTACAGAGACCCCCCACACTCCTTGCTCCCGATCCCCTGACTCCTATTCGCCCCCTGCCCCCTCACAAACCCCGGGACTCTCATGCCCCATCCAAACCCCCCGGCCCTAACCACCCGCCCAGGATCCCACCCTCCCATCCAACCCACCCTGCTCCCTGTCCCCTAACTGCTCCTACCCGTTATCCAACCCCCCAAGCCCTGGGCCCCTTGCCATGAGGCTCCACACAGAGCTAGATAAGCTGCTCCGCGGGAGCACACAGCCCCGCCCCTCCAGTTGAGCTGGGAGCGTGTCTGCCTCCCCGTGGAGCCAAACTCTGCCCTTGGAAGTGCGCAGCCCCAACCCCCAGAGCGCTGCACGTGGCAGCAGGGCTCCAGGGGAGGGGAAGAAGGTGGGAGAGGGGCCGGCAGCTTGCTGCGCTCGGCCCTGCATTCCGGCCCGGGAGCGCAGACCCCGTGGCTTGCCGTGCCGGGAGAGTGGGGCCATTTGCCCACCCCGTGCTCATGGCTATGCTTCTGCTCCCTGCCCCGTGGAGGAAGTGGAGGGCAGAGGAGAGCGCGCCAGGCTGGGCAGGATTTTTAGTGGCATGCTCGAGTCCCAGCAGGCTCCAGTGTGCCATTAAAAAATGGCTCACGTGCCGTCTTTGGCACACGTGCCATACGTTGCCGACCCCTGATCTAGACCATCCCTGACAGGTGTTTGTCTAACTGCTCTTAAAAATCTCCAATGATGGAGATTCCACAACCTCCCTAGGCAATTTATTCCAGTGCTTAACCACCCTGACAGTTGGGCATTAGGAAAAGCTTCCCAATCTAAACCTCCCTTGCTGCAATTTACGCCCATTGCTTCTTGTCCTATCCTCAGAGGATAACAACAATTTTTCTCCCTTCTCCTTGTAACCACCTTTTATGTACTTGAAAACTGCATGTCCTCTCTCAGTCGTCTCTTTTCCAGACTAAACAAACCCAGTTTTTTCAATCTTACCTCATAGGTCATGTTTTCTAGACCTTTATTTATTTTTGTTATTCTTCTCTGGACTTTCTTCAATTTGTCCAGATCTTTCCTGAAATGTGGCGCCCAGAACAGGACACAATACTCCAGCTGAGGTTTAATCAGCGCAGAGTAGAGTTGAAGAATTACTTCTTGTATCTTGCTTACAACACGCCATCTAATACATCCCAGAACAGCGGTTCACTTTTTCCAGCAGAGTTACACTGTTGACTTTCATTTAGCTTATAGTCCTCCATGAGCCCCAGATCCCTTTCCACAGTACTCCTTCCTAGGCAGTCATATGCCATTCTGTATGTGCACAGTTGATTGTTCCTTCCTAAAAGGAGTACTTTGCATTTGTCCTAATTCAATTGTATACTATTTACTTCAGGCCATTTCTCCAGGTTTGTCCACATCATTTTGAGAATTTTAATCCTATCCTCCAAAGCACTTGCAACCCCTCCCAGCTTGATATCGTCAGGGAGGGGTTGCAAGTGCTTTGGAGTTTAAAATGCAAGATGTCAGGATCAGTGACCTCCAGAAGACAGCACTATTAGGCACTGCAAGAATTTTAAGGAAAGTCAAAAGTATACAAGTGCATACAAGTATATAGTGCACCTAAAATGCAGGAATTCTGTAGACTGTTTAACACAGCTGCTGACTACCCAAACTTACAGGATTGTTTTGTGGTCAGGATTTATTGGTGACTCATTGGGATAAACGTTAAACAACTTTCCCCCCTTTTATGCTTAAAGATCTTTCATGTTGTGAAGACTACTTGTTAAAAACAAAACAAAAAAAACACAATGATGTAATACTGACAAATAAAATAAACCTCTGCAGGACTGAAAACCTTAAAAAGATCAGCATTTTGCTAGTTCATAAGTTCCAAAATGTAAAAATGAGTATGAACAGGAAGTGAACTGATCTCTGTAGTTTGTCAAATCTGACTGAAGCACACAAAAAAAAAATGAAATTCATACTGAATTGGACAAATCTGAATTAGATTTTAAAAAATTACTTTCAGTTTTTAATAATGTAATACTTATAACATGAGTAAGCAGATATTTTTCAGAACACGAGGCATAGCTGCCAGGGCAAAGGTGTTACCTTTATGCCTTCCACATTCTGGTGCAAACTGGGGTCTGGATTTGCCCCCAGATCAGAGCACCTTCAGGGCTTTTCACACTGGCACTGCCAAAGGACTATTAGACTACCTGAGAATCACCAAAACGCTGCACTGCTCCAGCCATGTTCCCCCCTAGGGATGGGGAAGGAAATTGTTTGAGAGCTGGCTCTGTGTCACTTGGGCATGTCTCCATAGAGGAATTGGCACAAAAAGACAGCAGGGGTCAGGATGTGACCCCGGATTTTTATCTTGATAGCATCCCTTTATTTTTACACTCATTTTCCTTCTGTGACAGCTATTAGTTTATTACTTTTTCTTACCTCAGGTGACTCTCCATCAGCAGTGCAGCGGGCGGTGGTGGCTAAGGCAGGCTGCCTGCCTGTCCTGACACTGTGTGCATGCTGGAAGTGGCAAGCAGGTCCAGCACTAGTGGGGGAGGAGACTCCGCGTGTGCTGCTCTAGCCAGTGCTCAGGGTGGGGGCAGCACATGGAACCCTGTAGCCCCCCTGCCTAGGAGCCAGAGCTGCTGGCCGTTTCCAGGGCGCAGCACAATACCGCAGGACAGGTAGGGACTAGCCTGCCTCAGCCCTGCAGCACTACCGACCGGACTTTTAATGGCCCGCTCAGCAGTGCTGACCAGAGTCCCTTTTCAACTGGGTGTTCCAGTCCAAAAAACAAAACAACACAAAAAACAAAAACAAACCACACACCAGACACCTGGTCACCTTAAGTTCTTCACTTCCCTCTTCATCTCTATTCACCCTATTTGGAGTTCAGAATAGCTCTGCAACATGTGCACATGCTTTTTCATTAGATTATTCTCCTGGCAGTAACAGATGAAGTACGATGTTGGCAAAAAGCCTCCAATGAGTCAATGAAACTGTGAAATGATGGCATAGCACATGCAGTTCTGTTCTACACAACAACAAGGAAAACCAGCAACTTGACATTATGCTTTTTCATTGGGCTTCCTAGCACAGACCCTAATGTAACAAGGTACTGAAGCATATACCTAACTTTAAATGGAACGACTGCATATGGAATGAGGCATATGCTTAAGTAACTTGCTGAATTGGGCCTTAACATGGGACTCTTAACACACAGTAGTTAGCTTTACTGACCAATTTCCACACAGATGTATGTTTAAAATAAATTACTGGATCAAGAAGAACAGTAAGAATATCATCATACAAATAGCTATTAGCATTGTGGAGCATTATATATAACGTATTCTGTAGAAATGGCAACAAGAAACTACAGTAACATTACTAAAAGCAGAAGAGGAATAAGGTCACATGATAAGATTTAAGAAGGCAAGGAGTGAGCATTACTAATTTAGCATTATTCTTCCTTTTTTTCTTGACCCAATGCCAATTAATGCATTTTTCTTGCATTAAGATTAATTAAGATTCTTGAGATTCTGTGATAATAGATATTTTTCTATGACAAACCAACAGTAAACCTAAACTGACACTGGAGTCCAGTGACACTCCATGGAGTTTTTTTTGTTTACCCCTTCACTCACCCTTTTTAACCTACAAGGTTACATATTTTTCTAGTCTACATGATGTAACATTTGATATTATTATAGCAATATTTAATAAAGGCAGCCGTCACTCTTTGTAATATCAGAAACTGTTAGAAAACAAAATCAACCAACGAAACAAAAAACCCAGGCTGCTTTTTCTTGAAAAAAATCCACTTGATATAAACTATGTCCAGCATTCTGTACCGTGGAAGATCAAAAGAGCCACAAAACCATAATGTGTGTATTTATGTAGCACAGAAGCCAAACACACTGATGCTGCAGTTATCTGGCTTTGCTGTCGCCTACCCAAGTGAAATGTGGAAGAAAACATAGCAGCATTTCTCACCTGTCTAAATTCACCGAACTTAAAATAAAAAAAACTAACCTTTCATTGCCCCTTCTTCCAAATTAGAAAATGTTTATTCTAATTTTATTATGGTAAATATTTTCAAGATTTCCCTCTTTTTATAAAAGCGAGCTGAATCTCTCACTAAAATGTTAAACTCTGACAGGCCAGCTAGCAAAATTATAGAGGAAATATTATGTTAACAAATCTGTGATAAAGAAACAGCATAAGATTAAAAATGCAGTCTATAAATGGATTTTATCACTTCAAATGCATTGAAAAAAAATAACCAGAATCCACTCAAATGCTCACACATTCATTATTATGCATTGGATATTGCTTTATAATTATACAGTGTTTGTTTCAAACTGTTTTTTAAAATCATTTATGTCAAGACTCACTAATAGAGATGTCTAACTGAATGTGAAAAAAGAGACATGGAAAAAGGTTAGATAGCATTAACTTTCAGTGTGGGACATAGAGGAAATTTAGCCATACATCTCATTAATGTTTGTTGAAGTTGTGTAGCTGGATACCCACATGCTGGGCTGAAGAGTACCCCGCTCTGTGACCCTATAAAAAGGGTCTAACATGATTTTAGTGTTATATTGAGTCAGAGCTGTATTAATTTAGATATAGTCAGACTAACAGAACTCTATTAGTTCCTATTAGGATGAATACAACTAGTAGTGAGTATGAGTTTAGGATCAATTTTCAAAGATGCAGTTATGGTTTACAGTGTGCTACAGTGAGTTACAGAAGTGGGATCTCATTGGTCAAAATTGTATCCATATAAAGGAGGCTGATGAAAATGGGAAGCTGGAGAGAGCAAAATGAAATTGTTCCCTGAACCTAAGAAAAGCAAGCAGAATTGATATCGTATGTAAAAGAGGTCCTGGGCCATATATCCTCAAAATATTTTTTTCAGATTCTTTATTGAAGTCTCATGGCACAAAAAGAAATCCAGGAGTCTCTTATGCAGGGGCGGCTCCAGGCACTAGCACACCAAATACGTGCCTGGAGCAGCAAGCCGAGGGGGGCGCCCTGCCGGTCACCACGAGGGCAGCAGGCAGGTTGCCTTCGGTGGCATGCCTGCGAAGGGTCCACTGGTCCCGCGGCTTTGGCGCACCTCCCGCAGGTGTGCCGCCGAATCCGCAGGACTGGGGACCTCCCGCAGGCAAGCCTCTGAAGGCAGCCTGCCTGCCATGCTTGGGGCGGCAAAATTCCTAGAGCCGCCCATGCTCTTATGACTTATATTTTGATACTAAAAACATACACACCCTGGGAAAAGGGTTTTGTTATGTGTGAAGTTTGTGGTCTTAGTACCAGTAAGCTGTTATAACTTTTCCTCTGGTTTAGCTGTTCATGCTCAGTGGAAATGGGGCTTTTCAATCTGGGGTGGGTGGAATGGAAAAGTAGAAACTACACTCTAAATCGTGCTACTAAAACCTAACCAGGAAAGACATGAAATGTGGCGTAAATAAAATGTTATGGTGGAATATAAAAGATTATGGGCCAGATCCTCAGCTAGTATAAGAGATCATAGTTCCATTGACTTCAATGAAGCTACGCTCATTTACAGCTGAAGATCTGGATATCCATTTTAATCTGATTAGGAAGACCTGTCTAGTTTATTTGTGGCTCCACCAGCCCACCATTTGTGCTGATTTTCCAAAACAAGAAGAAAAAAACATGGAGTTTTAAAAACATTATTATTCTAATCTTTGTTTTTAGAATAGAGAGGCATAAACTCAGAGTGGCACTACTGAAAGTTGGAGTCCTGTTAGGTATTTCAGCAAGCCACAGCTATCGAATCTGTATAATGATATTAAATATCACTTTAGGAAAAAATATTAAAAAGGATCAGGCAGGTAAAAAAGGGTAAAACATGCTCAGTACCAATGGCACACACGCTGTAATGAAAAATCAACTATGGTTTGAGGTGGAGGAAAAAGGCTGAAAGAGAGGATGAAGTGCTGGATAGGTATGAGGTGACTGAGGATAATGAGATGGGTCACGTGGATGTCCTAGAGGAAGAGACAGGGGCAGGACAGCAGATATCACTGTGGCAGCCAAACAGCAGGGCAATCCAAGATCTGTATCGAGGAAGATACAGCTGGCATGAGAGGAAATGTGTCGAAAGAGCAGGATGTGAAATGTGAAAAGAAATCACAGTGCAAGATGTCAGCAACCTGACACTGGAGAGCTAAGTGGAGGAGAGATAATTGTTACTCTCACATGCAAATTCGAAATCATTTCCCCAGTGACAAGGATCTGACAATGTGAGGGGCTGACTAACAGATAGATCAGCCATTTCTGTAGTCCAATCCACTGGGTTAAATGACAAGCAAATCAATAGCAGGCCTATGCACAGGGAGAGGATAGTATAGGAGAGGAAGTGTGCCAGTAGGGTAGCAGGTTCCCAACACTGGGTGCCTGCTGCTCTAATTATAAGAGAAACTATTTCCACCAGCCTTACTTTAAGATGGAAATGGGTACCAGAATCTGTTTCAGACAGAAACTGGGGAATCGCCTTCATAAGGGTTCTGGATTGTGCCTGCACTGATCCTCTATTTTGTGAGCAGTAACAGGCATAACAGAATTAGACATTGCACAAGTCCTACGCTTTGCCAGCTTGACTCCTGAAGTGCAGCTGTGGGCATCCCAGATAGCATCAAGCTGCCTTATATAGATGACCATTGGACATACAGGGCAGCATATATGGAAAGTAGACAACGCCCAAACACCACAAACCAGTGCTTGGTGTCACAGATGATGTATCTGTCACATGCAAAGATACCCTGGTGCTAAATTTTGGTATTACTGCAATTACAGACACTTCCAGAAATGTGCATTACACACCAGTGTCATGTGCTACACAGTAAGGTAAACTAAATGAATAAACTATGGAAAACAGCGTGCTGTCAGCAAGACTAAAAGCATTAATGCTATTGAAACAGAAAAATAAGCAAGTCTGAATAGACAGATATAAAACTTCTAACACTCTGGTTAACCAAGGAAAAGTCTTTTAAGTGACTAAAAAGTCCATTAAAATTCTCTTCCAAAAACTTTAAATTTCAAACTTGTTTTCCATTTGAACTTTGCCTTTTCAGAATGATCTCAAAAGATCGTTTTCTATAAATAAACTAACCCCTGCCACCCAAGCTCCTTTATATTGACAAATACATAGAAACAGTGGGAAAGTTAGATGCTACTATTTATGGAGTGGAGAATGGTGAGCTACTGCTGTGACTAAAGAGAGAATTTCTTTTTCCCATCAGTTAGTTAACTGTTATTTCTCCAATGCTGTGGCTAATGATTCACCATTTCTTTATAACCGGGATGCAACACCCCATAATACAGGGTAGCCTACAAGTTAAGTCATACACAGCACCTGAAATGCCTCCAGCAGAACCTGAGAATGGGCTTCTCTCATGACCAGCTATAGTCTCTTTCAGAAATAAATTCCATCTAAGCACCTTTTAATTCTACGTGAAAGATCCTTGCTCCTCTCAAGGAACCGACTGAAAATATTGGAATGTGAATAATTAAATGTAGTTCTTTCAATATAAAAACTTAATCCAGACCTTTTCACTGTTAAAAGAGCTGCAATTTAATATTAAATTTCTACATCTAATTACAAGCCTAAACTATTAAACATTTTTTTAAATTGCTCTAAAACATAATTAGCTAGCTATACAAAAAAAAAGAAGCCAACATCCTAACAGTCTGATGACATAGACTGAGACATTTTCATCCAAGCTTTTATAGAGTTTGCATTTGTGCACATGCCTATACTTTTAATGCACATGTAAATGTTAAAATTATTCAAATGCAAGTGTTAGAATTAGCAGGTGCAGGTGCGATTTTTCATGTATCCAAGCAGAGATCAAGGGCTGAAATGCATGCAGGCCCATGAAATGAAGCTAAGCAAATGAATGCATTTGCAGGGAGGTTGGGACCAACAAACCAGCTAATCCCTCCTCCCCTTAGGAGAATTTCAAAAGTCAACTATTTTTTGAGAGGGGAATACTTAACGGAACACTAGTTTACTACTGTAAACACCAACACCTGGAGTATGTATTTGTTTCTTAGGTACTGAATTTCAAGGGTATCACCAGAATATGCTAAATTGGTGTACCCTTGACCTCCGACTAGTTTTGGAGCAAGATTCTCAAAGGGGAGAGAGTGATCCCAGCCATTACCACCTAGTAAATCCAACTTAAAACCCTAGTAAAGTTACACACAACATGAGGGAAAGTGCTTTTTCACAGAATTACAAGACTAATGAATAAAGGGAACCCAGCAGAGGCAATATAGATGCATTTTAGCTAAGCATTCAAGTCAGTCTTGTGAAATCTCACTTGGCAAATGAATCCAACCTAGCTTTGACAGGAATACAGTCACATGGAAAGAATACTAACAATGGGAGAATATAAAGAAGATAACAATGACAAAGTATTGAGTTAGAAGAGAAGTAGGGTACTGCAGGCATCAGGGTTAGGGATGATGTTAATGGGCTCTTCAGCTAAGTTAGGGCTAAGAGAATGGGAATAAAGAGACTTGGGTTTCTATTCCTGACTTATGTTGGCTCATACACCCATCCACTCCTACTTTTCAACGATCATAGCAGGCTGTGTACTGAAGATATATTGATCAATTAATGAAACACAAAATATCAAAACAGAAAAAGACTATCGTCCATCTACAGCTACACCTCCTCTGTATATCTGCGATCTGCAAGTATGGGCACCATTATGAGTGGACTGTACAATCTGTCTCAGTGCAAAGATGGTTTTGCATCCATAAGTAAGACATGGACTTCATGCAGGAGGTGGAAAGACCTATGCACAGAAGAATATCTGGTTTGCCTATGACTGTTTGAACTCTACCTCACAGCCTAGGTAGATGAACTTGTCAATGCTCTCCATGGTATTCGATCCTACCTGCCCAAGAATTTTGGGCAAAGTTCAGGATTTATCAACCTTGTTTGCTACCTGTACTGCTATGCAGGTCAGAAACATGCACGTGATATTTAAATTCTAAGTGCCAAGGGATTAAGAACTACAGCTAGTTCATTAAAAATTTTTTTTTGATTTTCCTCAACGAAAATGGAATTTACTTTACACACACACACACACACACACACACACACACACACACACACGTTCCTTTTATCAACAAAAAAGGAACATTTTCCCCCACACAAAAAGTGTCTGCTTTCTCAATAAACTATTTCTATTAAAAAAAAAAAGAGAAAATTTCCAAATCTATTAATGACTTACTATTACTCAGGTTCTATAGAACAAGCACAACCACTAGCACTCTTTAAATATTCCATAACTCCACCATCACCATCACCGACAACATAGGATCAGAACAAGAGTAGTAGTTTCTTTTAGTTCTAGAACTATTTAGTTCTAACTTAAACAGTTAGGGACATAGCTATATAGATTACCACATGCATTGGGTCAGATAGTAGGCATGAAGTTAACCTTTGGCACCTAGTCTTTACCTGTGATAGCTACATTTGTGGAAGTGTGGTACCACTTTTATGAAATGCTTATATTTCAAACAAAATACTAGGTTAAAAGAACATTACTTAGGTTGCAAAGTCAAACACTGTAACTATAAATTTATTTGAATCAATTATCTGATTCCATCTGTGCAACTGTACTATATACTCATGTAGTCAGAGTCTTTATCAGCCAGTCAGATTTCTCCTTTATGATGTCAGGTTTATAAAAAGGGTGTCATTCCACCAACAACTGCAACAGAAGGCATGACTTCACCTGAGAAACAGTCTCACTCAAGTTAGCGCCTTCAAGAACACTAAAGATTCCTAGGAGTTTCCAAACACAAAAATGTGTCAGCTCTCTCTCACATGTGGCTTCATTCAAAATTACAAATAACATTTTTTGGCCTGATCAGATTTTGTGTTACTATGGTTTTGATGTATAA
This sequence comes from Gopherus flavomarginatus, assembly GCF_025201925.1. Taxonomy (NCBI): domain Eukaryota; kingdom Metazoa; phylum Chordata; order Testudines; family Testudinidae; genus Gopherus; species Gopherus flavomarginatus. Next base: position 195,283,593 of record NC_066619.1, read on the forward strand.
TAAATACTGTGATTTTCTGTGGATTTCTGTGATAGCTTATGCAAATCTCTAGGATGATGAAAATGATGATTAAATTGAAGATATGCTACCCTACTCATAGTTAGGGCCCTACCAAATTCACAGTCTATTTAGTTCAATTTCACGGTCATAGGATTTTAAAATGGCAAATTTCTCGATTTCAGCTATTTAAATCTGAAATTTCAGTGTTGTAATTGTAGGGGTCCTGACTCCAGAAGGAGATGGGGGGTATCATAACCTTAGTCCCAGATTTGGACCTTAGCGTCCAAAATATGGGGGTTAGCATGAAAACCTCCAAGTTTAGTTACCAGCTTGGACCTGGTACTTGCTGCCACCACCCAAAAAATTAGAGTGTTTTGGGGCACTCTGGTCCCCCTGAAAAACCTTCCCTGGGGACCCCAAGACCCAAATCCCTTGAGTCTCACAACAAAGGGAAATAATCCTTTTTCCCTTCCCCCCTCCAGGTGCTCCTGGAGAGATACACAGACACAAGCTCTGTGAATCCAAACAGAGTGACTCCCCCTCTCCGTTCCCAGTCCTGGAAACAAAAAGCACTTTCCTCTTCACCCAGAGGGAATGCAAAATCAGGCTAACAAATCCAACACACACAGATCTCCCCTGATTTCTTCCTCCCACCAATTCCCTGGTGAGTACAGACTCAATTTCCCTGAAGTAAAGAAAAACTCCAACAGGTCTTAAAAGAAAGCTTTATATAAAAAGAAAGAAAAATACATACAAATGGTCTCTCTGTATTAAGGTGACGAAATACAGGGTCAATTGCTTAAAAGAATATTGAATAAACAGCCTTATTCAAAAAGAATACAAATCAAAGCACTCCAGCACTTATATTCATGCAAATACCAAAGAAAAGAAACCATATAACTTACTATCTGATTTCTTTGTCCTTACACTTAGAAACAGAAGATTAGAAAGCAGAACTACTTCTCCAAAGCTCAGAGAAAGCAGGCAGACAGACAAAGACTCAAACACAAACTTCCCTCCACCCAGAGTTGAAAAAATCCGGTTTCCTGATTGGTCCTCTGGTCAGGTGCTTCAGGTGAAAGAGACATTAACCCTTAGCTATCTGTTTATGACACGCCCCCCAAATTGCAGACAGTCGGGAAGCTCACTGGCAGCGATTTCCTTCTAGAACTTGAAAATAAACAGATTAATACAACACCTGCACCTTTACATATACCCCTAAGTATATAACTAACAGACTTCTACATTTTAAGAACACTTTTTAACTACTGAATTCTGGGAAACTCTCACGGGAGAGTGCATCAGCTACTTTGTTAGAAGCTCCTGTGATGTGCTGAATTTCAAAATCAAAATCTTGGAGAGCTAAACTCCAACGAAGAAGTTTCTTGTTGTTCCCCTTGGCAGTATGAAGCCACTTTAGTGCAGCATGGTCAGTTTGTAGTTGGAACCGCCGTCCCCAAACATATGGGCGTAGCTTTTCCAGGGCGTACACAATGGCATAGCATTCCTTTTCACTGACTGACCAGTGACTTTCCCTCTCAGACAGTTTCTTGCTGAGAAACACGACAGGATGGAAGTTGTGATCTGTTGCTTCCTGCATGAGCACTGCTCCTATACCACGCTCAGATGCATCCGTGGTTACTAGGAATGGCTTGTCAAAGTCCGGGGCCCTGAGCACAGGGTCAGACATGAGCGTTGCCTTAAGTTGGGTAAAGGCCTTTTGACACTCATCAGTCCACTTAACTGCATTTGGCTGGGTCTTTTTGGTCAGGTCGGTCAGTGGGGCAGCGATTTGGCTGTAGTGTGGTACAAATCGCCTGTAGTATCCGGCCAAGCCTAAGAAGGATTGGACCTGCTTCTTGGACCGTGGGACAGGCCACTTTTGGATAGCATCCACCTTGGCCTGTAGGGGGTTTATGGTTCCTCGACCCACCTGGTGCCCCAGGTAAGTCACTCTGTTTTGGCCTATTTGACACTTTTTGGCCTTAACAGTTAGTCCTGCCTGCCTGATGCGCTCAAAGACCTTTTCCAGGTGTAGCAGGTGTTCGGGTCAGGAGTCTGAAAAAATGGCCACATCATCGAGGTAGGCAACTGCAAATTCTCCCAGTCCAGCTAGTAGACCATCTACCAGCCTCTGGAAGGTGGCGGGTGCATTTCGAAGGCCGAAAGGAAGGACATTGAATTCATACACCCCCGCATGGGTGACGAATGCTGACCTCTCCTTGGCAGGTTCATCTAGTGGTACTTGCCAGTACCCTTTGGTTAAGTCTATTGTAGATATGAACTGGGCACGTCCCAACTTTTCCAATAGCTAATCGGTGCGTGGCATTGGATAGTTGTCCGGACGAGTTACCGCATTTAGCTTACGGTAGTCCACGCAAAAGCGTATTTCCCCATCTGGTTTGGGTACCAGAACCACTGGAGATGCCCATGCACTGGTAGATGAGCGGATTATACCCATCTGTAGCATGTTCTGGATCTCCCGTTCTATAGCAGCTTGGGCATGAGGAGACACCCGGTAGGGTGGGGTTCTGATTGGGTGAGCATTACCTGTATTAATGGAGTGGTATGCCCGTTCAGTCCGTCCTGGGGTGGCTGAGAACAATGGGGCGAAGCTAGTGCACAGCTCCTTGATTTGTTGCCGCTGCAGACGTTCCAGGGTGGTTGAGAGGTTCACCTCTTCCACGCCACCGTCTTTTTTTCCGTCGTAGTAGACACCGTCAGGCCACTCAGCATCATCTCCCTGGACTGTAAACTGACAAACCTGTAAGTCTCTGGAATAGAAAGGCTTGAGAGAATTAACATGGTAAACTCTAGGTTTTAGTGAGGAATTGGGAAATGCTATGAGGTAATTCACAGTTCCCAGGCGCTCTTGGACCGTGAATGGCCCTTCCCATGATGCTTCCATCTTATGGGCCTGTTGCGCCTTGAAGACCATAACCTGGTCTCCTACCTTGAAGGAACGTTCTCTGGCATGTCTGTCATACCAGGCCTTTTGCTCTTCTTGAGCATTCTTTAGGTTCTCTCTAGCAAGGGCTAAAGAGTGTCGGAGGGTGCTTTGTAGGTTGCTTACAAAGTCCAGAATGTTAGTTCCTGGAGAAGGCGTAAACCCCTCCCATTGCTGCTTCACCAACTGTAATGGCCCCTTAACCTCGTGACCATACACAAGTTCAAATGGTGAAAACCCTAAACTGGGATGTGGTACAGCCCTGTAGGCAAACAGCAACTGCTGCAACACTAGGTCCCAATTATTGGAGAATTTGTTGATGAATTTTCGTATCATGGCCCCCAAAGTTCCATTGAACCTTTCCACCAGGCCATTGGTTTGATGGTGGTACGGGGTGGCAACCAAGTGATTCACCCCATGAGTTTCCCACAGTTTTTCCATGGTCCCTGCCAGGAAATTAGACCCTGAATCTGTAAGGATGTCAGAGGGCCACCCTACCCTGGCAAAGATGTCTGTTAGGGCCAGGCACACAGTGTTAGCCCTGGTGTTGCCTAGAGCGACTGCTTCTGGCCATCGGGTAGCAAAGTCCACTAAAGTCAGTACGTACTGCTTTCCTCTGGGCGTCTTTTTTGGGAAAGGGCCCAGAATATCCACAGCTACTCGCTGAAATGGGACCTCAATTATGGGGAGTGGCTGGAGAGGGGCCTTGACCTGGTCTTGAGGCCTTCCCACTCTTTGGCATACCTCACAAGACCGGACATACTTGGCAACGTCCTTGCCCATCCCCTCCCAGTGGAAGGACTTCCCCAACCGGTCCTTGGTTCTGTTCACCCCAGCATGGCCACTGGGATGATCATGGGCTAAGCTTAAGAGCTTCCCCCGGTACTTAGTTGGAACCACCAACTGTTTTTGCGGCTGCCATTCTTCCCGGTGTCCACCAGAAAGAATTTCCTTGTATAAAAGTCCTTGGTCTATAACAAACCGGGATCGATTAGAAGAGCTGAGAGGCAGTGGGGTGCTCTGTGCCGCCGCCCAAGCTTTCTGAAGGCTGTCATCCGCTTCCTGCTCAGTCTGGAACTGTTCCCTTGAGGCTGGGGTCACCAGTTCTTCCTCAGACTGTGGACTTGGGCTTGGTCCCTCTGGAAGCAATGTAGGTGATGGGGTTGTTTCCGTTGCTGGTGAACCGCTCTCCGCTGGTGCACCTGAGGTTATTTCAGGCTCTGGCTGAGCCTTTTGGGTATGGCTGTCTGTTGCTTCTGCCAGTTTTGGCTCGCTGGCGCCCACTGGCGTTGAGTTTGAAGCTGGGGTTGCAATTGCTGGTGCTGGTTGCTGTTCCAGTTCCGGGCCTGGGACTGGAGGTGCTGTGGCTGTTTCAGTGGTTGGCATGGAATCTGGGTCCACTACCTCTGTCTGGGTCTCTGGTAACCCAGACGGGGCGTCTGTGGACGGTTCAGGAACAGGAATGGGTCTGGAAGCTTGCCTGGTTTGGCTACGTGTAACCATTCCCACTCTCTTGGCCCGCCTCACCTGGTTGGCCAAGTCTTCCCCCAGTAGCATGGGGATAGGATAATTGTCATAGACTGCAAAAGTCCACATTCCTGACCAGCCTTTGTACTGGACAGGCAGTTCAGCTGTAGGCAAGTCTACAGCTTGTGACATGAAGGGGTAAATTGTAACTTTGGCCTTTGGGTTGATGAATTTGGGGTCAACGAAGGATTGGTGGATAGCTGACACTTGTGCCCCCGTGTCTCTCCATGCAGTAACCTTCTTTCCGCCCACTCTCAAATTTTCCCTTCGCTCCAAGGGTATTTGAGAGGCATCTGGGCCTGGGGATCTTTGGTGTGATGGTGGTGTAATGAATTGCACTCGCATGGTGTTCTTGGGACACTTGGCCTTGATATGTCCCAGTTCATTACACTTAAAGCATCTTCCATCTGATGGGTCACTGGGCCGAGGTGAGTTACTGGAGACTGCTGAGGTGGAAGGGTAGGGTGTCTGTGGCTTTACTTGGGTGGTATGTGGGGTCTTTGGCTGTCCTCGGTTGTAGGGTTTATGGTCTGTGTGCCCCCTGGGGTAATCGTTCCCCTTGACAGTAGCTTTCTTGCTTTCTGCCAGTTCCATCCATTTGGCTCCAATCTCCCCCGCCTCAGCGAGATCTTTGGGATTTCCATCTTGTATGTACCGTGTGATGTCTTCAGGAACACCATCCAAGAACTGCTCCATTTGTATGAGGAGGTGCAGTTCTTCCAAGGTTTGAATGTTGTTTCCTGTTATCCAGGCCTCATAGTTTTTTGCAATGTAGTAGGCGTGTTTGGGAAATGACACCTCTGGTTTCCACTTTTGGGTTCTGAAGCGCAGACGGGCATGATCTGGGGTTATCCCCATTCTGTATCTGGCCTTGGTTTGAAAAAGTTTATAGTCATTCATTTGCTGCTTAGGCATTTCAGCTGCCACCTCTGCTAAAGGTCCACTGAGCTGTGACCTCAATTCTACCATGTACTGGTCTTCGGGGATGTTGTACCCAAGACAGGCTCTTTCAAAATTTTCCAAGGCGGCCTCGGTGTCATCACCTGCCTTGTAGGTGGGAAATTTCCTGTGCTGTGGAGCAATAATTGGCGCCGGGTTGTTAGGGTTGGCTGGCACATGCAGCCCAGCTTTTGCCAACTCCAGTTCATGTTTTCTCTGTTTTTCCTTCTCTTCATTCTCTTTTTGTTGTTTTTCCATTTCTCGGCGGTGGGCCGCCTCTTCTTCTGCTTGTTTCCTTCGGTAGGCCACCTCTTCTTCTTCTAGTTTTCTTTTGTGTGCTGCCTCTTTGATTTGTTCTTCTCTTTCTTTCATCTCCATTTGTCGCCTGTGTTCAGCTTCTTTGAATTGCTCTTCGGCCTCAATTTTTGCCTTAGAAGTCATGATTCCTGTTTTCTTGTGTTGGGGTGCCCTCTGGTGTTTATTTTCAGAACTGCAGGTTCTCTGTTGCCTCCTGAAGTCTGCCTAGCAACAATGCTTTTTTCCCTTTCTCTCTCTAGCTAATGTTCAATGAAAGGAAACCAGAAAAACCACTTTATTTGCATGTATATAGTGCTGGTAATGACTCCTAATGGGAGTGCTATTGCATGACAAAAGACCTGTAACAGCTCCTTAATGGCTTCTTGCTTAACATGCAAGCCACAAACTGCCAGAGAGAGCAGAAAAAAAAATTCTCTCTGGTTCCCTTTTAAAACCAAACTGTTTCTCTCTGCTAAAAAGCCCTTAGCAGAGAAAAGAAAAATATAATATTCCTACTGGCTTCTGGATTCTGTCTATATCCCAACCGCTGCTACTCATATCATAACCTTAGTCCCAGATTTGGACCTTAGCATCCAAAATATGGGGGTTAGCATGAAAACCTCCAAGCTTAGTTACCAGCTTGGACCTGGTACTTGCTGCCACCACCCAAAAAATTAGAGTGTTTTGGGGCACTCTGGTCCCCCTGAAAAACCTTCCCTGGGGACCCCAAGACCCAAATCCCTTGAGTCTCACAACAAAGGGAAATAATCCTTTTTCCCTTCCCCCCTCCAGGTGCTCCTGGAGAGATACACAGACACAAGCTCTGTGAATCCAAACAGAGTGACTCCCCCTCTCCGTTCCCAGTCCTGGAAACAAAAAGCACTTTCCTCTTCACCCAGAGGGAATGCAAAATCAGGCTAACAAATCCAACACACACAGATCTCCCCTGATTTCTTCCTCCCACCAATTCCCTGGTGAGTACAGACTCAATTTCCCTGAAGTAAAGAAAAACTCCAACAGGTCTTAAAAGAAAGTTTTATATAAAAAGAAAGAAAAATACATACAAATGGTCTCTCTGTATTAAGGTGACAAAATACAGGGTCAATTGCTTAAAAGAATATTGAATAAACAGCCTTATTCCAAAAGAATACAAATCAAAGCACTCCAGCACTTATATTCATGCAAATACCAAAGAAAAGAAACCATATAACTTACTATCTGATTTCTTTGTCCTTACACTTAGAAACAGAAGATTAGAAAGCAGAACTACTTCTCCAAAGCTCAGAGAAAGCAGGCAGGCAGGCAAAGACTCAGACACAAACTTCCCTCCACCCAGAGTTGAAAAAATCCGGTTTCCTGATTGGTCCTCTGGTCAGGTGCTTCAGGTGAAAGAGACATTAACCTTTAGCTATCTGTTTATGACAGGGGGTGAGGGGTGTTGTAAGCTTACTGTGGGAGAGTTGTGGTAATGCTAACCTTACCACTGCCGCTGGCGGCGGTGCTGCCTTCAGAGCTGGACAGCAGAGGCTGCTGGCTAGGAGCCCAACTCTGAAGACAGAACTGCCAACAGTAGCAGTGCAGAAGTAAGGATGGCATGGTACGATATAGCCACCCTTACGTCTGCACTGCTGCTGGTGGGGCGATGCTTCGGAGCTGGGCGCCCAGTCAACATCTGTTGCTCTCCAGCTGCCCTGTTCTAAAGGCAGTGAAGAACAACGGGTGGCAATACTGTGACCCCCCCCGAAGCTCCCTTTTTGGTCAGGACCCCCAATTTGAGATAGGCTGGTCTCCCCCATGAAATCTATATAGCATAGGGTAAAAGTGCACAGAAGTTCAGATTTCATGAGCGGGAGACCAGATTTCACAGTCCATGACACGTTTTTCCATGGCCATGAATTTGGTAGGGCCCTACCCATAGTATATTATTAATTAGTTCCAAGTTACCTTGTTTGTATATTCAAATAAGTATAGTTTTCAGATCTTTTGATAGTATCCACTGACAAGTGTGATTTTTCCTCAATGAAAATCCCCTATGAATAGCCCATGTATATAGCCTAGGTTGCATTTCCCACTGAAACCTAATCTAAAAGTAGACATATACCCGAACCAAAAAGCCCAGATTTGACGTGAATTTCATAACTCTATAATGATCCAAAACAAGACCTTGGATTTTCAATCTAAAATATAGATGTTCAGAATCCTGATCTTAATGCAAAACTTCCCAAATGTCAGTGTTAAAATTAAGATATTACAAGTTAAATTCAAACTGCAAACCTGAATCAAACAGGATTTGAGGGATTTGGTTTGAACCCATCTCTAATTTTAAATTTACTCCCTGAATGTGTCCTCCTGACACTATTCATGCCATGTCTTATCCCTTAAGGAAGGACTAATGTTATTTAAAAGGTTTTGAAGTCTTTTCTTAACACCTTCAAATAGGAATACTAATGTTAAGATTTCATCTGTAGCTCAGTAGGTAGAACTACCACTGGGGAATGTAAATACTCCTAGTGTTATCCCTTGTAACTGATCTGCCTTCTCCCAGGCACCCTCTCATGGCCTCAGGGAAGCCCCTTGCCTCAGTTTCCCTTCTTAGTCTCCAGTAACTCCATGGAAGCATGTACTCAAGTCCATCAACATAATATTCACTAACAGTGCAAAAGTCCCAAAGCACAGTTCATATCACCCCAGTGCAAACAGTTCTTAGAAATCACATAGCTTCTTGCCTGTTTACATAACATATACCACTTTCCAGTGCCTTCCACCACACCCAGTCTCTGTCAGTCATCCTCTGTTCTTTTTCTTCCTTCTGGGGTGCAACCTTGGTCTTCCCTGTGGGAACTCCGACAGCCTCTCTGCAGGGAGCCGCTCATGGTTCTTCTGGGGTCCAGCTCTTTGGCAAGGAGATATCAGGGGATAAGCCCCTCCACTGCTCCCCATCCTTCAGCCCTCGGCTCTGACTCTCTGGCTTAGAGCCAGAAGGCATCTCCCTCTGCCGCTGCTCCTCCTGCCTTCAGCCCTCTCCAGCCCTGGCTTGCGGATGTCGGCCAGCAAATCTCTTGCTGCTCTTCTCCTTTCAGCACTCTCCGGCAGCTTTCACCTCCTGACTGACTCAGTCTGCTTGGATACATTGGATCTCACCAAGCCTCATACAGCCCCTAGGTGCTGCCCTGCCCTCTCAATTGGCCTAACTGGGAGCACCAGGACTGGAACAGGAGTGCTGAGCCCAGTTGAATTTAATGGGCTAGCTACCATGTTACATGAAGAAACATCAAAAGGAAGGTAATTCTATCTTGCTTCTTATATGGCCATTGACCAGCACGCTGTCTTCATTTGGCTGTTAGCCACCTAAACTACTCATATGCACAAGTGTTTGCAGACTCTGAGCCTTCATTACCATCCTAAATACTGAACCCCAGCAACTATACCCTGTTCTGTTCTGACTAATCTAATCTATTCTCAGCAGGATGTAAACTTCAACATCTGTTACTTTTAGATGTGTTATACCTAGATTTATCCTTCTGTGATTAATTGGACCGTAGGAGATATATTTTTAATGAACGTAAGCTCAAAAGATAAAGTGTTTATGGGTTTCAGCAAAGCGTGTATTGACACTGAGGCAAGCGTTCTCTCAATGCATCTCTTTGCTATGCAAAGCTGTACTATAACAGCAACAGGTGCCAAGGACTTACGAAGGAGTTATTTGTTAGTATCTATCATCTCAGAATCCAAGCCACTTATACAGCAGGATATCTAATAAAGATAGCAGCGAGGATGAATAGATCCTTTTTATTTTGTAGTCAGTAGACTAAGCAAAAGAGATTATTTCTCAGTACTCCAAAGTAGTACCGGTACTTACCTTTTCAATATGTCCTGCTGAAATATGGCATTAATGCTTAAAACAGAGTGGGTTTTAAAGATGTCTGTACTGCTGCCCTATTGCCTGAACTAATCATTACTGAGGTGACAGAATTATTATTGAAAAAAAGATCTTCAAAAACACACCACTCAATAATGGCAGCTTAACATTTAAAATGTAAGTTCAGAGATTCCAAGGTCAGAAGGGACCACTGCATCTTTTTAAAATCTATTATGAGTTTAGGCAGCCCTGCTGGCAACAAGAAGCACTGCATGTTTTGCCATGAAGCATTCACAGTACCTAGTCAGTATGCTGCTTATACGGTTTCTCAGATTTAATTTATGCATCATACTTCACACGATGCTTCTGAAAATATTTAAAATTTGATTTTCCAGCACTGCTGGAGCTACCAGTTGTAACTGTCTTGTCTGCTATACAGTAGTGATGTGTTTCCACTGCCATTGACTCTCAAAGGCCAGCAGGAGAAGAAATAATAGTTTACAGGATCATAGAAGAGATGTAACAGGCCTGTTACATCATCCCATTCATTTCCCTGCCAATGCCGGGTTTTTCCCTACAGCATATTTTTAGTGCATTGTTGAGTCTAATTTTAAACGTACACAGAGATGGGGCACTCGCTACATCCCATGGGAAATTTTTAAACAGCTCAGCATCTCAGACAGGATATTTTTCAATTATTTAGCCTACAAAGGAAATACAGAGGTTATTGTGTTCGCCATAGTTATTATGCAGCCAAACTCTACAACCAAGATGTATCTTATGATTTTTTAAATGCTTCTCAATCCATATTTAGGTGCCTAAATATGCGTCTTGAATTTCAAAAGACATCGAGCACCCAGTATTCCATTAATGCAAGGACTCTAAGTATGATGTTAGGAGCTTAAATTGAGGCCTCTATTTTTATTCTTGGCCCATACAGTCAGGGGCGGCTCTCGGGATTTTGCCGCCCCAAGCAAAGCAGGCAGGCTGCCTCTGGCGGTTTGCCTGCCGACAGTCCGCTGGTCCCACAGCTTCGGTGGATCTCCCACAGACGTGCCTGTGAGAGGTCCTCTGAAGCCGCGGGACCAGCGGAGCCTCTGCAGGCAAACCGCCAGAGGCAGCCTGCCTGCCGCCCTAGCGGCGTTGGAAGAGCGGCCCCCGTGGCTTGCCACGCCAAGCACGTGCTTGGCGTGCTGGGGCCTGGAGCTGCCCCTGCATACAGTTAGATCTTGTAGTCTTTCCCTATAAGACAGTCCTTCCATTTCAGTCTCTGTACTCACTTTATCTGGTCTTCTCTGAACTCATTCTAGTTTAATATACTTTTTGTTGGTAATAAACATAGGACATTTATAAATATGTCCAGCAATAAATGGGAGACTGCAAACAAGAAAGTTACTGAAGCAGGAACATACCTCTATTTATCAGTGCCTCTGATTACCACTCATACCATTTTTCCTTCTCAGGGCATATTTACACTACAATCTTACATCGACCTATGTCAGGTCATCTTACAGCCACCGCAGTCCACTGACTGAAGGGGGCTGGGGGAAGGGAGAGAGGGGCTGAGTCAGGGCACTCAGCTCCACATAGCTTCCCACCTGAAGCCATGAAATCGGCAAGACAACTGACAGCTGATATAAGCAATGCAGTGTCTATACAGACACTGCCTCGCCCTAACTACACCGACGTAAGCCCTATGCCTCTCATGAAGGTGAAGGTGGAATTATGTCAGTGTAGTAGGGCACCTACATCAATGAGACAAGGCTGTAGTGTGTCCACTGACATAATTACATCAACATAAGATGTCTTACATCTATCTGTCTGGTGTAGACCAGATGTTAGCTCTGAAGAGACACCTGTACAGACAGAAACTTTGTTTCTATTTAAGAGGTATAACCATGTTCGACGGGCCATCGTTCTCAACTATCTCAGAGTAGCCAGTTCACAGAAGCATAAGTAAGAGGGATTATTTGGTCTACCTCTGTATATTTTCTAGTGCTTTCAAATGTCTGAAGTGACCAGACTTTCAATTTCCTCATGAGAATTTCTAGGTACTCAAAGTAAAATAGCTTCAAACTATTTTTTTTTTAAACTTTAACCTGGTTGCAATCTTGCAGTAAGTGCACAATGTTTCTCCACAAGTGCATGCTTATCATACTATTCCCTACTGGACTTCTCCCCCTCCATTTTTCTACATAAGAAATAAAATGAAATACTCCCCCCGAAGTACTCAGAAAGTGTTGTGTGCTGAACACGTCTAAACCTGTCTGAGGGCAGGCTACTGTAATGTCTTGCAGAGAGTGCTCTGTCCAGGAAAGGTGCTTAACACTTCAGTGAAGGACTATCCTGAGAAGCCATCAAAACTGCAATCTGGAGGCTTCGATTTTGATGGTCTCGCAACTAAACTGCCCACCCCCATGGAACAATGTTTTTTGTACACAAGGGCCTGCTGGGAGAATGATGGGCAGAGGTGGGGAGTGTCATACTTAACAGATGGGTGCTGGTCTGAGCAGAGGGGCCTGAGGAGGGAGCAAGCACTGCCACATATCAGCAGGACTGGCAGGAAGGATTCTGCCCAGCCTGAAACAGTGACAAACCACGAACTCACAGCAAGGGTGAAATCAGACCAGGGGATCTCAGGCCTTCTGTTGTTTTCAAACATCTGGGACTCTTGAGGGCTTTAATAGTGAAGTTTCTGTAATTAGGAAATTTCTCTGCTAAGCCTGTGCTCCCTGCTTTCCTGCTGTGTTGTCCCTAAAGGGAAGCCCACAGCCTAGGTGAAGCTCTGGAAGAACAAATATAAGTGATTGGGGGATGGATGAGAGGTTTCAGGTAATCAGTGACTCTGAAAAGGATTTAGCGGCCATGGTACATATAGGGTGACCAGATGAGAGACATGAAATATCAGGACATGGGTGGGGGAGGGTAGAGGGGGTTGTAACAGATGGGGGGGAAAAAAGCCCGAGCATAGGAAAAATTGGTGGGGGCTGAGCACCCACCGGCAGCTAAGGTCGGGACGTGGGACAAATCATATTGAACATGGCTCTCAGGGTGACACTGTAACTAAGAGGGCAAATGCAATTCTTGGATTCATAAGCAAGGGAATATCAGGTAGGAGTACGGTGGTGGTATTACCGCTACATACAGCATTAGTGAAGCCATTACTGGAATACGGTGTCCACATCTCAAAAAGGAGGTTGAAAAACAAGAAGGGTTCAGAAAAGAGCTACATGAATGCTTCAAAGTTTGGACAACATGCCCTATAGTGAGAGGCTAAAGAAGCTCAATTTACTAGTTTATCAAAGGGAAGGTTAAGTAGTGATTTGATTATGGTCTACAAGCACCTACTGAGGCAAAGATTTCTGATAGTTGATAGCTCTTGAATCTAGCAGAAAAAGGCATAACAAAACCCAACGGAAGCAAGCTGAAGCTAGACAAATTCAGACTAGAAACAAGGCACACATTTTTAACAGTGAGGGCAAATAACCACTGGAACAACTTACTTAGGAATATGGTAGCTTCACCATCAACTTTCAGTCTTTAAATCAAAACTGGATGCTTTTAGAAGGAATATATTATAGTTTAAACTGAAATTATGGATGTCTGTCAAATTACTGGGTAAGGTTCTTTGGCCTGTGTTATGCAGGAGGTCACACTGGATGATCATCATGGCCCCTTCCCGTTTTGCCCTTAAAAAAAAAAAAAAAAAATCTATGAAATGCACCACTGGATAGGGTGACTGAAAACTATTAATACAAAGAGACTGACTAGATATGGCACTAGCAGAGATTACAGACTTGGACAATAATGATATCCTTTGCCAAAGCAGTCCATAATCTCTTATAATTCATTATTTGAGGCTCTTACTGCTACTGTGAGTCAAGATGAATGAAAGCTTTATATTTAGTGGCGTATAAAATAATCAGTGCTTAATTTAATTTGCTTATGGCTTACATTTCCCATTCTGGATCTCTGTTTTCCCTCTCACTGCTAGGTTTTAAGTGAAATGTTAACATACTCTAATCTTCCTTTTAGATGATTAATTTCTTCTTTTTTAAGAGACACTGCAGCATCCAGCCAAAGAGGATGCCGGACATATGCAAGAAGAGGAAAAAGAACTAGCCGTCAAGGCTAGTTTGCAGTTTGGAGGATGGGAATCTATCAATTGACTGAAACAGCCATTCCCACTGTCATGGCATAAATCCCCACTCTGAACCTTAGCGTCCAAAAGATGGGGTACCGGCATGAATCCCCCTAAGCTTAATTACCAGCTTAGATCTTGTAGTGCTGCCACCAACCAGGACTTGTAGTGCCTGGTATACTCTGGTCCCCCCAAAACCTTCTCAGAGGACCCCAAGACCCAGACCCCCTGGATTTTACACAAGGAAAGTAAACTCTTTCCCCCTCACCGTTGCCTCTCCCAAGCTTTCCCTCCCTGGGTTACCCTGGAAGATCACTCTGATTCGACCTCCTTTAATCTAAAAACAGAGAGGAATTCCACCTCCACCCTTCCTTCCTCCCACCAATTCCCTGGTGAGTACCGACTCAATTTCCTTTGAGCCTTAACAAGGAGAAATCAATCAGGTCTTAAAAAGAAAAAAACTTTTAATAAAAGAAAGAAAAAAGTAAAAGTTGTCTCTAATTTAGATGGTAAATGTTATAGGGTCTTTCAGCTTATAGACACTAGAGAGGAGCCTTCCCCCCAGCACAAATACACATTAAAATCATTCCAGCAAAATACACATTTGCAAATAAAGAAAACAATCAAAAAGACTAAACCGCCTTCTACTGTTACTTACTATTTGAATAGAAAATTAGAGAGCCTGTAGGTACGTCTGGTTACCCTCTCAGAACCCAGAGAGAACACGGACAGAGAAAGAACACACAAAGACTTCCCTCCAGCGAGATTTGAAAGTATCTTGTCTCCTGATTGGTCCTCTGGTCAGGTGTTCCAGGTTCACTGTTTGTTAACCCTTTACAGGTAAGAGAGACATTAACCCTTAACTATCTGTTTGTGACACCCACACCTTGTTTCTTTCGTGCCATGAGGGAAAGGACTCAAGGATCTGTGCTGAAGCAGATCACCTGTCCTTGCTACATCACCATGCCATAGGGGCCTATCCCCAGTGTTGCCCTGGTTCTGCTGTTAGGCTACTTTCAATGGTCAAGAGGGCACGATTTACCCCAAAGAAGTGATATCTACTAAATGTGAAGATGTTTTAAGTGTTGGAAAATTCCTTTATTTTTTAAATAATGTTTCACTGTCCATTTTGGCTTGAAGTACAGTTCTTAGTGATGAGGTCAGATGATCATTTGATAAGTAACATGTTAAGATTCTAGGCTACGGATATATATTGGCTGAAATAAATGCAAATAATTGTGATCACATGGCTTCAAAGGGCCATCTTAATGACACTCAGTCAAATTTTTTAAAAATTTCAAATGATTAGAGGCAATTTCCCATTCCATTCATTCAGAACACTCTCAGTACCTACTGTTGGTTCTTTTGTCTCTGGGGGAAATATTGCTTCCTTTCACAGTACATAGAACCGTATTTACTTGAGATAGAATCAGGGCCAGCTCCAGCTTTTTTGCTGCCCCAAGTGGTGAAGAAAAAAAGAAAAACTCAATTGAGCTGCTGCCGAAGTGCAGTCAAAGAGGAAGAGAGGGAGTGAAGGACCCGCCACCGAATTGCCGCCGAAGACCCAGAAGAGCAACCTCAATAACGGACGGAGTGCCGCCCCTTCTATTGACCGCCCCAGGCACCTGCTTCCTTCACTGGTGCCTGGAGCTGGCCCTGGATAGAACAGACTTCTTAAAGTAAATCACTGAGCCTGTTCCTTTGCAAGTACCCTTTTATAGGATGTATCAGTTATTAAACTGACTTAAATTATTAAAGATTTTAGATTAATAATCTATAAAACACAGATTAATGAAAAAGCTTCTATTCATCTGGGTATAACGCAAATTATCCAAAACCAGCAAATTTGGTTTAAAATAACCATAAAATGTACATAATCTGCAATATCCCAAATTAGGATTAATAAATTTTACAGTACAATTTAAATCTTAATGCTACATTTAAGCTTAGTCAAAATGCCAAGAACTTTGAAATTACAGTATATTTACTTTCTTGGGGGCGTATACACACACACACACACAAATTAGTAATGACTTGAGTGTACTTAGATCTGGGACTCCAGAGGTTGACAAGAACTACAGCACTTGATAAGAATGTTTTACATATTTTCTATTAATAATAAAAAGGTACAGTTCTGTAAACACTACCAAATGAAATGGTTGCTGGTATGAGTGGCCCCATGAAAGTCAAGAGGTTGCGGTGTGGCTGGAAAGAATTTTGTCTTATGTGTTTACTAGTAGAAAAACTGTTAACTTTTTGACTTCAGTGGAACTACTCAAAGTAGTAAGCACAATAGCCGAAAGCATTTGCACAATCAAGCCCCAAGATGACAAATTATGTATTTCTCACTAAGTCTGGGAGCCATAATAAGTAAACATAGGGGAAAATTATCTCTAATTCACAAGATCTCCTATGCACATTGTGGATCTCTGTTACAAACTCCACACTCATTTTGCTACAGTATTTTGAATATGCAAACCTAAAAGTTAAGTATTTATTATTATTATGATGATGATGTACAGAATTTCCATTGCCACCAGTAGCAGTTCCCTGGGAAGAACAGCTATAGGATATCCAATAGGTATCCACAATGTGCATAAGGGATTGTATGGACTACAGTACAATATTTTGCCCATACTATTTATGATAGTAGAAACATAACATGTGTTATTGTACATTATACTGTTTAAACATTCACAAAAACGTGTGAACATTAAAAACATTTTTTCCACTATAAAAAGATATACCCAGCAGCAATTTGGTAGAAACAAGTTACTAACTTATAGCACCAGAAAAGTGAAACATTTGTTTTCTAAAAGCTAACAAAAAAAACTGTAAGGCTTCATGTCTCATTTTTACATTCAGATCTTTTTATCCATTCACAATGATGGACTGCTGGGTATAGCAGGCATGTAAATGACACTGCTCTATCCTCCCTTTAGCCCTCAAATTTGCTGTAACAACTGAACAGTACTGCTTCTCTCTTACTTAGTGAGCAGCTAAAACAAAAATTTCAAACTCTACTCCTGCAACCAAATTTATCCCGCACAGTCATTTATAGTAGTCTTTCGGACAAAGTAGGTAAAATTCTGCCCACCTCCATCCAAAGGCAGAATTTGGCCCATTGTATAGAGCATGAAACAATGCCAAACAGATTCAAACAATCCAAAGCATCAGTTGTAGTGGGAAATGAAAATACATGAACTTTTAATTGATCAGGCCATTCAATGTTTGTCATAGAGCACCAACAAATGAGTGACACTAAGTCTATTACAGGGAGCCAAATGACAACAGGGTATGGGTTTTGTAGTCTCTAAAGTGCCACAAGTACTCCTGTTCTTTTTGCGGATACAGACAAACACAGCTGTTACTCTGAAACTTCTCAAACAGTTCAACATCACCCACCAGAGTGGTCAGGATATCCATGTTAAAACAAAGGCATTTAAAATTGCTGTGTAGCACAGCTACAGTACTGCTTTCCTTCCACTTGAACAGTGCTTACAGGAAAATTGAGAAAAGCAAACAATGTATGTTTCAAAATCTACCAGCTACTGTAACCACCTGTTTGAAATATGTTTAGACTGTACTAAATGCCACTTTAATTTGGTCAGAGTGGAAACAGGTAGTTAATCACCTCCAGTCTAATTATTATAGTTACACTCCTTTTCCTCTGTTCTATGACTCTTTTCAAGTTGAAGGCATTGAAACAATGGTTCAAATTAATTCAGACAATATAGAATTTAGATTCCAAATTTTCATTGTGTTCCACTACTATTAATTTGTAGCCATTCCTCTGACAGATACATCAAAGGAGAAATACTTCTACTAAGAAGAAATTGCAAGGACATCCTTCTCAGAAGAGTCAGTGAGGAATAGTGTGAAAGTTATATTGCTCACTTGCTCCAAATATAGCATACATCTTCTCTGTAGTGTACTCAGCTAGCACCTGCTTGATATTTGGAAACGTTTTTCTGAACTATGACTTTTGGATGACAGCAGTGTTTCTTGCTGTTGTGTGGCTGTCTGCTCACTGTTCATAATGGTCACCTGGCAGACCTGAACATCTCTCAAACAAGGCTCTTTCAGATTCTCCCTGCAGTAATGCTTGAATCCAATTCATTTGATGTAATAGCCATGGATCTCTTGCAAACAAGATGTTAGCTATACAAGAAATTCCAAAAACCAGAACACTGTTTCACAAACCAGTAGCAGCAATGTACTTACTTATGTCACCTACAAAACTCAAGCACTCACAGGGGAAGCTAATTAACAATGATGTAATTGTGACACTGGCAAACTAGGTACCAGGTAATGCCGAGGCCTCAGGCCTCACTGAACACTTACAAATACACAGCTGGAAGACAGTCTTGCTTACCCATGTGTTGGCATTATCAAAATAAATATTAGATATTAAGTTCATAAGAATGTGTTCAGTGTTTTATAAACACACTTGTAGGATACTTTATGTATTATTCTCACTCAGCTATGCAACAGCAAACATTTGCATTGTATATATTCCTGCAACTAAGTAACCCAACAGAAAGAAGCCTTGCGTAATACAAATGAAGGACTATAGCAGGAAGGTACTAATTCCTGCACACTGAAAAGCAACTGGTCATTTTGTAGATGCTCTCTTCATCATCAAAGAAAGAACCCATGTGTGTAGTCAAAGTCAACTTGTTTTTCTGTAAAATGAAGCTATAAGTATGGATACAAGTTAAAAATTCTTCATCTCTGGACTGCTGGATTCTAACAGGGCAGAAAAATTGAACAAGAAGATCAAGACCCCCAGAGTTACTCTAGGTAGTCCAAATATAATTTTGGTCAACTGGCAGATTACTACATCACTGCTACCTTTTGAAATTATAGATTGATAGTCACATGTACATATATTTTACCAGCTTTTACCTCTCTCTAACTCTTATTCCTTAGCTAATAAACTCTTAGCTAATAAACCTTTAGTAAGTTTCTTATAGAATTGGCCACCAGCGTTGTCTTTCATGTGAGATTTAGGATGCAGGTTGACCTGGGTGAGTGATTGGTCTCTTGGGACTGGGAGTAACCTGAATATTGTAGTGATTTTTGGTGTAAGTGACCATTTACCATATGGCCCATCTTTGCCTGGGTTGCAAGATAGACTGCAGTGCCTAAGGTGACTGACTGTGACTCCATTGTAAGACTATTGTAATACTTTGGGAGTTCATATTTAGCACTAGGTTGGTGACATCTAATTATAGAAGATACCATCAGTTGGGGTGTCTGCCCTGAGGGTGGAGTCACGATTGTGAACCACTCCAGACAGCGTGACAGTCATAAACTTTACACTGGCCATATAATGAATATAATCACTTTGAGCCAGATTGTGGTCGTTCTTCCAACTGGTGAATAGCTACAAGCAGTCACACTCATGACATTCGTGGAACTTCCTGTAACGCTCTGTAGCCGTTTGCTTGTGCTCCTCTTCAAAGCAGTTGTGACAATGGGGCACCAAAACTATCTCCTCAGTTAAAACTTCATGACATCATGGACATTCCAAAAAGACAAATCTGTACAATGAAACTTTATCACAAGTACAAGGCATGATCCATTTGTTGTTTATCCAGGGCACTTAAGCACTGCCTATTTTATCATCTTTTCTGATAGAGACATTACAGTATTCATGACTGAAAACAAAGGAAGTTACAATTACTTTTTGCAGTCAACAAAATATTATTCACTTGAATAAAGACTTACTATGCAATCATAAATAGTGGAATCTATTCAAAACAAGTTTTTCTGTTGCTTTAGGGTAATAGCATGAACATCAGGTATATCTTCAAATTTATCAAAACTACAATAATTCTCTGAAGGGTGGGTTCTAACTAGGTTTTATTAAAGGAGACACATGAGGAGATAAATTGGGGTCCAAGCCTGCAAGGTGCTGAGCACCTGCATCTCCTACTGAAGTTAATTTGCATTGAGGGGGCTGAGCATTTTTTAGAATTGGGCTTTTGCTGATGCATACATGTCTCCAGAGCATTGGTGGTACAAGACATAAGCCACCTAAGGTGTTCATTAATCAGCACTATTGGCTGGATTGGCATGTCTTCCTGTGATTATAAAATTCTTACGTGGGCAAATTTAAAATACCAGAATAGCAAATATAACCTTGTGCCCTGTAACTTAACTCCAGATTAATTTCTGTAAGTAAATATGGTAATTAAACAATGAATATGAATATTTAATATATGACACTTGTCAATTTTCCTTCCCTCACTCTTGGCTGAGGTTTTCCTTCCTCATCATATGTCAATCAGCATCCTCTGTTCACACGCCTGTGAGTCTCCCAACTACATCATCCACTGCCAGATCAGAGAGTTTGTGCCATTTAGAATTGATGTATACAATCAGATACATTAAGCAGCCTCCACTTGAATTTCTCAATACAAAGTGAAACTGACATGCTGATGGGGCCACAAGGGAAGGGTGAGAATTGTAAACAGTAAAGCAAAATCAGCAAAAATTTAAAATTATATTGAAAATGGAATTGGCTCAAATCATTCAAGGTATAGTGATACTGTACAGTTGATAAGTCTTAAATACATGTATATTTCTCAATTATGCAATTC
Source organism: Gopherus flavomarginatus (assembly GCF_025201925.1). Classification (NCBI taxonomy): domain Eukaryota; kingdom Metazoa; phylum Chordata; order Testudines; family Testudinidae; genus Gopherus; species Gopherus flavomarginatus. The sequence continues at coordinate 195,303,911 of NC_066619.1, forward strand.
CCTTATTAGTAAGCGTAGATGATGATCATTGTATGGTTATTTTTTAATTATGCAAACTTCTCCATTCTGACTGGCTACTATGAATTACTCTGATTTGGTTGGGTACTGCCCTCAAATCCATTTGCAAACAACACCTGGTCTACCCCTTCTTTCCTCATCTACCATTGACACTCTGTGCACCTCTGGTCCCAGATATTAAATACAACTTTATTTTTAAAATTAAGTGTGTGTGGGTGTGAGAGCAGAGGTCTTAAGTTAAGCATCTCTCAAGGGTAAGGAGGAGCAGCAACAGGCATTGAAAAGACTGCAGTGTGGGGCCAGGAAGAAGTTGAGGCAGCCATGTTTATCATTGGAATGTGGAAAGGGAGGGAGTTCTGAAAGCATCAGCCAGATTAGATCACTGACAAGGATCCCACACGACATTCTCACAAGCAAACTGGATAAATGCAGGCTCAGTAGAACTACCATTAAAAATGGATACATAATTGGTCAAAGAGTAACTATTAAAGAATGATATCACAATGGAAGGAGATCTCAAGTGGGGTTCCATGGGGATCTGTTCTGGGTCAAATGTTACTTACCATCTTTATTAATGACCTGGATGCAGGAACAGAGAGCATAATGATCAAATTTGCAGATGACACAAAGCTGGGGTGGAGAGTAGGGCTGCAAACACTTTGGAGGACAGAGCTAAAATTCAAAAGGGATCTTGATTAACTGAAAAACTGGCTATTTGCCTTTCCAAAGTTTCTTCCACTTCTTTAGCCATCAAGAACATCTCAATATTTACCAAGTCCTCAATATCACTCCGCCTGGCTAGTTTTACAGCTGTATTTTAGTAGCCACAGTGCAAGAGATGTTCCACCATCATGCGATCCATACGTTTTTTCTTCCAGATGTTTGCAGCAGTTGGCTGGTCACTACTATGTTCTTTAAGGCGCTCAATCCTGCGTTTACAAAGTTTTGCACTTTCATCTCAAAGTGTGAAAGAAAAACCAAATGCACAAATACAAAATGGGGTACAACTGGATTGACAGCAGAACTGCAGAGAAAGATGTTGAGGTGGTGATTCACCACAACACCCACGAGTCAGTGAGATGCTGTTGCAAAAAAAGTGCAAATGCAATTTTGGATTGCATTAAGAGAGGCATAACATGCAAGTCACAGGAAGTGATAGCAGCAATCTACTTGGCTTTGGTTAGGCCTCAGCTGGAGTACTGTGTCCAATTTTGGTTACTGCTGTACAGAAAAGATGTAGAGAAACCTGGAAAGGATCCAGAGGTGAGTGACAAAGATGAGCAAAGGGATAGAATGCAAGCCATTCGAGCAAAGGCTGAAGAAACTGGGTATATTTAGTTTGCAAAACAGGAGATTTAAGGGAGAACATGATAGCAGTCTTTAATACTTAAATGGCTGCCATAAAAATATGGAGAAAAATTGTTCTCTTTTGCCACAGAGGACAGGACAAGAGGCAATGGGTTCAAACTACAACATAGCAGATTTAGATTAAATATCAGGGGAAACTGTAAGAACAGTAGGACAATACAACAAACTGCCTAGGGAAGTCGTGGAAGCCCCTTCACTGGAGGTTTTCAAAAAGAGACTGAATAGTTATCTGACTTCGATGATTTAGACACAACACAACATGCATCTTGGCAGGAGGGTAGACTAGATGACCCTTGTAGTCCCTTCTAGTCCTATGATTTAAAGTAGTCAAGGAGATCACCAGACAGAGAGGATATTGACCACATTACGGCAACAACATAAGGATTCTCCCATGTTTACATTGGTAATAACAACACTCTGGGCTAACAGACACTTTTGCTTCTTGCCTTAGAGTAATGTTTTTTCATGAAAGCCATCTTTAACGACTTAGGTTCCAATTCAGGAAAATAGCACATACTTAAAGTATGTGTTTACTTAATGGGAACTAAGCATGTGCCTGAAGTTAAGCATGTGTGCAAGAGCTTTCCTGAACAGCAAGATGTTCCTAAATTGGGACTTTAAGCAAGAAGCACCCCCAAGTAACCCAATCAACATTAAATATAATATTCACATTAAAATTTTTAAATATCTAAAATGCATGAAGTGCCATAGAAACTCACTAACACGGCACCAAAAAAAGAGAATAAATTTTAATATTTATTTTTAAGATACCTGTTTCACAATGACAGTAAGACTATGGACTCTGTCATAGTGAAATACCATGTATGTTGTATCTCACTGCACAAATCAGCACTACTGGACAACCCAGTGTGTTTATTGCTGTATGTGCATCTAGTAACTTGTGCTTTTCAGGCTAGTTCATGTATGGGTCTATACACACACACACCCACCCACCCCTTACTGGGTCATAGACAAGAACTTTGCAATAAAAAGTTAAAACTGAGCACTGATCTTTAAATATACCTGAAGAGGTAGAAAATATACTTGGACTCTGACCCCAGGATAATCACCTTGAATTGGCTAACAGCAGAATCCACTATACTGGATAAGCAACATATTAGTCAAAACCGAAATAATAAATTTCACAAGCCTTCATGTCAGATGTGTAAAAGAATCACTAAATGACATTAGATGCTAAAATTCAGCACTCACAGTATTATTTTCATGACTCTACTAACGAAGTCTAAAGGAGCAGGATATATAATTAATTACACAGGATAATAGAAAGAAAAAGCCCTTTGACTATCAGAAAGACATGAAAGGAGAGGTCATGCCCATTTAGAAGCCAGGTAATGCCTATTCCATCTTATAGAACAATGTCCACCAGTTCACCCTCCTCCATTCAACATAGTGAAAATAATCCAACTCTTCTTAAAAACTGGCTATTAGCCATGTTATGTACTGCATCTCAGTCATTTCTAGTTGTAAGAACTAAGGTTGCAAAAGAAGACTTTTGAGGAGCATGGTTGGATAGCAGTAAAGAATTAATAAAAATAAGAAAGAGAAAAAGAAAAAGCAGCAGTAATGAATAGCAGCAGATTGGTGTTCTTGTAATAAAAGAAGAGAATCACTGGATATTAAGAGATTTATTGATAGCACACACATTAGTTTTAATGTAAGAAGCAAGGTTACTAGGTCGTGGTGGTGGGAGGAGCAAATAAGTATAATTGCTGGATAAGGGTCTATAAACTTTTGAGGTCCTTGACTGCCACATGACAAGATAGATTATTGTTTTCCCTGCTAGTTACATTGTGTAGATACATCCCTTACCACAATGGTGGGAGCATGCCATGGCACTATTGGATCTACTCATGCCATATTCTTTGATCAATACAACTTCCCCCACTGCACAGGCCAACCAAAGAGACAGAGTTTCAGCAGCAGACCAAATACTACCAAAGAAAACTTGCAACTCTAGGCAGAAAATCAGACAGACACCCTACACCAATAGTGATATCGCCCCCAGTATGTAAAATTATTTGATAAGTGGCAAGAAGGGACTTGGAGCAAGAGAAGAGGGACAAGAGCAGGAGGAAGGTATGGGGGATAGGAAGAGAGCAATGGCATTGAGGCAAGGAACAAGAGCCAGGAGGAAAGTGGAAAGAGGAGGGGATGACATATGGATTGGCTAAGAGGTTTTATATCTCCCCAACCTGAATACTATGTATGCACTCCTACTGTAGGTATGTTAGAGATTACAAGATATTTTAACGGCTTCCCTCTCCCTACAAACATAGTCTCATCTCTACAAGATTCAGCTTTATACAGTTGCGCCTCATCTATTAATTATCTTAGCCAGACCTTTGAACAACTTGGAGATGGTGCTATTTGATAGAAGGGTGATTCAGAACTGAGTGTGATATCTCCAGCATTTTATGCTGAACTGTGTAACAATTTTCTCTATTGGCTTTATATAGATTTTGAACAAGATAGAAGCTGACATGGATCCTTGCGGGCCAAGACAAGTAAGAGTTCTGGCAATGGAGGAGCAGAGAGCTGTGATAGACATCTGAGCATAGTCTGAAAGGAATGACTGAAGTAATCTTAGCATGATCCCACTAACCACCACCACATTTCTGAGATGAGGCATCGGGATTCCATGGCTGACCACAGCAGATGCTGAAGAAACATGCAGTAACTACTTCTGGGGCAATCTGGCACCAAAAAATTAAAAATTTCTGCAAAATTCTGCATATTTTATTTGTCAAAATAACAATATAATCACTTCAGTTTCAATTATTTTAATAAATTATTTCAAAATACCTCTTAACAAGTATGTCAACAATTCAGGCAACAGCAAAAAAGATTCCCTCAGGAGTAAAGAGAGTTAAAGAAACTCCTACAACAACCCAGTTCCAGTTGGGGGGTGCTGGAGGGAGCTGTGTGGTGCACTCTGAGCCCAGACACCTATACTCTCTTCCTCCCAGAGCAGTGGTTCCCAAACTGGGGTTCGTGAACCCCTGGGGGTTCACAAAATGTTACAGGGGGTTCTTGGGGAAAAAAAATCCTAATGGCAGACAGAGCTGTTCCTAGGGACCCCAGGCAGCATGGGGCCAGCAGCCCAGAGCCCCTGGACTTCCAAGAGCTAAACAGATCAAAGCAAGTATATCTATCACACTCAGGAGATCTAACCTTCAAGACTCCTTATAAGAAATGGAAAGGGAAGTGGATATTTTTCACTGTTTTTAAAATGAAATAGGCAGTTAGTATTGTTTTTAAAATTTTATGAAGAACAAGTTTAAGCTTTGTCGTAACAAGTGTTGTTTGCCTGGACTACTCAAGACCTGAATGCTTGTTTAGGAGGAACTCTGATTTGGCTTCTTAAATACTTTCACGCTGTTTCACACCTGATACTCCTTGATGAAACACAAGAGCCTTGTCTTATAACAGGCTTATTCAAAGTGATACAAGCTACGAAAGTGAGAACTTGGAAGAGTGTTGCCATTTTCATAATGTAATAAAAATACTGTAAAGATTAATAATTAATAAATAGTGGGTAATAAGCAGGTCCCATAAAAACAAATTTTATATTTCCAAGATCACTGCTTTTATAATTTATACTCAGGTAAAGGAGAAAATCCCTGGAAATATTTATTTTTAAGAAGGGGATCGTGAGACGTGGCATTTTAGTGACAGGGGTTCACAGGCTGTTAAAGTTTGGGAACCACTGCCCCAGAGGCAAGCCACCACCCCGGTCCAAGACACCAGCACCCTCCCTCCGCCCAGAGCTCAGCTGTGGGGCAGCCCCCAGACACCAACACCCCCAGAGCCTTTATTCCACCCAGTTTCTTTACAGTCCCACCAGGGGACATGGTGTGGTACAGACCTGCCCTTCCAGCCAGCTCTGGCACAGAGTAAGGGTCTCCCAGGTCCTTGCCCATCCCCAGGAGAATAAGGATCAAAGAGCAGGCAGCCTCCAGCCCTATCAGGTTGCGCACTCTGCTCACTGTTAGCTGGGCTCTGCAGAGTCCAGCGGGCCCTAGTGGAGACCAGAAATTCTGTGGGGAAACAGGGAATTCTGCAAAATTCTGCACACCACAGTGGTGCAGAATTCCCCCAGGAGTAACTAACATGAATATGGATGTATGGCTCATGTCGATTGCCAAGACAAAGATCATCATCAATCAGTATCGCCACCAGCAGCAAACAGAAGCTCTTTAAACTTAGAATCAGCTGCAAAGGGAAAGTGACCAAGATTAGGCTCACAATCTTACAGATAGTTCCATGTATAAAGCATTAGCCTTTGGTTGTTGATGTTAACCTGGCTGGAGGGATGGGGAAGAGAGAGAGAGAGAGAGAGAGAGAGAGAACAAGAGAGGAAATTGAAGTACAGAGCTCGCTGAAAAAAAGAGGAGAGAAAAAGAAAGATGTAGGACAGATGAGAGCAATGAAGAAATTACAAAAGTAAAAAAGGGAGAAAGAAAAACTGCAGAGCTCAGAGTGAGTACAGAAAGAGGAAGAAAAAATGAGACTGAGGAAAAAAAAAGAGAAAATGACACAGTAGACAAAGAAACAGAATATATGGACATGTCAAGATTCACTTAAAGGGAGATGAGAGATTACTTATAGATGTGGGAAGGAGGAAAGGATTAGTGGGGAAGGAGACTGCTTAGCTCATGAAGTCAGATATAACTGAGTAAAACTGTGAGACAGTGAGAACGCATCAAAAACTTTTTTAAAAGGCGTGAGAGGGGAAAGCTAGACATTCTATGTAAACCCAAGGAGTGTACATAATGAGACAGCTGTATCCGATCTTCATGTTTTAAAGGTATTGTTGTGAAAAAGACACATAGTTGCAATAGAAAAATGGTCAGAGATTTAAAGTGCCATTGTTCACAGACTACTGAAGGGATTATTAAAAAAACCATACAACCCACACAGAAGGATAATATATTGCTAACGTAGTACTGCAAGAGAAAAAAATACAAGTATTTTGTCTGCTATGCAGACAGTTTGGATAGACAATGGTAATAAAAGCATTGAGATCTTTCCTGGATGTTCCTATAGACCACCTGCACAGTCAGAGAAAAGCAGGAAATGTTTTGGGGGTTTGTTTGTTTTTTCTTAAACAGGTTAGTGAAGCCAGTAAGGGTATGTCTCCCAGTCTAGGCAGACAGACTTGCACTAGTGGAGCTCGTGCTAGAGTGCAAAAAATAGCTGCGTGGATGCTGCAGCTCCAGCAGAGACTCAGGTTAGCCACCCAAGCTGGAACTTTGATCATGGAGAATTTTAATTAATTACTTAGGTATTGACTGGAACAACAACTAAATGCAAAATCTTAAAAGGGAGAACATGTCTCTAGTGCTTCACACATTGATTTTTTAAAAAAAATCAGTTTATTGAACAGGTATTTTATTCCTAATCTCAATTAAGCCAAGTATATAAGGATGAAACTAGAAAGAGCACCTACTGCAGGCTTTTGAGCCCAATCTTGCGCCAACTAGGAAAGAAGGATTGGGCCCCAGGTGTAATCACAGATACATTCAATGTGATCATAATGGTAAATACTAGAACAAGACATACAAGTGTTTTGACTAGGATTGTAAAAAAAAAATCAAGCAATAAACAAAACAGACAACACAGCTTAAAGATATATAATGCACAAGGCTGGAAGTCTAAGCATCAAATGGCACGTGCTTCTTTCAAAAATATCTATACTACTTGGTGGGATTTTGTTGCAATGACCTGCAAAGGAAATGTGTTTTAGGAGACATTTGAATGAAACTAGGAAAGTCAATCGGAACAAAGATAAGGAGGAAGTTCAAGGTGTAAGCAGAATGATGGGAAATAATGCTGCACCACAAACGAGTCAAACGTTCAAAACCAAATTATGGCTCGGCCTATAAAGATGTGCTAAAGGAGTGGGGCAATGTGGGGGATGCAGGGAACCCTTTTCCCTCTGTTAGCACATAAGCATCAGAGGAAGCCATAACTGAGCTGAAGGCATCATGGAATGCAAGCATGAATGGAGGTGGCTAGTATTGCCATCAGTGCCAACTGCCCCAGAATGGTTATGACTGTGTGTTGTGTGGCATAGTTCAGTCTCTCCTCCAGCACACAAGCAAATGCTGACTGGTCTGCATGGAAGGGAAAAGAAAGCAAAACCTCTACTTCAAAGATTGTTCTCCTAGCCTATCACTGACCATGTCACACCTCCATTGGTCCCCTCTTCTTTATCACATCAAAAATAAGCTGCCCGCCTTCACTTTCAAGGCCCTTCACAGTCCATCCCTACCATACCTATCACACACTCTCATTTGTTATCAAGATGTTGACATTTAATGCCTGCTTCCATTACCCATGTGTTAAATTTTCAAACGAGCACCTTCATGCTTTGTCCCATGCTGCCATTCACACACAGGAAGAGCTCCCCATACATATCTCCAGAACTCCCTTTCCTCCTTCAAAACCTTCCTCAAAACCCACCTTTGCTGTGACACCTGCATAAAACTTGACAAGGGTTAGGATGCTGAAGCACTGATGATACCATTGCCTATTATTCTGATCAATGTCTCACTGTTCCCTTGTATTTCACAGTCTGACTCTTGTCTTATATTGTAAGCTTGCTTGGGCAGAGACCATCTTTTTGATCTGTGTTTGTCTAGCACAATGGGGTCCTGATCCATGATAGGGCTCTTAGCCACTATGGCAATACAAATAGCAAACAACAAGAAAATCACACTTTTTTAAAACATGTAGCAAGAGCCACTGCTCACCCAGTTCACTCTGCTCACAGAGACAATGTTTTATGCAGACATAATGCCTCCTTCCATGTAACAGTTCAACAGATGCCCTCCTACACTGATTCTCGGGACCACAGTTTAGCCCTGCATGGTTTTGCACTTTTATTATTTCTAAGTGAGAAGTGATTTTGTTTTTAGTTTTGCTTAGGCTGAGAGTTTGGAGACCATTTTCTGAGGTAGAGAATCAAAAGACTTTCATATGTAAATGCAAAACAGCAATAACTCACCAAACTGGTTAATTCTTTTCACCATTTCCGTTCAGTTCTTCAATAATGTTTTCAAAAGCCTAACTAAAGGAATTTTCTGAAGAGAAGCCAAAATATAAACAATGTAATCGCTAAGCCTCTTTTGTAAAATATAGTTGCATAATATAGTCATCTCACAGAAAATTGATTCTTTATAAAAGTTTTTCCTATCTATTGTAACTGGGGCAAGAGGGCTGCTCCCAGATATCCCAACCCAACATATTGAATAGTAGACCACCTGTCAAGGTATGTTTCCCACTTTGAACTTTAGCGTCCAGAAAGTAGGGACCTGCATGTACCCTTCTAAGCTTAATTCCTAGCTTAGATCTGATAGCGCTGCCACCAACCAGAAATTCCAGTGTCTGGTACACTCCCTGTCCCCCAAAACCTTCCTTGGGGGACCCAAGACCCAAACCCCTTGGGTCCTAAAACAAGGAGAAATAAACCCTTTCCCCTCCTTTCCCACTCCCAGACTTTCCCCTCCCTGGGTTACCCTGAGAGACTACTGTGACCCAAACTCCTTGGATTTTAAAACAGGAATTAACCTTTCCTCCTCTCCTTTCCCCCCACCAATCCCTGGTGAGTTCAGACCCAATCCCCTTGGGTTTTAAACAAGGAAAAAAAATCAATCAGGTTCTTAAAAAAGAAAGAAAACTTTTAATTAAAGAAAGAAAGAAAGTAAAAATTATCTCTGTAAAATCAAGATGGAAAACGTTTACAGGGTCTTCAGCTTATATAGACTAGAGGAACTCCCTCCCGCTAGCCTAAGATACAAGTTACAGCAAACAGAGGTAAAAATACTCTTCCAGCAAAATACACATTCACAAGTTAAGAAAACAAACATAAGTCTAATCCGCCTTTTCTAGCTAGTACTTACTATTTTGAATATGAGAGACTGTTCTAGAAAGATTGGAGAAAGATCTGGTTGCACGTCTGGTCCCTCTTAGCCCCAAGAGCTAACAAAGACTTCCCTCCACCGAGATCTGAAAGTATCTTGTCCCCCGATTGGTCCTCTGGTCAGGTGTCATCCAGGTTTACTAAGCTTCTTAACCCTTTACCGGTAAAAGAGACATTAACCCTTAACTATCTGTTTATGACACCACCATTTCCCCAAAACACCACTACTATCATCAAATGTGAGGGAAACAAAGTATGGACCACACCGCATCAGTCAAAAAGAAAACGAAAAAATCGTGATTGTTGAAAGAGGAGATAGCAACGATGCAGCATATGTGATCAACAGTGAAGAATATATCATGGTTAATTTAGGATATATGTTGAAAGCACAATGAGTGCCAATGATCAACTCCAATGGGAGGTGAAAGCAAGAACTGGGAAAAGAAACAGAGCCTTTTTGTGATGGACAAATACCTGGAAAAATAAGGACAGTCAAACAAGAACCAAGACAAAAGTTATTCAAGGCCACTGTGATACCAACATTGTCATATGCTTCTGAAACTAGGTAAATGCTGGAAACTCACAACAGGATTCTTAATGCATTCTATCTATTTGGTGTCCACTAGTGGGATAAAGTAACCAACACCAATGCTTTACAAAGGATGGACTAGCACATTGCAAATACAATGATTTGAGAAATAAGGCTGAAGTGGGTTGGAGACATGTTGTACAAATGCCCGAAAATCAATATTCCTAGACAAGCCCTTGATTGGATACCAGCTAGTAGAAGACAACAGATGACATAAGAAACCACTGAGAAAGATGTTGCTGTCACGGAAACAGACTATAATGGAGAAAGTATCAGAGGGGTAGCCGTGTTAGTCTGGATCTGTAAAAGCAGCAAAGAGTCCTGTGGCACCTTAGAGACTAACAGACGTATTGCAGCATGAGCTTTCGTGGGTGAATACCCACTTTGCATGAAAGCTCATGCTCCAATACGTCTGTTAGTCTACAAGGTGCCACAGGACTCTTTGCTATAATGGAGCAAGAAACGTGGCAAACAGATGGAGGTGGAAAGATGGGGTTGCCTCATGTGCCACATGGAGACGAGAGAACCTAATAAAATAATATCCCCAAGGTAGAGAATAATACGTTAAGCTAAATATAGGGTCCAGGAAGAGCTCAACAGAAAAATTTTCCAATGGAATATTTTCCCCCTTCAGAAAATGCAGATTTGTCAAAAGTCAAACATTTCACAGAAACATGTTGATTTCAACAAAAATTTCACCTTTAAAGAATTTTTCTTTTTATAAGGTTGAAACAACGTTTTGGAATAGAATAGTTTGATTTTCTGTTTCGAAATGACATTTCAATTTTTTAAATGTTATATTTATATACATTATATAAAAATGAATAAATTGAAAGCTAATTGATCAAAAACATTTAACCTGAAATTAATTTTATTTCAGAATTTTCTTTCATGGAGTATTTTGAAACCTTTTGGTTTTGTTCTGTTTCACAATGGAAATGGTTTTGAAATAGATTTTCCCACTAAATGAAAAATTTATGCAATTTGCCTTATTAAGCCTCTAATCTCCCCTGAAATTGCATAACATTGTGATTTTGTTGGCCTTTGTACCCTACTTCATTCTTCCCACTGCCTGTATCTGCCAAGAGCATTCATATGGGGATGTTACCACAATGAAATATTATTCCTACACACACTACTTCTTGCTTACTTGCCTCTTACTTTTCATATCTCAAGTTTCAGTATCATCCAGCTGTATATATAGACTGTAACTGGCCCTGAAGAGTCCTGTGACACTTTGCTATAGAAGATGCTATTTAAAAAGTAAGCTGTAAAGGCACTGTAAAAGCACTAGACTATATACTCTAAGGAACAATCCTGCATTAGCAAGGGGACAGATTACATCAACTAATGGGTCTTTTCTATGATTCAGAAATTTTATTGTAACCCTCCTTCTGTACCAAATAAGCAGCCAACTACCCAGCACTTGGATACAGCTGACAGGTTGGAAACAGGCCTTGTCTGAAATGAATACTGTTTCTGTGCAGGTAAATGGAAGGTATCGGAATGTGGAAAAGCATTCAACAGGGCTATCCCTCATAATGAATCTTCACAAGGCTGGCTCAGGGTATAAGGCAACAGAGGCCATTTGAAACTCAGACTTCTTTCATGACAATGCACTACACTGTCTGGCAAACCAACTGGGCAAAACAATGAACTCATTCAGTCCTTTTGTGACATTTAAAAATGGTGTCCCTTTTCTATTATAAGGAAAGCAAGCCCATCCAAGTGCCAACTTTTACGCAGCTTCATTTTTGTTTCTTCTGTTAAAGCATTCCAGTGGTAATGCACGGAGATGTACTGCAAATGGGGTGGGGTGGGGTGGGGGGTCACTGCAGACATATCTGCATGAGTTAATGAGCAGCATCTGTGTTAACACAATAGTAACAGACTGCATTGCCATAATATCATAACTCTAATTAGCAAATATCATTTTAATGCCAAAATACCAATGTGACAAGAACAAAAACAATAATGAACTACTGTTGTAATTGCAAGCCATCCTCTCAAGGCCAGTATACTGTACAAGATTAATAACAAGAGGTTAGAACAACTGTTAATATAGTTTCATTTAAAAGGAAGCGATTTCTCTTGGCTGAACTATGTATATACAGAACCTAGCAACTGTGCAAGTACGATTCTGAACAACAGCTAGTACAGTGCCTCAAATAATGGGAGGGTGAAAAGGAGGAAAGAAGTCAATCAGTTAGTAAAGTTTGGTCAATAAATGTTACGAACTAGACCTCAGTGAACCTACTGCTTTAAATGAACTGACCAGACGCTCTCTCAAGGCCTAATCCAAAGACTATTGAACTCAGTGGGAATCTTCTCATTGAGTTTAATGGGTTTTGGATCAGGTGCTCACATCATAAGTGTAAGATAAAAGATTCAAATTAAAATGAGAGGCAAGTTTTCAATGTCAGAAAAAAATCCCTTTTCTTGGGAAATTCATGAAGAATAGGTCCATCAGTGGCTATTAGCCAGGATGGAGAGGGATGGTGTCCCTAGTCTCTGTTTGCCAGAAGCTGGGAATGGGTAACAGGGGATGGATCACTTGATGATTACCTGTTCTGTTCTTTCCCTCTGGGGCATCTGGCATTGGCCACTGTCAGAAGACAGGATACTGGGCTAGACGGACCTTTGGTATGACCCAGTACAGTCGTTCCTCTGGAAAAACTGGGGAAAATATCTGAGCAACTGCGAGCAATAAATTTTATCCCTAGGGGGCCTGGGATGCAGTAAATTAAAGGAGTAGTTTTTTCATCTCAGGGAACATACAGCAGTGATTAAAGTTAGTTTGGTGTTCTCTTCCTAGTCTCCATAGTCAAAACTCATCCCTGTTCTAACCCCTTTGAGTTACACAAGGATGAATTTGGCACTAGCTGTCTACATCACAAAGACACCTTACAGTTAGACCTAACTGACAGCCTCAGCTAAAGAGAAACCCAAAACTGGCATACCAGCAGAATTGTAAGTCAGGAGTGAGGTTCAGTGGCAAAACTGAGTAAGAAATGTTGTACAGTGCCTATTTGCACTATGCTTAGCTCAAGCCAGGCATTAAGGACCACACTTTTAGTGCTTCTAATGTCCCTAAGTGACTTAGGAGCACAAGTCCCACAAAAACCCAATGGAACTTATCCCTCTAACTCAGGCACTTTTGAAAATCCAACCCTAAATTCACTCAGCATTTTATATATATTTAATGTGACTATTCTCACAAATAATTGTACTGAGTTCAATAGACTATCTAAAATCCAGCAGAAGCTTTAAAATCCAGACCCAAAACACATAAAGCATAAACAATTATCTTACTGCAATGTTTAAGGTCAGTTGTAAAAACAACAAATAAAAATAAATATAATATTGAATTAAATCTCGAACTCAGTAAAGGGATACATTTTCAACTGCAGTCTGTTTGTGTCCCCTGAAATAGGTCCATAAATGTCTGCACTCACAAAAAATGTGCATGCCATTATTTGAATGTGAAAATGGGCATTTGTGCATACAAATCAGGTAGTTCTCCAGGTGAAGGAGGAGCAAGTACAGCATCTGTGGGGTAAGTGACTGTCTGTAGCGTGTGTTTGTGAGTTACTTGCTGTGTGCTGAGCTTGTGTTTGAAAGCTAGAAGCCTCTGGTAATTGGCTGAGCCTTAATAAGTGGGCGGGGCATTCACTCAGGCCAGGGCTGTATAAAGCTGCGCACAAGCGACCAGAGCGCTTTGCGAACAGGGGCTGCTAACAGGGAGTTTCGCAAGGGAGTTTGGGAAGGGAGCAGGGGTCCCTTGTCGATTCTATCTGTGCTTCTTCAGTTCCCTTAAAACCTATAAACCAAACTACATTCAAAACCTCTTTCTTTAAACCACCTTTCCATTAACTAGGAGACAATGCAGGCAGAAGCCCAGCAGCAGAATGGGAGGTATACAGTTTATTGCACTGAGTGTAGCGCGTGGCGTATGTGTGCAATCGGTGCAAGGAGCTCCTGGCCCTCAGAGACCACGTACAGGCTTTGGAGGCTGGGGTGGCGGAACTGGAGATGCTAAGAGAGACAGAGAGGTATGTTGATGAGGCTTTCCGGGACACCGAATAATTGTCCCACCTCCGGTCAGACAGCCCCTGCGCTGTTGAGGAGGAAGAAAGGCCCAGGGAAGAAAAGCAGTCAATGGGAGCAGAGGGAAACCTTCCCAAAGTTGGGGCCCCCCTTCCAGATGGTGCTGGGGTTGCCTCTTGCACTGAGGTTACCTCTCCAGGGGAGGGAACTCCAGTTACTAGGAAAAGGCAGGTGTTAGTAATGGGAGATTCCATCATTAGAAACGTACATAGCCGGGTCTGTGGTGACCGGGAGAACCGTATGGTGACTTGCCTGCCTGGTGCAAAGGTTGCGGATCTCTCGAGGCATCTAGACAGACTTATGTGTAGTGCTGGGGAGGAGCCGGTGGTCGTGGTACATGTAGGTACCAATGACATAGGGAAGGGTAGGAGAGATGTCTTGGAAGCCAAATTTAGGCTTCTAGGGAAGAGACTGAAATCCAGGACCTCTATGGTGGCATTCTCAGAAATGCTCCCAGTTCCACGCACAGGGCCAGGTAGGCAGGCAGAACTTCAGAGTCTCAATGCGTGGATGAGACGATGGTGTAGAGAGGAGGGGTTTACATTTATTATGAACTGGGGAAACTTTTGAGATGGGGGGAGCCTATATAGGAGAGATGGGCTCCACTTAAACCAAAGTGGAACCAGACTGCTGCCACTAAACATTAAAAAGGTTGTAGAGCAGTTTTAAAACTAGGAGATGGGGAAAGGCCGACTGCTGCAGAGGAGCATGTGGATCGGACACAGACTTCTCTTAGGGGAAAGTCTAATGATAGAGAATCTCCAGGTTATAGTCAGGAGCAGAGGATGGAAGAGGATAATGTAAGGGCCAGATCAGATGATAAACAGTAACATAAAAAAGAATCTGGCACATCAGAAAAGGGCAGACAACTAAACAAGGACAAGTTTTTAAAGTGTTTGTACACAAATGCTAGACGTCTAAATAAGATGGGTGAACTAGAGTGCCTTGTGATAAAGGAGGATATTGATATAATAGGTATCACAGAAACCTGGTGGACTGAGAACAATCAATGGAACACAATCATTCCGAGGTACAAAATATATCGGAAGGACAGAACAGGTCGTGCAGAGGGAGGAGTGGCACTATATGTGAAAGAAAATGTAGACTCAAATGAAGTAAAAATCTTAAGTGAATCCACATGTTCCATAGAATCGCTATGGATAGAAATGCCATGCTCTAATAAAAACATAACATTAGGGATCTATTATCGACCACCTGACCAGGACAGTAATAGCGATGATGAAATGTTAAGGGAAATTAGAGAGGCTATCAAAATTAAGAATCTAATAATAGTGGGGGATTTCAATTATCCCCATATTGACTGGGAACATTTCACTTCAGGACGAAATGCAGAGATAAAATTTCTCAATACTTTAAATTACTGCTTCATGGAGCAGCTGGTACGAGAACCCACAAGGGGAGAGGCAACTCTAGATTTAATCCTGAGTAGAGCGCAGGAGCTGGTCCAAGAGGTAACTATAGCAGGACCGTTTGGAAATAGTGACCATAATACAATAGCATTCAACATCCCTGTGGTGGGAAGAACATCAACAGCCCAACACTGTGGCATTTAATTTCAAAAGGGGGAACTATGCAAAAATGAGGGGGTTAGTTAAACAGAGGTTAAGAAGTACAGTGACTAAAGTGAAATCCCTGCAAGCTGCATGGGTGCTTTTTAAAGACACCATAATAGAGGCCCAACTTCAATGTATACCCCAAATTAAGAAACACAGTAAAAGAACTAAAGAAGAGCCACCGTGGCTTAACAACTATGTAAAAAAAAGCAGAGAGAGAGAAAAAGACTTCCTTTAAAAAGTGGAAGTCAAATCTTAATGAGGCAAATAGAAAGGAGCATAAACACTGCCAACTTAAGTGCAAGAACGTAATAAGAAAAGCCAAAGAGGAGTTTGAAGAACGGCTAGCCAAAAACTCAAGAGGTAATAACAAAATGTTTAAGTACATCTGAAGCAGGAAGCCTGCTAAACAACCAGTGGGGCCCATTGATGATCGAAATACAAAAGGAGCACTTAAAGACGATAAAGTCATTGCCGAGAAACTAAATGGATTCTTTGCTTCAGTCTTCACGGCTGAGGATGTTAGGGAGATTCCCAAACCTGAGCCAGCTTTTGTAGGTGACAAATCTGAGGAACTGTCACAGATTGAAGTGTCACTAGAGGAGGTTTTGGAATTAATTGATAAACTCAACATTAACAAGTCACCAGGACCAGATGGCATTCACCCAAGAGTTCTGAAAGAACTCAGATGTGAAGTTGTGGAACTTTTAACTATGGTTTGTAACCCGTCCTTTAAATTGGCTACGGTACCCAATGACTGGAAGTTAGCTAATGTAACGCCAATATTTAAAGAGAGCTCTAGAGGTGATCCCGGCAATTACAGACCGGTAAGTCTAACATCGGGACTGGGCAAATTAGTCAAAACAATAGTTAAGAATAAAATTGTCAGACACATAAATGAACAAACTGTTGAGCAACAGTCAACATGGTTTCTGTAAAGGGAAATCATGCCTTACTAATCTATTAGAGTTCTTTGAAGGGGTCAACAAACATGTGGACAAGGGGGATCCAGTGGACATAGTGTGCTTAGATTTCCAGAAAGCCTTTGACAAGGTCCCTCACCAAAGGCTCTTACGTAAATTAAGCTGTCATGGGATAAAAGGGAAGCTCCTTTCATGGATTGAGAACTGGTTAAAAGACAGGGAACAAAGGGTAGGAATTAATGGTAAATTCTCAGAATGGAGAGGGGTAACTAGTGGTGTTCCCCAAGGGTCAGTCCTAGGACCAATCCTGTTCAATTTATTCATAAATGATCTGGAGAAAGGGGTAAACAGCGAGGTGGCAAAGTTTGCAGATGATACTAAACTGCTCAAGATAGTTAAGACCAAAGCATATTGTGAAGAACTTCAAAAAGATCTCACAAAACTAAGTGATTGGGCAACAAAATGGTAAATGAAATTTAATATGGATAAATGTAAAGTAATGCACATTAGAAAAATTAACCCCAACTATACATACAATACGATGGGGGCTAATTTAACTACAATGAGTCAGGAAAAAGACCTTGGAGTCATCGTGGATAGTTCTCTGAAGATGTCCACGCAGTGTGCAGAGGCGGTCAAAAAAGCAAACGGGATGTTAGGAATCATTAAAAAGGGGATAGAGAATAAGACAGACTATATTATTGCCCTTATATAAATCCATGGTACGCCCACATCTCGAATACTGTGTACAGATGAGGTCTCCTCAGCTCAAAAAAGATATTCTAGCACTAGAAAAGGTTCAGAAAAGGGCAACTAAAATGATTAGGGGTTTGGAGAGGGTCCCATATGAGGAAAGATTAAAGAGCCTAGGACTCTTCAGCTTGGAAAAAAGGAGACGGGGGGGGGGGATATGATAGAGGTATATAAAATCATGAGTGATGTTGAGAAAGTGGATAAAGAAAAGTTATTTACTTATTCCCATAATACAAAAACTAGGGGGTCACCAAATGAAATTAATAGGCAGCAGGTTTAAAACAAATAAAAGGAAGTAGTTCTTCACGCAATGCACAGTCAACCTGTGGAACTCCTTACCTGAGGAGGTTGTGAAGGCTAGGACTATAGCAGTGTTTAAAAGAGAACTGGATAAATTCATGGTGGTTAAGTCCATAAATGGCTATTAGCCAGGATGGGTAAGGAATGGTGTCCCTAGCCTCTGTTCATCAGAGGATGGAGACGGATGGCAGGAGAGAGATCACTTGATCATTGCCTGTTAGCTTCACTCCCTCTGGGGCACCTGGCATTGGCCACTGTTGGTAGATAGATACTGGGCTAGATGGACCTTTGGTCTGACCCGGTACGGCCGTTCTTATGTTCTTAGTAGGGACATCACTTAATTGGCATGCAGGAATGATATTTGCTCCAAAGATACACATGTTTTTTTTTTTTTTTTTTTTGGACAGGCATCTGAGACTGTGGCTGAAGTTGGCTGAAAATTTGGCCCTACACACAGTATACATTATTATATGTGCAGAATATATTTTACTTTGCTGGTTTAAGCACAGCCTTCATTGGAGTTAAACATAGTTTGTGTATTTGATTCTGTTTTTTAAATAATAAATACAAATAACCTTCTCTTCAGCATTCACTGCAGCTAAAGATAAGACAATTCTATTTTAGTAAGAAGACTGAGAATTTCAAATACTTATTCCAGGCTTTTAACTACAGTATTCAGAAAAATATTCACAAAAATTCTTTGAAGTATGGTATACCCAGCCATGGTTTTCCCTGTTAGTATGCTAATGATAGTGCAAAAGGTATTTTTGTATATACTGTAATCCAAATACTACTTTTGTTCTACAGATCATGTATATGAATTCTAATGTGCATATCTGCGCAACCCCTAAAATTTAGTTTTAATACAATACAGGATCATAGGTGGAAGCAGGAGAAAGTGTATTACTAGTCCAAAATAACTCTACCTGTATGTTCTAAAACATGTTAAAAGAAATAGTTGGGTAGAGACCTTGATAGAGCATGGGACAGAAGCACTGTTGCTTCCCAAGAGTGGTCTAGAAGAAGTGACTCCAGAACAGAAGACCAGAGATTACATCTTGCCTCCACTGAAGTTACTGCCAGTTTTGCTATTGACTTCAACGGAACAAGGATTTCACCCCAGGTTCTTAATGAAAATAATCAAAATACTCTGCTTTTATTATAAGACATAATATTTTTGACAATCATTACTAACACATGACAGCCATTTAAAAAATCCAAAAAGCACTTCCCTCTTATTGAGAACTGGATGTTGCTTTCTACTTACAATATGCCACTAAAAATTAGTGATGACATGTACCATAAATGCAGAATACAGTGGAATTCAGACTACTTGACTCATGTACTGTATATGTGCTGTTCATAACAATTACAACATTCTAAATAAATGTGGTGATTGGATCAAAATTTGTGAGGCATTTAGATGCAATATCACAATGTTGATGACACCAGAGAACCCATTTGACATTTGTTCAATACTGTAAATTATGCTGATTTCAACTGAATTTATTTTATTCATACTAAGTATATAATATGAATTATGTATACAAGCTGCCAAATTATAATATTTTATTAAAATTATGCACAGCAGCTTGCTACTTTTCAAACCTGAACAACTGCTATTTTGTTTTAAATGGGGGGCGGGGCAGACACTCAAAGGCCTAGTTGACATTATGGATTACCATCCTGGAAAAATCTCTTAAATTAACACATTTTTTTCATACAAGTTCATTATTTGGAAGTGATAAAAGCTTCTGAACCAACAGAAATTCTAGATGTTTTGCTCTCCCATAATTTAAAAAAAAAAACTTTAAATGAAAAGTAAGCACATTCCAGCTAATAGCGTCTATACTGTACTTCAGACCAATATAAAATTAAAATACAATTAATAAAATATTCATAATTTACAATGCAAATACTGAGAGTTTCGCTAGCACCAGTACTGACATTTTTTCAAGAAAGTTTGTATTTCCGCAAGTAAATATGAAAAAGCTACCTTGTTTCTCTGAGGTTTGGTTTACTGACATGTAGCCAATGACCCAAGAACATATAAATGAAATTCAAATTACATTTTAATACAGGTTAAAAATCTTCAGATTTACACATCAAAAAGGTACTAAAAGGTCATCACCACCTGTGTCTTTCAGATTCTAGAGATGGGCGCAAAACAAAACCCCAAAGCTACATTCCGATCAGAATTTGTAGCTCAACCTAGTCATTAAGGGCCAAACAAACCTGAACACTTCTTAGGTCTGGGCAAGTTCAGATTTGGATGCAAATTTTGAACACGTAAGTTCGAGATGGTTTGAATTTAGGGTTTTGGTTTGGCCCTTTATAAGCTCTATGAAGTTTGGGTCTGGGATTTTGAATCCCTCTTTTTTAAAAACAAGTACCAAATTTTAAGGGTAAATTAAAAAGAGATCATGTAGGTTTGCATGAGTATTACCAATTTTGTGAATACACAGAGGACTTCACTCTCCAGGCCTATCAATCTGGCACTTTTCATAACTATATTTACTTGAAAAATATAAGAAATATAAGAACAAGCATTAGCATTAACTTGATACCTTTTGCTAAAATATATACCTGACTTCCACTAAACAGCCTTTTAAGTTTTGTCCCTCATTTCTAAATATCAGCCACATATCAGAACATAAAAAATCCTCAGCATGTCTTTCTGCACATTTCACAAGAATTAAAGTTTCCATGCCTGTGGCATTCACTTGGTGCCTGATCCAAAGCCTACTGACATCAGTGGGAAGACGTCCACTGACTTCAATGTGACTTCATTGAGCTTTGGATCAGACCTGTGACAGTGAGGATTTCAATACCGAGTTTTAATTGAATGTAAATCCAAACTTTTGTTTGGAGCAATGGGGCACTAAAAAACTTTCACATACAAGTCTCAGGGTTTGTGGAATAGCTCAATGATAGGCTCTGGTTTCATATTCAACACCTGTTTTCTTTCAAAGCACCTCTCTTACATACCAGAATGACCTTAACAACTATGAGTTCAAATCTGTTAGAAACTGCAAAAAGATATCAGAGAGAACTATTATCTTGAATTACAGAAGAGAACGCAGGCACAGTAGACACACATTTTAGTCACTCAGTGGAAGAGGACATCAGTATGCACAGGCAGGAGACATGCTTTTCATGTCAACAGCTAGAGGGAGAGAAGATAGAGAGTTTCGGGTGGGGGGAAAAAGCTGAGAGATAATAGGGTAAAATCGTTGGAAGAAGAGGAAGTGATGTGGAGTTGGGAGAAGGGGAAATAAGAGACAGTGGAATGGAGATTAGATAGGAAGAAATGTGTGTGAGAGAGAGTAAGGCAGGAGAGAAGCAGCAAGAAAAACTGATGATAGCAGAGGAAATGAGATGGAAAACAAGGGGGGGTGGAAAGAAGCTAAAAACAGTCTAGAGAAGAGAATGTGTTAAGAAACCAAAGCTCTTTCTTAGAAGCATTTTCTTGTAGTGGTTCCTGTCCCTCACTAACATTATACAGCAGGAAATGGTAAAACTCTAAGGAAAGTCAGAATTCACTTGACCTTACATATAAAAACTGAAAAGAACAAGGGTAAAATAAAGTACAAAAAAAACCTGGTGTCATATTTCTTTTGACTTTTAAAATACTTCCAGGTTGCATTTCAAAACCACCTATTTCCACATTTTTCCATGATGGAACCTCTTCATTTTCCCACTGTGGGAGTTTAGTGTTTGCAACACACACAGCAGATGTGGCTGGCCTGGAAGCCCAATTCAACCTTGCGTCATCACTGACACCAGAATACAGTGAGTGTAAAATGCTACCAAGTCAAATTGGTAGCAGTTATGATTTTATACTCTTTTTACATTCACTTTGCCTTGGTATTAATGATTACACCAGATGCAGGGTATGGATAAATCAGTCCCTGGGCTTCTACTAATTCCTCATATATCAGCTAGGCAGGACCTAGGAGATAGCAAAATATCCCTACAACTATGTTTAATTAATAATAATTATTTTTCTTCTGTTTTAATAGGCCTAGGTCTAAAATACCTCTGTGTTTCAATTGTGCAGAGGACAGGGTTTTCCTAAGATAAGAGAGTGAACTGTTTTTCAGCATCACAAAACTAAAATGTTTGTTGCTTTTTGAGAAAATGTGAAAAAACGAGTTTTGAATTTAATTTGAAAAATAAATTAGCTTCAAGGCCTCAATGGTCTCTGACTGATCATAGTTTATAAGCATGTTCTTTAAAAGTTTCATTTCATTTCAGCGTATGGGATGGCAGAATCACACGGCTGGGTATTCCTGATTAAGAAAGTAGCATTTCGGGCTTGTCTACATCACAAAGTTGCAGCGCTGGTGAGGGGGTTACAGCGCTGCAACTTAGGAGGTGTACATATCTGCAGGGCATCACCAGCGCTGCAACTCCCTGTTTGCAGCGCTGGCCGTACTCTCGTTTTGTCTCGGGTGTAGAGGATCCAGCGCTGGTGATCCAGCGCTGGTAATCAAGTGTAGACACTTACCAGCGCTTTTCTTGACCTCAGTGGAATAAGCAGGTATCGCAGCATACCTGAGGAAGCCTCTCTGGTAATCAAGCAGGTCTCCTTCCCCGGTTTGCTCTCGCGTTCCCCAAACCCCCGTGCAAGCAGGTCTCCTTCCCTGCGGTTTGCAGGGGGGTTCGGGGAACGCGAGAGCAAACCGCGGGGAAGCAGGTTTCCTTCCCCGGTTTGCTCTCGCGTTCCCCGAACCCCCGTGCAAGCAGGTCTCCTTCCCTGCGGTTTGCAGGGGCGTTCGGGGAACGCAAGAGCAAACCGCGGGGAAGCAGGTCTCCTTCCCTGCGGTTTGCTCTCGCGTTCCCCGAACCCCCGTGCAAGCAGGTCTCCTTCCCCGCGGTTTGCTCTCGCGTTCCCCGAACCCCCGTGCAAGCAGGTCTCCTTCCCTGCGGTTTGCTCTCGCGTTCCCCGAACCCCCCTTGAAGCCGCACAACAGCGCTGCAGTGTGGCCACATCTAACACCACTTGCAGCGCTGGTTGCTGTAAGTGTGGCCACTCTGCAGCGCTGGCCCTATACAGCTGTACTAATACAGCTGTAACAACCAGCGCTGCAAAATTGTAGATGTAGACATACCCTTCTAATGGAAACCAATGCAGTGCTTGAAAAGGAGTTTCTGAATAAGCTGCAAAGGTGCCAGGTAACACAAAAGAAGCTGTCCCCATGTTACTCGATATAGTATTAGTATTTTTCTGAAAGCAAAGGGCACAAACAGTAATAAATAATCTTTGTTTCATTCCTTTTGGACTTTAATCTTTAAATTGTTGGAAGATTTTTTTACTTCCACTGTTTCCAAATAAACAACTATTTGCATAGGAAAACAGCTTAGTACATTCTTCAAAAACAAGCTAGCCATTAATTGATCCAACATGTTGGCAGTTTTAAGGAAACTTATTAGACAACAAATGGCATATCCTATTTTGTGTTGAAATATCCTGAGCATGACTTTCTGTATGTCAAGCTCCTATTATGTTGCCGGCTAAATAATCTTCAGTACTTAAAGTAATAGGGAGTAGAATCTAAACAGAAACTAAACCATATGCAGTTTATTGAGAACAGTTTTAAGACTAGTAGGAGCTCTAATTTTAAAGCCACAAAAAGTCCTAAGCAATATCAAGATTTAAAATTATTTATATATATATATATATATAAATAAAAAAACCTTTCTCTGATCCAATCCACCCATCTCAAAAGCATATGAATTTGCTCCAGTAAACAGTTAATCTCTTCATAAGAGACTGAGTGCAAGATGTTAAAAATGTTCTAATAGCTGCACTATTATGTTAGTAATTACCTCTCTTCCATCCTGGCTAGCTTATTGCAAAACGTAAAAATGAAATTAAAATATCCATACTTTGTAACCTAATCATGTTCCAATTTACCCCCAACACCACTAAACTGGCATGACAGAGCTGGGTATGATCAGTTACTGGATGCAAACCAGAGATTCCGCTAATAGATGGCATTTTAGTCTGCATGGCATATGTTCTTGGCATAAGACACTAGTGGCCCCTGGCAGAAGACTTTGTCCCTAAAAATAAATCTGATTAGCTGATCTTTAAAACAACAATTTCAAAACAAACAAACATTTTTATAAAAAAAAGTTTTCATTATATAAACAAACTCAGTGTTTGTTTTGGCTTTGCTGTTATTTCTGATGGCTATGTTTGTGTTCACTCTCTCATGGCACAATTTGATTAATTCTGAGTACTGAACACCCATCTCCAGGCATCAAAGGCACACATGGGAAGGATGAGAAACCATAATTTGAGCCAAATGTCTGCACCTGTATTTCATAAAATCAGATACTCCACAGTGTTTGGTCCCACAGATGAAAATAATTGCAAAAATGATGGTAGACACTGTATTCCCTACTTTGCTGAACCTGCTAGTAATTAAGAAACAATGTTATCCTTCACATCTTGAAGAGCTCAATCTCACCCACAGCCCCTGCCTGACATGGGCCACCGGATCTTAATGATCCAACAAAATGCTTACAGCTGCCTAACTGCCCCCTAAAGGGACCACAGGTCCCACAAAATCCACAAACTTGGCCAAAACTTCACAGCTTTTGAACTTTTCCACTAGACTGAATGTTATTATTTAAAGGTCTTGGCAACCTGTCAATTTCTCTCCATGGCAGCAGTCAGAAGAGTATTTACAATCTGTAAAGGTGCCCAGAAAAACACATCTTCTGTGCAAAAATGAAACAGCTAACTCCTGGCAAGGATAACTGATATACAAACTGACCAAGAGGGGCCATCCAGCCCACCCCAGCTATCAGCTCAGCCCAGATATTTGGGGACAGAATGTCCCCCACTTCCCCAAGCATCTGACTCCTACGCTGGCGTCTGACGAGCGAAGCTGACTGTAACACCACAAGCAGGCTACCTAGGTACCAGCAGGCACGGTCCCCATTAACGAGCGGGGTGAAGGAAGGGTTCAAACTGGCCTTCAAAGCGCCGGCCTGGGGGGCAGCGTACCCCGCCAGCAGGGATTTCTGCAGGCGGACCGCAGGGGCTCCAAGCGAGGAGACAGGCCCTCTCCTCTCCCGCCCCGCTCACCTGCGTGCGGCATGGTGATGGTCTCGTTGGCGCTGCTGGAGCCCACGTTGAAGATCACCACTGCCGAGGCGTTCTGGGCGGCGGCGTGCCGGATCTTATCCTTGTACGTGCAGTTGCCCTTCGGGATCAGCGCGACCCAGCTCTTGCCCTGGCCCGGGGCGGCGAAGCGGGTGTGGGGGTCGCAGGCCAGCCGGTCGTGGGCGGAGACGGTCATCACCACCTGGCCCCGGGCATCCTGCTTGGGCGAGTGCTCCCCGTAGCGCCCGCACTCGCTCTTCTCGCTGCGCAGCTCCGGGCTGCCGGCCGCCGGCTCGGCGTAGGTAATGTTCACGAAGGCCGTGTACCACTCCTCTTTCTCGGCCACCGTGAAGTCCAGGCAGAGCAGATGCACGAAGCAGAAGGAGAGCAGCCATGTTGAGAGGGCCAGGCTGCGGCACGCCTGGATCAGAGACATTGCCATCCTTCCCCGGCCTCCTCCCTCGCCTCCGGCCCGGCTGCGCGCCTGGCTGCGTGTGCGAGCGGGCTCTGGAGCCTGCTCTGCGCTAGGCGGCGGCGGCTTCTCCCGCTGCTGGGATCCGGCCGGGAAGGGGGCGTGGGAGCTGGCTGGGTCACCTCAGCTGTAATGCATTTCACTGGGGGCTTTGCCGTGCCTCTGAGCGCCTTGTTCCGTAGTTCTCGCCCCCGTTTCTGCCCCTCCCCCTCGGGATCCTTCCTGGCTTTGCGGGCGCTTCCTTCTCCCCTCGGGGGCAGGGGGTGGTTGCACACACTGCACGGGAGCTTGGGGGGACCCCCTCCAAAAGGGAGCTCCGGCTGGCTGAGGAGGAGGCGTTCGTGCTATAAGGCAGCTGGGGGGGGCTGCTGCTCGCCCTCCCCCGCTCCAGCCCCTCGCCGGGTAGCTGTGCAGGCGGCTCGCCAAAGGAGATGCTGGCTCTAGGGGGAGCGGGGGGTAGGGGAGGGCGTGCAGGAGGGGCTTTGGTGTGATGTCAAGAGCTCTTGCGGCTGTGCTTTGATGGCGTTCAGCCTTGGGTGGGCAGCAGCGCCACCTGCTGGGAGACGGCGGGCCAGCAGCAGCACCAGGCTGTGAGCTGGTGGAGGGGACTCTAGAGCAGTGGCTTTCAACCTGTCGTCTGCGGACGGACCCCTGCGAGGGGAGGGGGGCAAACGACTAAGCCAGGGTCTGTGAAAGGTTGTTACTAGCGCCAGCTCCAGGTTTTTTGCTGCCCCAAACAGCAAAAAGGGGGAAAACAAGGGGCGATCGTGATCTGTGGCACTACCGCCACCGCTTCAGTCTTTAGCAGCAATTCGGTGGCTGGTCCTTCACTTGGCGAGGGAGTGAGGGACCTGATCCTGAATTGCTGCCGAAGCTCCAGATGTGCTGCCCCTCTCCGTTGGCTGTCCCAAGCACCTGCTTGCTGGGCTGGTGCCAGGATCCCTTCCTGCTTGCTACCCTAGAGCAGGGGTTCTCAAACTGGGGATCATAAGGCCTCACTGGGTTACAAGGTTATTACATAGGGGATCACAAGCTCTCAGCCTCCACCCCACTTTGCCTCCGGCATTTATAATAGTGTTAAATACATAAAAACATGTTTTTATATATTTATAAGGGGGGAAGGGTCATATGCAGAGGCTTTCTATGTGAAAGGGGTCACCAGTACAAAAGTTTGAGAACCCCTGCCCTAGAGCAGCGGTTTTCAACCTGTTGCTTGTGGGGTGCACACAGACGGTCTAAGATTTCCAAAGGAGTCTGCACCTTCATTTGAAATGTATAGGGAACCATCCGTGGCAAAGGTTGAAAACCACTCTACCAAAGAGTCAGAGAGAAAATTTAAGTTTAGGATTAGGGACTTTAAAAATCACCTTTTGGACCCTGCTATTTTAATTAATTTACTTGCTTTCATGCCTATCAATGAGAATTTTTCTCTTGACAAATTATCATATCTACCCTCAAGGGGATCACTGTCCTCTTCCTCTGAAGGATCTGCTCCTAGCCCCTGCCAGAGACAGCATGCTGGATTGGATAGCCCACCACTCTGACCTGTTATAACAGTCCCAAAGTTCCTAAGAAAAGAAAACAATAAAGGACAGTTCTCCATTGAATTCCTGTTATTATATGGGTCTGTAATAATAAACAAGTGTGTGTTATGCTATTAAAATGAGAAGTATGTGTGTATGTATATTTATAGTGAGGTGAGTGTGTATGCATACATTAGGAAACAAACATTCTGTTTTGAAACAGAACAGACATGCACAATAAACAGATAAACACAAAAACAAGTAGGTCAACTACTGATACAAATATAAAGTAAGTTTAATGTGAAACTTAAAAAAAAAGCAATAGAACTTCTGAGGCAACATCTGTTAAAATAGGTGAGTCAAGCACGAAGGAATGGGTAAAATCCTGGAGCCACTGTAGTCAATGTTTTGGAACTTTGATTCTTTATTATGTGCAATAATTGGAATTAAAATACTCACAGGGAGAAAGTATGTGGTTAATATTCTGATCTCTTTCACACTAGTATGAAAAGAGTGTTAAACCACAACTGAGTCATTCTGTATCTAGTCAAATGCACATGAGATCAGAATCTGTTGCATATAAAGGAGAAAGTTATACTTGGCAATGGTCATTTATTCTTTCTTGTAAACAGTTGACATGATAAACATATATGGTCTGTTTTAATCTTCTTGTGGCTAAACTCTGCTCTTGCCCTTTGACTTACATGGGACTTGTACATGTAAACTGAAGGCAATATTTGACTTCTAAGTTATATTGCTACATGGTTATGTTCAATGTGGGCAGAGGATATATCCTACCAGTAACATATCTATGGTGCTTCAGAAGGGCTGATTTCCTAAAATGGGGAAGAGTATGATCAAAAGTGTGAATAAAAATTGGGAGTTGTTAAAGAAGTATCATAGAACTGGAAGGGACCTTGAGAGGTCATCTAGGCCAGTGGTTCTCAAACTTGGGCCGCTGCTTGTTCAGGGAAAATACTGCTCATCTGGATAATCAGGATGTCCCCCATGCTCATTGGGTAATCAGCATTTTCTGTCCCAAGGAGAGAGAGAGGGAGGGTAGCAGCTGCAGGAGACAGGAGCCTCCTTAGTACTGCTTGAATGCTGGGAGCTGGGAGGAAGAGAGGACAATGTGGGAATTGGGGGAGATCCAGGGTAGCACAGGGGCTACTTCACCCAGACCCTGTCCCATTCTTGCCTCCCCTGACTCCTGCTCTCAGCTTGAGAATCTGTTGTAAGAACAGCCCTGTTACCTGGCTCCACGTTCAACCATGGACAGCCCTGCTACTCAGCTCTAGCTCTGCCCTCAGCTCTTGGTAGCTCAGATCAGGGATGGTCCCCACTACTCAGCTTTGGCTGGGCCCATGGCTCCCACCAGTTCCAGTTTCTGCACTCCCCTGGTGGTCCTGGCTGCAGTGGTTCCACCCTGAGGTACATCTGAGCACCTCTACCCCACCCAGACCAGCAACTGCCAGCTCAGAGGATGCTCTGCAGCCAGGGAAGGAAAGATGCAACCTGGCAGAAGGGCTGAGTGACTGGAGGCACCTCAGTGACTGAGCCTTTCGTTATGCCTGCCAGGCATCAGCTGTTCCCCTTCCTGCTGGGGGCCCTGCTATCCAGCTCCAGCTTGCCCCAGGTCCCTCCAGCCAGCGGGGATGCTGCAGTCAGGACCATCAGGGGAGTGTAGGGACCAGAGACATTAGGAGCCCAGGAAGGAGCTGGAGTTCCCACAGCAGGATGGAACAGCTAACACCCAGTGGGCCAAACGGAAGGCCCTACCAGGCTGGATCCAGCCCATGTGCCATTAATTGAAGAATATTGTTATACAGCATTGGTGAAAATGACACTGGATTACTTTGTCAAGTTCTACTGTTCACATTTTTAAAAGGAGGTTGAAAAACAGGGGAGGGTGCAGAGAACAGCCACACAAAAAATTCCAGCATCAGAGAAAATGCCCTACAGTGAAAGACTTCAGGAACTCAATCAGGAATTTGTTTAATCAGAAATACGTTTGAGATATGAGTTGATTATGGGGTATACTTGAAATAACTTCACAGAAGAAAAAAAAAAACCAAACAGGTACTAAAAGGCTCTTTAACCTAGCAGAGAAAGGAACAACAAGAACCAATGGTTGGAAGCTAGAACCAAACAGTTCAAGTTAGGGAAAAGGCACTTTTTTTTTTTAAACCCAAACATTCAGGGGTTATTAACCATTGGAACAAACTATCAAGAGAAGTGGTGAATTCTCCATCTTTTAGAGTCTTTTAAATCAAGAGTAGATGCCTTTTTGGAAGACATGCTTTAGTCAAACAAGACTCAATACAGACGTAACTGGGTCAGGTTATTTGGTCTATATTATATAGCAGGTCAGACTAGATCTAATGGCCCATTCTTGCCTCAAAAATCTGTCAATCTAGGAGTAAAGACAGCAAGACTTGTTTATTCCCGGTACCTTACTTTAAAATAAATTATTAATTTGACCTACTGTAATTCAATGTTGAATAATAGAGAAGTAAAAATGTACAGCAGTTCTACTTAACATTTTATTTTTTGTGTTGCCAAGATCATTCTGAACTCTCCTTCTGTCTAGCTCCTTAAAATTCCATTCTTGCTCTGCGATAGGAATATAATACTATTAACTAGACATCCAGCCAGCCTTACCATTCCTCACAGGCCTGCAAATTATTTTGCCACTAACCTTACCCTACCCTACGCCTCTCGTCTGAAACAAAAGAAACAAACAAAAACAAAACAAAACCTGACCTGTGTTCCACCCACCTCCTCGCAGAAATGAAAAGCAAGTGACTTGTCCTACATTATCACATGCCACTTTGCACTGATATGAATGAACAGCACAGGCTCAGGGCTTATCTATATAGGGGGAAAGCCTACAGCAGTTAGTGCAAACTACTAGCCTACCTACTCCACACCAACTTAGTATGTGGATACTAAAAGGGCTTGTGTACAGAGTAGCTTAATGTACTTGGAAGTGCATTAAGCTACTGTTCACAAAGGCACTTTTAGTAAACAGTAAGAGTGTTCATCAAGCTAAGCCAGCCAAGGGCACTCAATGTTCAGTAAGGAAGTGTCCATACTGGGAGTTAGGGTGTCGTAGACAGTGTGTTTTAAATTCACACTCACTTACTGAACACTAACTTCCCTTGGTAGACAAGTCCTCCATTTTTATAATGGGGTCCTGAAAACCAGGAATGTTCCTGTTCGCATGATCTGTACCAGTCATGTTTACAGTGTCTGGTACTTTTCTTTTTTATACTCCACTGGCCAGCTGAACTGCTGAAATTGCAGCAGAACTTTTCATTTAGCTGTCCTCAATTTAGCCCTTGAGTGGACACAGTTAATTTGGAACCCTGCAATGTGAATTATTAGTTCAAATTATTCCTTCTAACGCATATTACTTTGCATTTGTCATCCATGAATTTCACTTGCCACTATGCTGCCAATCCACCTACCTTGTCCAGTTCCTCTGAAGGTCTTCACAGTCTTCTCTGGTCTTGACTAAATTAAATAATTTTGTTTCATCTGCAAATTTTGCCACATCACTTACCATTTTTCTCTCCGTACATCATTGGTACCAATATGGACCATGACTAGGGCTCCTCCCTAATACTATCCAGAATTATTATCTATATAAAGAATTATTCTTAGTACTTTATATTAAGTGTGTGTTTGGACCTCTGGAGATCCTCCCACACTGGACTTCTGCTGCAAGAGAAGTGGAGCACTGCTGATTGTGCTGTGTTCTTTGCATAGGTACTAACATTTAGAAAAGTTTTGCAAGAAAAGACAATTGTCTAAATAAGATGTGGTTCTGGGGACCAGTAGGTCCCCAGTCATTGTAAGGTGCTCTGTGTGTTCTGGTGAATTATAGGACTAAGGGCATGTCTTCACTACTGGTGGGATTTATGCTGTGGTGATCAATCCACCGGGAGTTGATTTAGCGGGTCTAGTGAACACCTGCTAAATCAACCACCGATCGCTCTCCTGTTGACTCCAGTACCCCATCAGAATGAGAAGAGGAAGGGGAGTTGACAGGAGAAACTCTCCCGTCGACCCAGTGCGGTGTGAACCTTGTGGTAAGTGACCATGAGAGAGTAGAGTTCAGGATCCTGACTAAAAGAAGAAAAGAGCAGCAGAATTCAGACCCTGGACATCAGAAAAGCAGACCGACTCCCTCAGGGAACCAATGGGCAGGATCACTTGGGAGACTAATATGAGGGGGAAAGGAGTCCAGGAGAGCTGGCTGTATTTTAAAGAAGCCTTATTGAGGGCGCAGGAACAAACAATCCCGATGTGCAGAAAGAATAGCAAATATGGCAAGTGACCAGCTTGGCTTAACAGAGAAATCTTCGGTGAGATTAAATGCAAAAAGGCAGCTTACAAGTGGACACTTGGACAGATCACTAGGTGGGAGTGTAAAAATATTGCTCAGTCAGGAAGGCCAAAGCACAACTGGAGTGTAGCTAGCAAGGGATGTAAAGGGTAACAAGAAGGGTTTCTACAGGTATGTTAGCAACAAGAAGGTGGTCAGGGAAAGTGTGGGACCCTTACTAAATGGAAGAGGCAACCTAGTGACAGATAATGTGCATAAAGCTAAGGTATTCAATGCTTTTTTTGCCTTGGTCTTCACAGAGAAGGTCAGCTCCCAGACTGCTACACTGGGCTGAGAAGCCCTCAATAGTGAAACAACAGGTTAAGGACCATTTAGAAAAGCTGGACATGCACAAATCCATGGGTCCGGATCTAATGCATTCAAGGGTGCTGAGGGAGTTGGCTGATGTGCTTGCAGAGCCTTGGCCATTATCTTTGAAAACTCATGGCGACCGGGGGAAGTCTTGGACTATTGGAAAAAGGCAAATATAGTGCCCACCTTTACAAAAGGGAAGAAGGAGAATCTGGGGAGCTACAGACCGGCCAACCTCACCTCATCCCCTAGAAAAATCATGGAGCAGGTCCTCAAGGAATCCATTTTGAAGCACTTGATCATCTTCCTTTTCTCAAGAAAAGTTAGCCTAGACTCACCTAGGGCAAGTCATGCCTGACCAACCTGATTGCCTTCTATGATGAGATAATTGGTTCTGTGGAAAAAGTGGAGGTGATATATCCTGATTTTAGCAGAGCTTTTGATATGGTCTTCCATGGTATTTTTGCCAGCGAGTTAAAAAAGTATGGATTGGATGAATGGACTATAAGGTGGATAGAAAGCTCGCTAGATCATCAACGAGTAGTGATCAACAACTCGAAGTCTAGTTGGCAGCCAGTATCAAGTGGAGTGTCCCGGGGTCAGTCCTTGGTCCGGTTTGGTTCAATATCTTCATTGATGATCTGGATGATGGGATGGATTGCACCCTCAGCAAGTTCACGGATGATACTAAGATAGGGCGAGAGGTAGACATGCTGGAGGGTAGGAATAGTGTCCAGAGTGACCTAGACAAATTGAAAGATTGGGCCAAAAGAAATCTCATGAGGTTCAACAAGGACAAGGGCGGAGTCCTGCACTTAGGATGGAAGAATCCCATGTACCACTACAGCCTGGGGACCAACTGGCTAAGCAGCAGTTCTGCAGAAAAGAACCTGGGGATTACAGTGGACGAGAAGCTGCATATGAGTCAGCAGTGTGCCCTTATTGCCAAAAAGCTAATGGCATATTGGGCTGCATTAGCAGGAGCATTGCCAGCAGATCGAGGGAAGTGATTACTACCCTCTATTCGACAATGACGAGGTGACTTTCGGGCCCCTCACTACAGAAAGGATGTGGACAAATCGTAGAGAGTTCAGCGGAGGGCAACGAAAATGATTAGGGGGCTGGGGCACATGATTTACGAGGAGAGGCTGATGGAACTGAGGTTCTTTAGTTTGCAGAAGAGAAGAATGAGAAGCGATTTGATAGCAGCCTTCAACTACCTGAAATGGGGTTCCAAACAGGATGGAGCTAGACTGTTCTCAGTGGTGGCAGATGACAGAACAAGAAGTAATGGTCTCAAGTTGCTGTGGGGGAGGTCTATGTTGGCTATTAGGAAAAACTATTTCACTAGGAGGGTGGTGAATAACTGGAATGGGCTAGCTAGCGAGGTGGTGAAATCTCCATCCTTGGAGATTTTTAAGGCCTGGCTTGACAAAGCCCTATCTGGGATGGTTTAGTTGGGGTTGGCCCTGGTTTGAGCAGGGAGTTGGACTAGATCTCCTGAGGTCTCTTCCAGCCCTAGTCTTCTTTAATTCTAACTCTGTCACCTTTTGGAACCACAGACTAACTAATTTGTATATATGCTTGACTGCCTCAGTGTTGTGATAACTCATTTATTTTCTATGGGCAGGTCAACATTACAAATTTAGAGAATGTTGCGTTTCTGGTGAAGACACTCTAAGCTGATGAGAGAGAGAACTCACTTGTTGGCTTAACAACTCCACTTCCATGAGAGCTGGAAGCTATGCCAGAAGGAGAAGCTCTCCTGCCAGCATAACGCTGTCTACACCAGCGCTCAGGTCAGTATAACTTCGTCACTTGAGGTGTGGACTATTTACTCCCCTGAGCAATGTAGTTATACTGAAGTAATTTTGTAGTGTAGACCAGGGCTATGTTAATAAATCCTCAAATAAATAGTTTACTATAGGCTACACGCATTGTCTTTGGTATGAAGTCTATGGTGAAAATTGACCTGGGGTAAGTGACTAATCCTTTGGGACTGGGAGTAACCTGAATATTGTTGTAATTTTTGGTGTAAAATTACCACATATCACTAAGTCCAGCTTGCCTGAATGGCAAGATAAATTGGAATACCTAAGGGAACTGTCTGTGACTCTATAGTAAGATAGTTCTAGAGCTTCAGGAGTTCACATTAGATTTCCCCAACCCAGTAACAAATTATAGAACATAGGGCAGAGACCTCAAACTGGCTGTGAGGTTGGCACTCATGGTTGTGAGCCACTCCAGACAGCATGACACATGGGATTACATGGCCATGTTCTTTGCAAGTCTGCAAAATCCATCTCTGCTAGTCACCTTCTGCACCTTCCTGCAGAGATTCCAAAGTTTAAGCATTTTTCTGTGCATATGGATAGTGATTTAAGTTAATTGAAACAGTAGGGGGAGATCTCACCACACCAACTGAGGAAGATGGGGAGCTTGGAGAAGAACTATGTCCTAAGCCATGGAGAGAATGTGGTGCACTCTCTTGCTTGCTATTTTAGTACTCTAATTTCTGCCAATGGATATGTGGCAGAAATGGATTCCTGTTTGTAACTGGGGTAGAATAGAGGCAGATGTTAAAAAAGACTTCAAAAAAATCACACAAAGTGTGAAACAATCCTACTCCCATCTTCATTCAATAGTAATAGTATTTCAGGGATTAAAAAATTTTTTTCTCCCATTAACAGAGTTAATTGTGCAATAAATCTCTTTAAATCCAAGTGACTTTAATTTTCAATTCACCTTTATATTCAGATATTAATATCCATATTACTTTCCATAGACTTTAATACAGAATCCTGCCCTAGACTTAAATAGTGTGTTGATTCCTTGATAACATCTTATGAATTACTACAGTTAACCTTTAGTTCACAGTCTCTATTAAGTTCTGGTTTCTTTTACTTAGTTCAATGTAATATTCTCAGTAATGTTCTGATGTTAAAAAGAAATCTTCAGACAGAATAAAATTTCAGAAAAGTCACAGTCCTGGCCAAGAGAAACCCCTAACTGTTGCTATGTGAAAGGTTCAAATACAACCCTAAATTTAGGAGTAAGGTGACATTTTAATTTAAAAATTGTGAAAGGAGATTCAAGCAATATATTGATGTTTATTTTGACTTTATTCATCTTTCTTAGCAAGACAGTGCTCTTGCTTCCTCAAAAAGACAGAATTGCCATGACTTAATATTTACGTGGCATCTGCCATTGGTATATAGTGAAGAAGAGCTTTTGTAAACTACCAGTACTCGGGGGATATGCAGACTGTTGTTGAACTTCTTAATTCTGTCTGTTTCTTCCTCAGTTTTACATATATATTTTTATATTATGTATATATACACATATATAGATATAGATACATATATACACACACACACAGTGGAAATGAGTCCATATTACAAAGGATATATAACTGTGTGTGGTGTGTGTGTAATATATATATATTACACACACACACACACACACACACACACACACACACACACACACACACACACACACACACACAATATAAAATATATATGTAAAATTGAGGAAGAAACAGACAGAATTAAGAAGTTCAACAGCAGTCTGCATATCCCCCAAGTACTGGTAGTTTACAAAAGCTCTTCTTCACTATATATATATATATAATAAATAAAAATAAAAAACCACCATGAGCATGCAGGAACAAAATTAGAAGGCTAAGGCACAAAACGAGATTAAACTAGCTAGGGAAATAAAGGGTGACAAGAAAACATTTATCCAGTATATTACAAGCAAGAAGATGACCAAGGACTGGGTAGGTCCATTAGTCAATGAGGAGGGAAAGACAATAATGCAGCAATGACTTACAGTTTTCACCAAACAGGTTAGCAGTGATCAGACAAATAACATAACAAACATCAGTGTTAATGGCGTGGGATATGAGGCTAAAATAGGGAAAGAACAAGTTAAGAATTACTTAGGACTTGTCTACACTTGAAATGGTACAGCAGTAGTATAGCTGCACCTTTGTATGACAAGTAGTAACTAGCCTAAATTGCACTAAGGAAGGTTTAGGTTGGACATTAGGAAAACTCCTAACTGTCAGGGTGGTTAAGCACTGGAACAAAGACTTAGGAAGGTTGTGGAATTTCCATCATTGGAGGGGTTTAATAACAGGTGGGGTAGTCAATAGGTAGACCGTGGGCCAAATCCAGACAGCCAGATGCTTTTGAATGGATCCTGAAATCTTTTTATTTACCCTTTATTATCATTATTGTAATTTTTTAAATTATTTTCTTCGGAGTCTGGACCTTAACTGTACCTTGACCAAGAAATTTGGACCGTGACAAAAAAATAATTAGTTACCTCTGGGTTAGATAAACACCTGTGAGGAATGGTCTATATAATACTTAGTCCTGCCTCAGTGCAGGGGACTGGACTAGATGACCTATTGAGGTCCCTTACAATCCTATGATTCAGGAGTATAGCAAAGTCTTTCCTTCAGCAGTCCTAGGCAGTCTTCCCAAGTGTCACTCCTTCAGTGTCTGGTAGGGGAACCTGGACCCAACATCTACTCCAGGTTCCAGTCCAGAGACCCTCAACCAAGCAGTTCCGGGCTTTACTCTCCCAGCCCTCACTGCTCCTTCCCTGGACTGCTTTCTACCAGTCCTAATTTGCCCTCTTTCCCTGGGAGTACCAGCTCCAAACCCTCCTCCCTTTTCGAAGGGAGTGACTGCTGTACTTCTCTGTTGCCAGATTCCAGGCTTTATAGGCCTGACCTGTTCCTGCCCAGCTGAACCCGCTTGCAATCAGTTCCCTTCCCCCTGGCTCTCCCTCCAGGTGCAGTCTGTGGAGCTAATAGGCTTACCTGGCCATCTTACCTCTTCCAGTCCTGTGTGGTGCGGACACTCCATTGCAGATTTGTGCACATATAACTGATGGCAGCATTTGGCCTTTAGGTTTCAGTTCATGTTGCTACATGGTGCATAAAAATAACTTGTGATCCAGATAAGCTTCTGGTTTCCAGCAAACCACATTTCTTCAGTTCTGCTGTACATTCGCTTCAACTCCACCAGTCTAGGTTTGAGTGACAATTTCCTGAGCGGGAACATCACATACATTGTAAGGGTTGTGAGATGGCTGATTTAAAGGTCTAACTTGCATAAATTACAACACATTTCTTAGATCATGGGGTTTTTAAACTAACCAGGGAACCAGAAATTAATATTAAGAGAATTTCAGTAAGAGGTGATAAGGAATTCAGCTTCCCGAGGAGAGGTACAGATCTAATTTCCATGGCCTTGCCCAACAGAGATCTGCTATACTGTACTTTCCCAGATATTACATTATACTGAGGATCTGATAGGAAAGTTCATTGGAAAGTGATATAGACGTTTTCACTGTTTTGATTTGCAGCTCAGTAAGAGTAATACAGTAAATTATTCTGTAGGGTATGTACGAATCCCTCAGTCCAGTCACTCATGGCCATGACTGCTAATCTAAGGGAATGGGGTGATCAAGCATCACTAGATGATAAGTTTGAGATCCTGGGCTAGAGTCTCTGGTCTACTAATGGTCACTGGAGAATTGTCCCTGATCAGGGGAATCTCTTCCAGTATAAAGGTTGTGGAAGTGGTTCTACTATCATCTGCATCTGTGTCCTCTATCCCACTCCATCCTGCAAGACCCACATAAGCGGAAGGGTGCAGTGCGTTCCTAGGGCAGGATGTGGGCAAGAGGAGGAAGGGACCGACATGCTAGAGCAGAACTCTGCTATCTCTTGTTTTTCTCTAGTGTGACCAGAGAAGCAAGCCCTTACAAATTATTTGGGGGTAGGGTAGCTTTTACCTATTTAGTATATTCCTGGGTTTTCTACCATTTCAGTCTAATGTCTCTCCTTGTGTTTTTCTTTTTCAGGTGTCCAGGGCCTGGCAGATTTTGCTGCAGCATCTTCCACATGAGGGATTTTCCTGCTATACACAAGTGCAATTTCCCCTGTCCTACCCAAACACATATATAAATATCAAAACTAGTTGAAAAGATTTTTTTAAACATTTGGATGATGATTAAACATCCAGAAATATGAATATTTCAGAAAGTTAGGAGCATTGAAATCAGGAGGGTAATGACTAAAACTGTTTTGCAACCTTAAAGGAATATTATCAGGTTAAAATATCAAAGATTATTTATAATGAAATAATTTTAGAAATCTAATTTACTTTTCACCATCAATATTGATTGTTTACTGTTTGTATTTCAGTCACCAAAGAATGGCGAGAACAAAGGACTCAACTTCTCCGTTTGGTTCTCCTATACTAGCACAATGCTACAATATTTGGGTTGCAAACATTTAGTCTGATGTGAACATTCTTCTGAAGTGTTGTAAATGTTTGTTTGCTTTTGGTTTCATTGAACATTTTCAATTGATCTTAGGTTACAGAAATAAGCTGTAATTAAATTGGTATTGGGCAAGGGGAATCAATAGGCCAAATGCTAGCAAAATTTTAAATTGTAATCAAATGGCTTCTCCCCAAGATGGTTAGGCCACTCTAACTAGCACTGAAAACAGATTTTAATCTAACCAAAATTCAGATTAACTTCTTTAAACATGGAGCTGGTCTCTCAAAACAAACCAACATTTAACCTAGCTGGCCACAGGAGGTCACTATTGTTCCATAGTAACAAAACTCTCATACTATTTGTTAATAGAAATTTAGGGCTAGCGTCTGCCCTTGTTTACACTGGCATAAACGTTGAGCAGCTGAGAACAGACTCTTCCACAACTGTTCATTAAAAGCCTGTGAAATAAATGAAATCAAAGTGACTTTTAAAAACCGGCATCTCAGTCTTCAATATATTTATAATTTTCCCCTCTTGATTTTAATATTGTAGGTTTTTCTGAACCTTTCAAGTCATTTTGCTCCCTCATCTGCTCTTAGATTCCTAAGAATGAGGTTTTGGGAAGAATGAGGGAGGGAAGACTTAGGCCTGGTCCACACTACACAGTTAAATCGATTTAAACAGCGTTAAATCGATTTAATGCTGTACCCGTCCACACTACAAGGCACTTTAAATCGATTTTAAGGGCTCTTAAAATCGATTTCTGTACTCCTCCCCAACGAGAGGAGTAACCCTAAAATCGATATTACTATATCGATTTAGGGTTAGTGTGGACGGAAATCGAAGTTATTGGTCTCATTCTTTTACTGTAGCTACCCAGAGTGCACCACTCCGGAAATCGATGGTAGCCTAGGACCATGGACGCACACGACCGAATTAATGTGCCCTAGTGTAGACGCATAAAATCGATTTTATAATATCGGTTTTATAAAACCGGTTTTAGTAATTTCGATTTTATGCTGTAGTGTAGACATAGCCTAATTGGAACATGTAATCACACTCGGAAAAATAGGTCATTAGTTCAAAGAGAAGGAAAGATGACAGTTCCTGCCCTCCTCTTGAAAAATCCTTTGGCTGCTACAACTGAAAATATCCCTCTGTTCCATTCTCAACTTTGCTACAAATATATATAAAAACACTTCTGTCCCTCCCCATGATTGATATGACATGAGGATGTTCTACCAGCATAAAGGCAAACCAGCTTTGAAGACATTTTCATGACTCATACTTTTTCTAGGTCCTCACACCAAGACTGTCTAAATCTTGCTGATTCTTTCTGAATAACATCTCTAAGATAATGCCATTCCTATCTATCTGCACAGCTAACACTCTTGTCCAAGCTTTCATCATCTCATATCTTGACTGCAGCAACAGACTTTTCTCTGGCCATGGCAAATGCAAACTTGCCCTGCTCCTATCCATTCAGAATGCTGCTGCAAAGATTATCTTCTGAGGCTACGTCTACACTACAGGATAAATTCGAATTAGCTTAAACCAATTTTATAAAACAGATATTATAAAGTCGATTGTGCGCATCCACACTAGGCACATTAATTCGGTGGTGTGTGTCCATGGTCCGAGGCTAGCGTCGATTTCTGGAGCGGTGCACTGTGGGTAGCTACTGTAAAATAATGAGGCCAATAACATCGATTTGCGTCCACACTAACCCTAATCCGATATAGTAATATCAATTTTAGCGTTACTCCTCTCGTTTTGTAGGAGTATAGAAATTGATTTAAAGAGCCCTTTAAATCGATATAAAGAGCAGTGTAATGTGGACGGGTGCAGCGTTAAATCGATTTAACGCTGTTAAAATCAGTTTAACAGCGTAGTGTAGACCAGGCCTGAGCCTGCTCTCTTTGCAGCCCACAACTGGCTGCTTCTTTTCTATTGTATCTTCACTTTCTAGGTCCTTCATGACCTATCATCTCTCCTTCACCCATGATGCCTGCCTCCATGACCCACTAGTTAAATTTTCAAACAAGCACCTTCATGCTTGGGAAGTAGTTCACAAAAATGTCTGCAAAGCAACCTCATTGCTCTTCTTCAGATTCCTCCTTAAAACTCTGCTTTGTCATGACGCCTATTAAAAAAAACAAACACAAACTTAACAGTTAGGGCACTGGTGTGCTGACACCATAGCCTATCATTGACCTGAACAGGTTTTGGATCACACCCTCAGATAGTTTACAAACTCTGCAGTTGCAGTTCTACAACAACCAGTCGAAGAACACTTCAACTTCCTTGATCACTCAATTATGGATCTCAAAGTCACAATACTCCAACAAAAAAATTTTTTTTTCAAAAAACAGACTCCAGTGAGAAACTGCAGAATTGAAATTAATTTGCAAACTAGACACCATTAAGTTAGGCTTGAATAAAGGCTGGGAGTGGCTGCGTCATTACCCAAAGTAAAAACTGTTTTCCCATGCTAATTTTCCCCTACTGTTACTCACACCTTCTTGTCAACTGTTGGAAATGGGCCATCATGATTATCACTACAAAATTTTTTTTCTTCTGCTGATAATATCTCATCTAATAGCTCACCTTAATTGATTACTTCCATTACAGTTGGTATGGCAACACCCATTTTTTCCATGTTCTGTGTATGTATGTCTTCCTACTGTATTTTCCACTGCATGCATGCAATGAAGTGGGTTTTAACCCACAAAAGCTTATGCTCAAATAAATTTGTTAGTCTAAGGTGTTACAAATACTCCTAGTTATACAGCAGTGGATTTTATAAACTCAGCCAGACTCTTAGCATTTGTTTGGATTTAACAAAATCTCTCCTGTACCAGCCAGTACTAGTGCTATAATGAAAAATAGCAAACTGAAGAAACGCCCTGTTGTGGAAGGTCTTGCTTTACAGTATACAAAATTAGATTCACATAACACATAAAAATAATTTAATTCTATTATAATGATTCTCCTCATGATTTCTGTATTCTAGGATCTACTGGGGCATGAAGAGATCTGTGGGTTCAGTCAGTTTTCCCCCAACTTTATCTCATCACCTACTTTTGATGCCCTGTATTGTGATTACCAGTGTTTTGTTTGAAAACTCTGCAAGACTTTATTTAATTACGTACAAAGTCCACTATTCCATGAAACACAAGATGCTTTGGGGATGAGATTAAACAAGAAGTTTTGGAGAAGAGCCTGCTTTGTACAAGAGCATTCCTTAAGTGTTGCAAACCATCTACAGTACATACTTGAACTAAAGACCTAAGATGTAATTAATACATATATCTGCAAGGATCAGATATTCACACACTGGCCTGGAGTTTTGTGCCTGTTCTTAACTAGATTATTATGAGGTCCAAGTGTCTTAGTTCTTTGTATTCTACAGATTCAGTGTCTGCATTTCTTTATATTAATGTATGCCAAGGATGTAACTTATCAGAGTATAGATGTTAACATATGCTCAAGAACTGAGCTCTCGAACTGCATCTCATATATTTACTAAGGCCTTGGCTACACTGGCACTTTACAGCGCTGCAACTTTCGCACTCAGGGGTGTGAAA
This sequence comes from Gopherus flavomarginatus, assembly GCF_025201925.1. Lineage (NCBI taxonomy): Eukaryota > Metazoa > Chordata > Testudines > Testudinidae > Gopherus > Gopherus flavomarginatus. The sequence continues at coordinate 195,345,198 of NC_066619.1, forward strand.
AAACACCCCCCTGAGCGCTGCAAGATACAGCGCTGTAAAGCCTCAGTGTAATCAGTGCCGCAGCGCTGGGAGCGCGGCTCCCAGCACTGCAAGCTACACCCGTACAGGATGTGGTTTATGTGCAGCGCTGGGAGAGCTCTCTCCCAGCGCTGGCACTCCGACCACACTCACACTTCAGCAGAGCTTTGAAATTTCAAGTGTAGCCATACCCTAAGTTCTTTCAAGAAATATTTGCAGTCTGTCACTCATATGCTTACATGAAGTTACCTCCTTCACCAATTGCTTCCAGTTCTCAGTCTAAGGATACATCAGACAGAAGTGATTCACTGCAAATGACACAAGATGCACTTCCCCCACCATTCAATATGTACAGTCAGCACCAGCTGCCCCTTTGATTTTACATACTTAAGCATGAATATGTTAACATGTATTTATCTTTGCTCTTCATGAAATGCTCAAAAAAGACCCAGGGAGGGACCTGGAATGCAGAATTTCCTTTTGTTTCTGCAACTTCATTAATAAATTCAGCAAGCTAAATAATTTTTTTTCGACAATCCATTTATTTGATAGCCTTGATTAGGCTATTTTGGAATGACTGGAGGCTCTGGATTTTGTTTGTTCATACTTAAGCACAGAAACAATCACTTCATGCATAGAAATCATCAGTGACTCACAAAATGACCAGCTTACTCATGCCTAGAAATCCGCACTAACTCACACATGGACATGCTCCTGCCTAGAAATCTATACTAACATACACAATGGCACACTGCCTCAGCAGTGCATACTTTGGAAATCCTCACTGACTTCAAGAAGGGCCCAGTCTCCCTTGAAGCCAATGGCAAAACTTCTGAATGTCTTCAAATGGAGCAGGATCCAGCCCCTCGTGACAATCATATTCATTCCCCTTATTCTCTTTGTTGACCCCTTTCAAACCTTAGTTTACAGCCTTTAGAAGTTAAAGGGCCCCGAGGTCACAAATGAACTCAGAGAAAATGAGATTTCATATCTTCATATTTGAAAGCCATAGTGCGCTGAACAGCTATCACCCTGGGTTTTTATATGGAAGTTTTATGTTAAACAAATGTAAATGACAGTCAAGTGGACAAATGCCTCAGGGGATTGGTAATGGGATGTGAAGCCTTTCTTCTCTAGGTCACTGCTTTAAAAGCATTCCAGGATATTTATTTACATATAACACTGGGGAAAAAAAAACAAAAACAGCCATATGAAGGTCTGAGCACCTGGAAAATAATTAGACTTACAACAGAAATCAACCAGCAACAAATACTAACCACACACAAAATAATTTCACCAGGTAGCACCTTTAAATAATCAAGTGGAAATAAAATTTTACCTCAGCCAGGCAACAATAAAAATGGACAAAATTTCAGAAAAGCTTCCCCTTGACACCAAAAAAGAATCACAGTGGGGGGAGGGGAGGGGAGGGGAGGGGGGGAAGAGAGGGAAAAAGGATAGCTCAGTGGTTTGAGCATTAGCCTGCTATACCCAGGGTTGTGAGTTCAATCCTTGAAGGGGCCATGGAGGGATCTGGGGCAAAAATCTGTCTGGGGATTGGTTCTGCCTTGAGCAAGGGATTGGACTAAATGACCTTTCAACCCTGATATTCTAAGACCTGTTCAACATATACCTTTTGCTACATACCCAGGTGGTCAAATTCAAGCTATTTTAGACCAAAGGGAACAAGAAGTGACCAAAAGTCATTACCATCTAACTGCTCCTCAGAGACTTGTGTGATATGTGCTGCAGTCTCAATACTTTTAGACAGGTATCTACATTACAAAAAGTAAGATCCAGAACCAGGTAAAAACAAAACCACCAAAACGACTGTTACAGTGGGAGTCAACACATCATCTCTCCCAAGAAGTCAAAAATTTAATGCATGTGTAGAACAAGTTACTCTTATTCTTAGAGGTGATCCCTCCAAGCACATGTTGCAACAAGTTAGAAGGGTAAAACCTGGTACTGCCCTGCCTGTGTTATAGTAATTCTATGGTTATAGGATTTCTTCAGACTCCCAGTCTATCCTTCTGGCATATCACACTAGCATTAAATTCAACACACCTGTAATGCAATATATTCAACATGTACATACAGTAATATAGAAAACTTCCTTCTTATCAAAAAAGAAAACACAATTGTTCAAGAAATGTATTGTTAATTAATTAGGCTGGCATTGAGGGTGAAATGGGATACATGTCCAAAATATGGTTTTTGTGAAGTGTTTGCTTTTTGCTTGTTCCCATTATCTGCTATAGTGTACAGTTTTGTATAACTGTTTATATAAATATTATAAGTAATTCAACAAACCCTTGGACCCATGATTATTCTACATCAATAAATATTTTGTTCAGCTTCTTAAAAATAAAACAGAACGTGTACAAAAATATAGATGTGTAACACCACAAGACTTATTAGGATACATTACTTATTCACACACTTCTGTTTAAAAAAGCAATACAGATTCATTACTTTGTAATAAATCTAAATAAGGAGTTTAGTGCATATTGTCAGCATAGAGCACTATATATAGTGCCATTCCAATAACACTGAGAAGTGATGGAACTGTCATTATAAACACACAGTCCAAATGAAATTTAACAAAGAAAACAGAAATGAGAATGGCTAAGAACTGCTGTGGGAATACCAAACAAAAAGCAGTGGAATATAACCAAATAGTTTCTTGAAACGAACCAGAATGATTGAAGATTGATATCCATGACTTGGATTGCTGAAAAACTCATGAAGTGGTTCTTAGCTCTGTCATTCACACTTCCATAAGCATATGATTTTACACTCAATTACTCACATTCAGATATATTATTTGTAATATAGGTATTACATAATATGAAATATAAAACTCTGTGATAAATTGCTGTGTGATTTCATTATAATCTCTGGGTATAAATCTGTTTCTTATCTATAGCCAATATTGGAGTTTAACTGCAGAGTTGTATTTTAGTGTTCCCTGCAAGTTAGAAACACCAGTGTGGGAGGGGGGAATTCTGAAAAGTTTTTATGTGTTTGAAGATAATTGGAAAAATCTCCAAAGCAGTGCCTCCTACTATCAAGTAGATCCAACATCCGTTGAAGCCAGTGAAAAGAATCCCATTGACACTGGGAGAGATAAGACAGAATATTAATTTTCCATCTATTTTCTTAAACAATTGCAGTAGCATATTCAGTACTTTAGCTGTGTCATATATTCCTGAACACAAAACTGCATGGCACAGTACCTTTTTCACATTGCTTTTTAACTAGATGGTAATTTCCCCCTTTAATTATGGCTTTACCTTGCTCAATAGCACTCCATTTTAGAAGACTTACGCAAATACATATTGAACAGTTTTCCTGTTTAATTTTAGCACAAATTAGATGAGAGTGATACTGAAGATATTAAAATTAGAGTCTCGTTTGGCTAAAACTGATCCACCTTATCACAATTGCATTATATTATATATATATATATATATATATATATATATATATATATATATATACACACACACACACACACACACACACACACACACGTTAACCGATCACATTGCACAAGTATTTATCATATAATAAATAAACTTCTCACTCAAACTAATTGCCTTGCCGCTATTAAAGGAAATATATATTTCCATATATGAAAGTATAGCTCATATGTAATTCAATGTGCAACCACTTAAATACATAACTTTGTAATAGTGCTTTTCATCAGTAGACCTCAAAGCACTTCACAGTCTTTAATGTATTTATCCCCACATCTCCTCTATGAGGTACAGAAGTATTATTATTCCCATTTTACAGATGGGGAACAGAGGCACAGAGAGTTTAAATGACTTGCTCAGGGTCACACAGGAAGTCTGTGGAAGATCTGGGAAATTAGCCTTGATCTCCTAAATCAGGGGTGGGCAAATTACGGCCCGTGGGCCAGATCTGTCCCATCAGAGCTTTGGATCCAGCCCACAGGATTGCCAGCCTCGTGCTGCTCCCAGAAGCAGCCGGCACCACATCCCTGTGGCCTCTGGGAGGGGGCCAGAAGGCTCCGTGGGCTGTCTTTGCCTGCAAATACCACCCCTTCAGCTCCCATTGGCTGAGAATGGAGAACTGCGGTCAATGGGAGCTTCAGGGGAGGTACCCCTTCCCTGAGCCTCCAGCTGCACCTTACATCCCTCCTGCACCCCAATCCCCTTCCTTGAGACCCCCCCTGCACCCCACACCCCAATCCCCTGCCCTGATCCCCCCCACTCCACACCCCTTCCTGCACCCCAACCCCTTGCCCTGAGCCCCTTCCTGCATACTACACCCCCTCTCATGCTCCACACTCCCTCCCGCACCCCAACCTCCTGCCCCAGCCCTACATTCATGTCTCTGCATGCAATTTCCCCACCCCGATGCGGCCTTTGGGCCAAAAATTTTGCTCACCATGGCCTAAATTCTTGGCTAGCACCCTAACCACTGGACCATCCTTAAAAATAGTTTATATGGAAGTCATAGAAGCCTCTCATGTAACATACGTACTGCTTATGTTGCATTCACGTATGTGTATTTTTTCCACATGCACAAACAGGCAGATATAAAAGTTCTTCCACTATTACACTGCATGTTTTGAAGTCAAGGGGCAAAACATTGAATCATGCTGTTAACATCTTAAGCCCTGACCCTACAATGACTTACACACATGCTTAACACGCAATGTGAGTAGTCCCACTGAAGTCACATGAACAGTATGTGAAGTTCAGCACGTACATGCGTCACGGCAGGATCAAAGACTTATTTTACAGATTGCATTGCTATCATGCTTTGGTAAGCTCCTCAGGCAAAGATGGGGTCCTTGAGAGAGACAGATGAACCAGAAGAATATACATTGCTAGATTAGAACATGATAACAGAGCCATCACTGGAAAGCCCTGACATGCAAGACCACCACAATAGCCATTTCCACATTTTAAGTCTTCAGAAGCATGAGCTGTTCTTTAGTCCTGGCTGAATCAAATATCCAATATGAGAATCCGTAATAAATCTCAGATAACAGCTACACTCTTTGGCTTATATTACATGGAATGGATGGTTTCATTGTTTTTCATGGACATAATGGAAGAAATGGGAAATTCTGCAATTTAAGATTCACCAAAAAGCTTAATAGATTAAGGTCACAAGGGACCACTAAACATGTGCTTATGTGCTTTGCTGAATCCTAATCTCTTAGCAACACTTTTTTTTTTTTTCTGGTGTACTTCGCAAACACGTGATCAGATGAAATGACCAGTTAGAGATTTCTTACTGAGTAGCAGTGCATGTTATGAATAATAATTCTAAGCATCAGTTATAAAACAAAAGAAAAAAAACATACAATCCTTCCCTCATCTAATGTAACAGGGTACATTTCGGAATATGCTATCTGAACTCGACGCTTTACTAGACACCAGTAAACGTTTGCCTGAGGTTCCTTTCGTTATTTCTTTTTTCTTTATGTAGTTAAATCAGCAGGGACAAGTGTCTTTGGACAAAAATGATTTTACATCAAGCAAATACTGACATAGCTTTTAAGGTCACTTGCTGCAAGGATACAATTTAAAAAGGAAATTATATTTGATGTATGCACTTTCAAAAGTCAGTTAGAAACATATACACTGCACCCATTTTATAACACAATGCCCTGGGAGCCAGACATATTGAATGCTGTACAGAGACATTGCAATAATGAAGGTAATTATAGGAATAGGTAGGAAGGTAACAGGGGCTTAATTAGATAGAAACAGCCAGGGTATTTTAGAGAAAAAGGCAAGCGCCATGTATTTAATTAAAAATAAATTACAGCAATTTAGGTCCATAGTTATTTGGACGTGATAGCTAACAAGCTTTATTATATTTTCAAAATGACTTGAGAACTTACAGTGAGATGCACTGATAATGTCTCATCATTCAATCTTGACACCATCAACCTATCTCCTCTAAGGAGCAGCTTCTTTCTCTGACGGATTTCCTAAATTTGACAGAATGGAAAGCCACTTTGAGATACTTTATTAGTAGTGTATTTTAGCACTTGAAAGACTTGGGGAAGGCATAAAAACAACTAGGTATACCTCTCAACCTGCTAAGACTCAAATGTTTAATTTGAGTCTCTCCTTTTGTGTCTTTTGATATTCATGCAGAGAACTCCTTCTCTTGTATAAATAACTAACTATTTCTGTAACTTCAGCTTCATGATTTTCATTTCTGATGTTAATAACTGACAACACTAAGCAGGGGCAGCTCTAGGCATTTTGCTGCCCCAAGCACAGCAGGCAGGCTGCCTTCGGCGGCTTGCCTGCAGGAGGTCCTCTGAAGCCATGGGACCAGTGCACCCTCTGGATCAGCGGACCCTCCGCAGGCAAGCCGCAGAAGGCAGCCTGCCTGCTGCCCTTGCAGCGACCGGCAGAGCGCCCCCAGTGGCTTGCCGCCCCAAGCACGCGCTTGGTATGCTGGGACCTGGAGCCGCCCCTGACACTAAGAGTGAAGAGACTTCAGATTTGTGTAGACTGTAGGTAACTTTGGGATGAGCAACAGCCTCTGAACTAGCAGGTAGAGAAGCCGGGGGTACACATACACTGCAAACAAACAAGAAAACAAAATAACCCATGGCAGAGTCACAAAGCCCAGGTCTACAGACTCAGGCTTGTGAGGTTTGTGCTACAGTGCTAAACATAGTCGTGTAGATGCTCTCATTCAGGTTATGAAACCTGGTGAGGAGGGAGGGTATCAGAACCTGAGCTCCAGCCTGAATGAGAGGGAATGTCTACATTGCTACTTCTGGTGCCATAGCACAAGCCTGAGACTATGGATCAGAGACTCTGAGACTTGATGCTGGGGGGGGGGGTATTCTGGTTTTGCAGTGTAGATGTAACCAGGGAGGCAGATTAGGCAGTAAGGAGGATAGCTGATGAACTGAGTTATGAAGTCAAGGAGGCAGGATGTGAAGAGAAGGCTTGATCAGCAGGCTCTTTGCTGCCTCACTGCACCAATACCCAGCATATCACTGACTCCCCAGTGCTCCTGCTCAGTCCAATTATCCAGCCCCAGAAAACTGAATTAAAAAGAAAGATTGCTTGAGTCTCTGTTGTTCTGCACCTTACCCAACGATTTATACCACTGAAGACTGTGTATAAAACACCAACATTCTGCTTTGGTAGCCATTTTCCACCCACTTTTCCACATGACTACAAAAGATGCAGGGCAATATAGTATTTGAGCAGAGAAGAACGGAACCACCATGTATATCACAGGATTTACAATTAATCTAACAATATGATAAAAAATAAATACTCACCCTATTATATGTATCCCTTAGCTTATCCAAGGTGACCCTCATTGTCCCTCATTTCAGGTCTCGGTCTCTTGGTCCCCAGGCAGAATGGCTTAGGGCTGCAGCAGAGTCAGTGCTGCTAGGTTGACACACGAGGGCGTTACTCAACAGAAACCCACCTAGTCAGTTAAAGAGCAGCATTGATAGCTCCAGTGGGAGTTCTGTCCAGTTTTCCTTAGCTGGAAGGATGATGGCTGTGATACAAAGCTATTGAGGTTTTAGAGGGGTAGCTGTGTTAGTCTGTATCAGTAAAAACAATGAGGAGTACTTGTGGCACCTTAAAGACTAACAAATTTATTTGGGCATAAGCTTTTGTGGGATATAACCCACTTCATCGGATGCATGGAGTGGGAAATATAGTAAGCAGGTGTGTCATGGTATGGGCCCCCACTCTGAACCTTAGAGTCCAAAAGATGGACCCCCCCTAAACTTAATTACCAGTTTAGATCTTGTAGTGCTGCCACCAACCAGGACTTGCAGTGCCTGGTACACTCTGGTCCCCCCAAAACCTTCCCAGGGGACCTCAAGACACAGACCCCCTGGATCTTAACACAAGGAAAGTAAAATCTTTCCCCCATCGTTGCCTCTCCCAGGGTTCCCCTGGAAGATCACTGTGATTCAAACTCCTTGAATCTTAAAACAGAGAGAAATCAGGCTTTTCCTCCCCCCTTCTCTACTTCCTCCCACCAATTCCCTGCTGAGTGCAGACTCCCTCCCCTTGGGTCTTACACAAGATAGCCAAAAATCAATCAGGTTCTTAAAAAGAAAAGCTTTTAATAAAAGAAAGAAAAAAGTAAAATTTGTCTCTGTAAAGTCAAGATGACAAATGTTACAGGGTCTTTCAACTTATAGACACTAGAGAAAATCCTCCCTCCAGCACAAATACAAGTTTCAGCAACAGAGATACAATCCTTCCAGCAAATACACATTTGCAAACAAATAAAACAAACAAAAAGACTAAACCACCTTCCTAATTGGTACTTACTAAATTGAACAGAAGAGGCTGTTTCAGAAATTTGGAGATATCTGCTTATATGTCTGGTCCCTCTCAGAATCCAGAGAGAACAAAAACCCCGCGAAACAGCCCAAACAAAGGCTTCCCTCCATCGAGATTTGCAAGTATCTTGTCTCCTGATTGGCCCTCTTGTCAGGTGTTCCAGGTTTACTGTTTGTTAACCCTTTACAGGTCAAAGAGACATTAACCCTTGTGTTAAGATCCAGGGGGTCTGGGTCTTGGGGTCCCCTGGGAAGGTTTTGGGGGACCAGAGTGTACCAGGTACTGCAAGTCCTGGTTGGTGGCAGCACTACAAGATCTAAGCTGGTAATTAAGCTTAAGGGGGGTTCATGCTGGTACCCCATCTTTTGGACGCTAAGGTTCAGAGTGGGGGCTCATACCATGACATGGTGTGCAGTGGTAGGATAAAGTATAGGACCCAAAAGCCAGTAGGATTATTTTTTTCTTTCTTCTTTTCTCTCTGCTAGCTGGTTGTAAGCAAGCAAGAGAGGGTTTTCAAAACTACAGCCAGAAATTTTTTTTTCCTTTTCTCCTTTCTGGTTGTGCAGAGAGACTACCTGAAGGCAGAGGCATTAAGGTTTAATGAGGGTCTTTTGTTAAACAAAGGGACTCCAGTTGTGAGTCAGCAAACACCAACAAAACACATTTGCAAATGAAAGTTTTTTTTTCTTTCTAACTCTATGGGAAAAACTAGTTAAAAAGGGTTAGAGGAACTCTGTTGCTAAGCAACACTGAGCTGCAGCATTCCAGACACTCAACAGCAGAGGGAGCAACCAGCACAAAAAAGCAGGAACCATGAGTTTCAAGGAAGCCCTGAAACAGGAACAAATCAAAGATGCAGACCACAAGCGAGACATGGAAAGAAAACAGAAAGAAATAGAAATAAGAGAAAAAGAGGTCGAGCTGAGAGAAAGAAGAAAAAACCAAAGATGCAGCTCACCAACGAGAGCGGGAAAAGCAACAAAAAGAGAGGGAAAAGCAACAAAGAGAGAAAGCATGAAATGGAATTAGCACAGGCTAGCCAGCATGCTCCAGCCAACCCTAACAATCCTTCGCCAGTTATTGCTCTCCATCCCAAGCAATTTCCCACCTACAAGGCAGGTGATGACACCGAAGCCTTCCTAGAAAATTTTGAAAGGACCTGCTATGGGTACAGCATCTCTGAAGACCAGTACATGATAGAGCTGAGGCCACTGCTCAGTGGACCCTTAGCAGAGGTGGCGGCTGAAATGCCTAGGGAAACCATGAACGATTATAAACTTTTTTCAAACCAAGGCCAGAATCAGAATGGTGATAACACCTGAGCATGCCCGTCGGCGGTTCAGAGCCCTAAGATGGAAACCAGATGTGTCATTTCCCCGACACACCCACCACATTGGAAAGAATTATGATGCCTGGATATCAGGAACAAAAGTTAAAACTCTGGACGAGCGGCACCTCCTAATACAAATGGAGCAGTTCTTAGAGGGTGTTCCTGAGGAAACAGAAAGGTACATCCTAGATGGGAAACCCAAAACTGTAACCGAGGCGAGGGAGATTGGAGCCAAATGGGTGGAAGTGACAGAAAAGAAAAAAGCTACTGTCAAGGGGAGCGAATACCACAGGGGGCACACCGACAATAAACCCTATAACCGAGGGCAAATCAAGACCCAACCTACAACTCAAGAAAAGCCCCAGACTCCCTATTATCCCACCTCACCAGTCTCCAGTGACCCACCTCAGCCCAGTGACCAGGCAGCTGGGCGATGCTTTATGTGTAATGAACTGGGACATATAAAGGCCAACTGCCCCAAGAACCCCAATCAAGTGCAGTTCATTACACCACCATCACACCAAAGATCCCCAGGCCCAGATGCCTCTCAAATACCCTTGGAGCGAAGGGAAATTTTGAGAATGAGCGAAAAGAAGGTTATCGCGTGGAGAGACACAGGGGCACAAGTGTCAGCTATCCACCAATCCTTAGCAGACCCCAAATTCATCAACCCAAAGGCCCAAGTAACAATTTACCCCTTCATGTCAAAAGCTGTAGAATTGCCTACAGCTGAACTGCCTGTCCAGTACAAAGGCTGGTCAGGAACGTGGACTTTTGCAGTCTATGACAATTATCCCATCCCCATGCTACTGGGGGAAGACTTGGCCAACCAGATAAAGCAGGCCAAGAGGGTGGGAATGGTTACACGCAGCCAAGCCAGGCAAGCTTCCAGACCCATCTGCATGGAGTGGAAAATATAGTAAGCAGGTGCACAAGAGGGAGGAGGGGGGATGATTGAGCTTTGATGGGGAAATGGAGGTTTCACCCCCAACTGCTTACAATGTGGTAACTGGTGTCATTGCAGACAATAAGCATTATTTTTGCACACTGCTTGGGAAATTCTTTGCAGAGAGGCAGATATTTTCATGGGTATTAGTTTACATCTTCAAAATTCTCCAGTAAATGTCTCCAATGGAAACTTTAAAAGCTAAATATTGTTTAGTGCTATCTTGACCACTCTCCTCTATTTTGTTCTTAATTTGTGTTGCAGCTCTGGGACCCTTTATCTACTTGGGGAAATTGACTTTTTGCAGGCTGCTTCTAAGATTGAGGTGTCTGACTACTGCGACCTAGAGGTTGATTCCTGGAACCTAATCAATGCATATATAGCTGACAAGATCAAAATAAATATACAGTACTTGCTTCAGTCAGTTTAAGTTAGACTGACAAACAAATCTAGCCAGCTGGCCCATCTGTCCAGTTGTTATTCATTGTTTCATCTGTTTGTCTCTTTCCACTGTATACATTTGTGCTCTTTCAGATTATTTTCTTCATCAGATTTTCTAGTGAGGTGATTTGCTGAGGTGAACACAATAGTCATTTTTCCAAGACACCTCTGCAAAGATAATATCTGCTTTGATTTAGGAGCACCATTGGGTTCTGAAAGTGGATTATTTTATCTGTATATTTTTTCCAGACAGGACAGACCATTTTGGGGGCAAATTCTGTTATCTATCCTGATTGCTTTCCTGCATGCGTGGACATTGTGGGCTCAACCAGAATACAAATAGTAGGGATAACAATACGAATGATGCAGCCCTAGAGGAAGCTAACAAGGACATCTGCCTTCTGTGGTGGTAGCACAGATGTACACTCTCTTCTTTAAACTATACATGTTATAAGAAGTTTTTATGACATTTTACTTCTATGCTACCTTTTCTGCACCTCCACAAGAGAAATATCTGGCTAGATGATTCCTGTAATTATTTTGTTTAAACCAGAAATTGAGCTGTATAGGTTGCCCTTTAGTATGCTATTAAGTTTACTTCCTTGGCTTTCCCTCAAGGAAATGATTGACAACAGAATTATTGGATACAATGGGTGAAATGTTGGCCTCAGTGAAGTCAATAGTTTTGCCACAACTTCAGTGGAGCCAAGATTTCACCGAATGAGAACATAATCTTGCATTCCTCACTGAGGCCAAACTCACATTAACTTCACTGGGAGATCAGCCTCAGTAAGAGGTCCAGGTCCAGGTCCAGGTCCAGGCCCAACATTAAATAATGCAACTATCCCACAAGTCTAACAAACAGAACTATCAAAGCACTTTGTGAATAAAACAAGTGTCCTGAAAGAAAACTTATTTAAGTGACGCGGTACTGGCAAAATCTATAATATATTGTCTGTTATTTTTTTGTTATCCTAACCAGGCAAGGGGTATGTACACCCCATCACAAACGCTCATAATGACATAGAAATACTACCAGCTTTCCTCCCTCACCTTCAGTTGTGTAGAACATTAATTTAACAACACCACTAAACATCTTCTAATGAATATAAGGACCTCTGCAAAAACATGTGCACACACATGGAAAAATACCAGAACATATATGAAGGATGGGGGGTTGCCTGTCATATTTTATGACTATTATATGTTCCATCTGTTTGTTTGTTATTGGGTGGTTTCCTCTATGATTTATATTCAAACAGGGGTGAGTTGTACATAAGCAGGAAAGAGGACAATAGCTTCTGACAGCCTCCATTTAGCAATACTTAAAAGACAATGCAGGTGTCATTAGCTTTGAAGTTTTACCTCCCATCATTCTGAGCTAACCAGTCTATCTTGGTGGCAGTAGGTGTTTCCCAGCTTGTAACAAACAGGAAAAAATAGAAGAACGAACTTTGGCTGGATAAATGGAGAGTCCCTGAAGGTGAGGGAAGAGAGAGGCAGAGACTGTTAGGGAACAGATTGAAACCCAGGCCCTAGAGGTAAAAGGAGCTGTGATAAGATTGGCCTACCTAAGTGATGCTGGAACAATGTTCATAGTGAGGTGCTGAAGGTCGAAACCATAGATGTGGGTTATTATTATTACTTCAAGCCAGGGGGTGTGGCAGCACCTGCAGCACCTATGCCTAAGCCTATAGATAAGATGGATATGCAGACTGGCCTTTTATTGAGTTAAAGTCCTTTTTCTCTTTGCTGTGTTTCTGATGTTAAGATTAAACAAGAATTTGTATTGGGTCATAGTCTTGGTCACAGCTTCCGACGGGAAGAGTTGGAAGCACTGAGCCCAGCTGGGCCTACTGGTGAATCATGGTTTATGCACAGGGTAGTGTACCTTAAGAACTGAGGCAGAGTGGGAGAATCACAGGATTTCAGCCCAAGACAGATGAAGGCAAGAGGCCTAACACCTTAAGGGGTGTCCTCAGAGAGATTAGAAGAGAGAGTCAAAGGTGTTACATACAGCCACTAATGTTAACAAGAAATATTTTTTCAATTATTTTTCGAGCACTGTACCAGTACCATACATTTTAAATCAGCAGAAAAATGTTCTGCTTAATTAGTACCCACACTAATGAAGATGGAGAGAGATTTCGGGCTTCTCTCCAGGACACAGGTACCCAAAGCGTAGCCCAACAGATTAAGTGTAGTCTATGGCTCTTTTCCTACAGACCAAATCTGAATGTTTATTGTTGCTGGTAAACTCAGACAGCAAGCAATTTCTAGTTTTCAATCACAGAAGATACAAGCAAATATATTACAATTATGTTTATATTGTTATGAGCTGGGTGAAATCTTATGAGTTGAGTTAAAATCCCATTGAGAATGATAGGTGTGAACTCACCCTTTGATTAACATAACTTAAGCTTAAACCCTCACTTAAGAAAAAGGAATATATGAACCCACCCAGGAGCGTTTGCTCAGAGGAGTCCTTGTGGCACCTTAGAGACTGAAACCTGATTCTCACCAGTTTTTCCTCCTAACTGGAACAACCTATTAGATCCCAAATTTTTGGCCAATCACTTGGGTCAAAAGGGGCAACAATATACCAACTGTCTTAGCTTCAGAGGGTCAGTCATCATTTGGTGACCACACATTTACCATTTTCTACTGTTTTTCCAGTCCTTGTCCAATGTATTTCAATAGAGTTTAAAAGCTGTGCTCCTACACTGCATCTTGGAAGTTCCCACACCAGCTATATATTTAACATTTGCTAGTATGTGTCACCAAAAAATCCACTTTGTTGTTTTGACCTATGCTTTGAGAACCTTTCCTTTTCTGCTTGCATCTCTTTTTCTTCCCACCTTGACTCCCTGTTCTGATGAATCACATCTCCAGTCTCATGCTCTATTTGTAGGTATTCTGGTAAGATTGTACACTGTTTCCAGAAGAGATCTTACCTATCTTTAAATTGCCAAAGAGGTGCAAGCTCTCTTTCTCTCTCTCTCTCTGTAATATGTATATTAAATCAAGTTCTTACTTCTGATTTTAACATGCACAACAGGAGCCCAACTAGGTACTGGCTTTGCTTATATTTAAAAAACTTATCCCCTCACTAAAAGCAAACATTACACAAACCCTGCTGCAATCTAGTTTTATTTCCCGGGGCAACGGTGACCAGAGGCGACTGTTCTGATAAGGTCATTGGGCTCCCACTGTCTATCTACATGCATTATTTTTGTATCTTGTACATGATTTATTATTTATCCAGGACTGCTCGTCACTTCGCAGACATATAAGAAACAAGGTCTCGGCTTAGGAGTTGGGTGCAAGATCAAGAGGTCACAGTGGCCGTCAGCATCTGCCAAGTTTGAGCCTGGCTTTGTGCTGCCACCCACGAGAAGGGGCATTTTTAGACAGCGCTTTGCCCTCGGCCGCGTATCCGCTCATAGTTCGGCTTCCGAGGTGCCCGTGCGCCCTGCACAGCGATACTGCTCTCGGGCAGCCACACTAGCACTGGAGCCCCTGATACCGGGGAAAGGATCCGGGATTCAGCCGCCGCCGCCCGGAACCTCCGAGGCTGCACAGCGAGCGGCTGTGTGTGAAGCCGAGAGCGGCTTAGGAGGGACCGGTTCCGGCTTCCGCACACTCACTCACCGCAGAGGAGAAGCCGGGCGGCTGCCGGAGGAGCAAGGCAGGTGAGAGGCAGCGCGGCGCTGGAAGCGGAGGGAGGTTTGTAGGCACCACCTGCGAGCTGTGCCTGGTTCTGGATCAGCAGGGCCGGAAAGAATGCTGGGCTCTTCAGCGTTCTATGTCTGTCCCAACGTTCGACGGGGGGGGGCCTCAAGTTGCTCCCCCCCATACGCGGTGGGGGTGGGAGGGGGACAGAGAGGGAGACCCTCGAGCTCCCCAGTAGGCGGTGGCAACCTTTGCAAACTTCTTGGGAGGGAGCCCCTGGTGTAGTGCTGGAGCTTATCAGCAACCACCTCCACTCTCATTGGTTTGACCGGTGCTCAGGTTGACTGGGACATTGTGTGCCCCTGGCCCCGGAAGGGGCGGTGGGGGGCAATGAAGCTGGAGGCGGACGGTGTTCTGTAATATTTGCTTTTAGTAGTTTAAACCAGGGGCCCGACTCCAAGAGATCGTCGCTGTTTGAGGACTTCGCTTCTGGTAATGCCTCGCATGCTGGATCCAAGAATCCCGCTGTGATCTGTGTTAGGGCCATTGGCATAAAGTCCTGCTTGATCTCTTCTTCTGGAAAAGGGCTCACGTGAAAGGCGTGACAACTCATGATTTAGGCCCCTCTCTTACTCAGAGTCCAGTAAATCATAAAATCTGCCCTGGTTCTCAGTTATTTCCAAAAACATTAAAAGTTATTTGTTTTAGTGCCTGCAAGGTATGCTGGGCATTAAACAATATACCAGGTTTACTAGACAATATCCAGTTTATACTAGATATTTTGTATGGGTGGTGAAAGGTTTGCAGCACTTCTAGAAAACATGGCTATTTCTAAATCATGCTATTAGAAGCTACTGCTTTAGGAACTTTGTTGAAGTTTAACCAGCAAGAGTTTCCAGGATGATTGACACCAGCTTTCAAAGATGTTGCTAATATTCTGGCATAAAAGAAATGTCAAACCTAAAATAATCACAAACAAAAATATGCTGCATTTTTGTTAGATGGAATATTAGTAACATAAAATCAAGCCATAAAACTACTTGAATGTGTGCCTCAAATAGTTACCTGCAATTTTGATTACATAACAATACAGAAAAGGTGGGAGCAGTAGAGAATTTTCTTTATTGATACCTAATTGCTGTGTACTGTGGTGAAATAGGCAGCCAGTGCCAGTAAAAGAGGTGTGCCATTCACTTTAAATGGGGGGTAGCTGGTAATTTAGCTGGTGTTTACAGGGCTCTTGGGAGTCTTGCCTGAGTAAAACTTAAAGGATTCAGCCTACAAAGAGCAAGACATTCAAGAAATAAAATTGGCAGGACCTTACATGTTTTGTGACTAGAGAGTATAGCTAGTGTGGTCGTTAAATAATAAATGCACAGTCATTGTACTGAATAATATAAATACCAAATGATGTTAACACAGTGGAAACATTTAAAATACAATTTCATACTGGTTCTGTTCAAAGTGATTAATAGACACCTTGATCAAATACTCCTTATAATAAAGGTTCTGGTGTGCTTTTCAGCTGCCTTCCCTGTATGGGGCATCCTACTGATGTGCATGTATAAATTGTCATGCATATGAATCTGGGTGATAAGGACAGCCTATTCCAAGTGTTAACATTTGAACTCATTAACTATGAAAATATTGATTTCTCTTGTGGGGGAAGCATGCTTTTATCTCTCAGTAACTCAGATGTGCAATTTGTTACAACTGACCATTATAGCCATAACAACATCATGGGTTAACATTACTGTAGTCACTCAGGCCAATATGGAATTAACAATGAGGGGAAATAGCAATTAGAGAATGGCACCAGGAGCTAGGTTTCCTGCATTCTGCTTCCAGATCTGTTGCATATTTCCTGTATATTTTTGGCAATACATTTAACCTCGCTGAGTCTTGTCGGGGATCTCTCTTATCCCAGACGGCTCAGGTTTCGTTGTCCGACCGCAAAGAGACAGGCAACGACCAGCAAGAATCCCACTATCAAGTTCTTTATTGTAGCATGCCATACAACAGAGAACTGCCCATCTCACTCCATACAGAACTAGCCCCCCCTTCACAAATTCAAACTGCTTTTTATTAGCTATTCCGTCGCATCATCACTGTACCTTCCCAGCATTTGTTCCCAGCATTCAAAACAAAGAACAACTGTTAGTTCTTGATAACTTCATGCTTAGTACAAAAAAGAATACGTTACTTTAAAAAGTGTCTGTAAGCATTTTTCTTTCCCAGCCTCTACAAGCATTCTCTTATCTAGCAAGGTCACACAGATGTCTGTGCTGGCCTGTCTACCCCAGCCAGTAAATTAACTAGTAGGCCTTGCTGTGTTATTGCTAAGCTGAACTGGGGTGCTAAGCAGAACTAGGCCAGAACCACACTCATCAGTCTCATCTTACCCTTCTGTAAAATGAGGGTAATACCTACCTCATAGGAATGTTGAGGATTAATTAATGGTTGTAAAGTATTTTGAGATCCTCATTTGAAAAGAATGATGTGTGTGCAAAGTGTTGTTTATTATTTATTTTATAGTGTTTGAATGGGCTGTTTGATATGGTATCTTTATTAAAAGAAACCTGCACCACAATTTTTTTTAGTGCAGCTTTCTTTAAATTCACCTCTTAAACATTTGTCGCTATCTGTGTACCCAGTTGTTTTTGAACTGTGAAGTTTTTTATTAAAATTGCATTTAAGTGCCTCAGAATGTGAAATCAACAATGACAAGGTTATGTACAAATAGAAAACATTAACTTTCTTATTGTTAAATCAGTATTAAAGTAGCATGTAAATTAGTTTACAATCTGATATTGGGCTCTAAGCATCATAAATGTAACACTCCAAAGTTGCCAGCAGGAAGCTCAGCAATGCAATTTTGAATACAAAATATGGCACTCTAATACAATTTAAACCTGGTGTGAAATGCTAAGAGGTGAACAAACTGACTTATGTGGGTTATCAAAAAGCACATTTTAATATCTGGACTAGACAGTATATTGCTTTCTCTAATAGAGAGGAAGAGAGGTATTTTCCCCCCCTTAGGAAACATTTTTCTTTAGAAGTTACTAAATTCTTTAGCCCCCTACACAGAAATTTGTGGTAACACTCTCCTAGAGCCTTTTCTTCAGCAGAATAACTGTTTTTTGTCAAATAAGCTTTTTTGGTTTGTTTTTTCTTTTTTTTGAGTGAAATTTGAGATATGAATTTACACCTTGAGATCTCAGAAGCCATTGGTGATGGGTTTATTTCTGTTTCAGGGCTGTGATCCTAAGTTCATAGTATGCAGGTGTAGCAGTATAGCCATGCTAAACCCTAATGACAGAAGTTGAGAAAGGGTACAGGAAAGTATATTTAGGGGTTCACATAACACAAGAATTAGGGGTCGCCATCTGAAGTTAATAGGAAGCAGGTTGAAAACAAAAGGAAGTATTTCTTCACACAATGCAGTCAACCTGTGGAACTCATTGCCAGGGGATGTGTGAAGACCAAAAGTATAACTGGGTTCAGAAAAGAATTGCATAATTTCACCGAGAATAAGTCCACCAATGGCTATTAGCCAAGATGGTCAGGGATGTGACCCCATGCTCTGGATGTCTCCAACGCCTGGTCTGCACTAGAAAATTAGGTCAGTTTAACTCTGTCACTTGGGTCTGAAAATACACACCCCTGAGTGGCGTTCTTAAGTTGACCTAAGTTTGTGTGTAGACAATGCTAGCTCGATGGAAGAATTCTTCTGTCAACCTATCTACCACCCCTCGGGGAGACGGATTACCTACGCCGATGGGAGAACCCTTTCTGTCAGCGTAGATAGTATCTACACTGAAGTGCTACAGCGACACAACTTCACTGATGTATTTTAAGATTAGGCTGTGTCTACAGTGCCACTTTCTGCGCTAAAACTTTTGTCGTTCGGGGATGTAGAAAAACACCCCCCTGAGCAAAAGTTTTAGCGCTGAAAAGCGGCAGTATAGGCAGTGTCCCAATTTTATAAGGAGAGTCCCGATCTTTGGGTCTTTTTCTTACATAGGCTCCTATTACCCCCCATCCCTGTCCCAATTTTTCACACTTGCTGTCTGGTCATTCTATGTGCGATCCATTAGTAAGACATGTGGGGAAATTAAAGTAACAACAAAAAATCACCACCACTACCTTACAGATGGGTTATATTGCAAATACTACTAAGCACAGAGCTCAGTACAGAATAGCTCTATTCAAGTCATTGGGACTACAGCTAATTCAGTGTTTGTAGGATTAGGCCCTTAAATTACATTCAAAGATGAAGGCGTGGAGCTTTCAGAGAAAGGAATGAGTGGAAGGAGATGATGCTAATATAATAGTACTGCCCTTTACAGGGCATGAACACAAAGGACTAATTAATGCTTCCATATGTGTAAAATATTTGTGTGTCTGTATTGTTTTTTGTTGTTTCTGCCAGAAAGAGAAAAATGCCTAAAAAGAAGACAGGCGCACGCAAGAAGGCTGAGAATCGTCGAGAACGTGAAAAGCAGATAAGAGCTTCAAGGGGCAACATAGATTTAGCTAAACATCCTTGTAATGCTTCAATGGTAAAATAACCAAAACTACCTCTGATACCAATTTTTAAATTTCTGTGAAACCAGTGATATAGTTACATTGGCTGCATTAAATTAGAAAATCATTCTTTATACTTATATGATCATTTATTTATATCATGAGCTTTGGATTTAAAGAAGAGTTTGAGTGTTTCAATATAAATATATCTCTATTGGTTACCTAATCATAAATTATATCAGAATCCTTACAAAAGCTGTACACTGACTGTTTTACATGGGGAAAAATAACAATTTATAATTTACATTTCACAGGAATGTGATAAATGCCAAAGGTAAATATGTTTTTTTTCTTCAGCATTTTAACCTATTTTTACTTTTAAAGATTTTGTTTAATGCTTTGTTTTGATTTTTTCATATGACAAGACGACAGAAGAATAGAGCCTTCTGCTACTTTTGTAGTTCTGTTCAAAAATTGCCTATTTGTGCACACTGTGGTAAGTGTAACTGACAAAGGAAAATACACTTTTCCCCCCTTGGACTTCATTCTTTTTGTGTTCTTATATAAAGTCTCAGTATTTTAACAAGGTCTGTCTAAAAGCTGATCATCAGCTGGTGTAAATTCATGGGGCTATGCCAATTTTACCAGCTGAGAATTTGCCCCTTGAGGCCTGATTGTGCAAACTCTTGTGCACATGAATAGTCTCACTGACCCCAAAAGGGTTTCAGCCCTTGATTTGTGTCTCATATTTATTGTTTAAAAAAACATGTGTAGCTATTTGTTATGACAGAGTGTTCTACATTCTGGCTCTCTCTGAATAAATGGCTGTGGGATTGCTTGATGCTGAGAGCGAAGTTAAAAAGGCTGCCAAAACGCTGCTCTCTTAATCAGGAAATATTGCAGCTTTTAGCACAACGTTATTACCACTGCTTATTAGTATAAATTAAATCAGTGATAAATTGTTTGCCTTGTATGTGTACATTGTATAACTTGTTACCACAGTACTTAAGTGCATTAAAGGTCTGCCCCAAAGCCCTTTCAACTCAGTGGAAAGACTCCCACTGACAGCAGGGGGCTTTAGATCAGGTACTAAATCTTATTTGCACTGGTGCTTGCTTACAAGGGGAGGTGATGGGGGACTAAAGATTTTCTACTTGCCATAAAGCATATTGGTGATTTGATTTTCAGAGGTGTTGACCACCTGCAATTCCTGTTGACTTCATGGAGAGCTGCAGATGCTGAGCATTTCTGAAAAACTAGGCCATTAGTGTGTAATACTATTCCACTTTATATCATAATTCATAAACCTTCTTTTTGTCATTAGAAACTACACTAAAGTGATGGACGTTCATTTTCTGCTCTTCTAGTACAGTCGTCTCCAAACTTTTTTGATCGTGCACCCCATCAGTAAAAAAAAACTTTGAGCATGCACCCCCTGCCGCACCGTAGCAAAACACATCTTTTAAATGAATGTTTACAGAGAGAAGAAAATGTTCCTAAAAATATCCTACAAAAAAAGATGTAAGCGTCCAAGATTTCCCAGTAAAGACAATCAGAATTGTTTGGTACTTGTATCATAGGGTGAGCTGCTGGTGATTCTTATTCTTATATTTAGGCTGCCTAAAATTTTCCATTAAAACATTATAAGCTTCCATTTTTTAAGAAGTTCTAAAACCATCATTGTCTGTGGTGGGCCTTTGAAATTAGGTAGGAACAAAGCCTGAGGGCTAGAAGCATGCATTCTGCTTTCTTGTCCCATGAAATTCTCCTGATTTATAAAGCTGTTAAAAAATGTTCCCCCCTTTAGGTGTATCATATAGGGCACCAGCTCCCCAAAAGTGCTGAAAGGGGACAGAGAGCCATGCTGATGAGACCCCAGCCACCCTTCCATACCCAGCACATAACTCCAGCAGTCCTTCCTCACCCTTCCTGCCATTAGCTAATGTAGATTGTCATACAGCTAAAGTATGTACTATAAGCACCTGCTGATGCTGCATAGAGGGTTTAGTTTACAGTTCCACATGGTAGAATTTAATACTTTTCCTAATTTTTCCTTAAATTTTTTTTTTTTTTTGCATACTATGAAAGCTATGTTAAAAGAACATTACTCAGGTTGCAAAGTCAAGCACTCAGAAGCTAGGAAATGCAAGATTTTCAGTTGCCTGTGCAATATCCATTCATCCCTTTTGTGCATATGTATTATGATAGTCTTTAGATACATGATCACACATTACTTTTTCCAGACCGCAGCTTCATCCAGTGCATAAGGTGGATACACAAGGGAGCAGAATTACGGTTGCAGAGGTAACTCTAAATGTGGCATTTCTTAACTTGTAGAACATAAGAGCTGCCAGAGTGGGTCAGAATATAGTCCATCTTGCCCACTGTCTTGTCTCTGATAGTGGCCATACCAGAGCTTCAGGGGAGAGTACCGAAAAGGGCAATTATGGAATGGAATTATGGACAACTGTTTTCCATTCCCAGCCCCTGGTAGTCAGAGGTTTATGGTCAGCCTGGGGATGAGATTGGGTCCCTAGCCATCTTGGTTAATAGCCATAAATGGACCTATCCTCCATGAACTTATGCAGTTCCTTTTTGAACCCAGTTATACTTTTAGCCATCACAATATCTCACGGCCATGAGTGTCACAGGTTAGTTGTGCACTGTGCGAAATAGTACTTCCCCTTGTTTGTATTAAATCTGCCTGTTCATCAGGTGACCTCTGATTTTTGTATTGTGGGAAAGGGTAAATAACACTTTCGTATTCACTTTTCCCACACCATTCATGATTTTATAATTTCTGTCATATCCTCCCTTAGTCATCTCCTTTCCAAGCTGAACAGCTGTAATCTTTTTAGCCTCTCCTGGTACGGAAGCCATTCTGTACCCTGAATCATCTTTGTTGCTCTTCTCTTAACTTTTCCAGTTCCACTATATCCTTTTTGAGATGGGACAACCAGAACTGAACATGGATTTACATGGTGGCATTATGATATTTTCTGTTTTATTTTTTATCCCTTTTCCAAATAGTTCCTAACATACTGCTAAGCCTTTTTGATTGCTGCTGCCGATTGAGTGGAGGTTTTCAGAGAACTCTCTCCAGCATTTCCATTTTTTTCAGTTTTATTTTTTCACTTGTGCATTACTTTGCACTTATCAACATTGAATTACATCTGCCATTTTGTTGCCCAGTTTTGTGAGGACTCTCTTAACTCCTCACAGTCTGCTTTGGACTTAGCTCTCTTGCATCATTTTGCATCATCTACAA
Source organism: Gopherus flavomarginatus (assembly GCF_025201925.1). NCBI lineage: Eukaryota > Metazoa > Chordata > Testudines > Testudinidae > Gopherus > Gopherus flavomarginatus. Next base: position 195,367,739 of record NC_066619.1, read on the forward strand.
ACTTTGCAACTTCACTGTTAACCTCCTTTTCCAGAACATTAGTGAATGTTGAACAACACAGGTCCCAATACAGATCCTTGGGGACCCTGCTGTTAATTTCTCTCTGTTATGAAAATTGACCATTTATTCCTATCCTTTCTTTCTTGTCTTTCAACAAGTTACTGATCTGTGAAAAGACCATTTCTCTTATGCCATGGCTCAAAGAGCTTTTTGGTGAAGGGACCATGTTAAAGGCTTTCTGAAAATCCAAGTACACTATATCAAATTGGATCACCCTTATCCCCATGCTTTTTGACTCTTCAAAGAATTCCAATAGATTAGTGAGGCACAACTTTCCTTTACAAAAGCTCTGTTGACTTTTCCCTAACATGTTTATCTGTGTCTGATAATTTTGTTCTTCACTATAGTTTCTACCAATACACCCAGTACAGAAATTAGGCTTACCATTCTGTAATTGCCAGCATTGCCTCTGGAGCCCTTTTAAAAATTGGCATTCATTAGTTAATTGCCAGTTATCTGGACCAGAGACTGACTTTAGTGATAGGTTACATACTACAATTGGTAGTTCTGAAAATTTCATATTTGAGTTCCTTCAGAACTCTTAGATGACCAGCACCTGGTTGTGGTGACTTATTACTGTTTAGGGTATCAGTTTGTTATAATGGGGGACAGTAGTTCAGACTTATGCTCCAAAAGAATAGCTCTGATGTGAGTATCTTCCCCAAATCTTCAGTGAAGACTGCTGCAGCGAATTAATTGAGCGTCTCTACAATGGCCTTGATGTCCCTGAATGCTCCTTTTACACTTTTATCATCTGTGGCTCTGTTCCCTGGGTTTCCTGCTTCTGATGTACTTAAAAAAAGTACTGTTAGTTTTTGTGTCTTTAGCAAGTTGCTTCTCAAATTTTTGAGGTCTGCCTAATTATATTTTTATGTTTTACTTGCCAGAGTTTGTGCTCCTTCCTATATTCCACATTAGGATTTGACTTCCAGATTTTAAAGGATTCCTCACCCAACCCCCTCAATGGCCTCCATTAGTCTGAAGTTTAGCCATGGTGGTATTCTTTTGGTTCTCCTCCTGTCTTTTTTGATTGGGGGTATACATTTAGTCTGAACCTCTTTATGGTGTTTTTAAGTGGTCTTTATGCTGCTTGAAAGTATTTTACCTTTGAGAGGGCTCTTCTTGATTTTTCATCTAACTGGCATCCTCATTCTTTTGTAGTCCTTTTTTTAAAAGTTAAATGTTACAGTGCTGGCATGTTTTGGTATTTTCGCACTACAAGAATGCTAAATGTAATTATATTATGGTCACTATTACTGAGTGGTAAAAATGTTGATTGTTTGACTCTGCAATCTAAATAATGTTTTTTAATTTATGTGATTTTTGATGATTTGTGAAGTGCTGACAGGGTGCTCAGCAGGCTACAAAACACATTGTAAGACATTGGCCTAGCCCTACAGAATTTACAATCTCAGAAGTAAGGTGAGAAAGATTTGGGCCTAAATGGATAAGAAAAATAATTAATCAATTTGTTCTGGAGAATCAGAGAGGGAAGTGTGATAGCATGTTGCATATTGTTTGGCTGCATTTTTTTGTGTATCTTTTATGTACTTAAGTAACTGCTTAAATTCCCTATTTTTCACTGCTGTTATATTGTCATTCACTCTAAACTGTTTTGACTCTAAATAATTATTTGTTTTGGATTAATAGGGAAAACAAAATGTATGATGAAGTCTTCAGACTGTGTTATAAAACATGCTGGCGTGTACAGTACTGGCCTTGCAATGGTGGTATGTATACAAAAGCATGTTGTCTTTCGGAAGATGAGAGCAATGTGCAGAATTCTTCAAAAATTCTATGGTCTGTGTTACACAGAAGGTCAGACTAGATCAGTGGTTCTCAACTAAAGGGCCTCGAGCAGGTTTCAGGGGGGCTTCCAAGCAGGTCCAGCATTAGACTTGCCAGGGCCCAGGGCAGAAAGCTAAAGCCCCACCACATGGATCTGAAGCCCAGGTCCCTGAGCCCCACCACCTGGGGTGGAAGCTGAAGCCTGAGCAATGTATCTTCATGGGGGCCCCAGGCAATTGTCCTGCTTGCTACCCCTTACCGCCTACGCTGGCTTTTATATGTAGAAAACCAATTATTGCGGCACAGGTGGCTGTGGAGTTTTTTATAGCATGGGTGGGGTGGGGGAGTTGGAAAGAAAGGTTGAGAACCTCTGGACCAGATGATCATAAGGGTCCCTTCTGGTCTTGGACTCTGTGAATTGGGCTTTTATTGTTTTATAGAATAATATCAGGGCTGGTCCAGACTAGGGGAGGAAAATCGATCTTAGATACGCAACTTCAGCTACGTGAATAACGTAGCTGAAGTCGAATATCTAAGATCGAATTACTCAGCTGTCCAGATGGCGCGGGATCGATGTCCGCGGCTCTCCATGTCGATTCCGGAACTCCGTTGGGGTTGATGGAGTTCCGGAATCGATATAAGCGCGCTCGGGGATCGATAATCGCGTCTAGATTAGACACGATATATCGATCCCCGAGCAATCGATTTTAACCCGCCGATACGGCGGGGTAGTCTGGACGTGGGCTCAGACTAAACCTCAGATTATTATTATTCTCAATACACTAACAAAATACATCTCCATAGGACTGCAAACCTAAATTAACATTTTAAATGCAGATCCTGCAAACTTTTATGTACTTAAGTATCTTTACATACATACTTGAGTAGCCCCAGTGAGCTCAGTGGGATTATTCACATAAGTAAAGTTAAGCATGTACAGGATTGGAGCCTAAATGAATAAAGGGCACATTCCACTCTCCATTAAACTGGTGTAAATCTAGATTAATGCCATTGAAGCTAATGGAGTTATGTAGATTTTTAGAATGCAGTCACTGAGAACAATGTTTAACCATAATTAACTTTATTTACAGTGATTGTTCTGTAAATCAGTAGCTTATTTTCCCCTTTTCATCCCTTATATAGTTAGGTGATAAGTCCCTTTGAAATACCAAAAGTATTCTTTGTAAATGTGAATATTGCAAAAGAAATTCTTAAAAATTTAAAATTTAGGGGGATGGGGCTCCTGTGTGAAAAATTTATGAAAATATATCCCTGCAGCTGCCTCCTCTAGGTAGTGGACTGTTTGCAATAACAAAATCATTCTGTGCCTTAAATATAACAGATTTTTCATTGAATCTTAACTCTGTGGGCCTGATTCTCCACTCCAGTATGTCAGTTTTATGTTGATGTAACTCCACTAAATCTCTATGCATACAGTATATTGTGAAGTTGCTCTCATATGTGAGGTAGGAAATCTTCTGTCCGTTAAATATTAAAATTGAAGTTTGAGGTTTGTAGTTTGTGTAGTCTTGTAACTTTGACTGTAAAATTAAATTGGTTATGAATGGTTTACTTAATTTTTGCCTTACTTTTCATATGTTATATGACCTTTACTATCTTAAGAGGTCAGAGTTCTAGTATAGAGTTTGTTATAAAATCTAAATAGTTGATTTAAGCTGTAAGAATAGCTTGAGTGGTTTTTGATTTGATAAATTGTATTTTTGCCAGAGCATTATCTCATATATGTCAACAAGGCTGCAAGATCATATCCATAAATTATAGGGAAGAAAGCTATTTTTCATGCATAAGATTCAAGACGTTAATGGAAAAAATAAAACAGCAAAACCAAAGCACAGTTGATTAGATTAAGTCCTGCAGAAGTGAATGCCAAGAACGTGAGCTGAATATTGAAAGGACTTGATTAGAATCTAGATACATTTCTAGCTACTGGGTGTAAAAGCGAAAGAGGTATTATGCCTTACTTTCACCTTCCCTCAAACCACATACCCCTAAAGTGGAATGAGCCCACTGATAGCCCGAGCAGAGACATGGGCACATTCTAGAGTACAGAAGCAGAATTTCTCTTTAGATATGATAGAGTTCCAATATGATGTTTTTTCTGTGCTTGCAGGGTGCAATCTGTGATTTCTGTGAAGCTTGGGTCTGCCATGGTAGGAAGTGTCTCAGCACACATGCTTGTATCTGCCCTCTTGCAGATGCAGAATGCATTGAGTGTGAAAGAGGTGTCTGGGATCACGGTAAATTGTTTAAGTTTGAAGGAAAGAAAACTAATTTTTTGCGTATAGTGTCTAGACAGTGGTTCTCAACCAGGGGTCTGGGGCCCCCTAGGGGGCCACAAACAGGTTTCAGAGGGGACGCCAAGCAGGGCCAGCATTAGACTTGCTGGGGCCCAGGGTAGAAAGCTGAAGCCCAGGGCCCTGAGTTCTGCTGCCTGAAGTTGAAGCCTAAACAGTGTAGTTTCTCAAGGGCTGCTGTGGCGTGAGGCCCCAGGCAGTTGCCTGGCTTGCTACCCCCTAATGCCGGCCCTGGTTGTATATGCAGAAAAGCAGTTATTGTGGCACAGGTGGGCCATGGAGTTTTTATAGCATGTTTGGGGGGCCTCAGAAAGAAAAAAGGTTGAGAACCGTTGGTCTAGATTATTGTAACACTCAACACTTAATGTCGCATTTTACCTCTTCAAAGCTCTCCACAAATATTAGCTAATCTTCAAAACACACCTGGAAGCTCACTAAGCATCATCTCCATTTTACAATGGGTAAACTGAGACAGTTTAAATTATGTGCCCTAGAGCATATAGGTAATCTGTCTAAAATGGAATTACAACCCAGGAGTATTTATGTAATCTACTTAGACATTTATACTGCATTCATCACCTTAGTGTCTGAGAGCCTTATGTAATTATATCACTCCAACGGGTTGTGGAAACACTGGCTGTCTCTTCGGTATTCTTGCTCCTTTTCTGGCACTAGAAGATGTGTTTTGTTTCTTTTGGTACCCAGCTCCTTGATCAAACCACCATAGTCTCCAATTGTGGGGTTCCTATTGTGTATTTCAACCAAATTTATGTTTTGGAGAGGGGATGTTAAGCATGGAAAAGGGATATTTTGGCCCAAATGTCAGCCATAAGCAAATCAAAATATTATAAGAATAAAATGACCAGTAGTGTTCCTTGGTTCACTTTTATGCTACCCCGTGTCATCATAAGATGTAGTATATTTCAGAGTAATGCCAGATGGACAATGTTTAATTTACGATTTTCTTCTTAAGTGTTTTGTGACAGAAGGGAACATTTATTCTTAGTCAAACCCCTGTAAAGCTCCCTAAATTGCATGAGTAAAAGAGGTTTGTTTTGTTTTTTTTACCCATGCTTGCTCTTTTTTCTATTTGTCTTGATAAATCTTGAAGGAGGCAGAATATTCAGCTGCTCTTTTTGCCATAATTTCCTCTGCGAAGACGATCAGTTTGAGCATCAAGCCAGCTGCCAGGTTTTGGAGGCAGAGACATTTAAATGTAAGTTATCAACTTAAAACCCCTTTCACCAATGTTAAGCAGATTCATTTCTTTCTACTGTGTAATAGTACCTGCTTAGATGGTAAAATGGCCTGGTATTTCACTTGTCCAGTTTAATTATCCCAGCTAGTTAGGCAACAGGAGTTTTTCTTGTCGGTCCCTCAGAAATAACGTTGGCTCTGTCTAGCATGGCTGCACTTCCCCAGATCTTGTGGATCAGCTGGAACTCCTTGAATAAAAGACAGGATTTTTTTGTCAGTGTGGGTTAGCATCTGAAGAAGTGAGTTTTGAGGAGGAACTTGGCCTATCGTGTAGAATACAGCACAGATGAAGGCATGAAGACGAGTGCAAGAAGGATGGAGAAGGTGTGAGGAAGTTTTTTTATCCAAAGTCAATGGGCTTTGGATCAGGACCTATATCTATATAAGGAGACCCTTGGTTCTCTCAGTATCTCTGTGTCTAGAGCAAAGGGTGAACATTCATATTTCAACAACACATACCTTAATACACAGACCAAAGAACAGGAAACTACAAGCTATCAAATTTTGATTACCATAGGGGGTCTGGTACAGCCATAAAATCATGTGGGCAAAACTTAGAAACCTCAGATGGACTTGAAACCTTACAGGAACAGAGGAATTGTAATATCAGATCAGATTGGTGGTCTAGCTAGTCCAGTATCCAGCCACAGCCAATTCCAACCGTTTCAGAGGAAGATGGAAAAAAAAAAACTGGTAGTAGGCATGTATGAAACATACTGTCCATAGGATAATTTTCTTGTTAATTAGGGGATTGTTTATGCCCAACACATGAGGGTTTATACTGCTTTCAAAACTTGGTTGTGTTTGGTTTTGTGCCTTTTTTTTTTTTTTAATCCTTGCTACCCTGACTACATGTTCTTGTTGTCCATATAAATGCCCACTCCTTTTATAATCTACTAAGCTCTTGGCCTCAATGGCAGCTCATGATTCAAAATATTTCTGTTTTAAATTTTATAATCTGTTTTTCTAAGTCTTCCCTCTCCTTTTCATCTCTCATCCCCTTTTTTCCCCTGCCAACTGTTGCCTGAGCCTTGATTAGCTCCCCTTTATGTACTGCCAGAATGCCTTCCTGTAAGGCACCATTGGAGCAGCAACTGCTACTCAAAAGAGATAATTTCCTCTTGATGGGTTGACTCTTCATTCACAGCTGTGACATTACAGTGAGTGAAGAAGTTACTTTACAAGGTTTACACTATGCTTAACATTCTACAGTGCAGAGTAGTCCTAGTAGAGAGATGGACTGTGTGAGATAGTTTTATATTAAATTTAAATATTGTCAAACAGATATGGCCAATCCCACTCTAGCTACAAAAAATGTTTTATTTCATAAGTTTGAAATATAAAATGTAGCTGTAAAAAAAAAAAACAAAAAAAACCCCACCACCACACATTTAAAAGTGCAGACTACCTCGTGGGAATACTTTAATGTACTAATTAATATTCACAGTGCCTTTGAATATGACAGATCCCCCACCTCTGCTCAGCTTCTGCAAAAGGAAGAATCCCTACTGTTCATTTCTGAATCTTTAAAAGCTTGTTCTCACGGTTGGATGAGAGTGAGATGGCGGTTTGGTTGTAAACAATGCACATGATAAAATGTTTGTAAAGATTCAAAAACAAGCTGTGCATGCTTATGCATTCTTTATCCAACAAACCTCATTTAGGTATAAAATCCTATTTCATTTCATTTACAGTACTCCCTCTTGTGGAGATAAAAACAACATGAAAATATTAAGGCAACCTAGATTTTAAGAAGACACCGTCAAAGCCCAGTTCTGCTCCTTGCTACTTGTGTATTTGCTATCAATAAAATTACACTGGATTGTATATGTAAATATATGTAATGAGTATGTTTTAAATAAGGACCTGACAGACAATTCTTTATAAAACTACTGAGACAGCTCAATTTTGCAAGTTGCTAAGCATCATCGAATCCTTTTCAAATTAGGAAAATATGGGTAATCAGCATTCTGCCCTTACTTTAAATGGAATGTTACTATACAGCTCTGGTGGGGTTTTGTTTTGTTTTGATACCATGAGGAAGAAAGAAGCAGTGAAACCACCTTGTGAACAAACTGTGGTTTCAATCATCTCCAACATGTTTGTAAAGATGTGAGAGTACAAAAATATTTGAATCTTTTAAAAAAATTGGGTTTTGGTGGATAAGGGACCATTTGCTCCCAAACTTACACCAAATTATTATTGAGATATTAGACTTGGTATATAAAACTCTTACAAATAGCCCAATACAACCGTAACTACAGTGAGTATGATTGTAGCAAGATACACTTATCATAAGGACTTCAAAAATACAAAATCATTTACTTTTATACTGTATGTTCAATGTATGTTCAGAACTTCAGTGGCAGAGAACTCTGCAGTTGGGTAGCTTTGGGAACTGTTGATCAGGAAAAGTTGCTGAGAAATGAAGGGTCCTTGCATATTTAGCCAAATATATTATTTGAATTTCCCTGTATTATCTTTTAATTTTGTTTGATGACATTAGTGATTTTAGGCTACCCATGGAACTGGAGAGCTGATCTGGATGTATAAAGTAGAAGAAAAGAGCCAAGTTATCTTTCATTTTTAAAGATTGATGTTATCCATTTTTTCATCAGGTGTTTCCTGTAATCGGCTTGGGCAGCATTCATGCCTGCGTTGTAAGGTAAAAATATAGATACTTTAAGTAACTATAATTGTAACTCCTTCTCCTTACATGTCCTTCTGGTACCAAGTCTTGTCATATCTCCCTCCACAATATATAGAAAACTCATACCTTTTGTATGAGGTAAGGGCCATTACTTTTAATGAACCTTTTGTCCAGCACTTAAGTTTTTAAATTTCTCATTCTTGCTTTTGAGGGCCTGCATCTCTCATCTCACTTGGTATTATTTTCCCCAACCTCCACAAACACACCCTATCTATCCCCTGCATCCTTCAGTTCTGTTAGTGTAGCCAGGCTCTTCTCAGTTGTTTCCTGCTCCCATTTTCATACTGTCTTCAATGCTGTTTCCTCTGCACGGAGCATATGATTCTCCCATTCCAGTATCCCAGGCCTCCACCTTTTCCTCCTTTGGATCATTCCTAAAGTCTTCCATCAAATCAAATGTACTGTCTACCCCAACATTTTTCATTAGGCTGCAATTTAAATAAATAAAAATCAATCTAATTAACTCCATTCTCTCAGTCTCCTATTCTTACTGTGTGCGCCTCAGAGTTCAGAGCAGGAACTGTCTTTATTGAGGTGTCCTGGACAGTGCTGAGCACACTGTTTGTGCTTAATTAGTACTAATTCACATTGGTGTCTTCTTTTAATTACAAACCGACTAACTGTGGGAGGGAGAGGTTCCATTTAGCAGGACAGTGAACACACTGCCCTGCAAGACAGACATTTGAAGTTTAGTTTTGTTTTCTTTTAACTTGTTGGACTAACCCAATACCCATATGGCTGAGGTCTGTCAGACAGTGTTCCCATTGACTGAGGCCAGCCTCCTGGCTGACAACTTCCAAGACAGGGCACCCCTTGAGGGCCCTGCTTCCTCTGCCACCTTCCTCTTTTCCCAGTTCCAGCATCCTCCTGGCTTCCCTTCCCTAGAAGGCAATGGAACCTTGTCCAGCACAGAAGCAGTTAGTGGATAGATTGTACATGAATTCCAGTCCCACTGTAGAAAGAACTAGTTAAATTTTAATCTCAGCCAGATTACCCTGGCGCTTTTAGAAATTTAACTTTTTTTTGCCTGCTGCTTGCTGAAGAGTATTATGTTATGACTATAACTTTTATCCTTTTCATTATCCTCTTTTTCACCCTTCAGGCTTGTTTCTGTGATGATCACACCCGAAGCAAGGTTTTTAAGCAAGAAAAGGGAAAAGAGCCTCCTTGCCCTAAATGTGGGCATGAAACTCAGGAGACAAAGGATCTGAGCATGTCAAGTAAGGACTGTCCTTGAAAGGCTAATGGAACAAATGCTGCCTCTCTGAGCGAGTCAATTTACTAGGAGTCATATTTTCCTGTGTTTGAAAGCTTAATATGTTCATCTTTTTCAACTGGCAGCATGTGATGCCATTGGTGGCCGTGTAGGGATGTATGGGAATATTGAAGTTCTTGAATACTTCGGAATGTTTTGGGGAGTTTGTTGCATTTATATTGAGAATACTTTGAGTTGTTGCTGACTCTGAGCTGCAGCATCTCTTCATGAGGACTGCTATTTGTGCCCTGGATATTGACATGGTTATGAATTTGAGTGCTACTTTCAAGTTTTTGTCTAAGGAAGAAGCACCCATGATCACTGTTTACTTCTGCTCTGTCACTTCTTATTTCAGCAAGAAATAGCATGCTGAAATTCATTAGAAGATACTCACATGAGTCTGTTTACTCAACACTGCTTATCCATAAAACACACACGTTATCTTAGGTGCTATATATCTATATATAAAATACATATTTATACAGTACCAAAAGTGTACTCTACAGCCAAAGTTCTGGTCCTGAAGAGTTTGTGATCTAAATAATATACTAGATATCTTATTGTATGTGTGAATATCTCCGGAGAGAAGATATTTTGGATGGGGAACAGCAGAAAAAGGGTCATAGTTAGGTGCTCTGACTTTAAGGATTAAACCTGAAAACAACCAGTTAATGTCTCTCAAGAGACTGATCACTGTAGCCCGGGCTGTTTGCTGACAGCGTACTCTTGAGTAGGTGGTGAAGATGGATGGTAGATGGAGAAATGTCAAATGTTCCATTGATGAGTGGGTGCTTTATGATTGAGGCTGAAGAATAAGAATTTAACTACTTTTCTATTCACAGCACGCTCTCTGAAGTTTGGCCGGCAGACAGGAGGTGAAGAGGCAGATGGAGCTTCTGGCTATGATGCCTACTGGAAGAACCTCTCATCAGGCAAGGATGGAGATGCAGGTGACCATGACGATGAATATGAAGAGGATGAAGCAGAGTATGATGATGAGGAAGACAATGAGGAGGGAGGGAAGGATTCTGAAACAGAGACCACAGATTTATTCAGTAACTTGAATTTAGGAAGGACCTATGCTAGTGGCTATGCCCACTATGAAGAATCTGAAGACTAAGATTATGTAGTGGGGAGCGCTATAGCATTTGGAAGGAATAAGTATAGGAGTGCTTTATGTGTGCCACTAGAATAGCTCTACCAGGCACTTAAGCTTCAAAGTTTATTAGGGAAAAAAGGGCATGGAACTTCAGTAGAAACTCAAGGCGAGATTTGTGTGTGTGGAAGGTGAGGGCGTGGAGAGGAAAATAGATAAATGTTCATATTCATGCAAGTAACCAAAGTGGTTTTGATCTCACGATTACTGAGGGTAATAGCTTAATGTCTTCTCCCTCACCAAGTTGGAGGGTAAAGGGTTTTGTTTCCATCTGTTCATCAGAAATTAAGTTATTTTTCTTGAGTAATTTTGACTGTAATTCTGTAATCTGATTTCGTAAATTATATGTAGTGGTGTAAGTGGGTGGCTGTATTGTTGGCCTACAAAATAAAAGTCAGCAGCATTCTGTAGTGAGTTTTCATAAATATTGATCTGGCCTGAGTACTTGGAAAGCACTTACTGCAGGCCTATCATGAGCCAAATATAAACTGAAATTAAAATAACTTTACCATTTCATGTAGGCGAGGCAGAGCAATACATTTCCCCATAACATATTTCTTGAACATTATCATTCTGTGCCTTTATACATCAATCATAGACATTATGTATAGTCACCTACGCTGTCACCTACATAAGATCAAAAAGTTTATTTATCACAATAAAAATGTTAATATTCCTTCCTACCCAATAAAAGCCATCACTTTCTTTTAGTATAGTATCATCGTTTGCCAAGAGGGGTCAAAAGGGCGGTAACTAGTGTATTCTACCCCTTCACCTGCATTGCATCAGGAAGAAATCAAAGATTCAATAAGAATCAAATCTAGGATTTTTGTTAAAATAAGATAATAGGGTGTTTGTGTTCTGTTGGACTAGCACCCTGTTCCTTGTTACATACAAGAGTGCCACAACCACAAAGAAGTTATGCATGCTTTGGAGTGTCTTGCTGACACTGATGACTTCATAATCAAAATATTAGGAATTATTTGCTGCTTTTTACGAAAGTCAAGTGATTCTTCCAAGAAACAGTTCCAACTTAAATTGTTTAAAGTAAAAAATTGGAACTGGAACTTGGTGTAACTACAGATAAATCTTTTTTCCCTCCACTTTCTTCCAGTAATACTTCCCATACAGCAGCGAAGTGTGTGTGCACACAGACACATACTTCCTGCTTTGCATGCTATGTGCATCTTCCCCAGCTTTTACTAAATTGCCTTCTTCCTCTCATCACTATTCAGGTTGACCATATTGTGCCACCTTGTAGCAGAGCCAGGTGCTTTGATCTATTCAGTTGAAGTGTCATGACACTTCAAATGGAGCTAATGGATTAAAAAGAGAAGCACTGGCAATTTTCTGTCTGATGCATTTGCAATTCAGCTGAATAATTCCTGCTTGAAAGACCAGAGAAACTGGAGATGGGAACGTGGCCCTATGCAAGTCACTTAGTTTCTCTGGCAGTGACTAAATACCTTTGAGGATCTGGGGCTCAGTTCCCCCAATCTGTACAAAGGGGGTAATAGTGCTTCCTCACCTCCAAAAGGGTGGTGTAAGGGTGAGTGTGAGGCATTCACATTCTACAGCGATGGTCAGGGCCGGCTCCAGGCACCAGCTTATCAAGCAGGTGCTTTGGGATGGCAACTCCGGGAGCAGGACGGCACTTTCAGGTATTCGGCAGCAATTTGGCGGAGGGTCCCTCACTCCTGCTCTGAGCGAAGGACCTCCCGCAGATTGCGATGGCAGCTTTTTTTTTTTTTTGGCTGCTTGGGGTGACAAAACCCCTGGAGCCGGCCCTGGCGATGGTGGGCCATATAAATGGATGAATAGACCTTCGATATCGCTATTGACCCAGCAGAATACAGAATTTCCAAATGCTGTTTTATAATTTTTAACAACGCTTCATAAAATGTATTTTACATTATCTTTATGGCAAAGGATTTCTCATTACATAGCAATAGCGCTTTGCAAATACTATATCATTTCCTACTTACTAAAGCTCATAAGATGGTGGTGCAAATGCCATAAAGCACCATATATAGTGACGCTAGAATTGCCTAATTTGGAGTTCCTAACAAAACATGACTCAGACCAGGGGCAGCTCCAGGCCCCAGCATGCCAAGCGCGTGCTTGGGGCGGCATGCTGCGGGGGGCGCTCTGCTAGTCGCCGGGAGGGCAGCAGGCAGGGTGCCTTTGACGGCATGCCTGTGGAGGGTCCGCTGGTACCAAGGCTCCACCGAAGCTGCGGGACCAGTGGACCCTCCGCAGGCACGCCTGCGGGAGGTCCACCGGAGCCATGGGACCAGAGTACCCTCCGCAGGCACGCCTGTGGGAGGTCCACCGGAGCCGCGGGACCAGAGTACCCTCTGCAGGCACGCCTGCGGGAGGTCCACCGGAGCCACGGGACTGGCGAGTGGCAGAGCGCCCCCCGCGGCAGGATGCTGTGCTTGGGGTGGCAAAATCTCTAGAGCCGCCCCTGACTGAGACGCACAATCATGGCCTTTGCCATTTTAGTTTGGGCGTGACACCCTTCTCTCAGCTAGCTGTCTAGGAGGTGGCTTGCTCATTTCATCAATAGAAAGAGATTCCAGCCATTGTTCTGAAGAGCATCAGAAGACGCATGACTGTAGCAATGGAAGAGGAGAAATCACAGCAGTATATTTTTCTTTGTGAGTACTATGCACATCTTAAAAAGCGACAAAGAGCGTGTGGCACCTTATAAACTAACAGAAGTATTAGAGCATAAGCTTTCATGGGTGAATATGCATCTGACGAAGTGGGTATGCTCCAATACTTCTGTTAGTCTATAAGGTGCCATAGGACTCTGTCGCTTTTTACAGATCCAGGCTAACATGGCTACCCCTCTGATACTATGCACATCTTAGATCAACTAGTATGGAACCTCTCCTATATGCTTTGCATCCCAAATGTTTGCAAGATAAATTTAAGTATAGCTAAGATGAAAAATAAACAGATGCACAGTACAACTTGTTTATGACTGAGTGAGATGATGTGCTAGTGTACGTGACAAACTGGGCCAATCATATCAAATGCTCCATGATCAAACCTCAGAAGGGAGACCAGGTGAAGCAGTGTTTCCCAAATTTTTAAAAGCTGAATCCCCCTTCATAAAAATGAAACCAACCTGGGTCCTATTCAGTTGTTCATAAAGACCTAACCACCTGAATGTATCCATTTTCCATGTCCCCATGGCTAGTCTTTCACACCCCCATTGGGAAGTACATCCCATACTTTGGGAAATACTGAGGTAAGGAAAATGGGACAGTGGCAGTGCCTTCCTATTACGAAATATTAAATTGTGAAATCAGCAATAGCAGTGTAGGCTCCAGTCCAGCCCATCCTTAACTGTTAGGCCCAGCTATTTCCACTGGTGAATCAGTCTTCCCCTGGTGATTCTACGGACAAACGCTGACTAGTTGCAGATCTTGACTGATACCTCATATGCAAAATAATTAAGTGCTAAGATAAAGTCTTAGAGTGCTGAAAGGATGTGTGCTCTTTCAGTTATGTTTAATACTGAAATTGTGTGTGTCATCTGCAAATGTTACTTTTTTATTCTTCACTGGAATTAAATTCTATTAATGTTCTTGGCTCCGGGAACCAAATTTTCCTGTTGTGAAATCTGTTGCTGTCAATGGCAATGCCAGGGGCTGCTGACGTCAAAGCATTAATCATCATCACCAAAGTAAAGAATTATTCATGTTCTCATTGAAATGTCCTTTCAATGGTAATCTCTTTGCAAGATAAATTCTTCTTAGCTAATTCATGTTCCTGTCTTTGCCATCACAACATCGGGATGTACTGCACACAGCAGCTATTAAGGACACCAAAACAAATTTACCAAGGCTCCAGGTAATGGGGTGTAGCAGAGCACATGCACTCATAGTTCTACCATTGACTTCTGGTATGTCCAGGAGGAGGTTACTGCCTGCCTCTGTGGCTTGGTTTCCCCAAATATAAAACAGAGACACTACTTACTTACTTACCTACCTATCTCCAAAAGATGTGAGGTTAAGAGGCTAGACAAGTTCAAAGTGCTGTTATTTGGAGTGGGTCAACCTAATCAGTTTCTAATCAGAGAGCAGGGGACACGTCATTTCTCTCCTGAATGCCAAGTGACAATGTAATGGGTTGAGCAGTGCCTCTGGGATAATGACTGAAGGCTGCAAGTTTTGGAAAGAGTAACAACAGTTAGAAAACAGATGGATTCTCTTTATAAATGCCTCAGTGTGCACTGCTGTTTGTTCATTTTAAAAATCCCTGCCCTTGATGAAGGACAATGCCAGGCTCAAGTAAGACCAGGATAATTTCTGATGTGAAATTGGGGACCCTTGACAGTTATGAGTAACACTTCATAAACTTGGAACAGGAACACTTTATGCTTTAACTGCTTTCGTTCATGACTATTTGGTGAAAAGTCTACATGGGGTTTGAAACAATTGCAGTAAAGACCCTTGAGTTTTCAGGTCCTCAAATTACACCTTCATGGTAACAGCACCTGCTTGTGATGAATTTATTCAGTGCTCCTGTGGATGTAATACACTGGAATACAAATGAAAGTGGAATTTAGCACCAGTGACAAAGTCATTTGATCAATCCCAGGGCAGAGCTGCTGTTTTTAGTTCAGGCAAATTAATGTGAAGATCATTCTAATCTACTACCAGTTTCAATTGTCCATTGACTGGCAATAACATTAGGGTCAGAGAGAGAGAGCACAAGCTCAGCCAGCCTTCCCCCAATCCACTTTATGATAAAGATTGCGGAGGCCTCCACCCAAAGCTGAAGCTAGGGGGCAGGATTTCCCATTTCTTAGAAGATGAGTTTTCACTGATCACAGACAAATGGGTCAGGAAAATAATGAGCCACAGATACTTCCTGGAGCGGAGGGCTCTACCCCATCCATTTTTTAATCCAGTCGCCCTGTCCTACAACCCAATAAAACAATCTGATTCAGAACAAAATATCCTCTGAATACAAGAACGATAGAGAGCTTTTCCTCAGAAGAAAGCTTCTCTGGGTTCTACTCTATCATTTACTGAAGTGAACTAGGCAGTACCCGAGCCTTGATGTCACAAGGCTTAACAAGTGGATGAAGAAAAAGTGTCATCCCTGTCCTGGGGGAGACTTCTTGACTTCATTAGATGTAGTAGATGCATTTCTCCATATTCCCACTGCAGACATCAGTATGGATGTTTCCTCCCATAGATGAACCTCAGAACACTCCTGTTCAGCCTGTCCTCGACCCACAGGGTTTTTATGAAGATGGTGGTGGTGATAATTGCCAGACTCAAGTCACAGGACTCTCACCACAAGAAGTTAGAGAGACAGGATGAAATTTTCATTTAGACAGAAGATGACAGGTCAGGAGTGGAGAGGTAAATTTGTGAGTTCTCAGAGTCCTAGAGGATTCCCATAGAACGTGTGGGCGGAGAAGGGGAAGAAGAGGATTTTCTGAATAGCATGTTGGAGGAATGATTAGAGAGGAAAGAAGAGAGCTGTCACAAAAGTTGAGGAAGAAGAATTTCAGTAGAAGAGCAGGGTAGACAGCAGTGATAGCAGATAACAGGTTAAGGAGAATAAGGATGATGTAGGGGACTGCGGAAGACTGTCTCACGGCCTAGCTAGGGTATCTCCACTTTCTCGGCGGCCTTGTGGAAAGCCCCTGCTTGCTAAGTGGCCAGTCATTGTAGGACACGGCATGCCAGTTATAACTTGCTTTTAACTGGTTGAAACCAGTTTGTATGGCCTTAGGCCAAAGGGCTAGCATAGCTTGTGGGAAGCCCCTTTTTGCATATGTATGAGTTGCTTTTGTATTGGCTGTATGCTCCCAGTCCCGCCTTTGGACTCCGACCCAGGCCGAGCTGAGCTTCGGTGCTGGGTTCCCCGCCAAAGTGACAGCAACTCCCAGGGTCCCCGTTGCAAATGTGTCACTTTACCTTCATTAAAGCCAACTAACTCACAGTGTGTGTGGGCCTCGTTCTTGCAGAGCATCCAAGCACGTTACAGATGGAAAAACAGTTCTGAGCTTTGGTCAGGAAGAGATGATTAGAGACTTCGTGAGAACCATTTCTTTGGAATGCAGACAGTAAATGCTCGATTGGAGAGGGTCTTGTATGGACCTGGAGGAGAGGAGCTGCAGAAAGTGATTGCAAATAGCACATTCAATGAACTTAGAGATGAAGTGGCGAAGGAAGATGGCACAAAGGGTGGGTGTTTTTAAAGATGGGACAGACTAAATTATGTTTGTGTTGTGAGGGGAAGGAGCCTGAAGAGAAAGATGAGGCCAAGGGAGATCAGAAGAAAAATGGGAAAGGGTCATGGCAGCATGTGGAGTTGTTGGAGGAAGGCAGAAGAGAAACTTCTGCATCAGTGATGGAAGAGTAGGAGAGAGTGAATGGAAGGTGGGGTGAGGGAGGTCATGCTGAACTTTGTCAACATTTTCTTTGAAAAATGTCGGTAAGATCCTGCATAGAGAAGGCAGTGGAGTCAGGGGGAGGCTTTGAAGAGGGAATCAAAGGTGGCCAATAGGCATGTGATTGCAGGCGTGGCAGTCAATCAAGATGAAGAAGTAAATCGGTTTAGCTCAGAAAATGGCAGAGTTCAAGCAGGAGAGAACAAATTTGTAGTGGATGAAATCAGCCAGGTTGCAGATCATCATCTGGGCTTGCTCCATTGCAGAGAAGAGGATACTGGGGCTGAGCTACGGCTGGGGGCTGGCAGGGTAGATCTTGTGAAGGGAGAGAAGGACGAAGAAGTCAAAGTGGAGGAGAATGGAGAGAATCAACAACTATATAAATGGAAGAGAGGTTGAGAGAAAGAGATGTCATCAACATTGATGGACTTCAAGTTATGGAAAGGCCAGATGGCAGGTCAAGAGGGTGGGGCAGATGTTCAGGGATTGGAAACTCAGCAGAGGCAAGATCAAAAGGGAGAAAGTGGTACTCAGTCAAGACCAAGAGTGCAAATCAAAGGAGGAGATGAAGGCAAGGAGAGGGACAGCTAAAAATCTCCAAAGCTGCTCAGCAAAGAGAATGCTAAGGTACAGCAGGTCAATGGGTGTTGCTGAGAAAGATGTTGGTTGTTTAACATGGCTATATAACTCAGTATTAAAGATATAATTGAATAAGTGTAAGCCGATGGTCTGAATGAGCCATCTATTGTTGAACTAGGGGAAAGACCTCAGGAGCAGGCTGTGTTTGCATAGACATGTCTACTTTGCCAAGGTGATCAATACTGGTTGTTTGGGTTTTAAAATTCACTTTAGTCTTGGATGTAGGAATCATGAAGTGTTCTCCTTCTTGTATGACTAAAGGGCAGCATAACTAAACTTAAGATGCCTGAAACTGATGGGTCTCCCTAACTTAACATCACTCACAAAGCACGGGGCAGTGAAGTAAATCAAGTGAAACTCAGAGGTTGTGGGAACAGGTGCTTATACCTGGTGGAGAGGACTCTGTTTAAGGGTCCTACATGCCATTTGACCCTTCCCCTCCAGTACTTAAAGCTAGAGCTGGTTAGACTTAGTTGAGTCCATGTCTCTTCTCAGTGACCTTCAGAGCTGAAATCACTGATAAGCTGGTCTTAGGGTGGCTAAATCTTAGACCTGGTGTGGACATAGTGTTCCGGTAAAGCATAACACAGAGGAGACAGTGGCAATGAGGTTCTATGCTACCTGCTGTATCTGATGTCACTAAGAACTGGGCTAGGTAGTGGAACCTTAGAATATGGTTCTTCAGTTAAAGGCCATGTGGTGAGAGACACAGCAGCAGTAAAGAGACCTCGTCTGTATCCAGCAAATCTTAGAGCTGTGACTACTACTAGACACAGCAAAACAGTAGCTGAGGTAGTAGTAGCAGCAGCAGCAGCAAAACAGCAGTGGAGGCATCACTTGTCCCACTCCTGCTCCCCAGGGGCTGGAGGTGAACTCACCTGAATGCACATCTTGACCTCAGATAAACCATGAGTGCGATACAGCAGAAGAAATGGGGGAGTCATGTGTTAAAGGGACAGTTGTCCATTGGACTTGCATATTGCATGGCAAAGGATGCAGCCCAAGATACTGTGGGCCAGGTGTTTTACTTATTGTTTGCTTACTTTTGAGTCATTGTTTTCCCAAATTAATGCTGTGGTCTCTTCTCCCCATAATCAAGTTTTCCTTTTGGTTCTCTCTTTCTCTCACACACGTACACACACAGAGTGTTTGTTGTGGAAGAAGTGCCCAGGGGTGGTATTTAGTTTTCCCAGATTTCTAGGTGGAAGCTTGAGCTGGTTCTGTTTTGTAATTTTAAGAGGAACCCCTAGATATTGAACCTGGACCTTGCTGCTGTTGACGCCATCTGGCAGAAGAATTACATAAAATTGTTTGTGAGACCTTGAAATGTGGGACAGATTATATATCTTCAAGATATGAAATAAACTGTATTTTTCCTTTGCGTATCATACCAAGGATCATAGCCACCAGAGAGGAAGCTGCACTAACCCTCTAGTAGGAACATCCCATATTCAGTATTAAAGACAGGATAGATTCCTCCTGGCAAAGACAAGCATTTCCCCATGGAAACTCTGCCCTGTGGGAGAGATGCAGACACTCCCACCCCAAACTGAGGGTCAGTTCTGTAATGATTATGCTTCCATCTCCTGCCAGCTTGTGGAATATAAAAAGTTAGAAATGAAATGTGAACCCTTCACTAGGCTAGTTTGGAATAGGCAGAAACTTCAGATTATTCTAAGCCACAAATACTTCAGATTATTCTAAGCAATTCATAGTTAGAGGCAGGTAAAGTGAGGTGTCTAATCTAAAGCAGAACCCTACAATATTTATTCTGTTTATATTCCCGCAGGATAACATAATGAATCCCAGAAGTTTATTCAGGCAAAGTATTTTCCAATTAGTTCTCATCAGACCTCCAGTCAATAGATTAAAAAGTGTAGCAATGACAGAATGAAAATAAATAGAATATAAAGCAAAAGTGCAATATCTGTTACCAACTGGTGAAAACGAAAAGTGCTGCTTGATGTAGCTGCATAGCAAACAACGTATCTTTTTAAAAACAAAGGATTACTCAATAATGCTATTTTAGAGTATCTAGGATGAATTCACAGTTTCTATATATTTTGTTGCCAACCCTATTCTATCATTAAAATAACTCTCTTATTATAATGCCTTCGTAATATATAGTACGACTGGCTCTAGGTTTCTGAAAATCAAAATGTAATCTCATGATCTTTTTGTATATACTGTAATTTTCTATTAGTGAAAAAAATATCAGATCACATTATTAACAACTAATAAGAAATGACACACACACACCCCACAGTGGCATTTAAATGTTGCTTAAGACTTTGCTCTGCTAGCTGAACATTGATAATGCTCATTTCCTCTAGAATCAAAGATTACAGATCTCCCCATTGGGCCGTTTGGTGTTTAAATAAGCGGTGTCCTACCACTAGAGGGTACTCTTGTTGAACGTTGTTAAAATATGTTTGATGTTTATGATCTCATGATTAGATCTGTGTGTAATTTTCCTATGAATCCCAACATGGATGTGATTAGTATATCCAACTTAGAATTAGATCCAAATTAATGAAAAGATGCACTACATTTCAAAAATCTTTTCAAGCAAAGCTGAGATTTTTGTGGCTTTGATTTGAAATCAAGTAAAACTTGTATCCATGCAAAATTCAGTCCATCTGAAAAAGTGCAAACCAGAACTAAAAGAAAGGTTGGCATTTATATTAGAGAATGATCTATCCTTACATGACATAGTACATAATATGTTCCATCTTGATCCTAGCAACCTGGTAAGGTTGGCAGATAAAAAAACATTAATTTCTCTTGGTTTTTTTCACCAGAATAATCGTTTTGCCCACATACTATTTTGTTGTGGTGTTAGTACATGAAACATTTGTCATGTTACAGCACTAATTAAAAAAACAAACAAACAGAATGAAACCTGTTTCTGTTGAACTATGTAAGCCTCTATCAAATATCCAATATGCAGTAATTGTATTAACAGGAACTGAAGTGCAAATCAGATGTGGACTGGTAGAGTTCTATGATGGGGTCTTTTATCAACCTCATAATTAATATGAATCTGACTGCTTGGATCAAGATGGAACATTGTGCACTCTGACTTGTAGGGACAGATCATTGGCTGGTATAAATTGGCATAGCTCAGTTGACTTGAAGCTAAGCTGATTTACACCAACTATTTGGCTTGTGGTCTCTCTAGGCCACAACTCTGTGTTGCCCTTTTTCTGACACTAGTATCTTGTTCTGACATCGAAGTTGGCTCTTTGTTGAGTGCGAACAGATGTCTGGGACTCTTCAGATCAGCTTTCCAGTGAGAGAGAAGTAAGTAATGTGGGGTCTGGTACTTCTAAATGTAACTTTTCTATTTACACATATACACCAGTCCAGCAATAGAGGTGTTCGAACAGCAGCAGGTCTGACAGATTAACAAATATCCTGTAATATTTTGAAAGCACTTTACTGAATGAAGTTAACTCATATTGAATTAGAGTTAATGCCTTTGGGGTATTAGTGTTTATGTAATGTTGAGAGAACCTTGGGAATGTCTGCAAAAAGGAAGACAAGATGAAAGCAATCTCTGAAAGGTGTGAGGTAATTCAAAAATCTTTTTGGAACAGTAAGTATGAAGTGGATTTCCTAGGAAGTACCTTAAGGTGAGGGGAATGCAAATTCTCCCTTCTGAAGCCAACGTTTTGAAGATATGTCCTTTGGAGAGAGACCCATTTTACAGTAATTACCCACTTCTGGAAACTCCAGGTCAAAGACCCCTGATCTGTATAAAAGGGTGGACTAAACTTGTCATGGGGCTGCTTATTCTAAGCTGAAGTTGCAATGTTAAAAGTCTGCTCTTGCCACATCTTACTGGGATGCATGTAGAGTTGGGATGAACTTTGGTAAGCCTACTAGCATGCATATAGGTTTTTTATTGTTTTAGTATGTTTCTGTAATGCTTTCACCTTACGAAGGCTTGTTTAGAAAGAGCTGTGTGGTAGGTAACACGTGTATCAATCACTTATCAGTCTCTGAAGAGAAAGAAAGCAGGTCAGTTTAGGCAGACTGTCTTTGCTAGGAGCAAAACAGTGAAAGCAGAGAACTGTTCGGCCTGCATGTACCCTGGTCAGAAGGGAGTGAGACATGGCTCTTCAACCAAAGAACAGCTGGGGAGGTGAAACCCAGAGATTGGTGGTCCTTGCTAGACCACTGAGGGGAAATACATGTGTTGTTTCCCTAAACTATGACAGCAGGCAATCCCTCTTTGCTGGGCTGAGATTCCTGAAATGACTGGTTCCCAGAAAGCAACTTTGCCCCAAGAATTAGCACTAATCAGGGACCAAGACTGAACAAACTCTCTTGCTTCTTACATAGCTTGCTCTACCAAGACCACTGCCTCTACACAGAACCTTGCATAACCAAAGCTACCACCACCGCAATGTGTCTTTCCAAAATTGAATATTTATTCACACTAAGAAAAATCAGCATAAAAGAACTGTTCATCATTTTCTTCTCTTCTAGACATGAGATTTTTCACTTTGTGACCCAAAATAAATAAATGTAAATAACTAAAAAGCACTTAAAACCACTTGCCAGCAGTGAACACAGGGTGAGATTTCTTCAGTATTTAGTACAAGAAATAAGGAAATAACAACTTACCCCCATGTAAGTCAAAGGGAGTTTTGTGATTAATTTCAAGGGGAGCAGGTTCTATATCTCGGCTACCACGGTATGTTACTTTTCAGCAATCCTTGTTTACAGAGCCTCTGAATGCCCATCCCAAACATGAACTTTATAAATAAAGCTTTGGTACACAAAGGCCCACATTCTGTCTTACTAAATTCAAAATACACAACTACTGAACTACTTTGTTATACATTTCTCTTTCCTTAATAAACAACTGTAAAAGGCTTGATTCAATTCTTTGTTTTGATGATGTAGAGAACAATAACTAGGAGTGGTAAGAGGCAGAGTCTCACATCTTGAATATTCTTATACATTTTGTGCTAGTATTGTAATGGAACTCACCATAGAATTCTATGAATCAACCTGAGACCCCCAATGCACTGAAACTCCACTCCGCTGGTGCTGTCTGAAGAGTCCTGTCCTCAGTTCTCATTTTGACCATCAATGGTCAGTCTTTGGTTTCAGCCTCCCATCCTGCTGTGACAGGCAGCATGAGATACTTCAGCATCTATGAATCTATGAATCTATTTACAAGATGCTAAGAACTGTTCTTTCCCTCCATGCTTGCAAACTGTGGAGGAGATGCTCTTAGCAAGGATAGGCTAGAATCCTCATTCTCTGAAGATTTCCCAGTAGATCCAGGCCTCTACAGCTTTGCTTAGCCATGCTAGCTCCAAATCCTCCCTCCTTTCCTGCCTCTACTATACTCCCAAGGGTAAAATATGGCTTTAACTCTTGCAGTTTAGGACTCATGTTTTATCCTCCTTCAGGTGTAACAGTGGAACAATAGCATATAACCTATAGACCATGCATGGGGCTCCCAAACAGCACAAAACTTGCTTTGTACAATATTCATTTTTCTGTTGGTCTAATTCATATGGAAAAAAATCAATTACTTGCTAAACAAACTATATCATTGGCTAGTTAAAAGAGATAGCATAGTATTAATTTAGGTTTCAGAAGCAGCTAGGTGATTGAACCATAATTAAGGTATTAAGCTACTTTTGCAGTTTCAATTACTTTTTCCATGCCTGAAAAGTAACTTTGAAGTCTCAACATAAAATTAATAAAGCATAAAGTTTTGCAGGAGTGCCAAGTGAGTAATTTCAGCTGCACCAGGCAATCTGACCTACTTCTGAATAAACTCCCTGATTGTCTGAGGAAACACAAACACAGAAAACTAGAAATCAAAGGATCTAGTATTAAAGTATTTGTTAACTTACTAGTGTGACAAAACTGATGAAGCTGATAGAAAAGTTTATTAAATTAAATGAAGCCGCAGCATGAGAGATAATGGTACCATTCTGGTTTAGTGAATTTCAGTGGACCAAAATATGAGCAATTTTGAAGTGCATTTTTTATAGTTGAGTTAACCAGACAAGTGTGTTAATTTACAGATAAGGCAAGAGATATCTTAATAAAAATGCATGTTTCTTAGTCAAGTTGTGGTCTGGTAAAATGTTGCATCACCCATGGAGCTGTTGAGACAAAATGTTTTCTTTCCAGAAAAGATTCCCCACCTCAAAAGCTTTCCGTGATGCAACTCCAACGGCAGGTTGCTGCTAGCCATATTAAATCTGAGGTACTGGAAATGGTATACAGCCTGACTCTGCCCCTTACAAAATGTGAGCAGCACTTACACCAGCAGTCTTATTAACTTCAGTTCAATGTGACTATTCTTGTGCGTGACTGCTGCTCAAAGTGAGTAACACGAACAGACTCAGGCTCACAGTATTACAGGATTGTTCCATAAAATAGAGGGTGTGGGTACATTTAGTTAGTTAATATGAGGTGCTAGTAGATGACAGTCAAGAATAGGCAGCATTGTTCCTGGATTTTGTAGGATCAATAAAGCATTTTGCTGTGTACTTGCAAATGGCTTGCTTGTGCAGAATTCCTTACTTAGGCACAGCTCCTGCTGAAGTCATGGAAGTTTTGCTTGAATTGAGCATACTGTATGGAGCCCTTGGTTTGCACTTGAAATTCAGCTGCATTCCAGATACAAATACACCAAATCCAGAGGGAGGGAACGAGATGTACAGCACCTGCTTAACTTCCTCTGGCTTCCCCTTATGTGGTCAACCCATATTCCCATTGCAGTGAAACGTGAAGGCACAATGAGAAGCATTGATGGGGAGAGGGTATTTGAGGATTAAATGTCCTCGTTACAGATCCAGTGAACTTCTGTGAGGGGAATCTAGTTGCTGGTCACTGAGTGTTTTAAGCCCTCAGGGCCTTAAAGGAGCCCAGACACTGTCCCACTATTTGGGGTCCCAAAGCATACTATTTGAGTTCAGCCCATATCCAATACTCCTTTCTGATAGCTGGAGCCTGCAGTCTAGCTGTCTAGCCCCTGGGCACAGGGCTGACCTTTCATACTCCCCCATACCTAAACATACCCTCTCCCAGAATGCCACCCTAAAACATATGAGCCTCTGGGGTTTACAGTTTAACTCTTTCAGGAGGCACGTAGCAGTTGCGAAATATCTAACACATTTTTCTTTATATTTAAACCTGCAAAGTACAAGAGCATACCTATCATTTAGAAAACAGCATCTGAACCACGATGCTGCTTACTAGCTCACCCTTCCCTGAGGAGTCCTGGGGGGACCATCTGGGCTCAGGAAAGCAGAGACAGTCCCCATCTTGTGCAGCCCCTGTGTATTGGGTTGCTTTTCTTTCCCGTTGAACTGGGGGGAAATGGCCAGTGACCCAGCCAGAGTCACTCCTTTTTTATAACTTCGAGCTTCCCTTTGTCAGGAGACCCCCTTGCCAGCTTCAGCAGGCAATCACAAACCCCAGGAAAGTGACTTCATTGCCAAGGAGACTTCTCCCTGCCAAACCAGTTCTCCTGCTTGGGAGCCAGTTTATGGTTCAGAGAGATCCTGTTTTGATGGGAGAGCACCGAACATCAATGACTTTCTTTTGCCAATAGCCTTTGAATTTCAGCCAATGATTCCAACACGGAATGAAACAGACAATAGAGAAGATTGCACCTTCAAAATGGAGTTTGCAGCTTGGTAAAGACACAAGCAGAGAGTGAATCATGATACACCAGCTTTCATACTGACATTGTATAATAACTTCATAATACCAAATCAGAATGGATACATTTATACAGACAGATTCCCAAATCATCACAGTCTTTTTCCTTTAATGTGCTTTTGCAAGGATCTGTTTGCAATAACTCTTGCTGCAGCCCCTGACTGGGAGGTTCCTCTTGGTCCTTGCCCACTACAGCTGGAGACTTCTTTCAGGTTCCCTTGGTCCTTCTTCCCAACTACTCTAAGACTATTGCTGCTGTCCATGACTGGGGGCAGAGAGGATGATGCTGCAATGAACACTTCTGGTTTAAGAGAAAAAGCACAATGTTTTTTAATTGAATATACAATGTGTTCTTAATGCCTAGTTTCTTCTTCTCTTCAGTTTTATGATATGTGACATAGTATTGTAGAATTTGAAGTAAATATTTGACCATATCTCTTGAGCTAGGTCTGAATCAAAAACCTGGAGCTGAACACCTCCAGTTCAAATCCACTTCTAGGCAACCCTAGTATGATGTTTTCTTGCCCTCAAAGTTTATAAACTAAACAGAAGAAGGTATACAGGAATGCCCTTCAATGGCAAAACACTAAACTGGGAAAGTAGAAACTGCTGAACTGTGCAATTGCAATGTTCAGGGCAATCACAAGGTCTGAGGTGAGGCAAACATAGTAAAAAAAGAATAGGAGTACTTGCGGCACCTTAGAGACTAACAAATAGTAAAAAAAGAAACCAGTCAATATATCACTTCATTAAAATAAACAAACCCTAATAACCAAAAAAGCATCCCCCTCTGCTCCTTAGTAGATAGTCACTAAGATGATTCCACTGTTTGTTTCATCTCACATGTATATATTAGAAACAAGTAAACTATTTACTGGTCAGCTTTCTATTGCAGCTTATTTGAGAGGCAGCATGGTCCTGTGGAGACCTGGGTTCTATTCCTAACTCTGCCCTGACCTTCCTGTATGATCTTGGAAAAGTCACTTTACTTCTCTCTGCCTCAGTTTCCTCTTGTGTCAAATATAGATAATGATTCTTACCTTACTTTTTAAAGCATTTTGAGAGCTATAGTTGAGAAATGCGGTAAGACCTAAATATATTTGATTCAGCTATTTTGTGCAGTTTCAGAACCCTTTCTGTAAAATGAGAGTGTAAGGAGTTTCTTGCAGTGCTGATGGGGAAAAGCTTGAACCAAAGTAATAATTGTGGAGAAAGTAAGTAGGGAAGACAATTTGGAAGGCTTCTGCAGCAGACTGACAATTCTGTTGTTGCCAAGTTATGAAAATCTCCATCAGAATGAGAGGGGAGTATCTATATAAAATTGTATAAACTATGATGGCTATATATGATTGCATTGGCTAAATACACATAAGATACGGAACCTCTTCTTGTTTGGCCTCTGACAGTCATGAGAGATGTCTCCAGGAGTCTAGTTGGGGGGGTAGGAATATATAATTAAGAAATCTATAAATAAAAAGACATAGGCCACTAGGAATGGAAAGAGATGCAATGTGGTCTACCAATGCAAAATGGCCATTGCTAGACCTTTTCCTCCTTCTCTCCTCTGTTTACCACCACCCCTCCTCCTCTTTGATCTAGTTGCTTAAAGTTGGAATTGGCCATCTTGCAGAGACTGATGATGTAAATGCAACTATATAACTTCACCTATGTGCCTCCAACCTGTTTGCATGAGTTCAGAAGGTATTTTGATGTCCATTCTCATTCAGTTCAGGGACTGTCTGTTGGGACTGCCAGCAACCAATTCTATAGAATTTTGGGTCAGATCTTCAGCTGTTGTAAATGAGCTTAGCTCCACTGGCTCTGACCCTATATATCTATATATCTATCTATATAAATAAAAAAACTTGTCTGAAACACTTTGTGCACTTCACATAGGTCAAAAAGCCAACAGATGGTTTAAAGTTTTGGTCACCATTAACCGGGGTTGCATCCAAACTAGTGACCTAGGTTGAAATTCTCCTGTCAGCTGCATCAGAGTGAATCCAGAGCAACTCCATCTACCTAGCTGGAGTGACTCTGGGTTTATAGTAATGTAAATGTGGGTAGAATTTGACCCATAGAGATGGAATGCTCTAATCTCGTTATTAAAGTCAATACACTATGGGATGATGAGATACTCCTCCATACTGTATTTGAACAAACACTTAAGGATCCATTTTCATTAAATTTCTAGATTACAATCTCATCCCATTTTACAAAAATAAATTGTCACTTACTTTATCCTTTTCAGTCCCATTCTCCAAAAGCATAATATAAAAAGACCAAGAAACTTTTACTTAGCTTAGCACATACACCCATCTCCTTAGAACAGAACAAAGAAAAGGTGCACAAACATCCCCCTTCCCTATTCAAGCACCTAACCACTAAGAGCATTTCACTGAACAAAGAAAAAAAAAGTTCTTTGTTTATTCAGGTTCATTCATTTTATATAGGCCAGATTCTCTTCTCACATACATCTATATAGTTCAGGAATAGCTACGCTGAAATGGTGTTTTATTAATGTGACAGCAGAATCAGGCTTAGCGCATGCACGCGCGCATGCGCACACACACACAAAACTTCCCTATTTTCCCTTGAAGCATTGCAAAACCCACTGCAAACACACATCCACTTAGAGAATTCGAGTACAGAAAAACCACGAAAATGGCTATTTGCATTTTCAATCACATTCTTTCAGTATTACAAAACCCACTCACTCTTGCTCTCACTTTGCTTAGTCCTTTAATCTTTTTAGAGCGTATAAGTGAAGGAAATATATTTTCAAATATATAAAACAACCTTTAAAAACTAAAAGCAAGTTTGCTGGAATATTCACATAGGCATCATCAAGAAAATGTTTCCACAGAGTGTATTATAGTCAAGAGAGGATATGGCAGATTTGATAATTTGAGTTTTCCAACCTATGTGATGTGAGAGAAATCTAGAGGGGGATGGTTCAGGGCACTGAAGAAGAGCAATACTAAGAGAAAGCTGCATGGCTCTTGACCCATCCTAGGCCTATTGCAATTGTGCTTCTGTTCTCTCTGACAGTGGCTAGGCAATTGAGGCCACTAGCTTTCCCTTGCTGCTCCTGTAGCTACCTTAATGCATCTGACCACGTTTCATAGGTATAGAGATGCAGATTTAGAAAGCAGTCTGGTGACCCAAATTTCTCTTCTCCACTCCAGTGGGATTCAGGTCAGTTGTAGGTTGCACTAACAGATGTCCTTATCTCAAGTAGCATGGTGAGCTGAGAAGTGGGGAATATTAATTCTATTATTGACCCATACAAAAGTCTGTTATTCTGGTGCGGAGATTGGATTGTGGAGGCCACCTGAGCCAACTGCAAGGTAAATTTGGTTTATAAACAGTGGGATAAGCCAAGGGATTGTAGCACAGGAGCTTATCCTCCTTTTGAAAACTTTGGTCAAAAGAAAAACCATCCCTTTCAGCTCTACCAATAAAACATTGATAGGAGCTGTTGGTTGAATATCAAGGATTGGTTTCGTCATCTCATGGCAAAATTTATTGAGGGGATAAGAGAGAAGAAAGCTCCACAAGGATCCCCACACTGAGATTCCCTCTCCTCATCTTAGCTGCCTCCCTGTCCTGCCCACTCCACCTCAGCCTCACTTCCCATACCCTCTCACACCATCGGAGGAGCCTCCAGGGCAGGAGGAATAAGGTTGTGGTGAGGGGCCTCCAGGTAGGAGGGAGAGATCTGCTCACCTCTTATTATTTGTATTATGGTTCTGCCTAGAGATTCCAATCAAGTTCAGGGCCCCATGGTACTAGGTGCTGTAAGAGACACATAAAAGACAGCCCTTGCCCCCTCAAAGAGCTTAGCACCTAAAGAACCAAGACAGCAAAAATGTGGGATGGATGCAATGTGATTAATCCAAGGTGTCACAGCAGACCAGTAGCAGAACCAGAATAAGAATACAAATCTCTTGACCCACTACCTCCCAAACTGCCATCCCCCATTTTTTATTTTTGAATGAATGTAGCACCTGTTTCAGATGCTGGACAGAGGGCCCATGGAGGGTCCTCAGCAGAGGCACTTTTCCAATCAGTTTTGGAACACAGTATATGACCATTTTTATCTGTTGCTTTTAATTAGTTCTTAACTTACTTTAATATATTACTTTGCCTATTCACTTGTGCATTTTACCAGCTGGCCAGCAGCCTTGGAGTCTGAAATTCTCTCTAGAGGATAAGGGCAGTGAGAGGCAGGTGTGCCTGCGCCGTGGTCTGGAGGAAGTCACCACTAGCTGTGAAAGGGTAATTCGCTTTGAAAACCCATTACAATCTTTGATCCCTGCTAACAATTGTACTAATTATGACAGGGTTTGTGATATAGACTTCTGTCCAGCAGGAAGTGGTCTATCATCAAACATATTTCATACAAGGCACTGAACAGCTTTCAGAAGCTATGGACTTTTGATTACTACTGATCTGAATTGGAGTTGTGTTTTAATAACCTTGTTTACAGAATGGGTAGAACTCTGGCTGGAGTACAAAATACCTTTGTCCTCACTATAATTGCAGAGGCTTAAATTACACTGGTAGCAATTTTATATCTTGACATTGACCCTAGACTCTGCATATTTGCTACTATAGATTGCTTTAGTCTCTGTCTTTCTGTATAAGAAATTAGTTGTTAATCAACATCTTTTGAAAAAAAATCAATATATAATTTAGTAATATGTGGGATTAAACAAATATTCCTTTGTTTTGACTTTGCATTTTAAGTTTTTTTTACATTTTTCTTCAAATTATCCATTGCAGTTCAAGATGCAGTTCCTTTGCAGACAGTTTAACAGCAATGTTTTAAGACCACCATACCTTTGACCTACTTGAAGCTATACTTACCTACATGCCTCAAGCTTTCATCCAGACCACATCACATGATCCATTGTCTACAGCCAAGCTCTAAGATACAACCGCATTTGCTCCAATCCCTCAGACAGAGACAAACACCTACAAGATCTCTATCAGGCATTCTTAAAACTACAATACCCACCTGCTGAAGTGAAGAAATAGATTGACAGAGCCAGAAGAGTACCCAGAAGTTACCTACTCTAGGACAGACCCAACAGAACACCACTAGCCATCACCTTCAGCCCCCAATTAAAACCTCTCCAGTGCATCATCAAGGATCTACAACCTATCCTGAAGGACGATCCCTCACTCTCACAGATCTTGAGAGACAGGCCAGTCCTCACTTACAGATAGCTCCCCAACCTGAAGCAAAATACTCACCAGCAACCATAAACTACACAACAAAAACACTAACCCAGGAACCTATCCTTGCAACAAAGCCCATTGCCAACTCTGTCCGCAGAGGACATCATCATAGCACCTAATCACATCAGCCACACCATCAAAGGCTTGTTCACCTGCACATCTACCAATATGATATACACTATCATAAGCCAGCAATGCCCCTCTGCCATGTACATTGGCCAAACTGGCCAGTTTCTATTCAAAAGAATAAACGTACACAAATCAGACATCAAGAATTATAACATTCAAAAGCCAGTCGGAGAACACTTCAACCTCCCTGGTCACTCAAAAACAGACCTCAAAGTCACAATACTCCAACAACAAAAAAATTCAAAAACAGACTAGCGAGAAACTGCAGAATTGGAATTAATTTGCAAACTGGACACCATTAAATTAGGCTTGAATAAAGACTGGGAGTAGATGGGTCATTACATAAAGTAAAAACTATTTCCCCATGCTAATTTTCCCATACTCACACCTTCTTGTCAACTGTTGGAAATGCGCCATCCTGATTATCACTACAAACGTTTTTCTCCTGCTGATAATAGCCCACTTTAATTGATTAGACTCATTATAGTTGGTATTGCAACACCCATTTTTTCATGTTCTCTGTGTGTATATATCTTCCAACTGTATTTTCCACTGCATGCATGCAATGAAGTGGGTTTTAGCCCATGAAAGCTTGTGCCCAAATAAATTTGTTAGTCTCTAAGGTGCCACAAGTACTCTTCATCCTTTTTGCTGATACAGACTAACACAGCTACCACTCTGAAACCATATCTTTGAGAGAAGTCCGAATTTTCCAGGAGGGTTCTTAATTCTAAAGGAAGTGCCTCCACGTCAGAGCAATTTGTAAACAAAGGCTATGGCTACACTAGAGAGCTAGTGCAGCTGTAAGCTCTGCTAATGTAGTCACTCTAAGCCAACGGAAGAAGCTCTCCTGCCGACATAGTGCTGTCTGCACCAGAGCTTAGGTCAGTGTAATTTATGTTGCTCAGGAGTGGCTTATTCACAGCCCTGAGTGACTTAAGTTAGACCAACATAATGGTAGTGTAGACGTAGCCAAAGAGCTTCTCACTAATGCTCATCTGAAAAAGTGACCTTTTCTTGTGCAATATTGTCATTTCAGAGCATGATAGAAAAGCGGACTTCTAACCTTGAACTGCAACACCTTCAAAAAGTCTACTTGATGAGTGACTGCACTTTGGACTGAAGCAATTCAGATTATATCAATAAAGCTGCTGAACAGTTTAAGATCATGGAATTTCTATTGACATCAGCAAATAGGGAAAAGAACAGAAATCCTGCTCAGAGATCAGTGGCAGAATATAGGCCTCACATTATAATTAAAGGAAAGTATCTATCACAATTAGGGAACCTTTTGTATTCTGACAGCACTTGAAACTGAAGCAATGACAGTCTTTAAATGGATGCCAGATAACAGCATAGAAAATAGTTCTGCAGTCACTGTGAAAGCTTTACCAATGAAACCAATTGCTTTCATGGTGCTGTGTTAGTGCCTTCCCTCTCATACAGGAAGCACAGTACATCTACATATTAACTCACTCCTGTACTTTTCCTTGGGCAGAGATCATTAGTGATGACACACAACAGTAAATGCGGTAAAGTGTCAGGAAGAACTCAGCTCTGATGACACTCAAGGGATCTAGGATATTAAATTGGATTTTACAGCAGTCTGCAGCTGTCAGATGTATACAGACTATCCTTGTCTTCTTTTTGCAAGCTACTATGCACAACACTTTTCCAAAATGCTATTTTGTTATTGTCTTAGTTTTATTTTGTGGTGCCTGTCTTGATTATAAATCTAAAAGTGATGCCTCTTAAAGCACTATATATTAATGTTTCACTTCCTTGAATTGCCTTTAGATGTCTCTCTTTCTTATCAGCTCACTATTAGCACAGCAGGTGGCTTTGAAAGAAGCTGGGAGGATTTGCCTAAAGCAGGATTGCATGTAAAGTTAGTCACTCTCCGAGAACAAATGAGGATCTTTGAAAATGGTATATAACAAAAGTTAATGAAAAAGAGCGTCTCACTGCTTGCAGATATATCATTACTGCTTTAGAGTGTTTATGAGCAAATAAAATACATCTTCTATTGGGGACAGATTCCCCCCGCCCCCCTCAGCTTTCAAGCAATTATCTCACTTTAGAATTTCAGCACTGCTTTGCTTTGAAGTACAACCTGTATTTTAGTTATATTATTTCCACTCATGTTGCTAAAGAATTGACAAAGTTGATTTCTTAGATCTATATTCATTCTTTGAAATTTGCATTAGATTATTCTAATCACCTAGCCCCATTGTATATATTTACACAAGCACCTTTGATGTTGCAACAGACTGTAATAAGATACACAGAGGGGAATATATGCCCCCGCTAAGGTGTGGGGGTTTTGTTTTGGAAACTACATTTAAACTAGAAATTCCTAGATAAAACAGTGTCACTGTCTTTATGGTTTGGGGAAAACATCTCTGAAACAATGGAAACTTGAAAGGGTCAGTTACGCCTTTGGCTATCACAAGTAGGGGGAGGGGAAGGTGTCTCTAGACAAAGAGCAGCCACCACCAATCCCTTCAGCACAGCCATCCTGGTGCACAGTGGGAAAGCAGGACTACAGCCTCACCAATGCTTTGCCCAGACATATCTACAGGGCTGCTACTGCTGGAGCATTTTGCTCTCCAGATGATGCTTCCACTGTAGGTGAGGGAAAAGAGCTTCCTGCATCCTCTTCCCCTCTAGGACACTTGCTAGGGTTAAACATAATTAGACAGAGAATGGGACTACAAACATTTTAGACTGAGAGCCAGTTGAGTGGGTTGAGTTCAGAAGTGGGATCCAGAAGCTCTTGGGTTTTAGTTCTGGCTCTGAAACTTTGGTCTATGGGCAAGTTGTATTCAAGAGACAACCATGTTGGGTCATTCTTACATAACCCCTTTCGAGTTGGCTAGCGCCTGAAACACCAAACACAGCCTCTATGTCCTACCCTCTGGTCTACAGCAACAATAACTCCAGAGCCTCTGGGCACCATTTCCCAGCCTGCTTAGGATCCAGGATGGGGACAAAATGCAAATGGGGAGCTTTGGATGGAGTGATTTACATGATCAATTTGCTGAGCCAATTAGGAGCCAGGAGTGCTCAGTCCCTCAGTGAAAGGGGACAGGTTGACTCAGAGCCAATGGGATTAGTTTTGATTTTGGGCTGCCTATGTTTGGAGCTGCAGAGCCTGAGTAGTCCCTAATCAATTCTCCCTGCCCCACTACACAAAGGGAGACTTAGAGCTCTTGTGGGGTTAAGTATGTGACTGGAGAGTGCCAGCACCACAGAGACCAGTGATCAGGAAGGCAGAAATCCAACACACTGTAGCCCACCTGGAACCAGCCCAAACCTTCACAGGACTGCAGACCCAGAAGCCAGGAGAGGTGAAGACACCGTTTAAGCTGGCCAACATTCATAGCACTGCAGCACTTGGTGCAGGACTCATCCTCAGTTTACCATCCACCTGGAATGGTGTGAGCGAGGATACTGGGGGTCTGTGGGGAAAATACAGGAAGGTGAGGGATTTGTTATATTGTTGATGTTTTAGTATTTTAGTTAATCTTAATCCTTTCCTTCCCTAGACCCTTTGTTTTCTGTTCCCAGTAAAATCCCTTGTGATCTAGTCTTCTTTTTGAGTATGGCAATATATTAGAGTATGGCTACACTTGAAATTTCAAAGTGCTGCCGCAGCAGCGCTGCGGGAGAGCTGCCGCTGCAGCGCTTTGAAGTGTGAGTGTAGTCGGAACGCCAGCGCTGGGAGAGAGCTCTCCCAGCGCTGCACGTAAACCACATCCCTTACGGGTGTAGCTTGCAGCGCTGGGAGCCGCGCTCCCAGCGCTGCAGCACTGATTACACTGAGGCTTTACAGCGCTGTATCTTGCAGCGCTCAGGGGGGTGTTTTTTTCACACCCCTGAGCGCGAAAGTTGCAGCGTTGTAAAGTGCCAGTGTAGCCATGGCCTTAGTTGGGACTTGTATTAATGTATTGTATTGTCATAGAATATCAGGGATCAAAGGGACCTCAGGAAGTCATCTAGTCCAGCCCCCTGCTCAAAGCAGGACCCATCCCCAACTAAATCATCCCAGCCAGGGCTCTATCAAACCTGACCTTAAAAACCTCTAAGAAAGGAGATTCCACCACCTCCTTAGGTAACCCATTCCAGTGCTTCACCAGCCTCCTAGTGAATAAGTTTTTTCCTAATAGCCAACCTAAACCTCCCCCACTGTAACTTGAGACCATTATTCCTTGTTCTGTCATCTGCTACTACTGAGAACAGTCTAGATCCATCCTTTTGGGAACCCCCTTTCAGGTAGTTGAAAGCAGCTATCAAATTCTCCCTTCTTCTCTTCTGCAAACTAAATAACTCGAGTTTCCTCAGCCTCTCCTCATAAGTCATGTGCTCCAGGCCTCTAATCATTTTTGTTGCCCTCCACTGGACTCATTCCAATTTTTCCAAATCCTTCTTGTAGTGTGGGGCCCAAAACTGAACATAGTACTCCAGATGAGGCCTCACCAATGCCGAATAGAGGGGAATGATCACATCCCTCGATCTGCTGGTTATGTTCCTACTTATACAGCCCAAAATGCCATTAGCCTTCTTGGCAACAAGGGCACACTGTTGACTCATATCCAGCTTCCCTAGGTCCTTTTCTGCAGAACTGCTGCCTAGCCACTCGGTCCTTATCTGTAGCGGTGCATGGGATTCTTCTGTCCTAAGTGCAGGACACTGCACTTATCCTTGTTGAACCTCATAAGATTTCTTCTGGTCCAATCCTCTAATTTGTTTTGGTCCCTCTGTATCCTATCCCTACCATCCAGTGTATCTGCAAACTTGCTGAGAGTGCAATCCACTCCAGATCATTAATGAAGATATTGAACAAAACTGGCTCCAGGACTAACCCTTGGGGCACTCCGCTTGATACCGGCTGCCAACTAGACTTGGAGCCATTGATCACTACCCGTTGAGCCCGACAATCTAGCCAACTTTCTGTCCACTTTATAATCCATTCATCCAGCCCATACTTCTTTAACTTGCCTGTGTACTGGGTTATAGTCCTTGTGACTAGACTAAGCGTTTTAGTTATTTTCCCAAAGGTACAACACCTCAGGATGAAAATATTGTTTATTGGTTTGTGGGTGTTTTGTGAAGTTGACATTTACTGATAAAAATCTCATCTTTCCAAGCCTAAATATAGATTACTTGGCTCTAACAGACTCTCAGAATAATGCCTTAGAGATGTTATATATTTTAATGTAGAGTATTCATCAGATCTCTGCTTTGGGAGCAGACTGTGAGGATCTAAGATTGGGAACCCCAAATAAAATTAGTATGATACTGAAGCACCATTTAAGATACAAAGGAAACACCTTTTTCTAGCTTAGATGCTTACACAAAGAAAGCATCTAAGATAAATCAGCTGTACAAGCCATAGGTCAGCTCCCTACCTCCCCTTCTGACAGATATGGAAATTTCTTGCACTATTCTGGACAAAGTTTCAATATTTTAGGAGTTCACTGTATTAAAAGGGCAAATGTGTGTGTATTATTGTGGAATTGTATATAGTATCTATAGGCAGGAGACATGGCTATTGTAAACCCTGGGGAGTGTTATGAGCTTCAAAGGAATCTTTAAAACAATGTGTCAGACAAACAAAGTTTAGTGGAATTCCCAGGAAATACTTGGAAAGAAGGGAAGGCAACTTCCCATCTCCAGACTCAATCTTCCAAAGCTGTGCCCTGAGGAGAAACCAATTATCTGCTGATCACGCTTTACGTGAGGACCAGATCAGAGGCTCGGACTAGATTTTTGAAAAGTGACTCATTCGCGGCTTGTTCTTAACTTGTGACCACACAAAAACTCTTTGGTGGGGTTTGAAGGACTGTTCACTGGCCCTAGTCTGTGTTGGAGGTGGGGGAGGGTGATCTCTGGTAAGTATGAGTATGCGTGTAGGTTCTGTTATTGTTTGTAATGATTTTCTTTGTAATGCTTTCACCTTAAGAATGTACTTGCTTAGAAAGGGCTGAATAACTAACCTGTGGGTAATTACGCTCTTTATAGCCTCTGAGACAGGAAGGCAAAGCAGACCTGCTGAGGCAGTCTGTCTTCCTGGGAAATTCACAGTGTAAGCAGAGAACTCTGCAGCCTGGCACTACCCCAGCCAGGAGGGAGAGAGATGCACCGCCACCCAAAAGAAGTGATGGCTGGAGAGCTGGAAGCCTAAGAGTAGGTGCCTTGTTGGACTATGGATAAGGAATATGGGTGCAATTGCCCTGAACTGTGACAGAGTTCTGTCATGGATTCTAGTGAGCACCCCTTCCTGGCTATCCATTGGGATTGCTTTGAGGGGAATCCTAGCCTTTGTACTTTGGATTCCCAGAGGTGTTAAACTAATGAAACCTGAATGGAATTCATGTGAGGCAAATCCACAGTCAGACCAGGGCTGCTCACTCAGCTGCCATGAAGCTTCTGGTTTACAGTTTAACTCCCAGCAGTTGTGAAGCACTCAACACACACTGCTCAGTCTAACCCTTTTTGCTCTTTACTTAATAGATAAGCATAGGACAGTATAGATCATACAAAAGAATAAAGCATCCCAGGCACAATGTTCCTCACTAGCTCACCCTCCCTTGGGAATCCTTTGGGGCGGGGGTCATCTGTGTTCAGTCACATGGGCAGTCAACCAGGGTCCTCTTTGCCTACCCTGCCCCTGCAGCAGCCTCCGTCGTATTAATCTGGTACAAAATGTCTCTCCCCAGTGTTCCTGGGGAGTCTCTTTAGAGACTCCTGCTTCTTTTGTTCTGCCTTTTGGTAATTTTCCACTGCTCTCTCAATCCTCTCTCCCACCCTCACTTTCAGACAAGAGGAGAAAGTGCTTTTTCCCAGCTAGAGACCCAATGTTCCAAGGTGCTTTACTATGATCAGCTGAGTGAAGTACTGAGTGATGATTAAGGCTACGTTTTAGTCATGGGTATTTTTAGTAAAAGCCATGGACAGGTCACAGGCAGTGCACACAAATTCTATATACTCCTGACTAAATCATGGGAGGGGGCTGGGGGTGCCACAAGTGCTCAGGGTGTGTGGCCTGGGAACCCTGCTAGTGCTGCGGGGGTGGGGGGAGGGCATGTGGTGGCCAGAACCATGGCTAGTGCCGGGGAGAAAATGGTAGGGTTTTCGTGGTGCTAGCAGGCTCCCTATCTGACTCTTGCCTCCCTGGAAGCTGCAACATCCCCCTCCCTCAGCTCCTAGGCAAGGCACGGCCAGAAAGCTCTGCCTCCACCCTGAGTGCTGGCTCCACAGTTCCCATTGGTCAGGAGATGCAGCCAATGGGAGCTGTGGGGGCGATGCCTGCAGGCAGAGGTAGCGCAGAGAGCCTCCTGGCCAGGGCTCCACCTAGGAGCCAAGAGATGTCACTGCTTCCAGGAAGCCCCTCGCGTTAAGTGCCACCCAGAGCCCTCATCCCATCTCACATCCCAACCCCAGTCCTGAGCCCCCTCATACACCCAAATTCCTGCTGCTGAGGGAGGAGATGTGGTGGCCCGAAACTGCCCCAGCAGCGTCCAGGTGCTGCCCGTGATGCTTAGATGGCCCCCAAGCCAGCCACGCCAGACACTGCAGAAGTCACAGAGGTCCCAGAAAGTCATGGAATCTGTGACCTCCATGACAAACTCTCAGCCTTCGTGATGATCATTCACCATTTGCCTGGGGCCTGGCATGACACAACCCTTCTAACTCATGGGCAATCCACCTACAAGTAGTCTTTCCATGAAACAATAATTTCATATCACTTAATACAATCATTTAATATTCACAAGTGGTACTGTTGCCTGCTTTGATAATGGTAATGTTCCTCGCATGGGGTCTGGTTGGGGAGCGTGGCCTAGCACTCCGTGGGGTTCGGACTTAGGACCCTTTGGGCTACCAGTGGTCTGGAAACCAAGGTTGCTTCAGGCTGTTCTCCATGGGCCTCTTCCTCTTTTCCCCTCCTCTGCCACCCCAGGTCATCTTAGACCAAGGCTTTCCCCTGTTAAGGAAATCCAAAACAAAATAAGTAAGATGAGGTTCCCAATGTCCAGGGTCCATAGGTGGGGGCAAGGGGGATACTTTCCTCGCTGGTTGTCTCTGAGGTAGGGGTTCTCCCTGACAGAAGGGAGAACCTTTTGAGAAGCTGTGTCAGAGCCTTTAGGCTTCCCTCTGCTCTGCGCTGCTGGAGCTATGGAATGCAAGTCTGCTCACCTCCAGCTCTGCCACCCAAATGAGCGAATTCCCTGTCTTTTAATTCCTCCAGCAGATGGGGCATTTTGCATGTGGTGGGGTGGCGCTGGCTGTGCCCAAAATAATCCCTTAACCCCTTGTTGCCCAGTGTGGGGTTTGTACAGCCCATCACAATGCTATATCGATTATTTTGTTGTAAATTGATTGCTTAAAAATTCCCAGTTTACAAAGTACCTCAGGTCCTGGGCCCAGAATCAGGTCCGGTAGTATCAGAATTACAGTTTGGTTAGGAATTCTGACATGAATGGTTGGAACACTCACACTTAATAAAAATACTGAAAATTCAACTTTTCCCTAACACTGTTAGTAAAACCCAAATGTTCCAATCCAAAACATGAATGTAGCAGTAGTACATCATGTATCATCTTGTACACGTACTCACACCAGTTCCTGAGGATCCCTAGAAATGGACCACCCTGTGCCTTCCCATGGGGGTCCTATTCTGTCTCACCATGACAGTCCAATGGTCGAGGTCTAATTGGCCCAGTCTGCAGTCAGGCCTATTATAGGGTCTGATAAATATTCATAAGAGTGATCTGCCTTCTTTGTCCATAACTAACTTCCTTACCTTAATAATATTGGTGCTTCTTTATCTTATAAGTTAGTACAGAAATCATCCCTAATTTATTAGCATATACATAGGGCCCTACCACATTCATGGTCCATTTTGGTTAAATCTCACGGTTATAGGATTTAAAAAATCGTAAATTTCATTTTTTCAGCTATTGAAATCTGAAATTTCATGGTGGTGTAACTGTAGGGGTCCTGACCCAAAAAGAAGTTGTGCGGGGGTCGGAAAGTTATTGTAGGGAGGGTTGCAGTATTGCCACCCTTACTTCTGTGCTGCTGCTGGTGGGGCATCACTGTCTCTACTTTGAGATTGGACCTAGACTAGATGATTCCGTTTCTGCATTGTCTGTCTAATTTGGGATGGTAACTCGTTGGACCAGGCACCATTTCTGCCTGTGTTCTGTACCGGGCTGAGTACACTGACAACACTTCAGTAATATGCCATATAAAACTGACCAGTTCTTCCATTTGCATGCCCTTCCCCTCATTTTGACCATATTTTTCAGTTGGCTGTTATGTCACATTTGAGTTCTGAAGAGGTTTTCAAGGGGAGCAATGGATTAGCCATCTCTTGAGGTCTTCAAATCAAGACTGGATGCCTATGCTTTAGTCAAACACTAGTTACTGTGCTCAGTACAAGGGTAACAGGGTGAAATTCTGTGACCTGTGATGTACAAAAGGTCAGGCTAAAATGATCCAATAGTCCTTTCTGGTGTTAAAAATCCATGAATCAAATGGAAACATTTAAAGGTCCACATGATTTCAACAGCAAATGTATAGCACCACAGGTTACAAGTAGTATACACAGTACACTGATTTATGCCAGCTGAGGATCTGGTTCATGTCTGCAGAGGGAGAGGATAGGATCAAATGGATTTTGTCAGTCAATATCAGGTGACCAGTAATCTGCATAGCTGGTCAGACTCACATGTAACAGCTACAACCTCTCTGCTGCAGCCCTTCCAACATAAGTGGGGAATCTCTTGTAAACCCTTGTGCTATGAAATCCCACAGAGGTATAGTGCAACCTTGCCACTCTGTCATGAAAATTTACCATACTAAATAAAAAGCCCTACTTGTCTATCCTCAGTATGATGATGATGATGATGATAAAGAAAATGCCTAACTCATATTTACCCATAAAAAATTACTTGCTGTAGTAGAAAGAGAGCACCTGAATATGAGACCTGGTATAAAAGGCCTAGTGTAAGGCCTAAAGCCCAGAGTTAATCACTACTAAGAGAAAGCAGAGCTAGCAGGAGTCTGGCCAAGTCAGGCGCTGCCCTGTTACAAAGCAGACGCCTGCTTGCGGGTTCACTATCTGATATGTGAACTGGGCAAGAACAGGGCTGGCTTTGCAAAAACAAAAGCACTCCTAGATATTAACTATTCACATAAACACGTTCCAGGATGTTAGTACCAGAACACCCCAATACAAAGTTACGGTATAAACACACCCCGAAGAGGATACAGGGACACACTGATAAGGTCAGGACGACGGATAGAGATGTTTTGATAGAATCAACATGTACAAGGTCAAGGGTGGTAACTAACCACTTCAGAGTGGCCATACAAAACATGTTTGTATCGGTGTATAAAACAGGGGTAACAAAGGGGGTGTCTTCATCTGGCTGAGTGTCTTTGCTACTGAACACAGTCTGTGGTCTTCTTGGGCAGTTCGATTGAGGTCTGCTGTATCAGCTATCTGTGCAGAGCCGGAGCAGCACACAGAGAGAACACACCCCCGCAGCCAACAACTGACAACACTTCCCACTAGCAAATGGAATTTTGTATGGAAAAAAATATATTGTTTTGTAAAACAATAAGATCTCTTGACGATCAAGTCCTGGGATAGGGCTAATTACAATCACATTTCTGATTTATGTTCAGAAATTCTGACCAGGATCTCTGAATCTCTTTTTGATGCTGATTAACAGGGATGAGATATCTATAAAATATTGTGAGGTGAGGATAAGATGAAGAGTTTCACTATCCTACAAGAATGAAAGGCTACTTCATGTCAGGTAGCATACAGCAAAAAACAT
Organism: Gopherus flavomarginatus; assembly: GCF_025201925.1. Classification (NCBI taxonomy): domain Eukaryota; kingdom Metazoa; phylum Chordata; order Testudines; family Testudinidae; genus Gopherus; species Gopherus flavomarginatus. The sequence goes on from NC_066619.1 coordinate 195,409,276, forward strand.
ACATTTTGGGATAGGTAAACCATAATCAAGACACAAGGTATTTATGTTCTTGGAAGAGCATAAGGTTATATCTATGATTAAAGTTTATGAATTGCTAACTGCCTTCCCAGTGCTGTGGTTTGATATGTCTAGATTTACAGCCTCATCTGGCTGCTAAATCAGACTGGGAAGTAGGCCCCACTTTGGTAATGGACTATGGAGCCTTGAACCTTTAGGTGATCAGTTCAAATCTAAACTGAGCTATTAGTCAGGAAAGAACCTTATGACTTGCTAGACTATGTAAAAAAAATTGCTATTCTCATTCCAGTTTTTGGTGAAGATGTTTCAATATCACAAAACATATTGTAATTAAGATTAAAAGATTGTGTGCTAATGCCTTTGCATAGCTTCTCAGATCAAACTGATCAACTTGCTAGTTTCATTAGAGCTAAACTGAGGCTCTCTTTCAGGAAGGAATTAAATTTGTTTAGGAAGTTTCTAAAAGCACCAGTCTCTTTTGCTTCTAAAATACACTTGCTACAGTGTGAGATGTAAATTTGTCTCAGGACTGTTTTCAAAGTTACAGTAGTAACAATCCCTCCGCTAGAGATTTCCCAGGGGGAAAAAGGGGATAGAACGTCGACCATATTGCCAATCACCTCTGAGGGATTGCCACTCTGTCAGAGGTAGACCACCTGGTAATTAGATTTCACTGATGAGACTCGTCAATAGCCTTGAGGACTTGATATTATACCAGATTTGCATAGCAAGTGACTATAAGAACTGTGGATTTCAGCTGCTATTTGTTAGATTTAGTCAAAACATCTCTTGAAAGAAGAATGCATGCTGGGGATTATTTGAACCTGCTGATAGAATAATTACATGGCTAGAAGTTTGCTCACTTTATTATCACATAGGATGTTTTTAGTGGCTCTTGTAAAGTTTGAATACTCAGCTTTTTAAGTTAAGGTATCTTTTTGGGCCACTGTCACTCGGGCTAATTCGCACAATGGACAGCTTCAGGTGTGCATGGCAAGGCTTCTCCTCTGTTGTGTGAAGTGTTAGGCAAATTAAGTTGGGCCATCCAGCTCTAGCCTCACTTGTATTATCATAGCACCTAGAAGCCCCAGTCATGGACTAGGATTCCATTTTGTATACACACAGAATAAAGCCCTAAAAAGCTAGCAATCTAAGTACAAGACAAGAGACTACTGCTGTATACAGCCAGACATATGGGCGAGTACAAGGAAACCATGGCAAGATGGTGGTGGTTGTCTTTAACAAGAGACCTAGAGAGGAGAAGCTGTCAAAAAGGCAATTGAGAGAAGGCCCACAGACAGAAGGGTGAACGAGGAACTCCTAGGAGGGCATAAAGCATGGCTTGGGGACAGGACATTTTGACGATCCCCAGAGAAAGAGGAGGATTCAGGCATATGGGGAAGGCAGCAGTAGAAAGTGGCCCACAATCGTGAAACAGGGCAGTCTTGTGTTCAGGGCAGGCCAAAGATTAGGCTTTTAGGGCCAGGGCGTGGAGCAAAGGGAGAACTTGGGCTCACCTGGGTTGTTGAGGAGAAGCCCACAAGAAAGGGAAAGGAACAGTTGAGCCCTGGGGAAAAGGTAGAGAAATGGGAATAGAAGCTGGGGAAAACAAATGCTAATAGGAACCTTATGTCAGCATGGGTCAAGGCTGTGGTCTGGGAAAGGCAAGGAACATGATTTGTTTTGTTCTGTACTCTTTTGGCTGCCTCAAAAAGGGAGGACTTTGGTTTGGCGATAGAGCTGAATACTAGCTCAAAGCACTAGAATTGCTCTATTGCAAGAAGAAGATTACAGACAGAAGGGCAACTGAGTCACTGAGTGATTAACTTATCCTTAAGTATGTTAATTGAAGGGTGAGTTTGTAATCATCATCAATCTCAGGCAAGGGTGAAAGTAGAAATAGTAGAAAAAGGGCCCGCTATTGCCCCGGGTCCTTTAAACCGCTGCCAGAGCCCCTGGCTGATGCTGCTACCCTAGGGCTCTGGCAGCAGGGCTCTGGGGCTATTTAAAGGGTCGGGGCAATAGAGGCAGCAAGAGCCCTGGGCCCTTTAAATAGCCCCCAGAGCCCTGGGGTACCAGCAGCGGGGCTCCGGCAGCTATTTAAAGGGTCCAGGACAGTAGAGATCGCGGGAGCCCGGCCCTTTCAATTGCCGCCTGGGCAAGCCAGGCTGCCCTGGTGCAGCGCACCGGCTCTTGCCGGCAGGCCATACTGGGGAGTACTGGCTTACTTTCACCTCTGATCTCAGGGCATGTCTACACTACAAACATAAGTTGACCTAACATAGGTCCTATGTTGGTCAATTTACAGCCATCTCAGTGATTACCACGATAGCCTCCCCCCAACCCTTCTGGGCTCTCAACTCCCTGCCAGGAGCACGGCAGCTGCCCAGGTTCCCAGCAAGGAGCTCTGCACCCAGAGCCCAGGCAGTTGCCAGGCTCCCAGTGGGGAGCAAAGTGGCAGGCCCCAGCTGTGAGCTATCTTGTCAATTTTACAGCTCCAGAGTAACCAGAGTAACCTGCAGTGTCTACACAGACACTGTGTTGTCCTACATACACCGACATAAGCTCTATGCCTCTTGTGGAGGTGGAGTTATGTCAGTGTAGCAGGGCCTTTAGCCTTGCTCATACTGATGTATAGTGTAAGCTGCCTCACGTCAATCTAGTTCTGCAACATAGACCAGACCTCAGTGGGGTCTGTGATTCATCCAGTCATTCTACCTTCTGAGTTTACCAGCACAAGGAAGCAGAAGGAAAAAGGGTTTTTTGGGAGCGTCTGTAAGTTGGGATCCACTTGGGAAATGACACCAAATTTGAATCACTAATGCTACTCTGAGCCCCCATGAGAGACACAAAATTTCAAAGCAATCCAAGTACCAGTAAGAATTATAGAACTTTTAAAAGAGTCAAGCTTCAAAGCATATAAAATGGCAGGAATAGAAACCCTCTAGCCATTTTTATGTATTTATTGATGCATGCTCACTGTAAAAGTGCATATTTTCTGGAATATCGCTTTCAATTTGGATACCCCAAAGATTAAGTGGGTGTCATGGATCACCTTGGATAAACTCAGCTTGAGACCTTTTGACTTGCACACACCTATAGTTTGATTTCTAGCACTGAACAAAAAATAAATAAAAATAGACCACCTAGAAACTTTTTGAAAAATGATGGTTTTGGGGCTTTTCCCTCAACCCCCAGTTCATGAACCCAAATTTGGGCCACTAACCCAACCCTGCATCCTCGCACCAAATTTCAGAAGAATCCAACTAAGTGCGTCAATTTTACAGGACTTCAAAAGGCCCACCTTTCAACAGAACTTGTGATGCAACCTGGACTAATAAATAATTGGACTTTTTTTTTTATCATCATCAGCCTGTTTGTTTTCATCCCCCTCACCAAAGCCCCAGGTATTGCTCTATTTTTAAGAGTTCCTTAGAAAAGTAGCTGAAGTTGTAAATTGTATCTCAGTCTTTAAAAAGAAACGGGCACATTCTCTTTCCAAAATGGAGCAAATAAGCAAGATGACAATTATCTGGTTAAAGGAAAAGGAATACAATCACCTTTCCATTTGTTTATCAATACATGTTGACAGCATGCAAACATATTGAAGTATATAGCTGGGTTTTCAGTCAGGAAAGGGGTAGAATAATGGGTAAAATTTTCAAGAGTGCTTGAAAAGTCCTATTTTTAAAAGTGACTGATGCACTTAGGGCTAGATTCACAAAGGGGACTTGAACTCTGATTTCTTCCTTAAATTGATGTCAGAAGTTGAGCATTGCAACCCAAAGTGTAAAAAACAAAACAAACAAAAAACAAACAAAAAAACAATCCACCAACAAGGAGGCAGTAACAGATTTAATATGAGTAAAAAGGAAGGTAATGCGAGTGGCCTTGGGTTGTTACAGCTAACCATGCAATCTAAAAACAAGCTTGTTATGCTGTAGGCCTCACCAGCTTAGACTAGTTTTCCTCCCAGATGTCAGATATGATATGTCAGACTGGTCTGCATTAAACCATAAGACCAGTCTGAGTCATCTATTTTCTTTAAAGAAAGCTGCACACTTTCTCAGCACTCCAGTATGAAAGTGTACATAGTAAATCCATATATAAAATGTTTGATGGATGGGGCAGGAAGGAAGAGGAAGGTAAAAGGTGTTAAAATTACCATTTCCGAGCATTCTGCTTCTGCTGAAAAATTATATTGTTTGTGACTCTAGTATAGAATCATAGAAGATTAGGGTTGGAAGAGACCTCAAAAGGTCATCTAGTCCAACTCCCTGCTTAAAGCAGGACCAACCCCAACTAAATCATCCCAGCCATGGCTTTGTCAAGCCAGGCCTTAAAAACCTCTAAGGAAGGAGATTCCACCACCTTCCTAGGTAATCCATTCCAGTGCTTCACCACCCTCCTACTGAAAAAGTTTTTCCTAATATCAAACCTAAACCTCCCCCACTGCAACTTGAGACCATTACTCCTTGTTCTGTCATCTGCCACCACTGAGAACAGTCTAGCTCTGTTCTCTTTGGGACCCCCATTCAGGTAGTTGAAGGCTGCTATCAAATCCCCCTCACTTCTCTTCTGCAGACTAAATAGTAAAATAAGAGCCCATTGTAAAAGATTGTACAACAGTTCATCTTGCTTGAGCACTTGTAGAACTTCAGAAGAACTAACTTTGTTGGAGATGTGCAGGAAACAAAACAAAACAAAACCAAAAAAACTCCCCCAAACAAACAAAAGGACCATTGGTAGCAAGTGGCAGAAATGTTTTGTTTGATATTGAAAGAAAAAGTGCATTTTCATCTGGAAGATTTCAGGGAAAAACGCCACAAATTTTTAAAAGGCAAAAATACACCCTGACAGGATTTCTAAGCAAAGGACAGACCCAATGAAATTAGAAAAATAAAGCTCCTTGGAGACTATTTTCTTCTGCTCAGGACACCTAAATCCTTAGTTGACTAATTGAAAACATGTCCCAAGTTACCTTTCTGGTGGTTTGCCCCAGGCATCCCGGGGTGCAGACATGCATATTTCCACAAGGTGGTGGTGTAATAGGTTAGTTCCTCCACTGGGAAAATATTTATTCTCTCTACTTTTTTGTTTCTGCTTTCAGCCCATGTCTATGCCACGTAAGCAGTCAATGGAGCAGCATAGGCTTAACTGAACATAGGAATTGAATGGCCATCAGATCAATGGTCTGTCTAGCCCAGAAACCTATTGATAACAGCGGCTGGTATCAGCTACCTCAGAGAAAGGCACAAGAAACCTTATAATGGACAATTATTGTTATGGAATTTCCTGTGGATAGGGTTAAGAAGAAACTTCCCCTATTAGTTAGAAGTTGGTTTAGACCTTGAAGCAGGAGGACTAAATTTTTATAAAAGATATAAGTAAGTATCCTCTCTAATAGGACTCTGTATTTTCTCATGATCAAAATCTTTTTGGATGCTGATAAAAAAAATCTTGCTCTTGATGGTATCTAGTGGCAAAGAGTTTCATGGGTTAATTATGGGTTGTGTTTGGAAAAATCCTATTTTACCTTTCAATTTCATTGTTTTTTTGATTTTCTATTGCAGAAGCCACTCTGCTTTGTACCTATCATGTTCATCAAGGTAGTTACTAAATTGAAGTTTAAATAAAAATTTAATCTAAGGTACTTGGTATTGAAGTAAGATCACTAGTCTTCAATTTTGCAAGCTCACAACTAGTGGCTTTAAAAAAAAAAAGGATAGCTACAATGTTTGTTATCCTCCAATAAAATAGCTGGTTTCAATGAAATTGCAAATAAAATTAATATTTTTTGTTAACAACTTGGTCACTTCAGCCTCAAGTTACTTCAGAATTGTATATCATTTAGTTCTGATGATTAGTCACTCTTTAGTTTATTGGTTTGCCCCATCGTCACCTTTTTTGATCTCAGTCTGACAGTGCCACAGCTTTGTTGCCCCAAAGCTGTTTATCCAGATTAATTTATTGTAGAACTAATATTAAAGAGAGAGAGACGGAAGCTTTACTCAAGGGTGAAAGTAACTTCAGGGACTTACGAGTACGCAGGGCCGGGGCCCTGAGCAGTCAGGGCTGGAGGTCCCTCAGGCAGAAGGGGCGGGGCTTTTAAATCGCTGCCGCTACCCCAGGGCTCTAGTGGTGATTTAAAGGGCCCAAAGCTCCGGCTTCAGAAGCGGCGGCCAGGAGCCCCAGGACCTTTAAATCACTGCCAGAGCTCCATGGTAGCTGCAGCTGCAGCTGGGAGCCCCAGGGATCTGGCGGTGATTTAAAGGGCCCGGGGCTCCAGCCACTGCCGGGAGCCCCGGGCCCTTTTAAATTGCCTGCTTAGAGAAGCTGTTCCCTGCCGGTGCAGTCGGCTGTGTACTGGCTCTTGCCGGTACGCCGTACCAGACCATACCGGCTTACTTTCACCTCTGGCCCTACTTCTGTGTGCAGAGGTCACTTTCAACTGAGTCTACATTTGTTTATACAGCACAGTTTCATTTTCTGTTTAGATTTTAAACTCTTCTGGTCAAGAATTATGTCCACCTTTGTTTTCTGTATAGCTCTGAACACATTGTCAGTGCTAATCAAATAATGTTTACAATGCCACTGCATATATATCAGACAAATGACTGGTTATTCATCTACTTTGGTATTTGTTTGTTCAGCACCCCTATTTCCACAAGCATTTCTGCATGAGGAAGCAGATTTTATTTTCTTGCCTTTGTCAGCGATGCCTCCTCATCTTTTCTCTCTCTTAACATAGTTTTATTTGATTGTTGTACTTTATGAAAAACCCACACAATTCTATGTAAACATCTTAAAGTGAAAGGACAGTTAACTCTTGCAGAAAAGTGAGTCATTTAATAGCAAGAATCATGCCAGCTATTTTGACTCACGTATGTCTCTCCTGATATTTCCTTTTGCTCTCTTGGGAGATTCAGCAAAACCCCATCTAAACCCCAGCTCATGCAGAAGTCAGGAAAGACAGACTGACATGGTATTCTGCATTTTCAGTCAGAACAAAGTTAGGCAATTGCCGAGTTTTCAAAAATTCCACCCTAGATAATCACACCATGAGACTCACAAGATAGGCAGTGGCATGCTAACATCAACAATTTGCTTGTATATTATATCCCCTTCACACACCTTAAAGTCTTGCCTTTTCAGACTGTAACCTGATCAGACTTAACACAATGCTTAAACAACCCAAGGCAAAATTCCAAACCTTCTGGGGTTTACCATCAGTAATTATTTCACAAAGCTGTTTTTCTACAATAAGTCAGTAGGCATTTACTATGCTTCTCCCCCCGCCCTCTAGTAACCTAGAACAATGTCCCCAAACTTATAGTGAAAAATGCATTACTGGACGATGTAATGGGTGCAGGTAATGTTGTAGCACTCAGAAAGAAACCAAAACCAAAAAAAACCAAACCCCAACACCACAACCTTGGTCCATTTTCCCACCATTTCATGCTCATCTCAGCTGGAGAATTTGGTTCAAGGAAAATCAGAACATTCTACAAACTGTGTTTGTATCTGGCTAGCTTGGGGAAGTGTAAACCTATTCAATTACAACTTATTTCTGTTTCCCTCCACATCTGTTCTTTATGTTTAGTGCAATGCAGGCTTAGGTAACTGTTGATATTCATTTCTGATATCCAGGTTGTTGCTGTAACTGAGACTCTAACATGACAGTAGAAGCCTGTTGATAGTGTATCAGTTTTTTCCCCATAACGTATTTTAAAAAGCTCAGGATCAGATAGGAGTATATTTATAAGATATTGGCTATAGAACAGCATCTTTTCAGATCCCCAAACGCATTGGAATAACACTGCCTAAGTCGAATACCATCAAGAAAGAAAGCTAGAATTCATTTTGTAAGCAGAATCCCAACAACAAAGTTGTATGTGAGCTGAAAACATTTTATCTTGAAGCATTCTTCACATTGCTATACATAGCCTTGATGTGGACAACTTTAGCTGGAATTCCATAGGACTGAAAAAAATATTCCACAAAGTATGCTGACGCTGTCTGTTGAATTCTTTTTGAGAAAAAAAATATCAAGTTGATAAAGGGAGCCTGCCATTCTATACATTCTTCTGTGATGGTCTGCAATGTGAATATCTGATGTACACAGGATGTCTTGGGCCTGAATCTGGCCTGTTTTTACCTACCCATTGCCTCTTTGATCCTGTATAGTATCATGCTACAGAAGACTTTCCATTCAGAGAGGTGTCTCCTCTCCAGTTGTTATAGTTAATAAGATTCCACATTCCCACTGGTCATGAGGGGGTCTGTCTTCCCCAGACTTCATTGAACAGCTCTGACATTTCATTAGTGTGGTACTGTCAAATACTTTTAGCATGTCTGCTGTGATTTGATCATCTACTGCTTTGTTGGTTTTTTTATGTTCTTGATTGCAGCCTGTACTTCTGATGTCTCTCTCAGACAGATATTGATATCAAGTTGATCAGGTTCACACTTCAAACTTTGATGCTGTGGTACCACACTTGAAGACTTAGAATAAACAGACTGGCAGAGCATTTTAGTTCTACCTCAGTTGTAAGCATCCCCCTCCCTTTACTTTTTATTGGCCCATTTCAAGTTTTGAAGTTTCCAAGTTATAAATGACTACCATGGCAACAGCTCCACCGACTCGGTCTTCAACATATCTTCATTTATCATTCTTTGCATTGCTTTTAACTGCTTTGTCTGCTCTCTGGTCCTCCTTTACTTTTTTCCAGTATTTCATTGGTCTTAGCATTCAGGAGTTTCCTTTCATCAATGAAAAGCCACGTTTCTTGGCTTATCCAATTCTTGCTCTGTCTATGTTGATATCCAGCTATGACTGCTACAGCTTGAATTCCACTGTATCTGAGCACTGGCCATTTTTCTGCAGGTCTGGTCAGTGTCTCACCTTCCTTGGCTTCTAGCCTCAGACTTGTTCTTCATTTCAAGTTTGAATTTCTCACAGTACTTTGATTTTCAGTTCTGTATAGTTGTTATTTTTCCACTTTTCATTTAAAGTGGATCTCAGTTTTAATTTCAGTTTGGCAATGCAAAGATTATGTTGCTACTGATATCCGCTGCTCAATATACCCTTGAGTGTTGGGACGATAACATGTATTTCGAGCCAATGTTGCTGTGTTTGATCTAGTTTTTTGTTTTGCCATGTGTGTTTATGAGGGGACAGTGTACTTGTAAGAACTAGGTCGAACACCAAGTACAATGCAATAAGTCTTTTGTCATTTTGATTAATGATGCTCATCCATGCTTCCCCATTAACCTGGGAATGGAAAGGGTATCACATCCTACCTTAGCATTAAAGTCACCCATCACAAGGAGCAAGTCATGTTTGGGTATTCTATCAATCCCATTTTGGAGAAAATTATAGAATTTATCTTTAATCCTTGTCACTATGTTCCTCTGCAAGAACATAGCACTGTATGATTGACATCTTTAGGAATCTGGCATATATGATGTGTTGGTAGACAGGTTCCCAGTTTACAAGTGATTTTTCCACAGAAGAAGCAGCACTCTTACGAGCGTATGTTGTCGCTATGGCTTGAAGAGAAGCATCTTAGCTAGTCTGCTCTCACTAATATCCAGAATTTCTAGCCCATAATTGTCCATCTTCCCCAGGATCTGAGAGATTTTTTTTTTTGAGGTTTGAAACATATTGTTCCCACATTGCAATAACTGACTTTAAAGTGTTTTCTTGCTGCCAGCATCAAACTTTTTGAGGTCCTCACTTCCAGAGACTGGCTTTCACCAGGGAGCCTCTTGCAGCACAAGAGGCCAGCAGTATTCTCTACCAATTAGCCATTTTTACTGGAATGGTAGCTTGGTTCAATTACTATAACCAATTAGTTAATTTTTGTAAGTGAGGCTAGCTTAGCCTTGTGCTCAATACTCCCCAGTGTATCTAAGCTTGGGAGCAAACAGCCACATCAAAGTCTAGCAGGCAGGGTAACTAGATGCCCCAAATACAATCAGGTCCCCACTGTGCAAATGGATAGGACTGAATCTTCAACTGCACCAAGCTCACACTTAATGTTTCTAAGCCATTTTTTCCACCATCCCTACCCCCGGGGTTGGCATGGAATATACTGGCCCACAGCTTAAGTTAGAGGATCTACAGGACTTCCTTAACACAAATCAACTGGAAAGGTTCTTAGGGACCCTTCTGTGAGCCCCATGACCACCCGAGCACTTTGCACTCTGGTCCTATCTCCTCTGACCTCAACATGTTTTACAATTCCTGGATTGTTAGAAGGTCAGCTTTGCTGCCTTTACATAAACTGAAGGTTACTCTATACCAGGGGAATCCTCAAGTGTCCATTTAGGACTGATTTAAGGCATGGCACAAAGAGACCTTGATGAGGTGGAAGATTTGTTCCAAAATGTGACAGCAAAATATACAGCCCTGGAGCCTTTAAAATTCCACCTAACATGCATGTGGTTTTCTGCCATGTGGTGAATTCCACTGAGATCCTTTAAATAAGACACCCCCTCCTGCACAGAGGCAGAGTTTTAGGGCTTCAGGACAGTAGCTTGTGCTGGATAGTAATTTGCATAACATGTATTTCTCCAGATATTCTGGATTTCAGTCACACCAACCCAGACCTATTTTATATCCTTGAAGATTCACAGAGGGTAGATGAAAGTGACTGATTGGTACTGAGATGTCAACTCTGATGACACTAATTGAAAAGTGCATATATGACTGACAGTCATTGTTATCTGATGGCTATTCAGAAACAGGTTGACACTTTCCCCTCATGCAAGGAACTGGACAGAGAGTTGTTATAAAATTACCCTCACAATTAGCTTTCAAATCAGACAGTAACAGAAAAAAAAAAAGAACATGGAAGCCAAACGTAGCCTCTCAGTCTTATAGCTGGCCACTCTGGGTCAAGGATGACTGATGCACACTAAAGGAGACCGTACGGGAAAGTTTTCACTAGTGGTCCCTATGATTGACCCATTCTGTGAAAGAAAAGATTTAGGTCTGCAGATTTTTCCATCTGGAATCTTTTACATGTGTTAAGTTGACCTTAAAAAAAAAAAAGAAAAAAAAAAGGAAAACTGCTGTGGAAACTGGCAACCACTCTATTCCAGGAAGACGGGTCATAATTCATTTCTATTAACAAAATCATGAAAAAATTTCCTAGATTGTAACTAGGTTAAGCTTCATTGAAAATTTTCTTTCATTTTTCCAAGAGCCAGTATTTGATTTTCAGTTTGTTTGGTATAGGATGTATACCTGCTAGGAACCAAGAAAAACTGACAATAGAAGCAAAACTTCCCCATATTTCTTTTGGTTTTGGTTTGACTCCCAAACTTAGTAGCTTCCAAATCTCTATGTACAAGCAACATGAAAGTGTCTTCATTCAGCAGAGTTACTCATGAAATTGCACTAAAGAAATCTGATTAGTATTGGCAGGATAATCAAGTCCTTTTGGCATTTAAAAAGCACATCAAGGGCTTGCACAGGTGAATTTTATTCATTGATAAACAGTAGAAGTGTTTATATCATCACATTTTTCCTTCCAGACACTATCTTGAAAGTTATACTGTCCATTTCATCTCCTAGACACACCACACTGCTTTACCCTGGGTGAAGAAGTGAGGCACCCTTCATACAAGAGAGAAATGTGTTTAATCAAAAGGTCAAATAAAAAGGGAAGTGGGGTGAAAAGATTCCCCACTTCCCAGGAGGAGCTGAATTTAATTATTCCATGCTGCTGCTCATCTCATGTGAGGCAATGAGTTCCATGACAATTCAGTCTCAGGCAAGTGGAGATTCTTCATTCAAAATGGAAAATCCAGGTAGGATAAAGAGAATCTGTTCGTGGTTTTTAAAAAGTGAAACCAATGAAGGGAGACTGTACAGCACCATACTTAATGACAAAGGCATTACTGTTTCCTCAGACTGACAATATACAAAAGTAGGTCAAATGACGTCAGACTGATAGACACTAGAAAAATTTCCCCCTAAATCCTACTGTTTGTGATTAAACTTACTTCACCAGAAATACCGCCGATATAAATTTTGTACGCGACTAGCTTATAAATCCACATTCTTTTAAACCTCTGACTCTAAGATTTTTGTGAATTGCTATCAGAGGACTTGAAAGGTGACAAGCACATCTCTCAGGTGTTTCATACTGTGAACCTTATTCCATGGTTTACTTTGTTTCTAGGGTGTTAGATTACAAAAGATTGTAGACACCTTGGAGAAGCCAAAGGGTGCACACACTTGCATGCAGGAACTTGCACAGAAGTGTCCATTTGCAGAGACATGCACACTGCTAGCCTGTTTCCAAATACCAAAGTTTCAGGAGACCATGAATACATTAACGATCAATCTTTATTTCAGGAAAAAACCCACTGATTTGGCACAATTTTTTAAATAAAATTATGAACTGGCCAAGCTAACACTACAGACAATTCCATAACTCCCCACCACCACAAACAACTAACCCCCAAACAAACCAGGAGATGTCTTCAGTGCTATACTTATATTCTTGTTCATCTAGAGAACACATATGATCCAGCATGGGGAGAGCATTTTGCCCCACTTATGCACCTGATCTTGGAGAAGCACAACTAAGAGTGAGAGGATAATTCAGCCTCTGTGCCCCTTCAGACTTTAGCATATCTGTGGATTCTACCAAAAAGGATGCCAATGTAGAGGAAGCTTTTGTGGACATCCAGTCCACAGAACAAAAAGGAAGCTATCCATTGCTTTTATATATGCCAAACCACCATCAGATGTTATTAAAATGCATCCCAGGTCTGTGCCAATGAAAACTTAAGTATTAGACTAATGAGTCCATAAATGAGTATATATGATACTCTGAATTTAGAAACAGCCTTTTGCAAAGGATTGGATCAGGCAGTATAGGTATACAGTGACTGGTGATAATGAGTAACCGTTATCTATACTGCCTGATCCAATCAATCCTCTGAAAAAAGCTGTTTTTAAATTTAAGAGTATAATTTAGCTAACACTAACCACTAAAAACAGGAGAAGAGGCGAGGGGAAACTTTTGTAGTGCGAAATGTATTCCTGAAATGGTTTCTCTGTTCATTTTGTTCTGTCATTCCTCTTCTCCTGCAGGTCTTCCCCAAGTACTTGGGAGAGTATTCTCTTCTTACTTCTATACAGGATAAAACCATTAGTCTCTGGGCATTTCATTTACCAGTAAATAGCATTTCTGCAGCCTTGCTGGGGAATTCTTGATGCAATAAACCTTGAGATTGAGGGAAGATGATCATCATATTGTCAGAAAGAGCAAAAGAAGAGTGGCTTTCAAATGGAAAGGTGCGACTGAATTGGAAAAAGTATTGAGAAGGTCAGCATCGCTGTGCTGTGATAAAGGAGCCCTGAAATAATATGGAACGTGCCAATGAGAAGCAAAGTCAGAAAGTAACTGAAATATTTCTTTGACGGATTATATCCACTAAGGGACAACCTACATTGGGGTGGCAAACCTGATGCCTGAGAAGGAGCCAGAATTTACCAATGTACATTACCAAAGAGCCACAGTAACACATCAGCAGCCCTCCCTCCATCAGCTCCTCCATCCTGCTCCCAGCGCCTCCCACACACTGTCAGCTCCACCCATCAGCACCTCTCCCTCCCTCCCCGCACCTCCCAACCAGCTGTTTCATGGCATGTAGGAGGCTCGGGGAGGGGGAAGAGCGAGGGAGCAGCAGACTCAGGGGAGGGAATCGGGGCAGGGCCTGTGGAAGAGCCAGAGGTTGAGCAGCGAGCAGCCCCTGGCACATTGGAAAGTTGGCATCTGTAGCTCCAACCCCGGAGTCGGTGCCTATACAAGGAGCCGTATATTAACTTCTGAAGAGCCGCATGCGGCTTCGGAGCCACAGATTGGCCACCCCTGATCTACACTCATTCCTATATTTGCTTTCTGCAACCAACTCTCTGTATAACTTTTCATGTGTGATGTACCCGAGTAATCAGATGCTAATATCTAAACTGTATCATTACATTTATCTAAATTTGGGTTATTGCAGATTATGTATTTTACGGGTTTTTAAACAATCTTTGTATTAGTGGATGATCTAAGCACTATATTGAGATGTACAGAAACTCTTCTCAACCTCTGTATTATCTAATTTTAACATTAGCTTTAATAATATTTTTAAATCTGAAGCCTTACACCAGGCTAGCTGAGAGTCTCTAGCTGTATCACAAGTGGAGACTTTTTAATCATTTTAGCCTCCTAAACTGATAACCTACTTAAAAGAACAAAGAATTCCAAGCTTATGTTCTTCTGCTACGCAGTTGGGAGAGAAAAGCTGTATAGAACAGTTCAATGAAAAAGCATCAGGCAATAAAGATTCAGCATGCTTAACACGTTGGTCTTCTCCCATCCCACCTCCAAAAGTGAAGGGCATGAAAACAAAGTATCCTAAATTTCTTAGCAAAATTAATCTCCATGTGTGTGTGAGGATACATGAGACAAGAGTTAGGAGACTATGGTAATTGTAAGGCAAACTGACATCATATAGTTTGTAATAGAAATACCGATAGCTCAACATTTATTATAACATAGAATCCTTCCTGCTGCTGCAACAACTTCTTTCCCCCAGCTGACAGTTGTTTTAGTGACTTTTTTGCATTTGATTTAAAAGGATGCAAGAGAACCTGCAGCACTGATCGGGTTCTGATTTGTTTAGAGAAAGCAATAGTGTATTCCTTAGTGCACTTATAGAGTAAATTAATCACCAATAAAAACGTTAAGTGTTATTTTTGCACAAATCATGTTGCCAGTACTGTTGGCTGCTGCTATTGAACACTCTTCTACTGCTGGATGGGGAAAGGAGATGCTATTGCTAACATTTTGAAAGCAGCACTGCTGCATGTTGGAAATGACGACAAAAGAGTGCATAGAGTATCTGTGGCAGTTTCCAGTCCTTGCTGTGCTGTTTACCTAATCTAACATTAAGCTCAGTATAACCCACTAAGCCCATATCTTGCAGATAAAGACAAAAATTGCTCTCTTAGCCAGCTGGCCACTGGTGCAACTAAAAAATGCAGAGCCTCTTTCTGGACTACTCCACCCCGTTTACTGTACTGATAAAGCTGACAGCAAGGAAGTGTTACTCCAGTTTTTCCTAAGTATTTTGGAACATTTTCACCAGGAAGAAAAACTATTTCTCAACCAGCTCTAAAACCCAGGGCTTACTATTTAAGGTGCTAAAATTTAATAATAAACTACTAATAGCAAATATTTCCAGGAAGGTGGGAAAGCAGCAGGGTTGCCAACAGCCTCTTATTACAGGAGACGTCCCTGATTTTTTCCCCCATCTCTGAACAATAATAGCAGGAGCTGTGCAAAAAGCAGCAAGAAATACCCATGGCAAATGGAGGTATCACTTTTTATTAATGATAATAAAAATCGGGAGGAGAGGTGGGGCAGGTGTGTTAAGAAAACAGTCTCGTATTGTTTAAACCTAGGCAATCCTAGCAAGCACAGACAGAACGGGATGAAGATTTCCCCCTAGACTTTTCAGAAGAGCTCAGCAAGAAAAAAGAGCAGCAGCATTTCACGGGCAGAAGCAGATTCTTATGTGAACTGATATTTGCCATGGCTGCATGTGATGTTTTAGAATTCAGCCCAGTAAGGGGTTGTGTTACTGCCTTCCCTGTAACTCTGGGTGCCCTAAATGCTCTGCTGCTGTGGCTCACAGCCCTGACACCAACGGCCCGCAGACATGCCTGCAGATCACCCCATAGTGTCCACTGCCCAGTTCCTTTTTGCAGAGTGACCCAACTCCTGCCATTCGGAATTTTTCCCAAACAGTCTGTCTCTGTCCTGTCCAGCCCTCTCCTGGAACACTCTCCGAAGTTATTACATCCCTTGCTCCTTTAAAGAGTCAGTATGCTGCAGCTCAGAAAATTTAACTAGAGTTTGACAATCACTCTTATGACAACACAGCACTGAAGTAAAACAAGTTCAAACAAAAAAAAAAAGTCATAGCTTTAAGGGATACCCAATACAAGAAATAAAAATAGAAAAGTTAAATAAAACTGAAACTACACTTCTAAGGCCTGGTCTACACTAAGCATTTAAACCGATTTTAGCAGCGTTAAACCAATTTAACACTGTACCCATCCACACAACGAGGCCCTTTATATCAATATAAAGGGCTCTTTAAATTGGTTTCTGTACTCCTCCCCAACGAGAGGAGTAGCGCTAAAATCGGCATTACCATATTTGATTAGGGTTAGTGTGGCCGCAAATCGACGGTATTGGCCTCCGGGCGTTATCTCACAGTGTACCATCGTGACCGCTCTGGACAGCAATCCGAACTCCGATGCAGTGGCCAGGTAGACAGGAAAAGCCCAGCGAACTTTTGAGTTTCATTTTCTGTTTGCCCAGCGTGGAGCTCTGATCAGCACGGGTGGCGATGCAGTCCCAAATCCAAAAATAGCTCCAGCGTGGACCGTACGGGAGATATTGGATCTGATCGCTGTATAGGGAGACAAATCTGTTCTATCAGAGCTCCGTTACAGAAGATGAAATGCCAAAGCATTTGAAAAAAATCTCCAGGCTATGATACAGAGTCCACAGCACAGTGCTGCGTGACAAGCGTAATGGAAAGCCAAAGAATCAAATGGATGCTCATGGAGGGAGGGAAGGAGGGGGTAGGAGAACTCCAGCTATCCCACAGTCCCCAGCAGTCTCCGAAAAGCATTTGCATTCTTGGCTGAGCTCCCAATGCCTGTAGGGTCAAACACATTGTCTGGGGTGGTTCAGGGTATAGCTCGTCAATTTACCCCCTCCCCGTGAAAGAAAAGGGAAAAAAAACCGTTTCTTGACTTTTTTCAGTGTCACCCTATGTCTACTGAATGCTGCTGGTAGACCCGATGCTGCAGCAGTGAGGAGCAGTATCCGCTCCCCTCCCCTCCCCGGTGGCAGACGGTACAATATGACTGCTATCCGTCGTCATCATCAGCCTGTGAGTGCTCCTGGCTGGCCTCAGGTGAGGCTGGCTGGGGGCGTCTGGGTAAAAATAGGAATGATTCCCGGTCATTCCCAGTAGATGGTACAGAACGGCTGGTAACTGTCTTCATCATAGCAACTGGGGGCTGAGCTCCATCAGCCCCCTCCCTTTCATGTGTAAAGAAAAGATTCTGTACTGCCTGGACTATCATAGCTCCTCTCCCCCGCACCGCTTAATGTCCTGCCTGGACTAATGGCAGCTGGAGGCTGCCTCCCCCTCATTTTATCTCACTAACAAGTAAGTGTTTCTTATTCCTGCATTCTTTATTATTTCATCACACAAATGGGGTAGCCCAGAAGGGTTGGGGGAGCAGGGAAGCAACAGGTGCGGTTGCTGCAGGGGCACCCCCTAGAATGGCATGTAGTTCATCATTTCTGCGGGATCTGACATGGAGCAGCTGTGCTCTCTGGTTCTCTAGTACACTTGCCCCATATTCTAGGCAGGACTGACTCTATTTTAGATACAACATAAAGGAGGGAATGACCCGGGGAGTCATTCCCATTTTTGTCCTTGCGCCCCCGGCCGACCTCAGCGAGGCCAGCCAGGAGCACCCATGACAGCAGCAGATGGTACAGAACAATTGATAACCGTCATCTCGTTGCCAATTTACAATGGCACAGCAGACGGTACAGAATGACTGATAACTGTCTTTGCTATCATGCAAAGGCAAATGAATGCTGCTGTGTAGCGCTGCAGTACCGCCTCTGTCAGCGGCATCCAGTACACATACAGTGTGTGACAAAAGGCAAAACAGGCTCCATGGTTGCCATGCTATGGCGTCTGCCAGGGCAATCCAGGGAAAAAGGGCACGAAATGATTGTCTGCCGTTGCTTTCCCGGAGGAAGGAATGAGTGACGACATTTATCCAGAACCACTCACGATAATGATTTTTACCCCATCAGGCACTGGGATCTCAACCCAGAATTTCAAGGGGCGGAGGAGACTGTGGGAAATATGGGATAGCTATGGAATACCTATCCACAGTGCAACGCTCCAGAAATCGACGCTAGCCTCGGACCATGGATGCATACTGCCGAATTAATGTGCTTAGTGTGGCCGCATGCACTCGACTTTATACAATCTGTTTTCCAAAACCGGTTTATGTAAAATCGGAATAATCCCATAGTGTAGACGTACCCTAAGACAAACTTCATTTCAGCAAGATGCAATCCTTGCCTAAACAGATTTCTCATCTCTGTTTAGTTCCCAGAGACTTCAGCCTCCTTGGCTGAAGGATCCCCTTTTCTCAGATGTACAAGAGTCCTGGGCTCTTGTATCTGACCACTAATGGAGAACAAATGGAGTTCTCTCCCTTTCATATTATAGCCCAGTAAACCTTTGAAATGTATCTTTTGAAATGTAAGTCCCGACAAAGTTTCTCTTTCTTGGTGGAGTGTAGAAGCTGTGCTGTCTTCTCCACTGCTTGTTACCTTGATGGCTTTGTTTACCTTATGTAAACTTCCCTTCATTGTCTGCCTGATGACCAGGCTGGTCAGACAAGCAAACACATTCCATTGTCCAGGGCAGACTGAACTTAGGTGCTGCTTGCCAGATATATTTTAAGAACATATTTCTAGCACATATTTGCAACTTTGTACATACCCCACACAATGATATTTGGGACCAATGTGTTATCAGTTTGTACTTGACAGCTTACATGACACCTTTTAGGTACAGATGACGACAACAGTGTGTTAGGTGTAAAGAGTACATCTGGCCTGACAAGAGTTGCTGACACCAATGGCCCTCTATGTCACACCACAGATATTCTGCTATCTTAATGTGTTTTGCTGGTTAAAGCAAATTCTTCAAGATTTAATTTGAAGCATGGGAAGTGCTCCAGAAACATGCCCAGACCAGCTAAGACCAAATGAATGAACACTTGAATTAAGACATTAGACTTTTTCATGATCTTGTTTCAGCAGAAATATATTGCTATACAGTTATCCAGTAACCAGGGCTAGAATATTTTCCCAGGTACAGGGGTGAAAACAACAAAGGATTCACCGATACTCCGGAGTCCTTAGGAGGGGGTGCGGCCTCAACCAGAAGAGGCAGGGCCTTTAAATCCCTATGCGCTTTAAATCAGGATTTAAAGTGCCTGGGGCTGGGGTAGGAGCAGCTGGGAGCCCTGGGGATGATTGAAAGGGCCTGGGGCTCCAGCTGCCACTACTGCAGTGGAGCCCTGGGCAGTTTAAATCACCATCGCAGGGCTCCCGGCTGCTGCTGCTACCCTGGGGCCCCAGCCTCTGGTGGAGCTTTAAAGGGCCTGGTGCTCCACTGCAGTAGTAGCAGCCAGGAGCCCTGGCCATTTAAATCACCACCCAAGCCACACCTCTGCTACCTCAGGGCTCCAGCAGCGGGGCTCAGGTGGCGATTTAAAGGGCCCCAGAGGATAGTGGCAGTGGGAGCCCAAGTCCTTTAAATTGCCACTCAAGCTGTGCTGCTGGAACCCTGGGGTAGTATTGGCAGTCGGGGTCTTGGGCGGTGATTTAAACGGCCCGGGGCTCCAGCTGCTGCTACCACCCCAGGCCCTTTAAAACATCCCCGTAGTCCTGCTGCCAGAGCTCTGGGGTAGCGGCGGTGGGGCTTTGGCGGCAAGCTAAAGGGCCCGGGGCGGTAGCAGCGGCCGAGCCCCAGGCCCTTTAAATCACTGCCTGAGCCCCGCCGCCACTTCCCTAGGTCTCCAGCAGAGTGGCTCTGGGGGTAATTTAAAGGGTCTAGGTCTCCGGTAGCCACTATCACCCCGGGCCCTTTAAATTGTCCCTGGAGAGGCAGCGATGGGGCTCCAGCGACTATTTTAAGGGCCAAGGTGGTAGCGACTGCTAGAGCCCCACTGCTGCTACCCCAGGGCTCCGGCAGTAGGGCTCTGGCAGCAATTTAAAGGGCTGCTGCCTCCCTAGACACACAGTAGCAGATTTAAAGGTAGCCATCCTGCTGCAAAAATACTTCAGGACCAGACTTCAAAGAGAACTGAAGTTCAGGATCAGACTTCAGAGAAACTGCTGAACTTCAGTTCTCTTTGATGTTTGGTCCTGAAGTATTTTTGCAGCAGAATGGCTAACTTTAAATCTGCTATTGAGTGTCCAGGGAGGCTGCAGTTTTTCCTCCCTTGGTGTTCACACCTCAACTGCTAGAAGAGGGCCTCATCCTCCCTGATTGAGCTAACCTCATTAATTCTAGACTGATTCTTGCCTGCATATTTATATCTCCCTCTGGAAATTTTCACTACACGCATCTGACGAAGTAGATATTCACCCACAAAAGCTTATGCTCCAACACATCCGTTAGTCTGTAAGGTGCCACAGGACTCTCTGTCACTAATGATATAGCAGTTTCCAGAAATATTCTTGAAAAAACTTAATTCAATAAGTCTAAGTATCTTTTGAGTTCATTATATTAAATAAAGGTTATGTATTATTGTGGGTTGGGATTGTATGTGACAATCCCAGCCCACAATTATGTGCAAGGGAGGCATGATGTGAAGGGAAGTATTTTGAACTTCCATTCATTGTAGTCCTTGGAAGGCCAAAAGAGACTAGACTTTCAGGACAGTATCCAGTGATTTGCCTGGGGAATCTTGAGTAGGAGAGGAATGCAAATTCCTCACCTTTGGTTATGCAAAAACTCAGCCTTCGAAGCTATGCCCTGAAGATGGGACCATTATCTGCCGATTACCTTATCCCAGTGTCTCAAGATCAGCTGCCTAGCTGTCTAAAGGAAAGGCTAGCCTATTCATGTGGCTGCTTGTTCTGAGCTAAGGCAGTTATGAACTTGCAACCACAGAAAAAACAGGGTTTGGAGGATTGACTTCTACTAGAGCTCTTTTTGGAGCTGGGGGTGACCTCTGGCAAGCTATTAGCTGCTAATAATTAGCATATGTGTAAGTTGTTAATAGTTCAATGCATTTTGTCTAATGCTTTCACTGGAACGATAAATATGCTTGCTTATAAAGGGCTGTGTGGTAACAACTATTGGAAATTACAGCTGTCCTTAGCCTCTAGCAAGAAAGCAAAGCACAGAGGCTAGGCTGTTTAGACAGTCTGGCTTTCTGGGCACATCACATTGTAGAGGGAACTGTACAGTGTGCAAAAACCCAGGGCAGGAGGGAAAGAAATGCAGGACTCCACCGAAGGGAAGTGACAGTTGAGGAACCAAAAGCACAGAGTGGGTGCTCTTGGTAGACCATGGGGCGGGGGGGGAAATACAGGTACAGTTGCTCTGAAGGGTGACTGTTAGGCCAGGTGCCTTTTAAAAAAAAGAGCAAACAAACAAAAAAAATTCCCCCCCTTTTCAGGCTAACTAGCTGACAGCATTGCATATCACTTTCATTTATTTGTGTAGACTTTATGCTGCACAGTACAGATGCAGAGTGGAGTATAAGGTAAAAGCAGCAAAGAATCCTGTGGCACCTTATAGACTAACAGACGTTTTGGAGCATGAGCTTTCGTGGGTGCCACAGGATTCTTTGCTGCTTTTACAGATCCAGACTAACACGGCTACCCCTCTGATAGTATAAGGTAAGAAAGTTATCCCTAGGTTAATTTGCATAGCTGTGCTAGGCACTTTACAGATAGTTAGGAAGACAAGGTTTTTGCCCATTAAAGCTTATAGTTTCGATAACTAGAAAAGGCAATAGGAGGTGAAAAAACAAGGTAAGCAAGATGAGATGTTATGGAAGTCACATCTTTTGTTTTTACATTAGTGTTATGACAGAGGCATATTTTATTTGCTTTTATACTTAATTTGAATTTGGCATAGTTTGTATTCATGAGTCATTTGATAGTTAACACTACATCTGTAGCCACTTTTAGGGCTAATAGGTATTTTGGAAGAAGTGCAGTTTGAGGAAGCACATGAAGGCTAAGTGGACTTGGTCTGCATTTGTCTTCACTGCAGCTGCTACAGCAATGTAGATGTTTTGAGGGGTGCCTTCCCCACCAGTGTAGTTAATGCAGTCCTCACAGGTGAAGTAGCTGGATTGATAAAATTTTTCCATGGACATTGTGGCAGCTACTGTGGGTGTTAGGTTGCCCTAACCACAGCACTCACCTCATGAAATTTTGCACAGCCCTGAGTGATATAGTGAGGCCGGTTAGTTTTCTAAGCATAGACCAAGCCAGAAATAAGAGTGGATGAAGCAGAGATCAGTTATGCAGCTATCTCCAACCTTTATGGTGGCAGAGTGACCAGTTCTAGTCCAAAGGAGCACTCCCCCCGAATGAACCCACCTTCTGCTAGCTTTCGCCTGACTTTACAATTTTGTGGGTGGACTACTACCACATTCCATAGTAGGGGGTCAAACATTCAAACACAGAAGTCTGTGCAAAATGTGTCTAACTTATTTGCTTTTTTAATCATATTAAGCAGAAGTGTACAATTATACAAAATAAAGCCTACATGCATATCCATGTTTTGTCACCACTCAAGGGCATTTTTTGGACTGGGGTCAGAGTGCCTAGGGTTGTCCGGAGGACATTTGCTCTAGGGTCTGACATGGGGGCTGGAATATGGAGGCCTTTATCAACTCACCTGTATGATTCTTTATTTAAACCCCTCCTACTTACCTGGCTGTTCTCTTTATGTTGTGTTCTGTGATTTTTCATTGCTCCTGCCTTTTCCCCTCCTTACAGAAGGGTAGGAAGACCAGTTTTATTCTAAAGTTGACTTCATCCATTGTTCCAAGGGGTTTGTAGCCATACAGGATCACTGAGACCTAAGCACCATCATTTAAGTGTAATACTTTCCCTGTTGTCCTCAGTTTGGAATGTACTAGCTGCATGTTCTGGCAGCAAAATTAGATCCTCATACAGAGAATGTCCATGAGCCAATAATTGCAGGCTATTGACCAGAGTTTGTAAGTTGTACACATAGAACCACCTATTCAATCACAGCACACATGAGACTTGTGAGGCAAGTGATGGGGTCTGAGGTGTAGAATGGGTTTAAGCAAGATTTCTTGAACTGTGAAATGGGGCCTAATGGAGGAGTGGCGGTCCAGGAAAGAAATAGGGGTGGCCACTGCTGAATAAGAGGCCCCAGGAGCAATGGGGTTCTACCACAGTTTTTTAGAGCACAATGGACCAGTAGGAGCACCTAGTCTGACCTCCTAGATGACACATACCAGGTTATTTTAACCAGATAATTCCTGTATTAAGGCTACAGCAAGTGGTTACACTACACCATCTCTTTTAGAAATATCCAGTTCTGATTTAGAGACTGCAAGTGATGGAGAATCCATCACAGCCCTTGGTAATTTGTTCCAGTGGCTAGTTATCCTGAGATTGCAGCTTATTGCCAAAGAGTCTTTCCTTGAAGGGAGGAGCAGTCCACAATACCTACAATAATTCCTTGCTCCTCGTGTCCTATTTCTTGTTCCAGGCTGAAAAAGAGGAGATGCACATGAGAGGAAGGTGCATTCTGAGTGTCCTTCCCAGAGAGTACAGGTTGAAAGATGAGCAGGGATGAATGCAGTGTATGTGCCATTGTGCTTTTTTGCACTATTGGTTTTTATCTGCCTGTGAAGGCCTATGAACAACTCCATTAGTGGAAGTAGCTCTGTTCCCTAGTGTCTAATGAACAATGCTGCACTGATGAACCTATTAAGGTAAACCTGTTTTCATTATTGGCGTGTCAAACAGTGTTACTGTGTGGTTTCCATGCTGCAGGGTTTAACTGCAATACAATATATTAATTGCAGATTTGTTAGCAACTGACAGACTTTGCCTACTAATTACGTGAGCTTGGGTTTACTTTTCCCAGCACACACGTTGTGCACATAGTTCAGACAACTTGGCCCGAAGGAGTATTTTTATTTGTAGTTTGTAAAATTTTGTCCAAGAAAAGGTTCCATGCTGAAGTGGCCAGCTTCATTCCCCACCCTCCCCTTCCTTGCTACTGTTGAGGTCAGTGCAGCTCATTATCAAGCCTCTATACAAATAGATTTAGCAGATCTGTTCACCCAGCCAAGAGCCACTACAGAGTATAGCATAGACATGTCTAACACTGTACTAGCCCTCAATCATTCCCCATTTGGCAAAGTAACAGACTTTCTAGGCATGTGAATGCTTTTAAAATATACCAAATTAACATGTAAAAGAAATGAGTCAGTCAAAACAAGAACAATGTCCAACATAGTGAAAGTAACTGTACAGTCCTGCATGCAGAAGATGTTTTGGGGTATACAATATAAAGCAGTTCTAGGTTTTCTATTCTCTGGTAAGCCAAAGCAACACTATTAACTTGGAGTTATGTCCTTCAGCGTGGCACTGACTTGGATATATGACAAGTTTTCAATTACAGTTGGCAAAGCTCTGAAGCTGTGCAGGAGAGGAGACCTGCTTTAGCTTTGCTACTGCACAGCTGTGTTTCAGCCAAGGAGCTTAGAAGCTCATGGGTCTGAAGCCTTCACCTACCAAACTCACGTTTTAAGAAGGCCCTAGGTAATCTGATAAAATAAGCTCCCCACCCATATATAGATAAATCTGACTTTATGACGTATGTCATGGTGTTGTCCTTTGGAATTTCAGTACCAGGCTGTGTAACAATGCAGCAGTGAGATTAGGTCTCTTCACTCTCCTGCCCTCCCAAAATTACTTCCTCTTCCATGTAGCCACCACATTCCTGGATGCATTCCTTTTTAGTGAAGGTAAAACTGTCAGGCAGGCTGAACAAAACAAAAACAAAACCCCCACAAGCCTTCCACTTCCTTCTTGCTTCAGGATGAACTCGTTCATTCCTGACCAAATCCATCCTGCTCCCATCTTGTTCCAGAAGAGAAACAAAACTAACTAGAACAAAAGCTCAAAGTCATGGATGTTTGCCTTCTTCCATGGTGGTCCGCTAGCAAGGACTCACCTTTCCTGGAATACTCATAGGAAGAAAAACTGGCTCCAACTGCTTCTAGTTAACCGTTGCCATCATGCTGTGGTGCTCACAGCTTCCTAGCCTGGTCACACTAATGGCCCTCTTGGGACCAAAATTGGTGATGAGACATCTTGTGGATACAGTTGCAGCATATGCTGAGGAGAAATACAGAAACTAAACTTTGAAAAAAACATCTCAGTCATTTGCTATAATTGAAACCACTATTTTATAAAGCAATAAAACCAGTTCTTGAAATTAGAAACATTGTTGATATAAGTAAATTATGTCTCTTAATTCAACAATTAGCTTGTTTTGGAAATATTCAGAGCTTTGACCTAGTCACTAGATCAGTCAAAATTCAGATTTATTGACCTAATTAAGCATTCCTTATTTAAACAAAATTACCATTTTGACTCAGACTTTAAGCTCAGAAGGAACCATCATGATCTAGTCTAACCTCTTGCACATTGTGCATTTAAATTCCAACATGCCCATTAGGGTGTGACCAAGTTAGCAGCATGCACAAGTGTGCCCACTTGTGTGCATGCAGTTTTGAAAAAGTCCCTAAATTGTTATTTTAAACTGTAGTAGAGTGACATGCCGCACATCCATATTGACTGGGAGCGGCAACAGTGGATCCTTAGCGCATAAAAGCAACTGGCCAGTGTTACCCTTTGGGATCTCTCAACAAGAAAAGTTTAGTCAAAGAGCAGCACCATCCGTTCCTACCAGAGGCTGCAAACACATCATAGTCCACCGTACTAAGATAGCTTGTATATCTAACACTTGGTTTTTTAGCCAAAACCTCTGCTGATTAACTCAGTCCATAGGACTGAGTTAGAATTTACTAAGGGCTTTGGGGTTTATCCCAATAAGAATTTGCTCACTGAGCCCTCATGAAGCAGAATGACTGTTTCTAGGAGTAAATTTGCATTTGAATGTAAACAAAAGGGGCTAGAGAGAAACTGGATTTATTTTAAAATGCAAAAAGGCCAAATTACTGTCACTGATCCTGCTCTATAAAAAACTCTCTTTTCTTAGCTAAATTGCTAAAGGAACACAGACTGGTGTTTTTGTAGCCAGGTGTTGTTTAAGCATAGTCTAATTCCTTTATACTCATTTATCCAATCTTAAGTGAGTGTTCTTTCTTGGTCAAGCATTCTAATAAAATTAGACATTTTAGTTGTGCACTATTTATCATTATTTATGGAATACTTGACACTGGCAGCTCAGTTACTCATATACACCTTTCATCAACATTTGTAGTTTGTCAATAAATAGGACCCCTTTTAATGCACTTGGTCAATATCAGAAACGGAATACTGTGTTTGCAAGAAAGACAAAAGTAATAGAGCAAACTGGAGCATGGCATTGTTAAATTATTATATTAATCAGCAATGTGTCATTTGCAATGTCCATGATTCTTCGGGGGAGGGGGGGGAGGGAGAGAACCAAGAGGGGAAGCAGAATGTGTGCTCTGATGTTTGATAGGAGTGTGGGGATTATACAGTTATAAGTTAGAGGCCTCAATTCACTGTCTAGCCAGGACTCATGAATATTTGATTTTGGAATTTAACCTATTGTATTGGCTAGGTGGCTGGAGAGTGGGAACAATCTTGCTATGCATTTTCCAGCCTGTGAATTTGGCAAAATGTGACCGACACCAATGTATTCACACACTTCTCTAACATGTACAAACTAGGTCTTATGAGAGATAACACACTGACCATTAATATTATAAAATGCAAGTGTCAATGTTGTGCGCATAGGTGCTAGAACGAGGGGTGCTGCCTTGCTTGAAACAGTAACCAAAGTACATAGTTTCTGCCTTCAGCACCCCCACTATGAAAAAAAATGTTCTAGTACCACTGGTTTTGTGAAGTTATGAATTCCAGCTGTATGATGTTACTAGAACATAAGACCAGAGGTAAAGGTGATAAATAGGTGTGTCCTAGACAAAAGAATGTGGGTTTACCTCAATTTTCATTAGCTGTAAACAGCCATCAAGCTAAACCAGTGGGGGTTTCAAGTTCAGGATCAGGATGAGAGAATTAATATGGCTCTTTCACCCCAATGAGACACAGGGGACTGAATTCCCAGGAGTCCTTCCTGACTAGTGAGACAAAGACATACCTTTGGGGAGATAAGAGACAGAGAGACTTCATCTTTCACCTAAGGAGACAAGGAAAGCCAGCACTGTGTCTTTCTGTGGAAGTCAGGAGGAGAGAAATAAATCAATCAGCCATGGATGAAAGATTGTCCAAGGTAGATTTCTTCCCAAAGATTGTAGCTTATGAAGTTGCTCTTAACCATTAGAAAGCATATTTTTATTTTTGTTTGCTTATAACAATGTTTTGGTCTTTATCCCTTGTACTCAAACTCATATAAAACCACATACTTTTTGATTAAACAAATGTGTTTCACTTTTAATCAAAGCTGTGTTTGAATTGAAGTGATTGTTAGCTCCCATTAAAGTGTGAACTGTGCTTTTGTCTGTTTAAAGGAGCAATGGACCTAACTTCCTGGAGTCCATCAGGAGAGTGCTGGACATGTCAGGGCAGAGACAGTTTTAGTGAAAGTTGGGACTGGGGGTGTGCTGGGGTCACCCTGCAAGTAGTAAGCATGATTCACTGAGAGCAAGGTGGTGGAGGCAGGCAGCTGGAGATAAAGTGCTTAAACAAACAGTGTGCACAGGATACAGATACTCAAAGAACTGTATGCTTGTCTGAAGGCTGTTGGCATCTGGGCCATGAGCTGCAGCAATGGAGCACTTAAGGCACACTTTGATACAGGACAGGCAGTGACTACCCTTACTGGGCTGGGCTGAACCTCAAGAGTCATGCAAAGGTATCATTTGTGAAAGCATCTGCTCATCGGAGACTGCGAGTTCTTTACACAATGGCTATGGGAAGTCTTCAAAATATTTAACTTGACTACTTTTCTCAAGGCTCATTTAGTTTTTAACATAAAGACTAAAGACATTCTCACAAAGCTGAACCTGACTTGCACATGCAAGCTGTGAAGGCTTGACCAATTTCTGCAGGAGATAAAGGTCTATTGAATACCCAGAACAGGAGTATGAAAACAAGCGAGAAGGCATCAGCATACAGCTACCTACTTACATTTTTACAGTAGTTAGTGCAAATTATGCCTCTGAAATTTGTGATTTTTATATTCAGGGCCAGATTCTGCCACCTCTCTCATAAGGCTGCTTTATGAGAGGAATAACTCCACATTGAGATACTATACAATCTGATGAAATATGTCAGGTCCTTAAAAGACTTGAGTTTTGAATATCACTATTATTACAAAGTTTTTCTCTCTGTTTTCTGTATGTCAAATTATTGATGGATTTTCCCTTGTGAACATATTAACATTGACTTAACATTGTAATATAAAGAAGTGTTAAAAATCATCCAGGAAAACCCATAATCTGTGATAGGAAAAAGTCTAAAAACAAAAAGGATAAAAAAAAACAGTTTGGAATAATATAGAGCCTTGTAAAACTAAAAAAAGGGTTATGATAGGAAAACTTATCTACTAGCACTACTAGTCAGATAAATAATAAGTTATGCTGGGGGAGGGGAGAAACAAAACAAAAACAAAAAACATCTCCTCACATTCAATATATATTTTATAGACTCCCGGTAAGGAAGTATGAAAAGGCTGAGGAATCTGGCTATATAAATCTCAATAATTATAGATGTTTCTATCAGAGGAACCTTAAAAAAGGAGAAGGAATTTTACCTTCCTAAGATAGATCGGAGTTGCCACTATGTTCAAACTGGCATCAAAGCACAAATTCAGAGTTGGAAAAAGGCCTCAGGATAGGTCTCTTATGCAAGACCTATTTGTTACCTGTGTTGCTCCTTTTTCACATTTGCCAAGTTCCCAGTGGTTCTGATCCTATCATCAGTTGTCCCCTACCAATTAGCTGTATCTTAACCTTTCCAGCATTGCCACACACCAAAGTTCAAAAATCATGAATCATAACCACCCTCACTAAAAGTCACCGCTAACCATGTAGCGCAGGCAGCCACCACCCAAGTGCCTCTTCCTGGGCAGGTACCACATCATAGCCCCCTACCTCTGTTCTGCTTTCCCTCTCTTCAGGGCCCCCTCACAAACACTTCAGAAAAGTAGTTCAGATAAGTCCCCTGCTAAAGTCCAGTTTATTGAGTCCTCTAGTACATATTGACCCTCGAAATTTCAAGCCCAGTTCAGCATCTCTCTTGATTAACCCAAAATAACACAAATCAAAACTCATCCAGTTAGCCTTCATGGGCTCTCTCCTGCCACAACAAGGCCTCTCACAGGCTCCCCTCACCTGGACAGCTTTTGCCCACTCCTGCTTCTTCAGCTTTTCCTCTATCTGCAAGAGCCTTCTTACTCCCTAAAAATACAACTGCAGTCTCTTAGGGCTGGTCTACACTGGGGGGGAGGAATTGATCTAAGATACTCAACTTCAGCTATGTGAATAGCATAGCTGAAGTCGAAGTATCTTAGATCGAGTTACCTACCATCTTCATGGTGCGGGATTGACGTCCGTGGCTCCCCCTGTCGACTCCGCTACTGCTGTTCGCATTGGTGGAGTTCCGGAGTTGACAGGAGCTCGTTCGGGGATCGATATATCGCGTCTAGATGAGAAGTGATATATCGATCCCTGAGAAATCGATTGCTACCCGCCGATACGGCCAGTAGTGAAGACGTAGCCTTATACTTCCCCTTTCACCGCTGCTGCCTGTTCTTTTCATATGGGGAGCACCTGACTCAACTCACATGGGGCTTGTCCTGTAATCAAGGCTGGCTTAGGCCCAGGCTCCTGAGCCCATGGGGAAAGCCATACTGTTATATGTTGTAAAACCATGAGATTCTCTTTTTTAAAAAAGATTATATTGTGAAGTTCTCTTTTCCAACTTCCTCTTTTGTTATCAATGTACTGTTCTTTACTTTCCCATTCTCTGATCTTTGCATGGCTGGAGTTTTCACAGTTCTCTCTCTCTTTGAGAGAGAATAGTTGTATGCACAATGATTTCCATAAGCATTTTCACAGGGTATTTTGGTACACTTTTAAAAAATCAAATCAGTTTTTTTCTTTAAAAACCTAGGAATTGTCTGAGAGATGGTTGAGGACCCAGAGCCTCAGTGGATATGTAACTGGGATTTTCAAAAAAGATTTGATTGCTTCCTGTTTTCTGAGAACAGCATTATATGATGATGTGTATCCATTTTGTGCTTCCTGTCATAAAGGAATGTATATCTATTAGCTTTATTTCTCTGTATTCTGCAGAGACTAGAACCTACAATTGTGCCACTGAAATGATGCAAATAAAGGAAGGTGCTAGACATGGGTTCTCAGTTTGTGAGCCATAAGAGTCACAACCCTCCTTTATGACTAGAAGAGGGGGAGTCCCAAAACTTCCTCTATTGTAATAGAGGATCATGATATGGAAAAAAGTTTCAACCAAACTTGGCAACCCAAATGGGCTGGCATGTATTCCTGGAGGTTTCATCAAATGACAATCTTTAATTAAATGATTAATCTTTAATACCTGGAAACTCCAGGACAATCCTGGAGGCTTGGCAACTCTAAGGCCCACTGTAGGGTGCAGATAATTAACCCAGATTTTTATTTCATCCCTTTAAAAAGTTGCACTGACCTTGAAATTTTTAGGCTTTTTCCCCATATTTCCCCAATCGTGTTCTTGTGGTGTGGGTATGACTATTATGGTAAGATGCAATTTTTTTAATTATGCTAGCTCTGTATTGCTGGCTGCTACTGGGAGGTGAGAGGCATGTATTGGGAAGGCATTGATATCAAATAAGGCCAACACTAATGTAACTGAGGTTCTGCTAAGACAGATCCTCAGAGCCAGGGTCTTAGCCTGCTGTCTAAAAGTTCTTGCTCTTTAGTGTAGTTAATAAGTGTCCTATAACATGGTCCTGGCATTAGTCAACAAGATGGTAAGTGAAGAGGTTATTAAAAGAAAATGGCAGTATTATGAGGGTGGTGGGCAACAGGGAACTAGGGAACCTGGTGGCTGTACTGGAGTCCTGGCTGATCCAAAGATATGCCAATTAACTTCTGTAGTCAGCCCTTGGTAAAAGTGAAAATCAGTGTTTTTTTAAAATAAGTCACCAGCCATTTGTCTTGCTCTGTAGTAGAACCTCTTTATTATTTAACCACTTTTGGTCTCCTTCCTCTGACATTCACCCATCTCTTTCGTTTTGACACCAGCTCCTTCAAAACAACATAGTGGGACTGTGCTACACATATGCATACAAGCTGCATGGCTGGTGCACAACAACAGGGTCTGTTTGGACTTTTAAAAAAGAGGCCTGGCTGCTTAAAGCCTTTAACATTTGTCTCTTGCCTTTGTTGTAGGACATTTGAAACCAGAGTCATGTTAGGACAATGTCTAATGGAAGGGGAGCAGACTCCAAACCCTGTAGAAAGATCCCTTCTTCCAATTCTTCTGGCAAATGCAAGATTGGCTGTAATGGTTACATGTTATGTAACTGTTGCCCCTTTTTGACCTGTGCAGCTAGTCAAAGTTTGGGGCTCTGAGGATTTGCTGGGCTGAAAGTGGAAATTGGTGATAGCCAGGTATTTCTTTTATGTAGTTTTTCCTATTTGGAAAGAATGTACAGAGTCCTGTGTCTTTGAATCAGAAGGAATCAAATACCAGGACACAGCTTCTTTTGCTTACACCACCAAGAACACTTTTTTCAGACTGCACCTTGACCCAAAAGCCTCTCTCCAGCTTTCTTCCAGGGTGAGATATTGTGCTTTCAACTATGCTTTCTGGCTAGCTGTCGATCCATCTTTGTGTATTTTGCCTTCCCTCACACACACAAAACCCCTACCCAAAACAATATGCAGCAAAGACTTCTATCTGGGTTCACATACTCCTTTTGCCCTAGATGGGGGCTAATCCTTACAAATTAATTGAAAGATGCATTCACACCTATTAATCTCAATCAGGTTTCAATTCAACCCATAGCCATCCAGTTTAGAACAAAATTTTGGAAACAACAGAGGTGGAGCACAAGCAGGCAATGCAGGTAAGAATAAAACAGACACTTCAGTTTGCTTGAGACAATCTTTTCCTGTTTTACAGTGACGCAAGTCTTGACTAGCAGCCACGACACTCCAGGCACAGTGCCAGCTCCTTGTTAGTGTTTGTATTAACAAATTGCTGAATAAAGTGCGAGTTTCACAGCATACAAAGCACTTTTCACACTGCATGCTCCTATAAGGATGATGTTGTTCAAAAGAATGAGTTCTCCCGTAGGATGATGGTCCCAGTCTGGGGAAAGGGAAACACGTGAAGCAGACTAAAATTAGTAATGAGGATTCTGGGGCAGGTTCCCTTACACATCATGGGCTGGGATCCACTTCTGGTATCATTGTTTACTGTGCTATGATTATGGCTGCCAAGCTCTAAGTGCTCTAGGTGTGGCACCTGTTACAGGAATTCTCTCTCTCTCTCTTTCTCATAGCTAATAAATAGACAAGGTATGACTTGTATATTCCTGGATTTTGCCTTGTAAATGGCTTGCTTGGTACATCTCTGTCAGTGCTTAACAGCATGCACCCATCCAAGGTAATGTTGAGCAGTGGAAAACGTGCAGGCAGGGAAGTGCCTAATCTGGTAATCAGCAGTGGCATTTTTAACAGATAAGCATAGAAGTGGCTACACCTTCTGGTTTCACTAATCTATATATTACTATTAGCATATGTAAACAGGGATTTTCCACCCAAACTGGAAGTTTTAAAAGATGTTCACCTGATGGGAGTAACAGCAGCTGCCAGGTTGTCTGCAGCTGCTCCATGTGGTGGTTCTGGGTGTACTGGCTAAATTGGAAATGGACCAGAAGATTCTCAAAAGGAAGTGGTCAGGGAATCTCTGTCAAGAACTAAGTTGATATAAATAATAAGTAACCATGATGATGATGGAAATTGGCCTCCTTTCTGAGCACAAGGTTCTGCTGTCTGGTCACTCTACAGGCCAAGGCTGTGGACTGAGCTGCAGGATGCTATTTGTGTTGCCAATTCTTGTGATTTTTATCATGTTTTGCAGTATTTGATGTTTATCTTAAAGCCCCAGCTCCTAGATTAGGATCTGGCATGAAAATCTCAGCTTTCATTAAAGCAGTAATTTTCGATCATGTATGTGGCTGCAAGGAAAAACTTGATAAAATGACATGAGTTTACCCTAAAGGCCCAGAAACCAGAAGAAAAGATTTAAAGATGTATTATTTAAAGATATCTCATGATGTTTTCATGATTTTGTGGTGCCTGACTCATTTTTTTGAATGCTTGGGGCTGGCAATAGTGTGTGACAGCTGTGGGAGCCCTGAGGAAGACTACAAATGGGAGGAACTCTGACCAAAGCAGTTGACTGGAGAGAGGCACTTTGGGGACACTCAGCATTCCCTCAAGAGCAATTCACTCATCCTACATGAGTGTATCCATAGGATAAGGGGATTGAACACCTTCTGCATGAGCCAGAGGATTGTTGGCGAGTATGTAGAATTCTGTGCCTTAGAGCATGTTCATATAAGAAGAGTGCAACCTCTTTCCACTACTTTCCCTCATTCACCCAAACCCCTCTCTGTGTGTGTGTGTGTGTGTGTGTGTGTGTGTGTGTGTGTGTAAGTCTATCAACTGCCTTGCTACTAGATGTGATCTCAAAAGACAAATTCTATTTCTGTGTCTGTTGGCATAACCCTGCTTTCCTCTGCCTCTCCTTCAACAGAAGCCAGTATCCTAGCAGGATGAATGGGGACAAGCAGATAGTTAGCCTATTACTGGTGTCCTTGGAGCATAACTGCTACCCCTCTGCCTGCTTGGATGTGATTTATGATAGTATCATTTATCCCTTTTCCAACAAGGAGGGTGGGGGGGGGGGGCTGCTCCTGTCTGGACAGTCCATCTCTCCTGCCCCACAATTTGGCCAGCACAAAGTAAGACCTAGAGAGGCAACAACCATATAGTCCCAAGGGGCAGACTGCACTGGATTTGGATGAGGGAGATAAAATGAGGGTGAGGAAAGACGCATCTGAGTCAACCCACCTCTGTAGTCCTCCATTATATCAGCACTGGAGAGGGATTAACATGGAGCTTTGTCAAGTGATAAAGAACAAACGAAGAGGAGAGCATTGGGGAGAAAAATTAAAAGCTTGGTCACGGTTAGCTCGAGTTCAAAGTAAGAAATTCAGGATGATACACTGGAGAGACATTCAGATATGTAGTTCTGGATGGCAAGAGATAGATCACATGTGGAGAGGCTGATCTGTGATTGAGTCTGTCAGCGTAGAGATATTAGTGGATGCTGTATGGGTGCATGACATCATCCCTGACTAAGATATACAAGGGAATAAGAAGAGAGCCCTGAGGGAACCTCATAAAGAGGGTGGAAGGGAAGATGAGGAACTACTAAAAGAGAAAAATCAAGAGAGAACAGGGCCACGAAAGCCAACTGAGAAGAGAACCTTAAAAAGGAGGGAGTGCAGCCTCAAAGCTATCAAAGTCTGAAGAAAGAACAAGGAGAATAAGCACAGAACAAAGGCCCTGCAACTTGACCAAGGCAAGGTAGATGGAAATCTCAAGAGCAGTTTCAGCTCAATAGCAGTGGGAGAAACCAGATTGGAGGGGTATCAGGAAGGAAGAGTGAGAGAACAGGAAATCACCTGTTCAGGGAGCTTAGAGGCAAAAGGGAAGGCAACTTCAGAGACAGGTACGAAGGAGAGATTATTTTGGGAGGTCGGGGGGGGGACATAGAACATGATTATGTATTGAGGTTTCTTTGAAAGACTCTAGTCTATGTTACATGTTCTCTTTCCATCCCAAAAATACATTATACTACCCTTACACTGTTCTTAGCCCGGCTCCTACACCCTCCCACACTTTGTTGAATTGAGCAGATGGCGGGTGTCTGCAGCATTTACATCACTAATGCCTGTAGATATGTATATTTCATCTAACATCTTTGTCACGAGGTAGCATTCACAGTAGAATCAGAGATGGTTGTATTGAGGTCATACACAGGGATACATTTGAAATCTCACCAAAGAATTGTTGAATTCCTTCTGCATCAAATATCAAAGCCCAACATCACAAACATTTAATATAAGCAGTTGCTAAACTGTTGTAAATTACTAATTTCACATGCATATTTATATATCAAAACACTGAAGCAGATAATAAACAAAATATCTGAAAAATCTTGGAGTGGATGAATGACCAAATGCCAGAAGCTTGGTTCTGATCTCAAAAGCAGCTGTTGTTCAGAACCTGAAGTCAACACACAAGTTACATTAACAAATTTGCTAGAGTGAAAAAAAAAAGACCAAATCCTGCCATGCATCACACAGGTCTGCTGTGGGGAAAGGAGAAGAAGATACAACGCAGTCTTCAGCATACATTCTAGGACAGTAAGCACTGCTCATTTTGGGAGAAGCAGGAAGGTGTGCTCCAAAGCATGTTCCCATAGCCAGCTTGAGCTATGTTACTCTTTATTGGTAAAATAATTCAAGAACCTTTCACTGAGCTAGAGCTTTTCATATGGCCAGGCCCCTCCCCTATGAGCAGCACAGATATTACAATAGAACCTCAGAGTTAGGAACTAACCAACCAACCACACCCCTCATTTGGATTTGGAAGTACACAATCAGGCAGCAGCAAAGACAAAAAACCAAAACCAAAACCAGACAGAAAAACGAAAAGACAGTACGGTACTGTGTTGAACATAAATGACTAAACAAAAAGGGAAAGCGGCATTTTTCTTTTGCACAGAAGAGTTTCAAAGCTGTATTTAGTGAATGTTCAGTTGTAAACTTTTGAAAGAACAACCACAGAGTTTTGTTCAGAGTTATAAACAACCTCCATTCCCAAGATATTTGTAACTCTGAAGTTCTATTCAGATAGAATTTTGCCTGTACTGTTTTAAAGGAAGATGTGAAGACTCAGGCCTGGTTTACGCTACGAGTTTAGGTCGAATTTAGCAGCATTGAATTGAATTAACCCTGCACCCGTCCACACAACAAAGCCATTTACTTCGACATAAAGGGCTCTTAAAATCGATTTCTGTACTCCTCCCCAACGAGCGGAGTAGCATTGAAATAGACATTGCTGGTTTGAATTAGGGTTAGTGTGGATGCAATTAGATGGTATTGGCCTCCAGGAGCTATCCCACAGTGCACCATTGTGACCGCTCTGGACAGCAATCTGAACTTGGATGCACTGGCCAGGTAGACAGGAAAAGCCCCACAAATTTTTGAATTTCATTTCCTGTTTGCCCAGTGTGGGGAGCTGATCAGCACAGGTGACCATGCAGTCTGAGAATCAAAAAAGAGCTCCAGCATGGACCGTACGGGAGGTATTGGATCTGTTCGCTGAATGGAGAGATGATTCCGTGCTAGCAGAACTATGTTCCAGAAGATGAGATGCCAAAACATTTGAAAAAAAATCTCCAAGGGCATGGTGGAGAGAGGCCACAACAGGGACTCACTACAGTGCCGCGTTAAAGTTAAGGAGCTCAGACAAGCCTACCAGAAAGCCAAAGCAGCAGACAGATGCTCCGGGGCAGAGCTGCAGACATACCACTTCTACATTGAGCTGCATGCAATTCTATGGGGCGCAGCCAACACTACCCCACCCAGGACTGTGGATACCGAGGAGGGGGTACTCTCAGCCATGCCTAAGGATTTTGCAGACGGAGAAGATGATGATGATGACGATGAGCTTGCGGAGAGCACACAGCACATAGTTCTTTTCCTCAGCCTGACTGAAATAGCCTCCCAACCCTCCCAAGGCAGTATCCTGCACCATGAAGCCAGAGAAGGGGCCTATGGTGAGTGTACCTTTGTAAGTATAAAACATGGTTTAAAAGCAACCATTTTTTAATGATTAATTTTCCCTGAGGACTTGGGATATATTCGCGGCCAATACAGCTACTGGAAAAGTCTGTTAACGTGTCTGGGGATGGAGTGGAAATCCTCCAAGGACTTCTCCATGAAGCTCTCCTGGAAGTACTCCAAAAGCCTTTGCGTAAGGTTTCTGGGGAAGGCAACCTTATTCCGTCCTCCATGGTAGGACACTTTATCACACCATGCTAGTAGCAAGTAATCTGGTATCATTGCATGACAAAGCCTGGCAGCGTATGGTCCCGGTGTTTGCTGGCATTCAAGGAACATCCATTCTTTATCTTGCTGTGTTATCCTCAGGAGAGTGATATTGTTCATGACAACCTGGCTGAAATATTGGAATTTAATTAAGAGGACATTCAGAGGTGGCCATTCCTACTGGGCTGTTTGCCTGTGTCTGAAAAGAAACCCTCCCTGCAGTTAGCCAAGCGGTGTGTGTGTGTGTGTCGGGGGGTGAGGGCATTGGTGCTGAGCTGTTCGCGTTTGGCTAGTAGGTATCTTCCCTGATACCAGCCACGTGGTGAGGGGAGGGGAAAAGCGATAATCCCAGAGAATTGGAGAGTTAGGGGTTAGTTTGGTTTCTGCTGCTGCATGTTAACACGAAAACTGCAGCACTCAATGGGCTTTGCTTGGTATGGGAAAGGAAGGTGCTTTTTTTCCCTCTCTTATTTAGATATTAAAACTAACTTTAACTGTCCCACTCTCTCCTGGTACCAGTACTTTCAAATCAGGCACTGTTTCTCAACTTTCTAGAAAACCTGTTTTTATTCATAAAGCTAACTTTAGTAGAAGCATTGGTCAAAAAACTTATAATTAATTTATAGCAATCTTTCCAGATCGCTTTCCTAACAAAAATGTGTCCATATATGGTATGCTGGGAAAAAATATGGAGAGACCTATTATCCCAGCAGATGGGGGTTTGATCTGGAAAAGAGGACCAGCAACCTCAGTCTGTAGCACAATAAAAGAAAATTTCTTGAAGATTCTGTTTCAATGATACCTTGTATCAGTCATCTTAAACATATATATATGACATATACACACTGAATATCTGGCCATCTGTGTGTATTCCATGGCTCTCCAAATCTTTGAAGTTCTCTAGTTTGCAGTTTGGCTTAAGGTTCAGATTATTTGCAATGGATGTCATTAGTGAGAAAAAAGACCTGAACTTATTTCTAGTTCTATCCCAAACTCATAGAGTAGACTTTGCTAAAGGATGGGTGTACATTTCTGGTGGGCTTGATTTTTTATTAATCCATGGTAGCCTAGTGATGTTTACCCTGCTGCAGTTTTCTTGTTCAATAAAGACCCAGTATTTAGTTGGGTTAGAGCGATCCCAATCCATTATTGCTTTAACATGGCTGGCTTGATAGCATATTTGGAACAGTTCACCCTATTTAATGGATCTGTACAAAGTATCTGCTTTCACTCTTAGTCTATTCTTACTCCTTATAAATTCTAATAATATCCTCTGTACTCCTGCTAAGGGTTTAATCGGGGCAGGGGTGGGGGGACGAGATTTTGAAATAAGAAAGACCTCATTGGCAAAACTATTCATTTTGACCATGGCTAGTCTTCCCAACCAAGAAATTGCATACTTCCCCCAGCACTCCATGTCCTTTTTTCATTTTGTTACTGGATTTATAGGATTACCTTGTGCTTTGATAATATTACACAGCCATGGGAGGAAAGATGGGTTTGTGGATAAACTACAGGATTAGGAGATCTGGGATTTATTCCTATTTTGTCAGGTGCTTCTTGTGTAACTTTGAGTAAGGGCTCGTCTACACTACCTGCCGGATCAGCAGCCAGCGATCGATCCAGCGGGGGTCAATTTATCGCATCTAGTAGAGACACGATAAATCAATCGCTGAGTGCTCTTCAGTCAACTCCAGCACTCCACCAGAACGAGACATGCAAGCGGAGTCAATGGGAGAACGTCAGCTGTCAACTTACTGCAGTGAAGACACCGTGGTAAGTAGATCTAAACACATCAACTTCAGCTACACTACTCATGTAGTTGAAGTTGTGCATCCACACGTGGTAGTCGAGACAAGCCCTAAGTCACAACTTTTTTGGTTTGTAAAAGGAGTAGTAATACTTACTCACGTAACAAAAGTGTTGTGTAGTGTAGCAACCTGCATGGAACTTGGGAGGGAGGAGCACAGGTTGCATGAGAGAAGCGTTTGTAGGAGGCACCTGGGAGTCAGTCTGAGTGCACATGGTTTTAATGCTACTGTAGTTCCAACATGTCTGTAAATAATTCTCTTAGTAAAGAGCTTCTTCAGTTTTAGAAACACAGCATCTTCTTATGTTATTACCCAGCACATGGTACATGAAATGTGGCTTAATTCAAGTAACATTTGTAAAGCATTCTGAAATCCTCCAATGAAAAGCTCAAGAGAAATGCAAAACATTCTTATATTCTCTTTGCTATATTACTTTATCTTTTGTTATATTTATCTTAGAGCCAAAGAATGTAAGGCCAGAAGGGACCATTGGATCTAGTCTGATCTCCTCTATATTAAGACCGTCAAGAGTGCCAAGCACCTGCACTAAACCCAACAATTGAAATTAGACAAAAGTATTTTAGACCATGGGAGACTGGACTATTATGTGCCTAGGGCACAGTATAGGAGGGACCAAGGTGCACCAGTGCCTGAGGCTTCCTCCTCACCCCACAATGGCAGGAAAATTAAGTGAGATATACCCAAATAATCTTGGCAAGTGACCCACATCACACCCACATGTTGCAGAGAAAGGTGAAACCCCTACAAGGTCACTGCTTCCTTGCTGACTCCACATATGGTGGTCAGTTAGACCCTGAGCAGGTGAGCCAGCCTAGTACCAGAGACACAGGATGCTCAGTGCCACCTCAGAATCCTGGCCCACCCCACCCAACATCCTATCTTAGCCATTAGTTTTGTTACTAGATATATAGGAATTTATTGAAGTCCCCCTTTTTTCTTCTTTTAATGACATATGGAAATCTAAAGCAGCCTAAACTGACAAACTTGAGTCATCTGAACTGATATTGGTTAATCTTAAATTATAGACAAAATGAAGCAGTTGTGTGCGAGAGCATCTGGAAGTATTGGCAGAGGGCCAATACTAAAATTTCATGCAAATAGGTGTGGAACATTCATTTCCTTGTTGGTTAAGGGCATGTGAGCTAGGCATGAGCCAGATGTGCACTGGATACGAACTTGTGTTAGACTTACAAAATTGCTTTGATTTAAATCAACTCACCCACAAGCACTTTAAAAGCTAGGCCTATACAGGGGCTAGCATTGGTGGGTCCCAATAGCCACTCAGACACTTGCCAAAATAAGTGGTATTTTAATAGGTCTTGCAAAAGGATTGGTTGCAAATACCATAGGTACAGTGGTTTAAACAGCTATAGTTCAAAGTGAGCAATAGTGGTTCTTGTTTGGGACCCTGGGGGCACTCTAAGCTAGAGATAAATTTCTTTAGGCCTAGTGCCTGGGGTGCCCTCTCCTGTCCAGTCTCTAGTCAAGCAAACAGGATCTTGCAGGTTTTCAGACTAGGCTCACTTGGTTGTGCCCCTCTGCACCAGCTTCCTGTCCAGCCTCTGTTGTTCCCCATGAGTTCCACCTACACCTGGTCCTGGCCACATGTCCTATATCACACCCCACAGGTTACTCAACAAAATCTGCTGCCCTCAGCAAACTTCAGTATGCTGCAACTGACCCCTCAAATGTGACTCAGCTGCCCCTCTCTCATAGCAGAGGGGAGGCTGGGCCAAATCTGAGCATGTGACATTGAGACCTGGCACATGGGTTTGGCCTGGTTGCCCCTCTGCCATGCTGGAGAGGTGGCCAGGCCAAATTTGCTGCCTTAGGCAGCTGCTTAGCTTGCCCATTTCACCCTGCTCCACAGCAGTTCCCGAATTCTTACTCTGTATGCAGTTCTCTCTGCATTTCCTCTCTGCAGTGTCTGGCTAGTCATGCTGCTATGGCTTCCCAAAAGTGCCTGATAATTACTGGGTTCAGTCTTTTCATGGAGTTTTTGCCCCATTCTGCCTGCTGACCAGAAGAAAGGGAATGTGCAGTTGGGAGGTGGTAGATAGGAATTGTTGGCTCCTGCTTAGCAAGTCCATCACACAACTTCCTTTTTTATCCCCCTTATGGCTAGTGTTGGCTTGAAGGTTCCCTTAAAAAAGGAGGCTGGGGTAGGGGGAGAAGAGCTTACACTAATTGAATGTAGGTGCATGATGGGATCCTGTTAAAAGAGAAGCATCATTTGATCTACAAAACACCAAGTCAGAAGAACTCAATTCAGGAAACACTGGCACATGTGTGTGTCATTTTCACTTAGGACATGCTTA
This sequence comes from Gopherus flavomarginatus, assembly GCF_025201925.1. NCBI lineage: Eukaryota > Metazoa > Chordata > Testudines > Testudinidae > Gopherus > Gopherus flavomarginatus. The sequence continues at coordinate 195,450,467 of NC_066619.1, forward strand.
AAGGTAAATATATACTTAAATGCTGTCCTGAATGAAGATGCTTTTCTGAATCCGGGTTTCAAAGCCCAGGCTACTTTTATTTTGGGTGCCTACCCTGTAAAGCTGAGTGCTCAACAGATAGTGTTGGCGTGAATAGCAGAATTCATAGTATAATTGTGTTGATTATTTTTCTTGTTTGGTGATTATTTTTATTTTGTAAACTACCTGCTAATAGTCCAAGCAATCTCTCAAATGTGATGTGCAAGTGTTTTTTCCTACTCATAACTTTACCCCCAAAGCATTTTATAACAAAGACACATGAAATATAGTAGCACTCTTTATCTATGGGTTACACTACAGTACAGATATCTACTTCTGTGCACTATTCTTCCTGATTCAGCAGTACAGAATCATTGGCTAATCTATAAAATGTCAGCGACTATAAAGACAATGATATGCTCTAATTAAACTCCATTCCCCATGAAGCGTATCAAGTGACACTACTCGTAGGCAATAAACTAGGTTTGACACAGAGAGAGAGCTGTAGAATTTGGCAAAGAAAGAAATACAAATGAATTATTCTTAGTGACTACGAAAGATTTTGCTAGATGGGGAAATATGGAAGAAATCCCAGTCAGATAACTCCAACTGTTCCAGTTCCATGTTGCATCTATGGGTGAAACCAGTCTATCAGCCTTCGTGACCTGTCAGAAAATCATTACAAGTGCCTGATTTACTTGGGTAACTTTTCCTAGCAGTAGTTGCTTAGCATTTGCACTGAGCTGCAAAATGATTATATTCTGACTGTATTATTGTAAACTTCATTGAAAAACAGTGAAGGATTTTTTTATGCCTGGCAGCATCTGTTTTGTGAGAATCAAAGAAGCTTCCTCCAGTACTGTGGGCATGAGCTATTAAATGCTTTATTTTCCTGAACACTGGGGGGAAAATTGCCAATGGTAAAACAGTTAAGACATTTTGGAGTACAGTCTTTGGAGACATTTCAAACTAGACAGACTAAAGCAATAGGAAATCTACTGGCGGGGACAATCTTGCCATGTCAGGCAAAGACTAAGTGGGTGTTTTTCATCTCTTGCTTCTTTGATGTGAATATCAGTGGAAGAAGACATGAACTGTCTAAAATACATAGAGAAAAGTAAATACCACCCCTTACTTTTTGCTTTTTAAAGGTTTCATGCCATCCACTTCTATGAGGGGTAGCTTCCAACAGAGGGGCTCACTTGGTGCATGATTAAAACAAGTCTATTTTGGGGCAGTACAATCTGTTGAGGAAGATGTCAGACTGCCTCATGTTGAAAATGTATTACTCTAATCTATCATCAGAGAGCTGTCACAATGTACAGTGTTATACATTCTTAGAGCGTGGCAGGCACACAGATGATATGCACCCTTAGTGAAAAGATTTTGATGTTCAACAGAAGATTTCCAGAAGTAAATGTGGTGCAGTGAATAACGAAGGGCAGAGGATAGACAGCTTTGTGTCACCTGAAAGGGAAGCTGGTGCTATGTGTATTTCTCTGATGCTATTTCTAGTGTCACAATTCCAAATGCATGACCTGATAACATGTTGACTCCCGTAGCTTTTTCTGATAATGCTTTTGGAACAGGGCTCTATTATATGCATGGATTTTTACTGACAAGTGTTTCATTCCTTATTTAAGACTGAAAGCATGTTTTACAATACATCATGCTAATTATTATAATTAAGCCCAAAGTGTGATTTTTATTATTCAGTTTTACATGTGCCATATAAAATACACATCTCAAAATGATCTGTCATGCTTTGGCACTAATTACACAATGAAAAAGGAAGACTAGCTACTAGTCAATTAAACAAACAAGCACAGCATGTGGTTTTTAATAGTACCCTTTTCTAACTGACTGATTACAAAATTACAATATAGCCCAGCACTGATCTAATCAGACTTCCTGAGTAAGATCAAAGCAGCATTGCAGCTGGACCTATATCTTGAGTTCAAATAGTCTTTAAGAGATTGGTCTACCAACGTATGCTTTTTAGTAGTACACTGCACAAATGGTTCATGGAGTGGAGAAACTAAAATCTTCATCTTATATCCAAGATTACTGTTATCACTAAAGGTGGAAATACAGGACAAGGATGATTAGGTCAGCAAACATTCCCCTGTGAAGTAACAAAGGTTAGGAAGAGTGCAAAGGTCAACAGATCCTGGTCGTCAGTGGGCAGGATTGAATCTGGGACCTTTAGAACTTTGTGCATGAGCTAAAGGCCAGCTGGCTGTAACTAAGCCTGTAGAGCAAATTCATTTAAGTCTAAATGGTTTTGGTGCCACTAGATGGGACACAACGGCATACCCAGAAGGTGAGTGGGTTACAATAGCATTCTGGGATATCATTTAAATCTGAGATTAACATCCCTCTGTTTATCAATACAACATCTAATATACAGGATAAATCAGGATTCAAAATATGTAGAAACTAGACCATAGATGTAATTAATGGTTTATTGATTTCTAAGACAGAAAAAAACCATAAGCTTTGACAAAGGCCAGGCATTCCTCATTCTGTAGTAAAGACAATTTACTTTCTGTTGAGAGGGAGCCTGCTGAGAAGCTATGCACTGAAAAACAATCAAAATTGCTGCATAATCAGATGCTGCAATATTCCTCAAGGATACAGCAATGGAAGGTTGCATTAAGGATGGAGTAATAGTCTGCTACCATGAATCTTGTGAGCTACAGTTCCATGAGGGAGGGAATCTGGTGGCTGGTACTGTTTACAAGAAATTAGAAGGCTCTGCTATTTATATCCCAGCTGTGTATTGTGATCTAATCCTCACAAAGTGAATTGTCTTTTCTTTCTTGTCAGTGATTTCTAATTTATGGAGGTTGATCATTAATACTCTTTTTGGCCAAAGCCTTTACAAGTATATTAGAAACCTTTTTAACATCTATTCTTTCTTAAACAGCACTAAATATTATTTAACTAATTGGTTGAGCATGCAAAGGGCTTACATACAAAAACACAAATGGCATCAAGTTGAGTGTGTCTGTGTACATGAGAATTTTTGAATTCACATCCACTCAATTCCAAAATGTTAGAGAATGTTCTAGGCATCACTGACTAAACCCCTGTTGATTTGGGGGGGAAATTAGAGAACAGGAAGGGGGAAAGAGGTGGAATAAAGGACAACTGGAGCCTCAGTCTTCGGTTTAGCACAGCCACAGCTTCAAGCACCTCTACAATTGCCTATATAGCAAACTGGTTGATTGCATCCATTAATGCCTTCCAGCATAACACTGGAGGGATGAGTAGACAAGAGACAGAAGGCATCTCATCTGTCATCCTCCCACTGGAGGAGAACACGTTGTCACGTTGAAGGGTTTAACTCCCAGTCCAATAATAAGGGGGCAGGGAAAGGGCACATGTACACAGACTCTTCTATGGGGGAGCAGCAGGGAATCCTTGAAATCGAAGGGATGGAAGGATGGCACAGAGAGACCTCGTGGAGTGGGGGCAAGGGCAATGGAGGAATGAAAGGAGCATTGCATGTGTGAAATAAGCTTGGCCTATACAAGCTATGAAAGTCTGACTCCCATTAGTATTAGAATACTGCTTTCTGTATCACATGACCAGGAGTAGTGATGTGATCCACTACTGAACGCAACTAACGAGAGAATTAACACACCCTGAAATTTGGTAGGTTCAGATGTTGATTCAGATCTGAGTCTGGATTCAAGTTTTGTTACTCTGGTCTATGTCTAGAATTAACACATTAGGTATTCCAAGTGGAACCATGTGAAATGTGGAATCAGAAACTCTCAGCATTGTATATGTCTTCTCCAAAAGTGAAATTAATTTTTTTCTGTCCTCAGTAAGTCCTGGTCCTGGTCCCATGCTGAATGACTCCAGGACAGCACTTGTCCCAGATTCTCTGCAGCACTAAGGCTCATGGGCAGTGCCAGTCTCTTCCAGGTGGGGGCGGGGGTGAGGTGGGGTGGGCCTTAGCCCCTCTCTCCCTTGCCGTAAGGCCCCATTCCCTGATACTTCTCTCCCCCTCCCCGTGAGGCTCTGCTCCCTGGCCAGGCTGGAAGCCAGAGCTGGGCCATGGTAAGAGTCACTCAGAGACTGCAGGCCAGTTGTAGGGAGCCCCAGACCTTCTACTTGCCCTGAGTGGCACAACCTGGGGGGGGAGGCAGGGACACAGGCTAGGGGCTGCTCTTGGACACCCCAACCCCCAAACTACAACAGGTGGAGGGTCTGGGGCTCCCTAGGCTGCTCTTACCATTGCCTGACTGGCTTCTAGCCTGGCCAGGGGGAAGGAGGAAAAGCAAGGGGCGGGGCTCCTGCATGTGTCCTGTTTTTGACTTTTGAAAAGGTGATCACCCTCATCTATTACCTACAGCAGGTTCCCATTTGTGGAGAGCTAGGTGCCTATGCCTGACAGCAGGCAGGGCTTAGTACACTTCTCCCCTCACTTAGGCTAGCATACTGGCTTTTGTGGATTCCATTCTTAGGCATCCCTCTCTCCTCAATCATTGTAGAGAGTCTAGATGCCTAACTAGGCTTTGTGGATTGCAGTGTTGTTTCTGTGATTTTCTAGGGAGCCATGGGCAGTGAGCATCATAAGCCAGGGAAGGCTGTGCCTCTCTGAACAGCCTGGCATGGCCCTACCCATACTCCACCCCCAGCCTCCCCTCCTGCCTACTTTCAGTTCCCTTCCCACTCTTCTTCTGGAGCTGGTGTTCACAAGACCCAGGGCTGTGAGCACTCTCGCCACATGCCTGGTGCTCCAGGGCTGTATGTGTGTTCTGGTGGGGGAGGGAGAGGCCAGGAGCTAGCCTCACCCCAATGGCTCCTTCACCTGCTGCCCAGGGACTCAAGAGTTAGACACAGTGATGCTCAGCATTCCAACACCCAAGTCCCTTCATCGATCACACCCTACATTCTCAACAGAAAGGATGAGGTAGCTACTGCAGCCAGTTTTGGAAAGGAGGATTGCAGTGTTTCACCTTGCTGGAAATAAATGAGGGTTCTGCCCTGGAGTTAATAAGACTGGAAAGTAGTTAAAAAAAACAAAAACAAAAACATCCACCCATCCACCCCACCTCATCTTGTTTAATTCACTAGAATAATTCACAGAAAAAACAGTCATTAAATGGTGTGGACCTATTCAAAAATTTACTGGCAACAATGTTGATGGAAATAGTGAGTAATAGGCAGTGGGGAGAATAGGAACCGATGTAAAGCCCATTGGAAAGACTCCTCTCCTTTTCAATAGGCATTATATCAGATCCTAGGCACAGAAAGTGAATACTGAAATAGTATTGAAAAATTATTTTTGGATATCATTAGCTTCCTGACTCAAAGATCAAGTGTGATTTAATCAATACTTTTATTAATTTAAAAAAAGATACCATTTTGAAAAAAAAAATTTTGAATGAGTAAAGATTTATGTTCTTAAATCTTTTCAGCCAGCTGGCTGCTAATTACCCAAAGTTGTCTTTGAATGTCTTATTGCTCTAGTACTATAGCATATGGCTTACTTAGCTCTGAAATTACTTTTTAGTATTTCTAAAAAGGTGTTCTAGACAATCTCAGGTAATAAAAACTGGGAGCAAAAGTTCATTAGAAAACTATGTGGAATTAGGAGAATTTGAACAGCAGTATGAGGGGTGTGGAGGGGGGAAAGACAACTTAAATGCTACAACCCAAGCCTGGTGATCTTAAAAAAAATAAAATACAATTGTGTGACGTAAAATTGTTTTTGCCTGAAAAGTCTAAGTGGGCCAACATGAGCTTTCAGCAGATGGCTTCATGATCAGAGCAAATGCAGAAGATAGAGGCTATTAGAACAAGAGGAAAAAATCAGAGCAAACAACCTGTCACAAATACAGATGAGCAATGTACATTACCCATAATTTTTCTACATCTTGTTACCTCAGAGATGTAAAGCATAACTAATGCTTACAAATAAAGATTGCATCTCCCTACTTTTAAAATCTTCTACACTAGAAGTGTGCACAGAAACATGGAACTCCTGGATTTACCCTCAGATTTGGGTATATCAAGGGACTAATCTTGCTTCTCTTGAATTTAACAGCAAAATTCCCATCAGCTCCAAGGAGATCAGGATCAGACCTCTGGAAAAGCCTGTGATTCACAGCAAGTGCCTAGGTATCTTTACTGTGCTGCTGCTGCTGCTGCTCTTGGTCTCTATATTGTATTTCCACATCTCTGAACTCCAACTAGCCTCATGAACTCAGGCTTTATTGACAAATGCAAAAAAAAAAAAAAAAAGTGTTCTCAACTCACCTGCTCATTTTTCTCCTTGCTGCTGTTGTATTCTGTCTCTTTGTGCAATTTAGCTGGTTTGACAGGATATGTAGGAAGACTGACACCAACTGTAAGAGGAAACCATGACCCTGCAGCACACTACTTTGGGCCTGGTCTACACTACGAGTTTATTTCGAATTTAGCAGCGTTAAACCGAATTAACGCTGCACCTCTCCGCACAATGAAGCCCTTTATTTCGATATAAAGGGCTCATAATATCGATATCTGTACTCCTCCTGATGAGGGGAGTAGCACTGAGATCGGTATTGCCATTTCGGATTAAGGTTAGTGTGGCCGCAATTCAACGGTATTGGCATCCGGGAGCTATCCCACAGTGCACCATTGTGACCGCTCTGGACAGCAATCTGAACTCGGACGCACGGGCCAGGTAGACAGGAAAAGCCCCACGAACTTTTGAATTTCATTTCTTGTTTGCCCAGCATGAAGCGCTGATCAGCATCGGTGACCATGCAGTCCCAGAATCAAAAAAAAGCTCCAGCACGGACCGTACAGGAGATACTTAATCTGATCTCTGAATGGGGAGATGAATCTGTTCTATCAGAATTCTGTTCCAATAGATGAAACGCCAAAACATTTGAAAAAAAATCTCTAAGGCTATGATGGATAGAAGCCACAACAGGGACTCGACACAGTGCTGCGTGAAATCAGGGAGCTGAGACAAGTGTACCAGAAAGCCAAAGAATGAAATGGGCGCTCACAGAGGGAGGAGCGACTGATAGCTGTAGCTATCCCACAGTTCCCGCACTCTGAAAACCATTTGAATTCTTGGCTGAGCTCCCAAAGCCTAGAAGGGTCAAAAACATTGTCGCGGGTGGTTCAGGGTATATGTCGTGTGTCCCATCCCCCCCTGTTGAAAGCAAAGGGAAAAAAAATGTTTCTCACCTTTTTTCAATGCCACCGTATGTCTACTAGATGTTGCTGGCAGACACGGTGCTGCAGCGCTACATAGCAGCATCCCCTTCCCTTCCCTTGTGGATGGCAGACGGTACAGTAGGACTGATATCCATCATTGTCGTCCTGTGACTGCTCCTGGCTGGCCTCGGTGAGGTCGGCTGGGGGCTCCTGGGCAAAAATGGGAATGACTCCTGGTCATTTTCTTCTTTAAGCTTTCTCTCCTGAAGATTCACTCCTGCCTGGAATATCATAGCAGGTAGAGGCTGCCCTCCCCTCCCTCCTCTGATCTCTGCTTGCAGAGGCCATAAAGTCAGTGTTGTTTCTTATTCATGCATCCTTTATTACTTCATCACACAAAGGGGGGGATAACTGCCATGGTAGCCCAGGAGGGAAGCAATGGGTGTTGTTGTTGCAGGGGCACCCCCTAGAATGGCATGCAGCTCATCATTTCTGCGGGATGTCTGAGGCTCTGACCTGGAGCAGCTGTTTGTCTCTCTGGTTCTTTAGTAGGCTTGCCTGGTATCCTAGGCAGGACTGACTCTCCATTAGACAAAACAAAGAAGAGAATGACCTGGGGAGTCACTCTCATTTTTGTCTGTGTGCCCCTGACCGACCTCACCGAAGCTGGCCAGGAGCACCCATGACAGCAGCAGACAGTACAGTATGACTGGTACCATCATTGTCAACTTGCAAAGCAGCAGATGGTACAGTAGGGCTGGTAACCGTCTTTGCTAACTTGCAAAAGGCAAGGAGATGCTGCTGTGTAGCGCTGCAGTACCGCGTCTGTTAGCAACATCCAGTACACATAGGGTGACAGTAAAAAAAAAAAAAAAAAAAAAAAAAAAAAGGCTGAATGGGCTTCATGGTTGCTATGCTATGGCGTCTGCCCAGGCAATCCAGGGAAAAGGGCGCAAAATGATTGTCTGCCGTTGCTTTCACGGAGGGAGGATTGACTGACGACATTTACCCAGAATCACCCATGACACTGTTTTTGCCCCATCATGCATTGGTATCTCAACCCAGAATTCCATGGGCAGGGCAGACTGTGGGAACTATGGGATAGCTACCCACAGTGCAACGCTCTGGAAATGGACGCTAGCCTCGGTACGTGGACGCACACCGCTGAATTAATGTGCTTACTGTGGCTGCGTGCACTCTACTTCATACAATCTGTTTCCAAAAATAGGTTTCTGTAAAATTGGAATAATCCCATAGTGTACATACCCATAGTTTCATTGCTATGAGAAAGCCCTGCTGAACCAACCTAAGGTCTGAAGCTTTAGGCATTAATTCTCAGTCCGGATTCTGTGGCACCTTTGGGTGGCATTACTAAGTGGGAGCTAATTAAGTGTAGCTGAGCCTATTTTAACTCAGTTTAAAAAGGAAGGATTACACTCAGAGGAGAAAAGGAAAGACAAGTGTGTTGATCAGGCCATTGAATTTTGAGAAAGCCTGAAAGCCCTTTTCCTGATTTGTACTTTTCTAGGCTGGAATTTTTTTGTTTTGTTTACTGCTTGTAAAACTGCATGGAAGGAAAGTAGCAGGAGGCTCTTTCAAGATTGATTTCAGTTTAGATGTTTCTAACCACTATGATAAAAAGCTATGCAGCGAGGGGGATTTTAGGTTCAAAACTTTTGGTGAAGCCTTATGTTATTCTGCCCCTGTGATAGTTGGGATGCGTAACTGGTCATCTGTGCACTGTGCGGTTTTCATAAGGCAGGATTCTGTGGTTGTTTTATACCTAGCTCTTCCTAATTAAATTGCACCCATTGGCTCTTTCTAGGAATGTTGAGTTTGGTTTTGTTAACACAGGTGCAGAATTGGAAATAAACTAAAGTATTTCACATGAATTCCATTTTTCTTAGCATCAGTCATAAGCAATTCAGTTCTGAGATTTGGATTTATTTCTGTGAGGACTTGCTCTAAATTTAAAAGGTAAAAGTGTTAGTGTTAAGTGCATGGATAGTTATGATATGGAGCAATAGAAAGATGGCAAATATAGTTCCAGTCTGTCTTTAAAATTAATACAGTCCAGAACCAGTATAGCTAGAAATTAATCTTGAGGTTGAATTGCTTATGACAGTTGCTAACAGAAGCGGAATATGGGAGAGAACTCAGTTTTCTCCTAGACTTAGGGTACATCCAGACTACCCACTGGATCGGCGGCTAGCAATCGATTTATCGGGGATCGATATCTTGTATCTAGATGAGATGTGAGATATTGATCCCCAAACATGCTCCCCATTGACTCCAGAACTCCACCAGAGCGAGCAGCAGTAGCGGAGTTGACGGGGAGCCACGGCCGTCGATCCCGTGCCGTGAGGGCAGGAGGTAAGTTGGAATAAGATATGTTGACTTACGAAACTTCAGTTACGGGAATACCGTAGCTGATCTTACATCAACCCCCCCCCCACCCCAGTGTAGATCAGGCGTTAAGGTCACATTTAAAACAACAATGGTTCTCAGATTCCATTTTATAGATACACACAAGTTTTTAAAATTTGCAGCCACCCTGCAAGAAGGCTTTTGTGCCTAAGTATTATATATAAATGAATGTCACAAGAAGTTTTTCTCCTGTATATGCAGATAACAGCTGAACACTTGTTTACACTTTTTAAAGAAAGCAGAACCGATCAGCGGAAAGATAAGTAGTGTGAGATCAGATGTCCGGGTCATTGGTCACAATGCCAAGAATGCAAGCTGCTGATGACTCACGCCTATGAAAAAACTGCATCTGAGCCAAACAACCTTGCCATGTGCGCCACAATATAAAAAACAGTTGAGAAGAAACTGCTCATTAATCTATACTTAGCTGGTTACTTTTCCATGCACTATTTCCTAATTAATTTGCGTTTGCAGTTTGAAACATGTACAACTCATTCACACTTTAGAAAGACCTTCTACCCTCTAGTAATATATTGAGAACAGGTCCTGACCCTAGCTTCTCCTGTTTATCGCTGCCCCTTTTGTCTATGTCTAAGATTTTCTGCTTTGCTACTACTGGTACAGCTCCACTGGTAGTAGCCATGGTGAGAGCTGTAGTGTAGGTAATGTGCTGGTAGCTACTAGCACTTAGGGGAAGATTAGAGTTTGTGAGGCCCCAGGCCAAAGAAAATGGGGGCCCCTTCCCACACTTCCACCTGCAGTCCCCTCCACCCCGCTCTGCCCATCGGGCACTCCAGCTGGGGCCCAGGGGTGCCCATTCCCACCCCCCCACGCCCCTCCCTTCGCCGGGGCCCCTTTGCACAGGCCCCATTGGTCCAATAGCTAATCCCTCACTGCCAACATTTCAACCCATGTCTTCTAATGGCTCACGGCAGATCCAGATGAGACAGGCATCTTGTTCAAGCTATTTCCATCACATACACAAAAGTTACCACCAGTGGTATCAATGATGAAAACTTTAGTGTAGACCAGGCCTTTGCCAGTCAACATGTTAAAGAATCTCTGGTTTCAAGTAGTCTGTCATTGACCTGACATAGCACTCAGACTTTTCAATCTCCTTTGAGGTGCTGGTTATACCTCTCACTGCCCATAGTGTCCCTTTAAGGGTCGGAGTCTGTTTCCATACAATTCAATGGCAAAGCTCCCAAAACTCAATGGTGCAGAATCCTGATCTAGGACTTGATATCAGGCTCTGACTTCCCTCAGTCATTTGCTAATGTAATCAGCGTATTAGGTAAATGTTATAGTATTTCTATTCTTCTAAGGAAGATTTTTAATTAGGAAAGATGAGCAGAAGGTGGATCCACACAGCAATAGTGACTGTCCACCTTCTCATATCTTCCAAATAAGCACCTTTCATTCCAAGGGCAACCTACCCTTTGTTCTAGCCTAGTGTCCATGGTTTCCATGTTAGTTATCCTGTCTGGAGAAGTTATCCTGACCCCAACTCACTGCCGGCCTTGCACCTGCATTTAATGAGACAGGGTTCACAATTCTTGTACTTCTCTCACCAATAATTCCACACTCTCCCATGAATTGACAGATTAATGCTGATCTGTGACGTAAGAATTTTCATAACAGAATTTATTAGAATGATTGGCTTATGGGCACTCCAAGATATCTGTATTTAGTTTTTAAATAAATGCTTACAAGTGGAAACAGGTATAATGTTCTCTAATGTTACACATTAAGAGTTCCCAAATCAGAGTCTAATTCTTCAAGAAGGTGAATGCCTTCAATTCGTATCAGTTGGGGGTCAAGGTTCTGTGTACCCCAACAGATCAAGTACCTCTCCTCCATGATGTCTGTACCCATAAGGAGTACATCTGAGACAGAAATTTAATCTATGCAATCTGTTAATTTCACTCTAAAATGTCTTGCTAAGGAACTTTCTAGGAAGAATTCACATTAAAGATAGGGGATAAGGCTGTAAAATTTAAATAAAGCTGTATAGGCACGGAAAGGAAATATTTACCATCAGTGTCCTTTATCTACTTTCTCTTGCTCTTTCTAGAGATGTAATTGTTCTATGTGTTAGTGTTCTTGGGATTAGAGTTTGACTGCAGCAATGCTACCTGCTATTTTGTGTACTCTAGTATGTGAATTTACATGAGCCATTTTCAACGTCCTTAACTCAGTTTCCCATCAAGCTATGTTTTGTGCACATTCTCCTTCTGTTTGGCACACGTTTATCTGAACCACATCTCAAAGCTGAGTATGAAATGACAGCATCTGACAGAAGACTTCTGAGCAGGAGGCGAGGGGGAAACCAAAAACTGAACCCCCACACACAAGGTGTCATGCTGTGCCGAGTGGTTCACAACCATGAGTGTCAACCTCATGGCAGACTGTCAAGAAGCAGAAGAGACTCCAAACTGGCTATATGTTCTCTAATTAGATTTCACCAACACAGTAACAAATGGGAACGCCTAAAGCACTATAAAAGCCTCATCATGGAGTCACAGACTGCGCCCTTCGGCTCCCAGTCTATCTTGCCACCCAGGTAAGTTGCACTAGGTGATAACTGGTTGCTATACACCAAAGATCACAACATATTCAGGTTGCTCCCAGTTTCAAGAGACTAGTCACTTACCCCAGATCAATTTGTATTTGTAGCCAATCCTATAGTAAACTAAGAAAATAAATGAGAGAGTTATTACAAGGTAACAGCAGGCAAGCATATATACACAAATGAGTTGTAGTCTATGGTTTTAAGAGGTGACAGTTGTAGTCATCTGTCAGCTCTGAATGTCTAACCCTAGGGAATCTCTTTTGGTTTTATAGCTCTGGCCCTGTGAGAGTCCAAACAACAAAAGAGATTAAAAATTTTCTTGTCAGCTATTTTTATTTTGTTCTTCCAAAATTCAAGCTGATGTAATTTTTAACTCTGAAGTCTTCTTCCTATTGGTTTCAGTTCTCTTGACCTCATCCTCTCTTGCCTCCCATCCTCCTTCACCCCTACCTTGCTGCCCTCCCTTAACTTGACCTGCTCAGTTGCCACTGGCTCATTTTCATCTGTCTGCAAGCATATTCTTGTCTCCCATTCCTATGAAAACCTTCCACGATTCCATCTGCCTCTGCAGCGTACAGCATCAGCAAACAACTGACCTAGACAGATCATTGAGAACCTGCTTCAGACATGTGGCTACTGTTGGTCATACTTTGTATGGCTTGTCTTTCTTGTTCCCACCTAAGGGCTGGTTTACACTGTCACAGGCCCAAGAACTCCCTCCCTCAGGGGTCCCATGGAGACATGAATTAGCACTGTATGTTGCTAACGTGGTTGTAAGCATTGCAAGGCATTTTGGGGAGGGGGAGGAAGGTCAAAGGTGTAAGTGTGGAATGAAAGATTTTCTTGCAGGGAGCAAGAGGCAAAGAGGGGGAAAAAAGAAAGGAAAAAAAAGGGGGTTAATGTGACACTTTAGCTAGCTTTGTGTAAAAATAAGACGCTGGCCCCGGTTCAAGGTCATGGGTGCGACAAAAAAATTTGCAACTGTCAGCCATAAAAAACAAACAAACAACAAAAACAACAAAAAAAACCACACACCAACCCCCCCTTCCTCCCCCCAAGAGTTAAGCAGGGCTGCAGAGATAGCAGTAAGAACAATGAGAGCAAATAAAATGGCAAAGGCCAACGGGGGGGGGGGGGGAGAACAGTCTCTAGAGCCGGGTTGTTTTGAAAAGCCAAGAAGGCCACAGTGAGCCTGTTTGGACTGGTACAAAAAGCACCAGAAACTAAGGGCCCTGAACAAAAACACCCCCAAAAGGAATCCAGAACTTAAAACCCTCCTGAAAGCCAAAGCAAGGCGGAGATCGCAGCGGACCTTGGACGACCCATGCGTGGGGCAAGAACTCCCGTCCACCCCTCCCGCTCTTCTTCTTACATTACACCCAGGCTTGGCCAGCCTCGGGTTGTGCGTGTAAATATAAAAGTGGGTTAGGGCTGGGATACTAATGCTTTCTTGCTTCCTTTAAGTAATGTAAAAACAGTCCCAACACTCACTGCTATTATTTTATTAATAAAAGCTTTAAAACTTAAACACTTTGTGTGTTTTGTCATCTCCTCCCCAAACAATCCTGTGGCCTCAGCCTAATTGCCTAATGCCGCAGGCAAATTGGTAACAAAAATCTGTCACAACACTTCAGAGTTAGGTTGATGTAAGGCAGCCTAATTATGTCACTGTCTATACTACAGCCTTGCTTCCACTGATGTAAATGCCCTACTACACTGACATAACTCCACCTTCATGATAGGTGCAGCATTCATGTCAGTTTAGATGCAGCATTCATGTAGACACTTACATTGGCTGTTGGCAGTCAATTTCACAGCTCCACTCTGCAGCAGGGGGCTCACAGCTGGAGCCATGAAATTGAACAGAAAGGCTGGTAGGCTCTGTGCTGTGAGCCTGCAGGTTCAGGGTTGGGGCTGTCACCCCAGAGCTGGTGGGGGGCTCCAGCTGTGAGATGGCTACTGCTCCACTCTCAGCTCCCTATAGAGCTAACCAGCTGAGAGCCCAAGCAGCAGCCCTCCCTGCTCCATTGTCCCTCTTAAGTCAGCACAAGCAACCCTGGTGAGGAGATGCACCACCAACAAAAGGAGGGTAGCATGCACATGAAGAACCACAGAAATTATTGCAGTGGCTGTATGTCGACTTAAGTTTGTAGGGTCAACATGCACTAAGTCTATTGTCATTCACTGACATCGTACAGATCTCATGGAACACAACCTGTTCCTGGAGGGAACGGGGACATGATACAAATAGGCATTTAGTCTGGTTGCTAATGTATTGGTGTCTAAATCCATGTAGAGTTTATTGCTATGCTATTCACTTTCCAGATTGGGATCTGCTGCATTTATACCTTTTATTCACTATAAATCGCTAAAGTCAAAAAGAAACTAGATACCATTAGGTGGAAGATCAGAGAGGAGAAGGCACTGAACTAAGATGAATGGCTCCAGAGAAATTCTGGAACTACAATAGTTAAAGAAATATTTGATCAAAATTGACTAGGCATTAGAGAGACTGGGAATAAAACCTATTAAAATTGAAATTAAATGTAGATCTAGAGAAAAAAGGCAAAGAAACAGCACAGTCAGAGATGTGACATCTTTCCTGATATTGGCAAGAGGGTCCTCACATCATGCATCAGCAATGTCAAGGCTGATTCCCCACTCTAGCACTTTGAGTGCAGAAGGTGGGGGCCCACACGGATTCTAAAAATAGTGGCCACTCCAGGCTTGTATCAAACTCCCAAGGTTACAGCTTCTCTCTGACCTTGGATGGGTAGATGCTGCCACCACTCAAATGCAAAAAGCCCCTTTGAACCCAGGAAGGCGCACTTGGGAATTCCTCCCTGTGGGGGACTCTCAGGCCCTTTCACCCCCACCTCCAGGGAAGAGCTGAGAAAGAAAACAAAGGAAATCAGCTGTTGCCACCAGATAATTAAATATATGCACAAACTTCTTAGGACACAAAAACCCAATCCTGTTCTTAAAAAAGGTAAATTTTAACAAAAAAAGAAAATACATCTAAAAATTAAGACTATTCTTAGATTTTTAAAAGAACCACTTACAAGGATTACATATTCAAATAACTTGGAGATCCAGCTTAAAGGTTATAAGCAAACAAAAGTACTTGGGGGTTAGCATAAAGGAGTCCACAAGCCTTACAGAAATAAAAGGGATAAACCTAATCACATCTTCCTAGACATTTCCTGATCTACTTACATAACTGGGGTTTCAAATAAGTAGTTTCTAGGTATGATGTAATGATTTTTCACACATGGAGCAAGCCTCTTACAGCATTGTTGCTCTGTGTCTCCTCTCCAGAGAGAGCAGACAGACAAAGGGAAAGTTCCCCTCCCCCATTTAAAAAACTTCTAGCCCTCCCATTGGCTTTTTGGGTCAGGTGCCCACTCCCTGCCTTTTAGCTATGGGCTTTAACCCTTTACAGGTAAAGCAAGTAGAGAACAGCTACTAACAGGGATTTTGTAGCTAACTGACTGGCTAGGTCCATAAAAGGGAACTCCCCCCCTGGTCCCCCCCTTCATTTATCACAAGTAATTTTAGACCTAAGCTATTATGTGGTCAAAGGGACACTGTTGCCAAGGGACAATGCTGACAAATAGGTGATCACGACAGATAGTTCCATTAATGTATCAATTAATAGACCTAGCCTAAAGGATGCTTTTTCTGTTCAGATACTTTTCCTTTGCCTTGTGTGAGAGATCCAGTTGTGGTACTGAGGTGTCTCAAGGCACTGCATTGATAATTTTCCTACAAATCCCCATTTGCTTTCATGGGATGCTGCTTTGTAATCATCCCAGTTGCCTAACTATAATATTGCACAGTATGTGTTCATATATATATTATGAAATAGTCACTTTAAACTTTGTGTGGCTGTGCCCAAAGGCCCTAATCAGAATTGGGCCCCAATCAGAATTGGGCCCCTGTTGTGCTAGGTACTGTACAAATACAGAGGAAGGTGTAGTCCTTGTGACAAAAAGTTTATAATCCAATAATGAGACTGATTGGCATACACTGGTATGGCACTGAGGGTGTGGTGCCATTGATGTCAGTTGGAAAACTTCCATTGACTTCAGTGGTGTGGGATAAAGCCCTCAGAGCATGGGATGTGAAGTTTAGCTTCTAAATAGAAACCCTTGCCATCTGAAGCCAACCCTTTAACTTAGGCAAATATGACCAAGAGTGTCAAGCCTTCAAGAGAGTACAGGCCAGGTCTATACTAGAAAACTTGCTGGTATAGCTATATTATTCCATGTGCGGGTTGGAGGGTGAGGAAGAGAGGAGACTATAAACACTTATACTGGTATATCAGTGTATACATGAGTGCTTTTGCCAGTATGAATAAAAAAAATAAAAAATAAAAAAAACAGGTAAAAAAAAAATCACCCACTAACTGATATTGTTATACCATCAAAAGTTTAGTGTAGACCTAGCCATAAAGGTCAAAGAGAAAGGTGAGAAGCAAATTTAATTCTTAAAAGGATTTCAGGAGGACCACTCAGAACGAGAAGACTAGATGGTGGTTTGGTTACCTGGGTGGCCCAGATCACAGAGCTACCACTTCCTCTTCAAGAGCAGGAAGCTAGGTGATCAGTACTAGAACAACTCAAGAGCAGGTGTACATACTGTTGCCAATCCTATGCCCACCACATACACATTACAGCCTTGCAGATAGCACAGGTACTTATCAGCATTCGAAGCAATTAAAAAAAGAGTGAGTGAACTACTGATGCTAAAATGGCTTGAAAACAAACAACAACAAAAACAAACACAAACTGGATAGCTCAGTGGTTTGAGCATTGGCCTGCTAAACCTAGGGTTGTGAGTTCAGCCCTTGAGGGGGCCACTTAGAGATCTGGGGCAAAAATTGGTCCTGCTAGTGAAGGCAGAAGGCTGGACTTGATGACCTTTCAAGGTCCCTTCCAGTTCTAGGAGACTGGTATATCTCCAATTAGAATATAGGTAGCTTTAAAAGAACAAGAACTAGAGAAAGTGATGTTTACCCAGAAGACTAGGAAGTTTATTACAAAAACATAGAAAATGATGCAAAAAAACCACTGGAGTTTCTTGGGAATTTATCAAACAAAATAAAAATTGAAAATGAAGGGCCCAACTCCTGTTTTAGCTCCTAAAACTGCTAGATGTGCAAATGGAACAGAATTGTTACAATATCCCATAGAATAATGCAACATGCTCTTTCCTGTGTGTGTCTAGTCAATTCTGCTCAGCTGCCTTGTGGGAGGTTACTATGGTCCAGGGCTGGTGCAAAGATATTTCGTGCCCCAAGCAAAACTTCCACTTTATGCCCCTCCCTCCGGCCCAGGGATCCAGGGCCATCCCTAGCTATTTTGGTGCCCTATGCAGCCCCCCCCCAGGCCTCCATGGGGGGAGGGAGGGCTGGCCTCAGGCCTCCGCGGGGAAGGGAAGGGACGGACTGTGTGGGGCCCTGCCCCAGGCCTCCGCAGGGGGGGACAGACCCAAGACCTCTGTGGAGGCTGGAGGGGAGGGGGACAGGCCACTTCCTTTGGGTAGTGGAGTTACCCAGCCCCATCCTGCTCTGCTCTCCTGACTCCCAGCGAGTGCAGGGTGGGGGGAGGTTCCTCCCTCCCCCCAAGCCTGGGAGCCAGGGGAGCAGAGCAGGCTGGGGCTGGGTCACTCCACTACCCATAGGAAGTAGCCAGCTCCCATCCCCCCCATGGAGGCCTGGGGCCCAGTCTGCTTTGCTCCCCTGGCTCCCAGGCTTGAGGGGAGGGGGAAACCACCCCCCAGAACTCGGCGGCAGCACAGCTGGGAGCAGACCAGGCTGGGGCTGAGTCCCTCCACTTACCGTACGATGAGTGCAGGCTCAGGCCTGGCAGCAGTTTTCAGGGAAGTGGGGCAGGGTTGGGGTGGAGCAGAGGCAGGAAGAGGCAGGGTTGAGGCAAAGCACGGGCAGGGACCATGGGGAAGTGCCAGGGAGCACCCCCCTTGCAGCAACTCCTAGCCCTGCAGTGTCCCCCCGGCAGTTCCCTACCCCCACTCCACCCAGGGAGCCCCCCTGCAGCAGCTCCCAGCCCTGCAGCACTCCCCCCACAGCAGCTTCCCATCCCCTTCCCCCCAGGCAGCCCCCACTGCAGCAGCTACCTGTCCCAGCTCACTTCTGCTCCGCCTTCTCCCCAGTGCTGCTCCACTTCTGCTGCCTCCCAGGCTTGTGGTGCCAATCAGCAATTGGGCACCACAAGCCTGGGAGGGGAGGAGAATTAGAGCAGGGGTGGCATACTCAGGGAGAAAGCAGAGTGGAGGTGAGCTGGGGCAGGGGGCGGCTCCCCTAAACACTCGCTTCCTGCCCCCACCCCTCTGTTACTAGCTGCAGGAAGCCCTTCCTGTGCCTCCCTGCCCCAGCTCACCTCCACTCCACTGCCTCCCCGAGTGTGCTTTTTGGCATCCCAGGCAGTCACCTAGTTCACCTAGTGGTTGCACCGGCCCTACCATGGTCTCTCCTCCTCCCCACAAACTTTGGGTGATCTGGGCCCTCATTTGCACTAGTAGGGAACAGCCCAGGGACTGCACTTTGTGCTTGGTTGGCTACAGTGCTGTCAGAGAGAGAAAGCCAAATCCCCTACCCCATCCACAAAGCAGCTGTACACAATCTGGTTCTAAACACTGCTAAATATTTCATTTGAGACAGCAAAGAAAAATCCTTTAATTTAGATTTTTATTAAATGTAAAAAATATAACATGTTTCTCAAAGCTTCCCACAGCTAGCCCCTGTCCTTTGTTTATCCTCTGTCTCTCCCCCTCAATCAGCAACACATGCAGGAAGCTCTCCGGGGCAACCACTCACTGGCAGTGGGCTCAGCTCCTCCTTTTCCTTCCTCTTACAAGGGATGAATATCTGTCTGGAAAGAGGACCAGTTTCTCAGAATATTCAGTTCTAAGGGCTCAGTCTCCCAGAATCTAGTGCCCCTTCAGAGGGTTTACCTTCTACTGCTCTTCCTGGGGTGTACTGCCTCCATAGCAGTCAAGGTAGCCTCAGGAACAGTACATCTTGTAATTGTCTCCACCTCAGTTGAGCTACCTCTGTTACTAGCAGCCTCTAAGGAGAGCAGCCTTCTTCCTGTGGTAAATTCACCCTTTAAGCTCCTTCTCCTGAATAAGCCTTGCAAGTTTATTTCATTAGCATGGAACAGGCCCAGAAGACCTCATTAGCCTCCCCCACATCAGTCTGAGGGTGTGTCCCTTCCCATCCCCATGTACATAGGAAGTAAATGGGAATATATAGGGATAAAATAAAACATTAGAACCATAGGCAAAATTTTCTTTCATATCCACACAGTGGAAATTTTGGCTCTCTTAGGTTCCTCCTAATATCAATGAGAATTCTGTCTATGGGTGGAACAGACTAGTGGAATCTAAATCCACTGTGCAGATCTAAGGGGATAATTTCCTTGTTGGTCTTTTGATCACTTGGTGTTATGAAACTTTCTGACGGACTTTCTGCTTAGATTATAGCAATATCCATTGCTCATCCACTTTGTACTACAAGATGTTTAAAGAGAGATTTACAAAAGATGTCTGGATGTATAAATATTGGGCTGGGGGGACAGGAAATCGTAAATTCTAACTCCCTGCTTTTTAGGAAAGTAGTTTTAATGTACTTTAGATGTCTTTTATCCCCACCATGGATTAAAATTTAGTCCAGTTTTTTTCAGACTTGGGTGCCTCAAATTAAGCACCTAATTATGGATTTAACTTCAGGTATCCAGGTTTGAAAATGTTGGCTTTAATGTTTCTGCCTTAGATTCTCTATCTGCAAAGTGAAGACAATAATACAGTAGTTGGTCCAATACAAACTATTATCTCATCCACCTTGTCTCGGCCATAACACTGTTATTCTGAAAGGTGCTAATGGCTGCCACCAAGTGAGTCTTTACCCTAAAACAATCACGGAAAGTCAATAGAGGTGCTAAACGCTCTTTCTTACTCAATGGAAGGAGCAACTAAGCTCCTTTATATATTAGAGACAGCTACAAACAACAGCGGGATTGCCCAAGGTACATAACAGGTTAAAGCTAAATTGTACAGGGTGAGGGGTTTCCCTGATTGCAAACACAGGGGCTAGGATACTGGTTTTGTAGCTGGTTTGTGTTAAAGGCAAAAAATCTAGAGAAGAGTTGTGAACATGACCCTGGGAAGAAGCAGAGACAGGGCTTCTTGAGCACTGAGCTTGCTGGAGTAGCAGAATTGGGGATTTCTGAGCAAGGAAACTGCCTGCTATTTGTGTCTACTATGCTTAGAGAAACAGGACTATGTGTACTTTTTTGATTAATAAACAAGTCTACAATAAAGGAATACCTGATTCCTATTACCAATTTCTCCTCCTAATAGAAACAACCCTGTGAGGCCCTGAATGTTGACTGACCACTCAGGTCAAAGGGGCAACAATATTACTTTCTGCATTGGGCCTCTGAGGTTTTATTAACTAATCTTTGAAAAAGACTATAGTATATAATTATGCTTTATTTCTTTATTGTAAAAGGAGCAAGGAGTCCTGTGGCACCTTATAGACTAACAGACGTATTGGAGCATGAGCTTTTGTGGGTGAATACCCACTTCGTCGGATGCGTCTGACGAAGTGGGTATTCACCCACAAAAGCTCATGCCCCAATACATCTGTTAGTCTATAAGGTGCCACAGGACTCCTTGCTGCTTTTACAGATGCAGACTAACACGGCTACCCCTCTGTTTCTTTATTGTGACACCCAAGGCCCATTGTGGTAAGCACTATCTGAAAAGCTTACAATTTAATATGGACCTATAAGGGCTAAGTACTTAGTATACCAATACTCTGTTTCTCCCTCTCTCTGTGTTACCTTTGGGAATAAGGAAGCAGAGGTGGAAATAACTTAGGACTTGATTGGATCTGATTGCTCTGTGGAGGCCGAAACAGGGAGACAGAACAGCACAAAGAGTTTTCTCTCTGCACTTCTCCTTGTGCCCCTGCACAGTAGCTGGGACAGACTGCAGTGTGTATGCTCCTTTGGGAGTCCTGCTCCCAGCACACACACTGGCAAACAAAGCTGGCCAGGTTCACAGAGGGAAACTATACTACACCAGGCATGCTCCCCTTGTATGCTGGGAGTGCCTAAAACAAAAACCATCTCAGAGATCCAGAGTCAAATTAAGACAGTCCAGGGCCTAGACACAACCCATAAGATCCTCATCGAACACATCCCCAGGCCACCCTTCTCTGCCATGGCAATGGGTCTCAATTAAGATGAATGGGGCAATACATATTGTGACACTGGCAGACCAGGTACCAGCTCATGCCAAAGTCACTGGGCCTCACTGTACATGCATAGCTGGAAACCAGACTCTCTCACCTGTGTGCTGGTATTGTTAAAATAGATACATTACGGTTATAAGTATGTGTTTAATGCTTAGACTTTATGAAGTGCTTGTAGGATGCTGCATGTGTTACTCTTACATATAATGACTGTATTCCATGTTATAAGGCAATATGTAAATGTCTGTTCTTTAACTATAGAAATGCTAAGACTGTAAACCTCCCGAGTCAGGGGAGAAGCACTTGCAAGTGTGAAATACTAGTTTACCACAAGAGGTGTTATCTCCTTGTCATAAACAGATAGCTAAGGGTTAATGTCTCTTTCACCTGAAAAAAAAGTAACCTGAAGCACCTGACCAGAGGACCAATCAGGAACAGGATTTTTTTCAACTCTGGGTGGAGGGAAGTTTGTGTCTAAGTTCTTTGTCTTCTGCCTGAATCTCTCTCAGCTAGAGAAGGATTTTTCTATTTCCTGCTTTCTAATCTTCTGTTTCCAAGTTGTGAGTACAAAATGGTTTGCTGTTTTGTATTTACATGTCTATAGTTGCTGGAGTGCTTTGAATTGTATTCTTTTTGAATAAGGCTGTTTATTCATATTTCTTTTAAGCAATTGACCCTGTATTTGTCACCTTAATACAGAGAGACCATTTGTATGTATTTTTCTTTCTTTTTTATATAAAGCTTTCTTTTAAAACCTGTTGGAGTTTTTCTTTAGTGAGGAACTTCAGGGAAATTGAGTCTGTACTCACCAGGGAATTGGTGGGAGGAAGAAGTCAGGGGAAATCTGTGTGTGTTAGATTTACTAGCCTGACTTTGCATTCCCTCTGGGTGAAGAGGGAAGTGCTTTTGTTTCCAGGACTGAAATTAGAGAGGGTGGACTCCCTCTGCTTAGATTCACGGAAGTTGCTTCTGTGTATCTCTCCAGGAGCACCTGGAGGGGGGAAGGGAAAAACGTTATTTCCCTTTGTTGTGAGACTCAAGGGATTTGGGTCTTGGGGTCGCCAGGGAAGGTTTTTGTGGGGACCAGAGTGCCCCAAAACACTCTAATTTTTTGGGTGGTGGCAGCAGTACCAAGTCCAAGCTGGTAATTAAGCTTGGAGGTTTTTCATGCTAACCCCCATATTTTGGACGCTAAGGTCCAAATCTGGGACTAGGTTATTGACACCTCCCCAACAAAAAAGGCCTATAGACACCAGACAGGCCACTGTGGAACATCAGTGGACAAAAGACTCTGTTGATTGCTTCCTTTAACACCCCCGAAGCGGGTACCTGCACAAGCCCTTGTCCCATCACAGCTTGAACACTGGGGAGAAGGGAATAAAAATCCCTGGTAAGGAGAAATTGATATCCCTATGCTGCTTGAACTTGGAGTGGTGAAGATTTCTAAGCTTAAGCAAGGGGTCCCCAGGTGTTTAGCTCGGCTTAGCCTTAAAGGGCATATAAAGCTTGCATATTATAGCAGCTACTATAATCTTTTGGAACCACATTGTGTATGTTTACCTGCTTTAACCTCAGAAATATCTCTCATTTATTTTTCCTAGTTAATACATCTTTGGTTAGCATTATAGGATCGGCTACAAGAGCCAAGATCTCTCCTTGGTGAGAGATCTACAGTGTACTTGAACTGGGGTGAGTGATTGGTCTTTTGGGACTAGGAGTAACCTGAGTATTGAGGTGATTTTTGGCTTAACAGACCATCTATCACACAGGCAAGCTTGCTTGTGTGGCAATATAGGACAGAATATCTGATGTTTATGACTCCATGTCAAGGCTGTTATAACACTTGTTACTTGATTGGTGAATGTTGGGATGGTGCCAAACTGGTGTGTGGCCATACTGAATGAATGGTGTGAGCATAAATTGACATGGCTTGAACATGACTGAATGGCTGCAGAGCATTCTGGGAGCAGGTTCCCTTTAAGCAGAAGCAAATTTGATCGAAGTCTGCATGTAGGATTGAAATTGAACCTATTGATTGGCAAATATGGGCTCATGCAAAAGTAACTATCACATGTATAACGTTCCAACATGGAGCACAGGTCAACCTGGTTGTAGTGACCTTACAGCAAGGTCACCATGCAGAGAGCTAGAGTGAATGATTGATGAGTGAGTAAACGTGGGGTGATCTTCATTCGGTATCACCCCCTACTCTCCCACCCGGTCCCTTCTAAAACACTAATTAGGTAAAAATTAGTAATCACATGCCCACTGGGAATACTTTTAAGACATGTGACTCCTATGAGGAAAAAGAGTATAAGAATCAAGCAAAGTAAATTACTGTGGTTGGGATTCCTTGATTGACGCTTGAAGAAGCAATGCCAAAACTCTGCTCTGTGGGCTCAGGTAGGACTGTGAACCAGAGGGGTCTCAAGGCAACCAAGGCCTTGCCTCAAGGGACTCTGAGACAGACCAGAGGGCTGAGAAGAATCAAGCAGGAGGAAAGAAGCTGTCTATAAAATTGGTAACCACCCTCTCTGTTTGCCAAGCAGGAACTGCATGAGGCTAGCGCAGGGCCTGTTTGTGTATGTTTGTGAAAGAAAGACTTGTTAAGAGGAATGTATAGCTCTTAATGTCTAACATAGGAGTTATGCGCTTAATATAACCTTTCACTGCTTGTGTAATTCCTTCTCAATAAACTGCTGTATTGCAGATAAATTATTGTGGACCAGTGGTGGGCAGCCTGCAGCCCGTCAGGGCAAGCCGCTGGCAGGCCACCAGACCATTTGTTTACATTTGCACGTCCACCTGCAGCTCCCAGTGGCTGTGATTTGCCAAGTAATTTTTGTACAGTAATTTTCATAAAGTAATTTTCCCTCTGTTGATCCTCACACCTTCTTGTCAATTGTTGGGAATGGGGCACATCCACTCTGATTGAATTGGCCTCATTAGCACTGATCCCCCACTTGGTAAGGCAACTCCCATCTTTTCATGTGCTGTATATTTATACCCGCCTACTGTATTTTTCACTCCATGCATCTGATGAAGTAGGTTATAGCCCATGAAAGCTTATGCCCAAATAGATTTGTTAGTCTCTAAAGTGCCACAAGTGCTCCTTGTTGTTTCAACTAGTTTGGGGTTTGTGCCGTTTCTTGACAGTCTGCTCTGAAGTTGGCACCCATGTTCATGAGCCACTCTAGACAGCCTGACACATATCTCTTGGAGTTATTGTTTCAGACTGTTTACAGAGTCAGGCAGCATCTGTTACACTCAGGTCCAAGCTTTTCTTTGCATTCTTGAGGGCTAGAAAATTAATTTTTTAATGAGAGCTGAGATTTTGGTCTCATTAGGTGGCATAAGGAGCACCCTAGACATAGGCACTATATGCTCAGATTTTTAAAAGCATTTAAGCATTGCTCTGCTCAGTATTGCAAGGCCTAAGTGACTTAGCAATCTAATTCTCATTTTCAAAAGTGACATGGGCACTTTGGCCCAGATCCTCACAAATATTTAGGCGTCTAAGTCACCCTGATTTCTTCCACTGAAACTCTCAGTGGAGCAATGCCTAAATACACTGTTGTTCCCATGTATTACTCAAGCCTCTTGGCACTCTCTCAAGCAAGCAAGTCCTGAACTGCCCCATACTTGAGGCTTTGCCTTAAGGTATGATTGAGCCCTTAATAACACTAACTCATTTTCTTTCTCTCTCTCTGATCACCTGATATTTAATAAAAGAATGACACATTCTTTCTTTATTGCTGATTTTTCCCATCTCTGCAGCATATTTAGAAAACTTACATTTCTACATACTTGCGCAGATAATATAGTTTGACCTTTCACAGGGGTTTTGCCTTTATTAGAATCATGTAAATTAACTGAAATCTGCTACCTTTCAAGGTAATTGGATTAATCTGAACATTTTCAGTGCCTGCTTCAAGCAGGTATAAATGGTATGACATCAAATGGGGTTAAAAAGTCCCCTATAAACCACCACTGCTGTTATTAAATGTAATTAAGATAGAACAGCAGGCAATTTAAATAGGAAAGCGTTGTGTAAAAATGGCAGCATAGACAAATGACTCTGATGTCATTAAAGCTAATTGGAAGCAGAGGTTTCTAAAGGAAGATGTAATTAACAGGCTAATGAATACCACATTAGGATTGTTATTAACAATGAAATTTGCAAACATACATGAAAAAACAGTTGCGGATATAATATTATTAGAGCTATTACAAAGTAAAACTCTTCAAACAAATTATATAGCAATTTATCAGTTGATAGTGCCCTAACAGAACAGCAGTAATAAAGCCTTCTTCCCTTTCACCTTGCACTTCCACCAATTAAGTAATAATTGCCACATATTAGCTGTAATGTATAGGTTTTAAGTAAATTGGCCATTCTAATGCTTCTATATAAGTTTAACTAAAGAAATATTTTTGAAAGATAACTGTCAGCATTTAAAGGAAATCACATGAATGCTCCATTATGTTACAGTACTATGATGCATGCATGTTTCTGTAGAAACTATCCCCAACTGGCATTCATCACTAAAAATATATTCCATATAATTGAACAAAAAGCTTCTGCTAAATTAAACTGAACTAATTTATGCATACATGAAATTATTTTTTATCTGAAAAGGATGACATGCTCAGCCTGTAGGAGGTGGTGTTGGAGAGGCTACTTTTCTAAAGACCCCTGCTAGGTGACAGAGAGCAGAGCTAATTCAGATCTTAAAAGGAGATTAACCTCTGCAATCTACATAGTTTTAGGGCCTGAAAAAGAGAAATGGAGCTTTTAAGGGTGGGAAAAGCAGGCTAACTGTTCTGAGTAGGAGTGAAACAAGGAAAAGTGGCAGCTACATACAAGTACAAAAAAAATAAATGTAACTGTCTATTAGTTTAAAATTAGGTACTTATGAACACAGCTTGGGTTTGGTGGTTCAGACCATTTGGTCTGAAAATCAGGCAGGACACCTAGTAAGACAAGTGTTATATGTGAACTTTCCAATATTGCCTGGTTTTAGGTGTGTTGGAAATATCACAAGAATATAGTGTGAGGATAACATTTTCAAAAGTACATGATTGATCTGAGCCTAAGTCTCATTTTTGAAAGTGACTTAGGTGCCTAGATGCTTTTGAAAATCCCACCAGACTCCTTCCTGCATCTTTAGGTACGTAGACCCAGATCCTCAAAGGTGTCTAGACACAAAACTCCCTTTGAAATCAATAGGAGTTTGGAGTCTAAATACTTTTGAGGATCTTGGCCCTAAATACCTTTTAAAATCTGGCCTTAAGAGACTGTCACTCAAAGGCAATGGGACTTAGGTTCCTCAGTGCCTAAGACTATTACTGTGTGATTTAGTAGCCTAAATCTGATACAACTTCAGTGCAAATTTCCCCTAAGTAAGGACTCTAGATTCAGAAACACCACCAGCAATTAAAATCTTTGGCCAAAACTTTCAAACCTAGGTGTTTAAAGCGAGGCACCTAAATCCCTATTCAGGCAGTTATATAACTGGTCTATTTTTACTCAGAAGTTCTAAGTATCTGCACTTCCCATTGACTTACTGAGAGTTATGAGTGTTTGCCAATTTTGAAAAACAGGATACATGTGTAGCAGTGAGAAAATGGATTTATGAAGCTAACTTTTGGTAATCACATTGGAATATTTTTGGTTTATTTTCAAATATATTTCACAATTTGTTCATGGGAAGAAAGGCTCATTGTCTTTTGAACCTTGCAATGATAAGGGCTGAGTAAAAGAGGTAACATTCCAAAAATGTAGATTAAACGGAGGATGCAGATGGGGTTAGCATACCCAGCTCATATAACATTTTTCTCCTGCAGACTGGAAATTGAAAATTTTGTCATTCCAAAAAGGACTACAAAGTACTCCATGCAACCATAGACAAGTTGGGGCAAAATATTTTAAAATTACAGGATTTAATGAGAGACGGTCTACAAAAATATAACTTGATTGAAGGCACAGAGGCTGGAATTTAGGAGAAATTTTACTGAACTAACATCTGGGAGCCAAGAGCACTGACAAAACATTATGCAAAAATACTGAGTGGGGCAGGGGGGAGAGCCTGCAGGGAAAAAAGAAGGAAAATTGACAAACATTTTTCCACAGTTGCGCTGGATTGATAACAGTATCTTGCTCTAGGGAGCATAGAAGTATTGAATGCTTCAGGAGAATACCAGACTTAACAATATTTGTTATTATGAAGAAAGATTAATAAGGTTAAACTTATTTTTACTAGGGGAAAGAAAGAGTTCAATAGCCACTGACTGGAAGATTCAAACTATAAAGGCTATCAGAAAAGCAGAATTATAAACTGTCCATACAAGAGATAATACCAAAAATCATGGAAAATCTATAAATTAAGAAATCTAAGAATGAAAAGTGACTCCATGTAGAATGATTCCATCTAAGTAGTATGAAACGTACAGAATAAATGACCAAGTACACTCCTCAGAGCAAATAAAATAAAGATTTTGTAGAGAGAGAATTAAAAGATAAACTAAAGACAAGCACAAGGTGTCAAGAGAAAGGTAATGAGATAGTACTCTTTTAGCTAAGCAGCTTTCCCTTGCCTAGTAATTCAGGAGTCAAAACTGATTCTTTGTATGAGATCCATTATGTCAAATTATTTTCTTCAATATAACAGCAGTATGGAATGGTCATACATTTGCTATCCAACAGAATTTTACTGAGCTAATTCCATTGCCAAAAATGCTGAATTCCTTTAACAAGAAAAAATACATTGTGGTTGAAACCTGCCCTCTCTGAGATAGATGGGAGTTTTGCTATTGACTTCATTAGGGCCAGGATTTCACCCAATATACTTCTCTCTTATGGACATAACGGAACTATGATAATATCCATGAAACAAATGAAAACTGATCAATCTTAATTCCTACAAGAGGTTGCTAATTATTACTTTTTACAATGAGAGACAAGGTGGGTGAGGTCATATCTTTTATTGGATCAATGTCTGTTGGTGAGAGAGACAAGCTTTCAAGCTACACAGAGCTCTTCCTTAGCTCTGGGAAAGGTACTCAGAGTGTCACAGCTAAACACAAGGATGAACAGACGTTTAACATAAGTAGGTAGCACATATTCCAAGGGACCATTCAAGGTGAAGTGGTTTAACAACACCTTTGTGGTCAAAGGACAAAAAGTGGGGTTAGTGGGTTACCAATTGCTGTAATAAGCCATAAATCCAATGTGTTTATTAAGACTATGATTTTTAGTGTCTAGCAATGTTATGAATTTAAGCTCTCACACTTATCTTTTGGAATTGTTTTGCTGATTTCCTTTGAGGATGAGGATTGATAGTGCAGATATAGAGTGATCACTTTGGGAAAAGTGTTCACTCACAGGTGATATGATGTTTTTGTCTTTTGTCATTGTGTGTGAGTTCATTCAAGAGCATAGTGATTGTCTGGTTTCACCCACACAGTTGTGGTTGAGGCATTTAATGCACTGGATGAGGTATACCACATGTTGAGATAGGCATGTGTAGCACCCATGGATCTTGAAAGAGAGATGTTGATCATTGTACCATTGGAAATGTGTCTGCAGATTTTGCGTCTGTTATTCTGGCAGGGTCTGATTCATTCCCAAAGCACAGTCCATCCTGTGCACTAAGCCTGTGTAAATTGAGATTTTTCAAAGGCTTATAATATGACCATATTTTGGCAGTTTTTAACAGGAACAGGAAAATGTACAGCACTGACATGAAAGCAGCCCTCAGCAAATTTTAGGCACTTGCTCCAAAATGCTCACGCACTAGGACTTCTCAACAAAACATAAGATTTATTGCTATAAAAGCAGATATTTCCAAGATCTCATTCTTTGAAATAGCTGTGTCATAAACAGATAAGTAAGAGTTAATAGAACAAAGGTACTTCATATCTCTTTTGCCTGTAAAGGGTTAACAAGATCAGTGAGCCTGGCTGTCACCTGACCAGAGGACCAATCAGGGGGCAGGATGCTTTCAAATCTTGAGGGAGGGAAGTTTTTGTGTGTGCTGTTAGTTTTTGGTGGTTATTCTCTCTGGGTTCTGAGAGTGATCAGATGTGCAACCAGGTTTCTCTCCAACATCTCTGATACAGGTTCTTATAGATTCAAAATAGTAAGTACTAGGTGATAAGGTGAGTTAGGCTTATGTTTTTCTTTATTTGCAAATGTGTATTTGGCTGGAAGGAGTTCAAATTTGTATTTTCCTGGAAGGATTTTAATTTGTACTTGTATACTTAGGCTGGGAGGGTATTCCCAGTGTCTATAGCTGAAAGACCCTGTACCTATTCCATTTTAAATTTACAAAGATAATTTTTACTGTTTTTCCTTTCTTTAATTAAAAGCTTTTCTTGTTTAAGAACCTGATTTTTTTTTTCTGGTGTGAGACCCCAGGGGACGGGGTCTGGATTCACCAGGGAATTGGTGGGGAGAAAGGAGGGAAGGGGGAGAGAGAGATTAATGTTCTCTCTGTGTTAGGATTACTTTCTTTCTCAGGGAGAGTCTGGGAGGGGGAGAGAGAAGGAGGGAGGAAGGTGAATTTTCCTCTCTGTTTTAAGATTCAAGGAGTTTGAATCACAGTAATCTTCCAGGGTAACCCAGGGAGGGGAAGCCTGGGAGAGGTAACAGTGAGGGAAAGGGTTTACTTTCCTTGTGTTAAGATCCAGAGGGACTGGGTCTTGGGGTTCCCCGGGCAAGGTTTGGGGGGGGAACAGAGTGTACCAGGCACTGGAATTCCTGGTTGGTGGCAGCGCTACAAGTACTGAGCTGGTAATTGAGCTTAGAGGAATTCATGCTGGTACCCCATCTTTTGGATGCTAAGGTTCAGTGTGGGGGTTTATACCATGACAAGCTGAACTTTGGAAAATTATTTAGTCTGAGGAAGAGGATACCCAGCATGAAAAATTTCAGCCCAAACTGTTGAGGTCAGACTAAGTTATAAGTAGGTCTGTAGGTTTGTCATGATGCAGAAAAAAGTCGTGGATACCATGATTTCTCAGTTTCTATGTGACTCCTCTGTCTGTCCATGACTGCCTGTAGGAAGGATCTAGGTGGGTGGGTCACTGGCCAGGTGTGGAGAGGAGGCCCTGGGATTGGGGTCACAACACTGCCCAAGTGTGCCCTAATTGCTCCTCTCTTGGTGCTGCAACCCCATGTGCAAGATTATAATGCTTGGAGTAGGGAGCTGGGCCCAGCCCTGGGGACACAGGAGCTGCCACTTCTGGGTGAGTGTGGGATGAGCTCCCTTGCCATTCCCAGGCCCAGCAGTTTTGGCTCCCAAACTCCCCTGCCTGGTCCATGCTGACCTGCTGCCAAGCGTCCCTCCCCCCATCACATGGGCCTGGCACCAGGGAGAGAGATCATGGCCAATACTGGTCTCACTGGTGGAAGCAGGGGGAGGGAAAAGGTCTCATCCAAGTAAGGAAATACTGGGATGTGCCAAGCCCAGGCCTCTGATGCCAGGGCGAGGCATAGCCAGAAAGCACAAGGGAGATACTGTACAGCCCTGTGGGCCCCTTGCATCTCTGCTCCCCATGGAAAGCCATGGCATTTGGGCTGCAGCCATTTTTTCCACTCCTTTCCTGCCTGGGCAGGAGGCGCGGAAACCTGCTGGAGCCTCTCCTCCAAGTCTGCAGCACTGGGACTCACAGAGGGGCTCCACTGTTGGGTGGGGAGGTAGGCACCCCAGCCCATTACCTCCCGTGCAGGTGGCAGGTCCCTAGCCACAGAGTCACTGACATTTCTGTCTCTGGCCTGGCCATGAGGGAAGGAGTGGCAGCTGCTGGGTCTCTGCTCACAACTTGCCAAGGTGGGGCAATCCTGGGATTCTTGGCTCTCTCCCCTTTGTTGCACCCCTAGGAACAAGGAGGAGTAGGGGGAGGAGGAGTCCGAGAAGAAGGGTGCTGGCCTTTGAGATGTGGTTGAATTTAATTTATCATGGCATATTTTATCAAAAATTAGGGAGCAGTCATGGAAAATTTAGTAACCTGTGACTTTTACTAAATTTATCATGATTGTCCCATGATTTTCTATACAAAATACTGTGACAAATATGCAGCCCTACTTATAAGAGACTAAAAATATGGTCTTATAATGGCAAGTGTTGGCCAAACTTAACTGTAGCCAGTGTTATCTGCTTTGCCTATTATATGCATAACATGTGGCCATAAAGGGTTAAACATCCTGCAAAATAAATGACTCACATTCAACCCTTAAAGACATGTTGGGAGATAATGTTTGTGGTTTTTGTGTATTTACATGCGTATGGGTAGTGGTCAATAATGTAATCAACAGTCCCTCAGATGAGCTTATGCTTCATCAGAGGAAGTTTGAATCACAAGATGAGATCCCAGTTAAGCTGGTACACCCTGTATATGATATTGGACATTGGACTATAACCTATTAACTAAATTCTAAAGGAACTCTGTGCAACTACAAAGCTCACCATCTCAGCTATGTATCTGAACCTCAAGAATTGAACTCATGTCTGATGTATATTGATCTTTTAACCATACTCTCTCCATTTTATTTTTTAATAAATTTTAGTTGAGTTAATAAGAATTGGCTGTAGCATGTATTTGGGTAAGATCTGGAATAGTCATTAGCCTGGGAGGTAATGTGTCTGATCCTTTGAGATTGGTAGAACCTTTTTTTTCTTATGATGAAATAAGATTTTCAGAAGTCTTCATCATATTTGACTTGAATACGTGGATGGAGGCCTTAGGCTGGGTTACTTCAAGAAAACTGTGTTGTTTGGACTTCTGAGTTACCAGTAATGTAATAAAGAAGCTAATTTATGCTGGCTTGGTAAACCCAAGTATTGACTTATCCACCAGCTTTGGGGTTTGTCTGCCCCATGCTTTGCAGTTCACCCTAATTAGGTAACCTCAGATGTCCTCCACTGGAACCCCGGTCACAATATTTCAATGGGGAAAACTATTGCCCCAATCCTACAAACGTTTAGGGCTTGTCTTCACTGCAGAATTAACAAAAGTTATAAATTTGAGTGTTGCCCCTAACTTGAATCCCATCTGCACACAAAATCCTTTAGCTCTAGCGTGGTGGTGCTTCTAACTCAAGTTGGCTGGCCCATCAAGGGGCATTGGCCATAGCTCAAGGGAGTGCAATTCATCTGCTGCTAACACAACCAGCCTTCAGTGTGGAAAGAGGCTAGTGCTACCTTAATGCATTAGTCTTCCACTGCCTTCCCACAGTTCCCCTCCATGTGCCCAGAAAGGACAGACGAGTTCTCCCACAATTCACATGGAAAGAATTCATAGACTGGCTAAGCTTACCACAGCACAAAGAACAGTGGGTCGTGCACTTAGAAGTCTTAGTGCCATACATAAGCATGTGTAGTGCCCTGTGGACACAGCAGCTTGAATGTTCTCTGCAGTGTGTCCACTCTCACTAGGCTAACTTGAGAGAAGTAACCTGAGTGAACCCTGGAGGGAAGACATAGAATTCAGCACATGCCTAAGGGTAAGTTTTTGCAGAATTAGAGACTAAAGAGCTCTGATTTTATCTTATTGTGACAAGCACCTTATTACAGTTGGAGGTAATATCTTCTTATTCCTGTAATGTGATTTAACAAGGAACAGATCTTATGGTAAACTTTTAGGCTGTGATACTGCAATTGGGTCCGCCTAGTAGGGTCATTGCACCTAATTGTAGAGTCTCAACTGAAGTCAGTAGGGCCGTGTGTGGGTGCAAGTAGCCCCATGTGAATCAATTGCAGGATTAGGGCCTTAGTTTGCACTTCTCTATAGTACTTCGTATGTCACAAACTTAAAAACATTCCTATTTTCTCATGTATATTGCTATATACCTTAGAAATGATCCAGTAATCTCCCTCCACATTACTATGACTTCACCAGTTTAGCAATTGTATGTCTTCAGCCTACGACAATGGATGATTTTCATTTGTTAAAACAATCTAGTTCAAGTAAAGCTTCCTCATGTTTAATTGTAATGTTAGATACAAAAAATTGCAATGTGCCAGGACTACTATGAATACTTTAGAAAGGCAGAATATTAATAGCCCACCAGATGTGTCTAGACAATTAAATAGCATTTTTAAGATGCCAAATGTTTTTAATAACCAATCTGAAGAGTGTGTAATGTAAGATTCATTAAAGTTTAATTCTGAGAGGTGATGGAGTCTATGAAATGCTATATGGATTATAAAGTGGGAGTTAGCCAGTTTTCTCAGAGGGCAAACATTCACATCTAAAAATATATTCGCAATAAATGTAAATCTACATATTTAAATGTAGTGCAAATTATAATATAAATCCAAACCTGCCCTACAGCCTTTCAATGTTTATAGATTGTTTGTTTGTTTTTTGTACTATGATATAATTGGCCCTGGGCAATTACCAAATGCTATTGTTTATGAGATATTTTGAACACTATAACTTGCACAGCAAGTCAAGTAAAGGTTAGACTTAGTTTACTGTCAGCTCATAGTAAGGGATAGCGCATCTGCACCATGCAGGAGCAGATCAGTGAAGGAACTGTGACTTCATCACAATTTCCTCCTTGACTGCCCCTTATTTCTGGGGGAAAGCAATCTGCTACTGGCTGTAATGAGTACCACCAAGGTTCTCAACTGTTTACGCACTAGTATTCCCTTCCTACCTTGCCAGAACGCATCTTCCTAACTCTCCATTTAAGATGGGAAAGGCTCAGCTCTACTGCCTGCTGCATTGGGGAGAAGCCAAAATTACAGCTATTCCTCATTCTATTCTTGTCTGGGCACTCCCTTCCCTTAGCTATTAGGGAAGAACAGCCAGTTCTTCAGAGTCTACTCTTTCCTCCACATTCTTGTAGTCCTGATCACCATATCATCAGATAAATAGTTCACACCCGCAGAAATATTTTGGGATGCAGGGGTATGGCTCTAGTTAAAAATTCTCAGGAAATGATGCCCTCCCAAACACACTTCTACATATTTTCTTGTGCCATTGGCACTCAGATGACTTCTACATCCCTACACTTCCACAAATCATGATGAAACCCTTAAAAATGTGTCATCAGCAACATTCTAATTTGTAGAGAGGCTAGCTGCTTCAGGGTGTGTAAGGAGAGAAGGCCTCAGTTTCGATCTGGCTGAAAAAGAACTAATGTGAGCAAATGAGGGACCATGTTCATCTTTAATCATGCAGGAGTTTATAGAAGCAGTATGGGCCTATGCAGAATTGTTTGGGGACATATCTGAGGTCAAATCTGTCCTTTCAAGCCCATGGACTCTTGCTTTAATGCGAGGGTGGACTGTTCAACATCAGCTGACTTTCTTTTATAGTCATGTGTGACCCTACGAAAACCTTAATGCCAGCTGGCAAGGAGGTTACAAGAATATCCTGATTCTGGTATGTACAGCCTGCTTCACCAAAGAATGTCATGTCAGGTATCAAAAGAAAGCTGGTGTCACACTGGTTATGAATATCATCATAAAATGTATGTGTTGCCATTATGCCAGGTGTTATCTTATAGTTTGCATCAAGGTGTTAATCCCCAGAAGAGGTGAAACACTGATTTCCTGCCAGACCACAGATGTTTATCCATCTACCTATTGAAATATAAACTCACTATTGTCTCATTCGCAATCATCTGTCTGCGTTAAGTGCATGGGAATGCTTGTGAAATTTTACAGGAAGTGAAGAACAGCAATGGGAAAAGAGCCTTATCTGGGGGCACACTTCAAAGGTTTACTGGACTATAACTGGATGACAAGGAAAGCACCTAAGAGGTAAACAAACAGCATGTTTACATTCATGGAAATGGGATCACAACCAGCCTTGGTTGGAAATGCTGCAGAAGGCTTTCAGTGGAATACGGCTGTTAAGACAGATAATTAGCCTATTAAGTTTAGTCTCTAGAAAGTGTGTGTTGATTTTGTTTTATATGTAACCCTTCTATTTCCTTTATCCTTATTCACTATCTCTTAAATCTTGAGAGGTGATAATAAATGTATGATTGTTTTCACTATAAATATATCTGCATAATATATATATATACACACACACACACACACACCTCTACCCCGATATAACATGGTCCTCAGGAGCCAAAAAATCTCACCATGTTATAGGCGAGGCTGTGTGATATTAGGGTAAGGAGAGGAACCTCTCCCTGCCCCAGCTCACCTCTGCTCTGCCTCCTCCCTGAGCACGCCACAGCCACCCCACTTCTCCCTCTCAGGCTTGCTGTGCCAATCAGCTGTTTGGTGCGGCAAGCCTGGGAGGGAGGAGAAGCAGAGCTGAGGGCATGCTTGTGGGAGGAGGCGGCAGAGCAGAGGTAAGGTGAGCTGGGGCGGGGAAGCAGTTCCTTCCCCCCCCCCCTTACTTGTGTGCTACTCCTGCCCCAGCTCACCTCCGCTCCGCCTCCTCCCACGAGCGCACTGCAGCTCCACTTCTCCTCCCTCTGAGGCTTGCCATGCCAAATGGCTGATCGGCAGAGCAAGCCTGGGAGGGCGGCGAGAGAAGCAGAGCTGCAGCATGCTCATGGGAGGAGACGGAGTGGAGGTGAGCTGGGGCAGGGGGGTCCCAGGGAGGGCTGCAGCAAGTAATGGGTGGGCACAGAGGTACCGCTTGCAGTAACATGAATTTGGATATAATGAGGTAAAGCAACCCTGTCCCCTGGAGCGCTGCTTTCCCACGTTATATCCGAATTTGCATTATATCGGGATAGAAGTGTTTATATATATTTCACTACAAATATATCCTAAGTTGAATCAAGTGTGTACAGTGTTCCTTGGGGACAGCAAACCTGCTATTACAGTGTTTCCAGTGGCTAAGAGCCTGGACACTACAGGGGAAATGCCTCACATGAGCTTAGGGACTGGGGTGCACGAATTGTTAACCTGCAAGGCAACATAAGGGCTGGCATAGACCAGACCACATTGTCTGGGTGATTAACAAGGTGGTGGTCTCAGGGAGCTAACATCCATTCAAGCACATCTGTGTTTTTCTTGCTGGGGGTGGGTGAACAAAGTGAATCCAATCCTGGGCATACTAAGAACAGTCACATCTTGTTAGTATTCTGTAGTTATTCATATTGTGGTAGTGCCTAGGAACCCCACTCATGGACCATTGTATTGTGTTGTACATGCAGCTTTGTAAACACTGAACAGTATTCCTATTCTCCCTGCTGTCCCACATGATTTTGATTTGTATATACAACACATGGCTATTATAGATATTGATAGCACTTTTTCTTCTTCTATTAGCAATGTTTTAGGGCCCAATCCGACACCCATAATTCCATGAAAAACTGACCTTGACTTCATTGGAAATGAAGTGCAAATAAAAACTGATTTCTTCTAGTGGAGCCACAAATGCAGGGAAGGTGATTTTTTTTTTTAAATTGGGGTGCTTCTTATGTCAGTAATTACATTTTTATTTTAGTGTTACATTCATACTTCCAGTTTAATATACACATAGTAAATTATTCACTTTGTCACTGCACTGAAATTACTAAATCGTAATTTAGTTGCTCATTAGTGAGAGTAATTGTCAATATCTTGCCAAATAGCCTGTGTCCACTAGAAATGAGACTTGCATAAATTAAAAAGGGATGTTTTGCTGGTAGTCAATGTACCAGAATAATTTATGCTATAAATGAGCACCGTGCTATGGCTAGTAGTGTTTAGGCAGCTGTAAAGTGCCTTGTGTGTAACTAGGAAGCACATTTTTATGTAATTAAGAAAATTGATGAGTTAAACATTAAGGGAATGCAGGTGGTACTGGAAGCACACTATAGCATAATATTTTTCTGACACCTGGATAATTTTTACATGCTACTAATGTATTTTTACTTTAGGTATGGTTTTATAATGAAATTGGCATCTATATTTTAACCTGTTAAATGCTAGAGAAACAATTCTCAAAAGTAACCAGAGGAAGCTTGTTAAAGCTGGCCAAAAAATGGGAGGAAAAAAAAACCAAACACACACATACACAAATCACAGTTTTAAAGTGTTTCCATTTTGCAGGGTTTGAAATAGATTTCTTCCTTGTTTTCAAAAAAAATCAAAGGGAGGCATACACAAATGTTTCCTTCCCTCTCTTTGCCACTGAGGGA
The DNA here is from genome assembly GCF_025201925.1 of Gopherus flavomarginatus. NCBI lineage: Eukaryota > Metazoa > Chordata > Testudines > Testudinidae > Gopherus > Gopherus flavomarginatus. The sequence goes on from NC_066619.1 coordinate 195,488,042, forward strand.
ATACAATTCATGATGCCCAATCTTGGGTTTTTTAATTCTGTAGCTTTTCCATAGTTGAGGAAGTTTTGAAAAGTTAGTCTACAGCGTAGCAAAAGGGAAAATGGGAAATAAAGAAAAAATGAAAAAAGTGGAAAAAACCCTCTCTAAATATCATTCACTCTACTCCATTCAGTGACAAAAAGGAAAAAAGAAAAAGGCATCTATGTTTCAAATATCAAAATATTCAGGCTCAAAAAAACCACACAATATATTGAAACCCCAAAAGCTTCTTATGAAACCTGTTGATTGGGGGCGGGGGGAAGCCATTTCTTTAATCAAAAGAAGGTTTTGAATTTTTTGTATCAGCTGAAATTTGTGCTTAGGCAGGTGTTTTGTTTCACACATAGGGGAAAAAAAAAGTAAATATTGATGGGGACTCCTGCCTGGGGAGTCTCCTTTTCACTTGAACTTTCACACCAGCAGCTGGAATCCTGCAGCAATTACCTGCCCAGAGCTCCTGCTCTCAGCTTTTCTTTGCTCACTGCTGGGGAGGGGGGAGAAAAGAGAAAGAGTAGGTCCCAGGTCAACACTACTTTTGTTGAGGGAAGACTGGTGCTTAACACCAACCACCAATCAGTTGCTCATCACTGACCCTATTGCTTGCCCACCTGTGATGGGGTTGGGACTTAGCACCACAGCACCTCCCACTGCTTGCTCTGGAAATTAGCTCAATCCACAGGAAGTACCCGCTGCTGGTGGTATCCCATCCATTATCTGTTCCTCATTGGTGTCTGGACTCATGTTGCTCCTGCTTAACAGTGTCCTTCTTCAGGCCATTGCCCCTTAACCCTCCCCCCCCCCACAGAAGGGGGTGAGGATGGACTAACAGCAGTTTCTCTCTTCACCCCAGCAACAATCAACCGCACTCCAAAGTTTAACCCCTTGTGTCAGGGGTCTGGTACAGTCCACTACAGCCACATCCAATGGCTGAGTGTCTATGCAAGGGGATGGGGGGGGGGGGAAAGCAACCCAGGCCCGCCCTCTACACTAGGTCCCAACCCAGGGACTTTTGGCAGCAGCCATCCTACCCTCCTTCTCTCCCCTTGTGCATCTCTCTCCTAGGTTGCTTCTCCTTCACACGAGCTATGCCCTTCCCTCAAGGCCTGCAGCCTGGCAGGTAGTAGGCTAGAGTTCCCTTCAGCTCCCCCAAGCCTGCCCTGCCCCACCCCATGTGCTAGTCTCCTCACATAAGAAACAGACATTCACTCTTTGAAGGCCTGGGATAGACTCCTTGCACTGCTCTTGGGCAGCCTTTATATAGGACCTAGTCTAGCCGATTGGCTGGCTCTAATCTTGGCCCTGATTGGCTTTCAGTAGGCCCTTCCCTTATTGGCTGCCATCCTGCACAACCACTCTGGCCTACTCTAGCCCCCTCTAGCATGGGGGTGGGGCAGCCACCCCACCCCACTGTCACATTGTCAGTGGGTCCTTCTTAACTGATTCCGGACTGGGCAAGGCCTCTGTGCAGCCAACCAGCACCGTTGAGGTCTCTGAGACAATCCAAGGTACAGCACAGATCAAACAATAGTACACACTGTCAAGGAGTGCCCGCTAACCAAATTCAGCAGTGGGCTTCGAAAGCTGCATTTGGCCACTAAGAACACTACTGCTTGGCTTGACAAGTATACAAATGCTAAATAAATACTACTCTTTACAAAGTGACATTTGAGCCCCTTAACTGAAACAGACCTGAGCAGGAACCCATACAGATTTCCTTCTGGAGAAGCCAAGATATCGCTTATACAGTCTGCACAGCCAGGCATGAGTTTCCAGGAGAGGATGAGATTTGAGTTCTGCTCTTAGGTTTTTCTACTAACTGTAATAATATTTTTGTATAGTTCAGAACTATTATTAACGATCAAGATCTTGTATCTGTATGCTAGGAAACAGATAACTATAATTTCCTAAATGTTATAAATGGAGTACCTGAGAGAGTGCCCAAGGTCATTCCAGGCAGAGGTGGGAGAAGAAACTAGGTCACTAATGTGACAGAGCCACATCTGCTGTATCACACTGCCTTTTAAAATGAATGTGCCAAATCTATAGGCTGAAACCCATTGCTCTCACCACTAGACAACACTCTGCTGCTCCCTGAGCTAAGAATAAGAACCGAGGTATCTAGGTAAACTTTGGCAGTCATAGGATGTTGGCTGTGTCCCCTTCTAATGATTCTCCCTCCACTCAGAGGATAACTGCCTACTTCTACTATATACTAGTTACTCCTTGAGCTTAAGTGAAAGAGATGAAGCTGAAGGTCCTTGGCACAAAACCATGTAGGGAAAATGGTAACAAGGACCGTTCTAGTTCATACACACAAATTGACAGAATTAAGATTCTACAGACAGGACATGCCATAGTTATGCTTAATTTCCCAGTATTTGACTTTGCAAAGTTTTAAGTGTAGATTTTAGTTAGCAAGAACTTAAATAAATAAATAAATAAAGCCTCCTCCCCCCGTCCCTTAAAATTGCAGCTATTGGGTAATACCTGCAAGACAGGTTTCAGAGTAGCAGCTGTTAGTCTGTATCCGCAAAAATAAAAGGCGTACTTGTGGCACCTTTGAGACTAACACATTTATTTGAGCATAAGCTTTCATGGGCATCTGATGAAGTGGGCTGTAGCCCACAAAAGCTTATGCTCCAATAAATATTAAGTCTCTAAGGTGCCACAAGTACTCCTGTTCTCTACCTGCAAGACAAGCAGCTAATGAATTTCAGAGCCTTTCCTCTAGAAGTCTCCAGTTGAAAGCTCAGTAGTGCTACCCTGGAGATAAACAGAGGACCTCCTGCCCTGGAGCTGTAAAGGTTAGTGCCCTTTCGCTAGTGCTAGCTTTACACTCTTTTTGAAGATGAAATACATGGTTACACTCACTCACATTGTTTGCTTATTAAATGTGCATAGGACATATAGCTGCACAAAGCTCACCACCTGTGCCTTGTCTGCCCTGGCACCGCTTTAGTGGGGATGGCAGCAGGATGCACCGCCTCTCTGCCCCGCTCTGACGTCTCAAGAGGTTCCCTCTTTGATCTGCCACCCATTCTTCCCTAAGGGCCAACTCTTTCCCCAAGTGGGGGCTGCTTTGCCAGAACGCCTCCTGTTTGGGGCGCAGGGACTGGGAGGAGAGTGAAGCAGCCCGCTATGGTAAGGCATTCCCAGGAGCCCCGTGCAGCGCTCTTACCGGGAAGGGACACAATTTGCCTGTGCAGGGGGGAGGGGGGTTGCACCTTTTCCTTCCCCTTTATGGGCTGATAAACAGCTGGGTGTATAGCAGTGACAGCGCAGGACGCCGAGTGGGTTGTTAACCCCCGCAGCCTGCAGGTCCCTGGCATTCCCGCCTCGCCGTAGTTTTCTTTTCTTTGCAAACCTAACAGCGTGACGGTGCGTAGAAGGAAGAATTCCTGGCAGTATTTCCTGGATTAGCTTCAGTCTCAGTCACAGCTCGAGCAACTGACCCCTGCTGAGGCTTAACTAGTCTTCATTCGTGTCGTAACAACCGAAAGTAAAACCGGACTGGGCGGGCTGTGGGGAGAATGTGATTTGCTGTCATTGGTGGCAGCTCTCCACTGATGCTTTCTCTGCAGACACGTTCCCAGACTTGTGAGTATTTTACAAACTTTAGTTTAGCAACGTTCATCGGGCGTATGTTTCTTATTTGTTTTTATATGATTATATCTTAATGTTAGTGAAAGGAGGACTGTGTTCTGCTTAACTTTTAGGTGTATCTAATCAGTAGTTTCCAGTCCTACATCTGCCTCTGATTGCTCCACCAGTGTTTTATAATCTCGCAGTCACTATTAAAACAAATTCTCTCCCTTGCTGCTTTGTGAAAGTTATGCAAACAGGGAAAATCAACTGTAGTCATTGAATGTAATTATACAGAAAACAGTGCAAAATACATAAACATTGTGAGAGGAAGAGAAGAAAGTTCCAGTAGTCTCCGGATCTACTTTTAATAATGATAGGTTAAATAGAGGCAGAAGTGTGCAGTTTTTTAATTGATGGGTCATGAAATAGTTTAATGAGAAGGTGTAATTAAACATCAAGATGTATTAACATAGGACCCTACAACCTAGATGAAGTCCTATTGAAGTAAAGGATGCTGGGGCATGTAGCAGATTCCAATGTTAGGACTTCGCTCTTAACTGGCCAATATGCTTGATAGGGCAAATGCGTTAGTATTTCTGCTCTTTAAAAAAATGACTGTTGTATTTTCCGTTTAAAGATAGTCAAGTGGCATGGCTCACCTTTTTTATGCCTGCAAAATTACTTGGATAAAATCCACAAAAGCAAGGAAATTCACCATATTGTGCCCAGGCAATGTCTTTGAGGGGATCTCTTCTTCTGTGTCCAGCCTGTATATCTATGCCTGGTTCTTTTAAGATATATTCTAATATGGATTACAATGTCAAATATAGTGGAACATGCTAGTAGTTCCTTGTTATAATAATCTGCTTATTTTATGTGAATACCTGTCAAATGATCAGCAATGTGGCAGTCCCTTTGGCCATTATTTACATGTTTCCCTGTATTTACACATCCATTTATTCCCTCCTGCAGGACAGGTGAAATAAATATAAAAGTGATTCCTTTTCATTGTGACCTAAAATAAAGAGGCGCTCGATATTATAGTATAAATTAGAATTTAATATAAGGAAACATTCTTTACATAGCAGTAAAGTTCACCCATGGAATTCACGCCCTTGAGAGGTTGTTGAGACAAATGTTTTGGCTAAATTTTAAAATAGTTGGGGCAATTTATAGGACTATTAATGACATTTTAACTATGCAAACTAAAATAATAAATGGAAGCAAATCTCATGCTTTGTGGGATAAACTGATAGAAAATCCCATCTGAATCCCAACAAGCTATGATCTGCACTGTGCAACTGACGAGTTGCAATCTGAAGTTCACTAGCATTGCTCTGAAGTATTGGACATAAAATGGTCAGACTTGGTGTAGCAGTGTATTGTAAATAACTTTGCCTCTGAGACGTGTCCTCCCTCTTCAATTGACAGCTGGCTTTGTGAGAAGATATGTAAGCAAATCTTGAAGCTGCACAGCAATTAATTTTATGCCAAACTTTAGAACTCTGCCACCACAACATCTTAAACAGTTATAAGTCTTCAATTTGTTCTGTAAGTGTTGACTGCTCCCCTCTTCTATATGGTATGGAGAATGAAACCATGGAAAAGGAAGTAGGAGCTGTGCTGAACAGAAGCCTGGCTATGCTGCAGCATTTTCTTTTTCTCAATTTCAGCTATCTCTAGTGCTTCTTTGCTTATAATTATGGAGCTCAGCTTCATGCAGCCTGGGTATTGTGGCAGCGGAGAATGGGAGCCAAGGAAAAGCTCCCTCCCACATGGGATATTGTCTTGTGGAACTTAGGGTTGCCAACTGTCTAATCACAAAAAACCAAGCACCATTGCCCCGCCCTCTGCCCCCCTGTCATAAACAGTTAGCTAAGGGTTAATGTCTCTTACACCTAGAAAGAAGAAACCTGAAACACCGGACCAGAGGACCAATCAGGAAACAAGACTTTTCAAATCTGGGTGGAGGGAAGTTTGTGTCTGAGTCTTTTGTTCTTTGGGTTTCGGCCTGTCTCTCTCTCGGCTATGAGAAGATTTCTGTTTCCTGCTTTCTAATCTTCTGTTTCCAAGTTGTGAGTACAGAGATCATAAAACAATAAGGGTTGTTGTTGTTTTTTTTTTTTTGTATTTACATGGTATAGTTGCTGGAATGTGTTAAATTGTATTCTTTTGAATAAGGCTGTTTATTCATATTTCTTTAAGCAATTAACCCTGTATTTGTTACCTTAATACAGAGAGATCATTTTAATGTATTTTTCTTTCTTTTTACATAAAGCTTTCTTTTTAAGACCTGTTGGAGTTTTTCTTTAGTGGGGAACTCCAGGGAATTGAGTCTGTACTCACCAGGGAATTGGTGGGAGGAAGAAGTCAGGGGGAAATCTGTGTGTGTTAGATTTACTAGCCTGACTTTGCATGCCCTCTGGATGAAGAGGGAAGTACTTCTGTTTCCAGGACTGGAAATAGGGAGGGAACACCTGGAGGGGGGCGAAGGGAAATGGTTTATTCCCCTTTGTTGTGAGACTCAAGGAATTTGGGTCTTGGGGTCCCCCAGGGAAGGTTTTTGGGGGGGGACCAGAGTGCCCCAAAACACTCTAATTTTTTGGGTGGTGGCAGCTTTACCAGGTCCATGCTGGTAACTAAGCTTGGAGGTTTTCATGCTAACCCCCATATTTTGGACGCTAAGGTCCAAATCTGGGATTAGGTTATGACACCCCTTTTCCCCGAGGTCCTACCCCTGCCCCTCCCCTTCCAAGGCCTCCCCCACTCAATCCATCCCCTGCCCAGTTGTTCGCTCTCCCCCACCCTCCCTCACTTTCACTGGGCTGGGGCAGGGGGTGTGGGCTCTGGGTTGGGAGGTGGGGCTGAGGGGTTTAGAGTGTGGGAGAGGGCTCCGGGCTGAGCCTGGGTCAAGGGTTTGGGATGTAGGAGGGGTTGCAGGGTGCAAGCTCTGACAGAGAGTTTGAGTGCTGAAGGATACTCACGGCTGGGGCAGGGGGTTGAGGTGCAGTGGAGGGTGAGGGCTCTGCCAGGGAGTTTGGGTGCAGGAGGGGATGAGTGTTCTGGGAGGGAGTTTGAATGCAGGAGAGGGCTCCAGGCTGGGGAGGGGGTTGGGGTTCAGGAGAAGGTGCAGAGTGCAGGTTCCAGCTGGGAGGTGCTTACCTTGGGTGGCTTATGGTCAGTGGCGCAGCGGGGTAAGGCGGACTCCCTGCCTGCCCTGGCCTCACACTGCTCCCAGAAGTGGCTGGCCCTTCCCTGCAGCCCTTGGGGGCGGAGCAGGGAGCTCCACATGCTGCCCACATCTAATTGGCTGCAGTTCCTGGCCAATGGGAGTTGCCGAGTCGGAGCTGCGGGGGAGGCAGAGTGCAGAGCCACCTGCCTCTCTCTCCTCCCCCAGGAGCTGCAAGCCACTTTCGGAAGTGGTGCGAAGCCAGGGCAGGTAGGGAACCTGCCTTAGCCCCACTGCGATGCCGAAGTGTCAGTGCCTAAAATCTCCCAGTCTGGTTTCAGTAGCCTCTGGGAGATAGGGTCAGAAATCAGGAGGGCTGGCAATGCTAGTTGAACTTGTGTAGCAAAATGCATCTAAATTACTGCTTCTCAGAGACACTATGTAGGGAATATGGGTGTTTAGATTTCAGGGGGGCAATAGTTGGCAAGGCAGAACCAGGGTTGTTAACTCTTGTGATTTTGGCTGGGGCCACAGCCAATCTACTAGTCAGGCTCCAGGCACCAGCGAACGAAGCAGATGCTTGGGGCAGCCAATGGGAAGGGGTGGCATGTCCAGGTTTTCGGCGGCAATTTGGTGGTGGGTCCCTCAGTCCCTCTCGGAGTGAAAGACCCACCGAATTGCTGCCGAGGAATGAAGTGGCGCATTGAGCTGCCACTGATTGCGGCATTTTTTCCCCCCTTTGCCACTTGGGGCGGCAAAAAAGCCTGAGCTGGTCCTGCTAGTAGTGATGGGAGAAGCTCCAGCCTTCCCATGAATTTCAACTCTGCCTTAGGGAAACCACCATCTGATGGGCTGCTTTCCCCACTGCCCTGCCTCAGGGGGAAGAGTGGCTCTGCAGGCATGCTGCAGGAAGCAGCAGGACTCTCCCCGGCCCTCACTACCATTTTCACAGAAGGAGAGGGGAGAAAAACAGGGAGCATAAAAAGCCCAACAGCTCAGAATGGCACGGCTCCCCCCGCCCATCTTCTTTTGTGATCAGTGAGGCAGTTCCTCTGCTTCTCAACTCTCCTGCCTTGCAACAACAGACCTGGGAAGGGACAGAAAGGGGAGAAGAGGGACCCTACCGCAGCTCACCTCAGGCCTAGGAGAGTGAGAAGAAGCTTCCTAGGAGCTGCAGGAGGGGCAGGGATGAGGCAGCAAGGCAGAAGTGGGGGTGAGAACTCCTGCAACAGGGACCAAATGCTAAATATTTTTGGGAGCATTGGCAATGCTAATTGTCACATAGGCACAATGGGGATGGACAGGAAGCAGGGCTGCCCAGAGGATTCAGGGGCCCTGGGGCAAAGCAGGGGAGCTGCGGCACTTGTACTCACCTGACGGCGGTCCGGATCTTCGGTGGCATTTTGGCAGCGGGAGGCCCTTCAGTCACTCCGTGTCTTTGGCAGCACTGAAGGCCCACCCCGCGCTGAAATGCCGCCGAAGACGCCGACTGCCGCCGGGCCAAGGCTCGCGGGGCCCCTGCGGGCCCGGGGCAAGGGCAAGTTGCTCCACTTGCCCCCCACCCCACGGGAATCCCTGGCAGGAAGAGGTCAAAAATCAAGACAGACCAAAATACATTAAAAATCATTTCATTTTGGTGGGTGGATGGGGGTCATGCTCATGATTGTTTAACATTCGAGGCTGGCAATACTGGGATTGTGCCTGTTTGTTTACTTTGTAAAATAATGAACGTATTATTTGTTTATTTAAAAAAAAGATTCTGCTCTTGTGAATTTCAGCAGACTGCTTGCTTACAAAAATAGATGAGACATGCAACAGCTGAGAGCAAAAAGAGGCTTAATTTAACAACAAATAAAATTCTGATGCACAGTGTCTACAGAGACCAAGGACGATGTCATTGCAAATCATAATAATACAAAAGAAGGAAAATAATGTTACACTAACTCATACTAACAAGGATATTTTAGTGTGCAGAGCTAAATATATATATATCTATATATGGTTGGGCAGTTCTGCTTCTTGTTTTTCTATCCAGTGATATATTTGGTTAGTCTCTGTTAACTGAGCCATAGTTTCTCCACTTGGTATGATGACTCCATCTATAAAAATCATCATTTTTCCTGCTAGGCATAATGAGTCTTATTTAAAACTCATCAGAGTTGGACCCAGGCCCTGTGGCTGCCTTCCTAATTTCTTGCACAAGCCAGCTGACTTTAGGAGATTTCAGAGAATGGAAGCATATGCTCTGCCATAACATATGAAACCATTCACTGATGTTGAAAACTGATGCAGTAAGCCTTAGCTAGAATTGATAAGAATACGGAAATGATGATTTCAAAAATTTCAGCAGCAGATTTGAGAATTACTGATTTGCAAAATACAATTGAGAAATATGAATGTGTTATAATGAATGGTTTATATGGCTAACAACATCTCTTAGGCCAATATCCTCCACATTGTGTTTACAAACAAGCAGAAAGCTCCTCTTGTTAAGACCTCTAGCTCCAGGGCCATTGCCTCACTACTATTTCAACCCGGCTGGCAGCAGAATAGTAAAAATAAACAATAAGTTCTTGTGGCTGAGTCAGAAGAAACAGGGGTCTTGACTTGTAGGCATTCTCCTTCTACTGTCTTCATATGCCTCAACAACAACAACCTGAGTCCAACAAATTCTACAAGCACTATTCATATGCAAGTGAAGAAATAATTATATGCTACAAGGAAAGCACCCCTTTCGACAGCATCGAGGACAAGGTTGTAGAGTTGAAAAAAATTAATGTGAGATGAAAGACATTTCTGCCAAAAATTTAAGGCATGTCTCATGTAGTAGCTGGAGCCTGCACTCTGCACCTTCTCCTGCACCCCAACCCCCTACCCCAGCCTGGAGCTCTCTCCTGCATTCAAACTCCCTCCCAGAGCCCTCATCTCCTCCTGTACCCAAACTCCCTCATGTAGTCTCATGTAGTCCTGCAGCCCCTTAAGCATATACATCACTGTAAACATCTGCCTAGTCCATGAAGTCAGTGGGACTACTCACGTGGTTAAAGTGAAGCATGTGTTTTCAGGACTGGCACTTTTAATTTGGAAACAGTGCCCCAGATGCATTTCTTTCCTGCCTGGGGCTGGGCACTTTGCTGGACCTGCAGTTCATTTCTCTCCCTTTCTGCCTACTAGGCTTTCTGGACTGGAATGATTCTGTTTCTGTTCTCTGCACAACACATGGATTTCCTAGATGGATGGCTGCACCAACAGTGAGGTGGTCATCAGAAACAGGGCACTCAATTGCTACATTACAAAATGTGGAAATTAAGAGGTCAGCATATTTTCAGCAGCATTAAGGAAGGAATGAATGGCTGCTCAAATTAGGTGCAAAACTGATTGCAAAATGACAATTTTCTAAGCTTTTATATGACATACAATTCTAAAAGGTCAGCCAGATGTGGCCTTAAATAAAAGGGGCTGTTTATCACATTTTACTCCAGCTAAGTCACTGGTTGACATTAAGCATAGACTCAGACTTCTAGAAAATATTAGTTATTTGGCCGCCAAACAACTGTAAGTAACTCGGCACTGGAACGTTCAAAAATCTAGGAAACTTTACGGAATAGAATTTTTAGATATTTCAGTATGCTGACATTTCACAAGAATAGATGATTATGTGTGAGGAAAAGTTAAACTCACATGTGAGCCTTTCACTACAGAGAGAATGTGCACTAACTTATTGTAGAGTCTCAAACAATACATTTTATCAATAAAATTAGCTATGCAGCCTCCTTTGTATGACAGCATTCCATCAGATCTCTTAGAACAGATTGACATCTAAGATTGGTCAAATTTTGCACCTACTAACTTTGATTAGATTAATGTTCCACTAGCATAGATAATGCTATTTGTGAAGAGACATATTTGGACTTTGACTAACTTGTCCAACATGTGGCTAATGCCAAGGCAGGAGACCTATCACAATTAGTGATGAGGGTGAAAACACTGGCTGTGAAGAACAGGAAAATTGATTTGTTTGGCAGAAAGGAAAGCATGTGCCGTGCTATGAATATAAGCATGCTCATCTATTCTGACAGGAAGAATATTTGGTGAAGGGGTACATTGAGGAGATATTGAGTGCAGAGTGCAGTGGAAACACAAGATGTTTAAGTGGATCCCAAATCCTGAGCTATGTGCCTGAGAGAACCCTGCTTAACTCCCACTAGACCCAAGCCCTTTGGTTCCCTTCTACAACCTTTGAGGAGGTAGGAATTAACTTGAGAAATAGATGCCACACTCAAATGTAAACCACTTATCTGAGCAGAGACAAAAACTCAGCTAGTACAAGGAACTATTCAGGGTCCCTATGAGGAGCCACACATCTCCCAACCACAGCAATATTACGATATCATGAGTCACCAACACGTAATCACAGATTAATACACTCTAACTCTATTAACAGAACCCCTCCCCTGCTTTGGTCCTAGTCTCATAATTCCAAAACCAGGTTTGTGGTTTGTGCTTGGAGCCATGAGTCCCAGTTTCTGCTGTGTTTAGAGATGTAAAATTTCCAGAAAGTTTGAAGGCATGGGGGGGAGTTTTGTTTTTTTTCCAGAAGAAAGGAGAATATCTGCCATAGTTACTTGTACAAAACTAACCTTAATTTACTTCTTTAAGAATCAGATGTATTATTTATAAGTTAGTTAACATATAGAAAGTACTGCTAGGTATATTTATGAAATAAGTATAAATTCCTTACTTCGAATAATGACAAATATATCTAGTATATAGTAGAGATGGAGCTGCATCCTAAGGTACTTAAATGTATTTTTCCCCCTGTTGATGCCTCTCTAAAATAGGAAAAAATGTTGAGAGTAGAAAGTATCAATATTGTTGACTGATACACAAAAAGGAAGGCTATCTCTGTAGAACTCTGAAATAGTATGTACATAGAGACCTGATGTTCCAATGCAGATTCAGAGGAAACTCTTGCCTCTACAGAAAAAGCTCAGGAAAAGACCATCCTTATGCATGTTCATTATAATGTAGTTAACACAGGACAATAGTAAGGACCAACAGTGAAGTTGGGTGTATATCCAAACTTTAAAGTAAACATCAGACTCTTTAATAATGCATTATCATCCTATATCGATGGTGGTGACCTAGGATCCTATTTTTGACATCTCTGACTCAAGGAATATTTCCAAAAAACCTCTGAACAACATACTAACCCACAGAAAGCTTCCTACCAACACTACAAACAGGATTCTGGGTGCACGCCTTCTGAAGGTCAAAACAACAAACTGGACTTCTACATAGAGTGCTTCCGCCGACGTGCACGGGCTGAAATTGTGGAAAAACAGCATCGCTTGCCCCATAACCTCAGCCGTGCAAAATACAGTGCCATCCAGAACCTCAGAAACAACTCTTGACATCTCAATAAAAAAGGCTGACAAAGGAGGTGCTGTTGTCATCATGAATAGGTCGGAATATGAACAAGAGGCTGCCAGGCAGCTCTCCAACACCACATTCTACAAGCCATTACCCTCTGATACCATCTACTCAAGAAGCTCCTTGAAAAAGCAGAAGAGCAAATCTGCACAGACACACCCCTAGAATCCTGAGCAGAGGTATTCTATCTGCTACCCAAGATCCATAAACCTGGAAATCCTGGATGCCCCATCATCTTGGGCATTGGCACTCTGACAGCAGGATTGTCTGGCTATGTAGACTGACTCCTCAGGCCCTGTGCTACCAGCACTCCTACCTATCTTTGAGACACCGCTGACTTCCTGAGGAAACTACAATCCATCAGTGATCTTCCAGAAAACACCATCCTGGCCACTATGGATGTAGAAGCCCTCTATACCAACATTCCACACAAAGATGGACTACAAGCCATCAGGAACATTATCCTCGATAATGTCACGGCAAACCTGGTGGCTGAACCTTGTAACTTTGTCCTTGTCCATAACTATTTCACATTTAGCCACAATGTGTATCTTCAGATCAGTGGCATTGCTATGGGTACCCGCATGGCCCCACAGTATGCAAACATTTTCATGGCTGACTTAGAACAACACTCCTTCAGCTCTCATCCTCTGACACCCCTACTCTACTTGCACTACATTGATGACATCTTCATCTGGTCGCATGGAAAAGAAGCCCTTGAGGAATTCCACCATGATTTCAACAATTTCCACCCCACCATCAACCTCAGCCTGGATCATTCCACATGATGGCCACATAAACATCACCCTATACCGGAAACCTACTGACTGCTATAGTTACCTACATGCCTCCAGCTTTCATCAAGACCACACCACTCGATCCATTGTCTACAGCCAAGCTCTATGATACAATCGCATTTGCTCCAGTTCCTCAGACAGAGACAAACACCTACAAGATCTCTATCAAGCATTCTTACAACTACAATACCCACCTGCTGAAGTGAAGAAACAGATTGACAGAGCCAGAAGAGTAGCCAGAAGTCACCTACTACAGGACAGGCCCAACAAACAAAGTAACAGAATGCCACTAGCCATCACCTTCAGCCCCCAACTAAAACCTCTCCAGCGCATCATCATGGATCTACAACCTATCCTGAAGGACAATCCATCACTCTCACAGATCTTGGGAGACAGGCCAGTCCTTGCTTACAGACAGCCCCCAAACCTGAAGCAAATACTCACCAGCAACCACACGCCACACAACAAAAACACTAACCCAGGAACCTATCCTTGCAACAAAGCCCATTGCCAACTCTGTCCACATATCTATTCAAGAGATACCATCATAGGACCTAATCACATCAGCCACACTATCAGAGGCTCGTTTACCTGCACATCTACCAGTGTGGTATATGCCATCATGTGCCGGTAATTCCTCTCTACCAGGTACTTTGGCCAGACCGGGCAGTCTCTATGTAAAAGAATAAATCGACACAAATCAGACGTCAAGAATTATAACATTCAAAAACCAGTTGGAGAACACTTCAATCTCACTGGCCACTCGATTACCTACCTAAAAGTCACAATATTACAACAAAAAAACTTCAAAAACAGACTCCAATGAGAGACTGCTGAATTATAATTAATTTGCAAATTGGACACCATTAAATTAGGCTTAAATAAAGACTGGGAGTGGATGGGCCATTACACAAAGTAAAACTATTTCCCTATGCTTATTCCTCCCCTCCCGCCCAGTTCCTCACATCTTCTTGTCAATTGCTGGAAATGGGCCATTTTGATTACCACTACAAACAGTTCTTTTTCTCTCCTGCTGATAATAGCTCATCTTAACTGATCACTCTCCTTATAGTGTGTATGGTAACACCCATTGTTTCATGTTCTCTGTGTATGTATATATATATCTTCCTACTGTATTTTCCACTTCATGCATCCGATGAAGTGGGCTGTAGCCCACGAAAGCTTATGCTCAAATAAATTTGTTAGTCTCTAAGATGCCACAAGTACTCCTGTTCTTTTTGCGGATACAGACTAACATGGCTGCTACTCTGAAACCCATCATATATTGAGTAAGTGTCATGATAGTAGGCAAAGCAAGCCATCCTATAAGTAACAATTATACTAATACTTAAACAGCTTGGTTACTAATATAATCTTGTAAATGTTAGCATAGCTCAAGTTTTTCCTTGTGATTTCTCTAATCAAAATCCGTTTGTCTGAAAGATCCACAACTTCTGATTCTGGACTCTTCATTAAACTGAAGATTTGTCCAAATTGAAATAGGCTTCTCAACGTTTTCACATTAGCTGTGATTGTGTTTGTATATTTCCATACGTTGACCTGTTTCTTTCACATGCTGTAGAAGATGGAAGAATCTAAAGTAAACGAGAAGCAAGAGGAATCAAAGATTGTTTGTACAAAGGCCTTGCCATCATGTTGTAGGAGTAATATGCTTGGCAGATTCCCAGACTGCACTCCTGGACCAAATACCTGAAGAGATTCTGCAACATTTGAAAAGTACTTTTCCAACATCTGGTCTAAGTGTGTTGCTTGTTTAAGAATACAGTCAAATGCTGTAACAATACTATCATCATTAACATTGCTACTTTTGATCCAAGAAGTTTGCAACAGCGTTTATTTATTTCACAGACGGGAAGAATTTTGTTACAAATCAAGTCCTTCACTTTTACTTCTTCCTGACTTGTGAGTGGAGGTGCACTTAAATTCTCAAAAACAGTTAACTTTATCTTTACTATAAGTTGAGGAATGTCTGACAAAATTACTTTGATTCAGATACAGTGATTGCAGAAGCAATCGGCTGTAGAATCTTCAGAGAGTTCTGCAGGTGAACCCAGAAGATTTGACAGTGTGTTGTATCCTTTTAAATACTTCACTCAGTTCTCACTGTTTCTTGAAAAGATTTTTTGTTTATAATAAACTGTCAAATGACATCACACTTCTCCATTTTGTTTTGCTAGAAAGTTTCAGCATTACCATTTTATTCTTATCATGCTTTTCATCCAATTCTTAAAGATTGCAGCTACAATATGAGTAGTTTAAATTTATTTTATAACTTCTTTTGCTCTTACAAAGATATTTTCCAATATGCCAACCTTCATGAAGAAGCAGGTTTAGGCCATAGGAAGCACAGCCTGTTGCAGTATTATGTGGATATTTTTCCATTATAATGTCCCTTGCTGCTTTCATATTAGTGGCATTGTCAGTCATCAGAACAAATACTTTCCTACTTCCAGTCTTCTTTAGTACTTCACATATTGCACTAATATACTCGGTAGTATGTCTGTTCTCAGTAGTATATGCCTCAATAGTATTCATCACCATGTATTTTTTTAAAAGGTTTCCATGCCCCACTTTGGACTTACGTTCCGCCCTCCATTCCTGTTTCCATTAGTGTTGAAGTTTGGTGCCATCGGCCATTTTTAAAAAAAATATTTTTTATGTTTGAATAGGGGGAATGTTGCATCTGTGATGGATTGGATCACAAAAGCCCCCTTGGGGCTACCAACTGATGTACCAAGACTACTTCTGTCCCTGCTTTCTCTGCCAGCTTGAGACTCCAGCACCCTGTCTTGTTGAGCCAGACATGCCAGTCTGCTCCAACACAGACCCAGGGTCTGAACCACATGCCCAAAGCTGCAAACTTAACTGAAAGCAACTGAAGAAGTGTTCCTGTCTTTAACACTCAGATACCCAACTCCCAATGGTGTCCAGTGCCAAATAAATCGGTTTTACCCTGTATAAAGCATATACAGGGTAAACTCATAAATTGTTTGCCCTCTATAGCACTGATAGAGAGAGATGTATCAGGTATTAATACACACTCTAGGTTAATTAATAAGTAAAAAAGTGTTTTTATTAAATACAGAAAGTAGGATTTAAGTGGTTCCAAGTAGTAAGAGGCAGAACAACGTAAATTACCAAGCAAAATAAAACAAAACACGCAAGTCTATGTCTAATACAGTAACAAAACTGAATATAGATAAAACCTCACCCTCAGAGGTGTTCCAGTAAGCTTCCTTTTACAGACTAGTCTCCTTCTAGTCTGGGTCCAGCAATCATTCACACCCCCTGCAGTTAGTGTCCTTTGTTCCAGTTTCTTTCATGTATTCTTGGGTGTGGAGAGGCTATCTCTTCAGCCAGCTGAGGACAAAATGGAGGGGTCTCTCAGGGGTTTAAATAGACTTTCTCTTGTGAGTGGACACCCTTCCTTCCCCCTGTGTAGAATCCCAGCTACAAGATGAAGTTTTGGAGTCACATGGGCAAGTCACATGTCCATGCATGACTCAGAACTTACAGGTAGCAGCCATGGTTCACATGCTACTTTGAACATCCTCAAGTAGACTTCTTATGTGGATTGGAGTCTTCCAAGATCCATTGTTCGTTATGTGTTTCTTGATTGGGCAGAGATATGTTTACAGAGATATGTTACATGGCATATGTAGCATAAAACATGTTCCGGTTATGTCATATATACATTCATAAATATACTTCCATAAAGCTTTATGGGGTGCACCGTCACAGCGTGCTTGTGCTTTGATATGTTTGGTTGATTGCTTAGAGAAAAAGGTTGAAAGAATAGAAAGAGAGGCCTTAAAGATTAAAAAAAAAGAGAGAAAGATTTGGTTAGGTTTAGAGGACAAAAGGAAAGAAAGATTATTAAATAGAAGAAAAATTATTTGGTTAGGTTTAGTAAGGTGAAATGATTTTAAAGGCCTAGTTTGGCATGTTATTAAAGAATAGAATGAGAGACCTTAAAGAACAATAAAGATTTTTGTTTTTAAATGGGTTAGTTTGAAAGAATAGAGGCAAGTTATTAAAGAAAAGAAAGATTTTTGGTTAGGTTTATTAAGGAGAGATTTTAAAGGACTAGTTTGGCAGGTTATTAAAGAATAAAAAAACTGAAATAAATTTAAAATGTTTATTAAATACAAAGTTAGGTTAAAAAGAACACATGGCAGAAAAAATGGAATTTTATAAAGTGGAGACTGTTTAGTAAGCACGTGGTAAAAAGTATAACGGTAGGTTAATAGGAAACCATTTAAAATATTGAATATAAGGGTAGGTTAAGAAAAGAGCATTGAAAAAGGTTAAATAAAAGAGAAACTTATAAAGATAGATTAAAATGGAAGAAAAAGGGAAAAGAAAGGCAGTGCATGGATGAATCAGAGCGAGCGAGAGAGATCTTACCCTTGTGACTGTTCCTGGGGAAAGAGAGAGCTCCCAAGGCTTACAACCTGTCAGGCTAATTATCTCTGCCTTTGGGTCAGACCAATCATGTTGTTCTGTAGCTGCATTATAGAATACATTTTCTGGAACCAATCCTGTAGTCCCAAGATTTTTAAACAAGAGCCATCTCCCTCCCCTCCCCTCCCTTCCCTACCACCCTTTAACTGCCTTATCTAAAAAAAAACAGACCCCAAGCATCTTTTCTGCTATGTAGTACTTTTACATAGATGCTTTAATAAAGGTTAAAACCATAAGCCCTTAGTAACAAACAGTTTTTAAAAGTTTTCCCTATGCTTTTGGTGAGGACAATTTGAAGCTGCAGCAAAAACAGCTTTGTTAGCCAGTGAATAAGAGAGAAAGAAGGCTGATAGATGCCCAGGACATAGAGATAAGACATTTGTTTCTTTTCAAACTCTTGAACAAAAGCAAATAAAAGTTATATCAAGTTTTGTAAAGGAATAAAGCTCTATTTTATAATCACTTGAAAAGACAAGCCTATTTGAAGAAACAGCCCTTTATTTATAGATATTTTAATAAAAAATGAGCATGCAGAAATACCCCAGGGTTAAAACCACAGACAACCAATTTATCAAAGTAATTTATAGTAATAAAAAATGTTTTCCCCTGTGCTTTTTCTAACATTGGTTTTCTAAATTAGTGGATTAGAAAAGAAGATCTCTTTGAAAGACAAGCCTATCTGAAGAAAGATCCCTTCTCTTAACGCTTTTACATGTGTTTCAATAAAAAATGAGCATGCAGAAGCACCCCAGGGTTAAACCCACAAATCCTTACTAACAAAAAGGGTCTAAAGCTTTTCCCTACATCTTTAGTGAGGACAATTTGAAGCTGCAGCAAAAAGCAGCATCTGTGAGCCAGTGGATCAGAGATAAGATTGCTTCTTCCCCTACTTTTTAACCAATAGAGGTAAAAGTTATAGTAAGCATTGTAAAGGAATAAACACTTTAAAAGACAAGCCTATATGAAGACACATTCCTTCATTTAACATTTTTACAGGCGTGTTTCAATTTTAAAAAAAGAGCATTCATAAACATCCCAGAGGTTTAGTAACAGACACTTTATATTCCCTTATTCTGGAAACCGGTGGATCATAGAGAAGAAGTTTGTTTCTTCCCCCACATTTTAACGAATACAAGTGAAAGTTATATTAACCTTTGTAAAGGAATAAACACTTTAAAAGACAAGCCTATTTGAAGTAACAACCCTTCATTTAGCACTTTTACATATGCATTTCAATAAAAAAATTAGCATTCAGAAACCATCCCAGGGTTAAAACCATGGATAAACTGTTTATAAAAGTAAATTATAATGATAAAAAGGTTTTTCCTCCTGTGTTTTAGACTAACATTGGTCATTTTTTAGTGAGGGCAATTTGAAGCAGCATGCTTTTGCTGCAAAGCCACTGTTAGCAAAAACAGCTTCTGTGAGGGAGTGGATCAGAGATAAGAAGGCTGCTGCTTCCCCCACTTTTTAACAAATACAAGTGAAAGATATATTAAGTTTTGTAAAGGAATAAACGCTCTGAAAGGCAAGCCTATATGAAGATACAGCCCTTTATTTAACATTTTTACAGGTGTGTTTCAATAAAAAAGGAGCATGCAGAAACACCCCTGAGTTAAAACTACAGGACCGTAGTAACAGCTAGTTTATATTCCCCTTATTCTGTAATCCAGTGGATCAGAGAGCAGTTTATTTTCCTCCTCACTTTTTAACAAATCCATGTAAAAGTTATATTAAGCTTTCATTTTCTTAGAACTTATAGATTTGTTTGATTTTTTTTTCTGTTGCATTATAAGAATGTCTTTGTTTCTAAATGTTTGCATCCCATGTGCTGAGACAGGTACAAGTTCCTGTGTTTGTTTTGGGTCCATAGATTTTATTAAAATAATACATCACAGGCTGGAGCTGTGGCTTTCTCTATGTTTTAAAAACAGATAAGACTAATTAGGTTAGCCAGCAATCCATGCACTATAGTCTGCCTTAGCAATGCTCTAGGGGTCAACCCTTCAGTTTGCTTGTTGTTTTACACAGACTTCTTTTCTAACTTTTATTTAACACTGTTAAAGTTTTAACAGATGGTGAGATTACATTGAAAGACACTTTGTGAAAGTTCTAAAAAGTATTTTATGCCATTTACTGATTGTAAAAGACAAAAAACATCACTTTGTGACAGTATGAAGCTCAGAGATAGCTTATCGGAAGAACACCTCCCCTTGACTCCGCTCTCATACTTTTAACACTTGCTAAACATGCAGTGTTTCATTATATTAAATAAACATTTTTTTAACATTTAACATGAAAATACAGGATTGACTGAGATGGAACATAACATGACCCTTTTAAAGGATATTCTGTATGCAGTGAGGCCTATTTGAAGTATGTTCGTTTGTTTTTTTAAAAGTTTAACATGAAAAAGCAGTATTGACTAAGCTGTAACAAAACAAGGCCACTCTTAGGGACATTTGTAGAAGTTTAGTTAACTGAAAAAGGCTTAAGATACTAGCCCATCCGTTTAAAAATAGTAGTTTTAAAGTACCAAAACTGAACTGGCTAAGAATACGAAAACTGGCAATTGAGGGGAGTTTACATGTGTAAATTTTTGTTAATGTTTTTTTTTTATTAAAACACATGAGATTGTTTGTTTGTTTTTTAAAGTTTGGATTTATACAAAAAACACAAGACAAAATTAGCTTATGTAAAAAAGTTAGCTTTTTTTTTTTAAACAGAGATAAGGAGTTAGCGCCCCCTCCTTCACTTTCCCCCCTCTCCAGCCCACTTTCTTTCTTCTTTTCTAATGTTTTTTAAAATCTAAACTGAAGACAAACAAATTTAAAAAAAAAAAAAACCACAGCCACAGTGATCAGGCCATGGGGTAAGAAAACTGTTTTGAGTTTTAGGGGGAATGTTGATAACTCTTTTAGTGAAAGTTTGTAGGCATTCTGTGTTAGTTGTTATGCTTTAGCACAGGCAAGCATTTGTTCATCACCTGGGCTGTTCACCGCACAGCCTCTAGCATGTAAGCTGCTCCCAGCTATGTGAGTGAGCACTTTTGGCCAGCTGCTGCTTGGATTGTGGAACTGAATGACTGTAACAAATATCTCTGGTCCCAGACACAACCCTAGGAACCTCTGTCCTGCAGTGTCCAGTTATGCCTGCTGGATGCAGCAAGCTTATATGAGTTCGTTAATTTAACAAAGAAATTGATATGTACCAGGCTTGTTATCCCAAGGGGAATCTCTGACACAATCCACACTAAATGCACTGCTTCAGGTAGAATAAACAAATTTATTAGCTACAAAAGATAGATTTTTAAGTAATTATAAGTCAAAGCATAACAAGTCAGATTTGGTCAAATGAAATAAAAGCAAAACACGTTCTAATCTGATCTTAACACTTTCAGTGCCCTTACAAACTTAGATGCTTCTCACCACAGGCTGGCTGGTTGCCAGTTACTTGGCGATGGTGTCTGTAAATTGAGGTGGAAGAGAGAGAACATGGCAAATGTCTCTCCCTTTTATCATGTTCTTTCTTCCCTCTTGGCTTTGTCCCCCCGGCCCTTCAGAGTGAGGTGAGCATTACCTCATCGTAGTCCCAAACTGATCAAGGGAAGAGGGGGGATTCATTCCAGAGTCCAACGGATCCTTTGTTGCTGTCCTTTGTTCCTGTGAGTCTGGCCTGGGTTTGTCCCAAACGTGCCGTGATGAGATGTGAACTGCCCCTCAGGTTATAATTCCTCCCTCTCAGACATTTGTCCACCCATTTGTAAGTACTGCTAGTCAAAGAACCCCATTAATTTTGTATTACACGTTCATATTATAGCTGTAGAAAAGGCTTGCTCAAAGAATATCTAATGGGTAACTGGTATGATGGTCTTAATGGTTTAAATGCTGCCTGGCAATAATTGTTTTCAGTGACTGATAATGGAGTACCAGAAGCCTATATCACTCGTGTCTGAACTTGGTAATTTTTTTGTTGATATTCAGGTGTCATCTTGTCTATAAATGAAGTCATTTTGGAGGTTTTTTTGGCTATGACTGGTTAAGATGCCTATTGTTTTCCTGATGGCTGAACTTGAGTGTACAATACTTCCAGCTGATGATGTCACAGAAGCAGGATCATAAACATTTGTTGCAAGTGCAACCACTGTCAGCGTCATCTACTTTATGCTGTTCTTCTTTGACCTTTATTTCCACTCATGAAAGATAGTTTAATGTCTGCAGGACATTTCATACATGCAAAAATGGGTTTGGTCATCCTGGTTAGCATTTGGAAATGCATGTTTCATTTGGCAGTATTTGCAAAATACACAACCTTTTTTGTCTGAATGACTTTCAGTATGGAAATACTTCCATACGTTAGAAGATGGTTGAAGATGGTCTGAGGAAGACAAAAACAAAAAAACCAAGAGCTCCTCCCCACCAGGGCAGTTGGTTCCTCCGATGGACCTCTGGGTCGGGACTCAGAGCAGGATCCATTCCAGCCCCTCAAGATTCTCCACGACTCTTATCATCTGCCCCAGTGACTCTGCACAAGCAAGCAGGCAGCAAATGGTTCCCCTGCTGGATAGAGGGTGTCAACTTGCCAGTCCATTGCAGAGAGATAAGGTCTATTGGATGAATGGGCTGCTTCCCAGGGCTAGTCAGGAGGACAGCAGCTTCAGGGTGGCAGCTGCTTGTCCCGTTCTTCTCACATTGTCTCCACACCAAACACCACTTGCAGGACAGAAGTCACTGGAGGCAAGCAGGCAGCAAGCCACAAGGAAGGGCCTCTGGACTCAGTCCTGTTCTCTAGTAAAATTGCAGCTCTCTACTGACTGAGGGTTACATAGATATATATGGTATATAGGCCTACTAGTATATAGGAATTACAATTGCCTAATACTGTAAGTTTTGAAATAAACTTCATTTCAAATATTAGTTATTAGAAAACATTTTGAAGGACTCGAGTGTAGCAGTAACAATATTATTTTAGTATCAGAGGGGTAGCCATGTTAGTCTGGATCTGTAAAAAGCAACAGAGTCCTGTGGCACCTTATAGACTAACAGACGTATTGGAGCATAAGCTTTCATGGGTGAATACCCACTTGCATCTGACAAAGTGGGTATTCACTCACAAAAGCTTATGCTCCAATACGTCCGCATGTCATGCATCAGATGAAGTGGGTATTCATCCACGAAAGCTTGTGCTCCAATACGTCTGTTAGTCTATAAGGTGCCACAGGACTCTTTGTCACTTTTTAAATATCATTTTAAACATTACTCTAAAATTCTGTCACTGGTCATTCTGAGAAGAAATATAAGAACAGCTATACTGGGTCAGACAAAAGGTCCATCTAGCTCAGTATCCTGTCTCTCAACAGTGGCCAATGCCAGGTGCCGCAGAAGGAATGAACAGAACAGGCCATCATCAAGTGATCCCTCCCCTGTCGCCCATTCCCAGCTTCTGGCAAACAGAATATTTCACAAAGTTTTTTTCAATTTCCCCCCAATTTTTCCATACCAAGCCTCTAGAAAAAAATGGGAAAAAAGCCCAGTTTTGTTCTGACAGTTTCCAGATTATTTCCAGAACCTCACTTATCTAGCTGTGTTGCCTGTTGTCCATCCCCATGATCACTGTGCTGGTCAAGGCTGCAGTGTCTGGGCCATTCTCCTAGCCTGCTTCTGAAGCCGATCCTCTAACTCTAGATTCAGGCTGTATGTAGGTCTCCTAGAAGCAGCAGCAACAGCATGTGCTTTCACCTAAGCTCTCTTCAGCCCCATCCCTGTGCCAGCGAATTGGCCCAGCACCAACCAGGTGGCCTCTCCCAACTTGGGGAGGGCAGAGCTCCCTCTATGCCATGGCATTACTGTCCTCTCCCGTGAGAGGTAGTCTGGCAACAGGTAGCTAAGGGTGGGATTTCCCTCCCATCCTCTAATCAGTCAGGGCTCTGGGGCCATCTCTCTTTTCTGCCTGCCCACCAATCAGTCAAGGATTGTAGCGGTCGGCTTGGCCCTTTCACATTGTAGCCATGTGCATCTAGAAAATGTGGGCTCCACAAGTGTTTCTGCTGTAACCCTTCTGCCAGGTAGTGGAGGCAGCAAAAATGGTTGGGTTCAATATCTAGGGGTTCAGAACCACCTAGAACCAGCTTGAGACCCCACCCAGATATCTGGGAAAGCGAGCCACCACCCCAAGTGCCTCTAAGAGGCAATACTTCCCCACTCAGAAGCACTAAATCTATGTATAACAAAAGTAAACTTGTTAAAAGGCGAGGGTGCTGCACATTAATTTGGGGAAATACCAGCACAAGATTCATAAGTAAGCAAAAAATAAGTAAACATCCACCCCACAGTATCTTGGGCAGTCATCCTTTGCCTCAGTTTCTAACATTGCTAGGTGAAAGTCTGATGGATGAAAATCCCTTTAACATACCGCTCCTCCATTTCTCCTCCACTGCAAGTCACTTACGGTTGGTTGTCTGAGGTCAGCGAAATCCCAGAATGCCTCCATCACTGCTGCTGCTTGCTGCTGTTGCCGCCGCTGCTGCTGTCGTCCCCTGGAATCACTGGCCCCTCTGCCACTGCCTGCTAGTGATGCTGCCGCTTCTGTTGCTGCTTGCTGCTACTGCCTCTGCCACAGTTGCTGCCCGCTAGTCTCGCTGCTGTTTCTGCTTGCTGTTGCCTTTAGCTGCGATGCCATGTGCTGAAGCTCCACCACTTAGCCCTGTTCTTAGTGATTCCAGGTCTTTGTGATTTACCTGCTAATGGGGAACCTCAGTGTTTCTTCCTCTACATTGCTTTTCACCATGACACCGTCCCCAAACCGGCTCTAAGGCTCAGCCTCCTAGGCTAGCTCATCAGTGATTTCAGTTCTAGTGATCACTGAGAAGAAATAAGGCCTCTCAATTGAGTCAGATCAGCTCTGTCTTTAAATACTGGAAGAGGGGAATCAAATAGCATCTAGAACTCCTTTAGAGGAGTCTACAGCACCCGGTAGGAACACCTATCCCCACCCACTCTTTCTTTCACTTGGATTTGGCATCACTTCCACTCCTACCCCCAGTCACTTGATGAGTGAGGTTAACGTTAGTTGGACCCCACCCCATTAGGGCATATTAAATTCGGTTCAGCTGCCTTTTTATTCATACAATAAGGATAACATTTCAGTATCCCTTCATCCAACACTAAGGTGACTTTTAACCCCAAACCAGTCAAAATTGATCACTTCAGCAAAGTAGGACTGCCTGCTGATCATCTAGGCAAAGTAGTTGTGTCTGTGCAAATATGGTCTGGTCTGGAGGTCTTTTCCCCTAATTCACCAATAGATGGCGGAGCTCATTCAGACTGTAGCTTACACTACATTTAAGCCATTTGCAGCAGTCTCAGTCTTCCAGTCATTAAATTAAGTGCCAATGTAAAATTGGGGATGAGAGGATAAAGCTTAAGTATTTTTTTTATTAAGAAGTTGGTGAAAAGCAGCAATATTTGGAAGTCAGTCATTTGGCAGCAGGAGAGGTACTGAATAACAGGGTTTCTCAAACAGGGGTTGTCGCTTGTATAGGGAAAGCCCCTGGTGGACTGGGCCGGTGTGTTTACCTGCCCCGTCCACAGATCCGGCCGATTGCTGCTCCGGGCCAATGGGATCCGCTAAAGCTAAGCTGTGATGAGCTGTATAACTGGCTGGGAGGGAGAAAAGTCCATCTACAAACTTGCTAAGGCACGATGATGAAGGGTGTGAACGAGTTTTCTCATATTAGAAATGAATATAGAATATTGTAAATGAAGAGTGACTCAACCAAGTCTGGAGTGATTTGAATGAGTGAAGAGAATTCAAAGGAGGAATTAAGAACATGTAAAATGAATTGGGGCATGATAGAGTGCATACAGGAAGAAGAGGCTGTAGAGGCACTTAGGAAAATGGAAAAGGAGAAAGCACCTGAGCATGATGAAGTACCAATGGATTTGTTGAAGTCATTGGGAAAGGACGGTGTCAGGTAGTTTACAAGTCTCTTCAGTGATATTCTTAAGAAAGAAAACGTCAGATAAATGGCATAAATGCTTTGTGGTGACTATTTTTAAACATAAAGAAGATATTACACTGTGTGCTCATTATCACCAAATTAAGCTGACAACAAATACTATGAAAGCATAGGAGAAGATTACTGAAAAGCGTCTGCATAGAACAATTGAAATTTGGAAGGGTCAATACGGATTTAGGCTGGGAAGGAGTATATTTGATGCTATATTTGGTCTATGAATCCTCATGGAGAAGCTCAGAGAAAAGAGGCAGCAACTGAGTTTGGTCTTGGAGAAGGTGTACAATCACACACCAAGAGAAGTAGTTTGGTGGAGTTTTGTGATGGAGGTGTGTGCCAGAAGCATATGTCCATCTTGTCCAGGATATGTATGATAGAGTGACTACCGTAGTCAAAACTGAATGGAGCTATAGCCTTTTTTGTTTGTGGTTGTCATGGATGTAACAAGTGAGAATATCCTAAGAGAGCAGCCTTGGAATATGCTGTTCACTGGTGATTTAGTGATTTGTGTGGAAAATTTGTGAGACTCTGCAAACCAAATTTGAACAGTGGCAACACAGTTTTGAGCAGGTGGGACTTAGGGTGAATATTGATAGGATTGAGGCTTTCATAATTGAGGGAGGAGGACCCACAATAAAGGATGTTACAGGCAGAGAACTTAGAAGAGTGAAAGAATTTAAATACCTAGGATCAGTGGTTGCTGACAGTGGTGCCTTACTGAGTGATGCCCAGCATCATATCAAAGCTGCTTGGTGCAAATGGAAGGAGTTGACCCGCAGTTGTCTGTGATTAAAAATATGCCAATAAAGTTACTACAGAGTGTATAATACTGTACTTCAGTCCATCCCGATATATGGAACAGAGACTTGGCCAGCCACAAGAAAAGATACATGTACTCGATACCACTGGACTGTAGAGAGACCAATTTGCATGACAGATAGGTGTACAATCATGAGTCTTGGAGAGTTTTATAGTGTTTTCCCAACCCTGAATAGGGAAACTGCAGGAAAGAAGAAGTGCTCTTGTGGTTATAAACCCTGCTGCTTCTGTCCCTCAAAGCCTGATCACCCTTCTCTTCGTATCCCATCCATCCAGCCTCTTTTCCCAGCCCTCCTCTCCCTGCCAGTTCCTGTCTCATTCTCCCTCCCCATCCCAAATTCCTGTCTCAGTCTCCTGCCCAATTCCTACACTCATCTCTCAGTATCCAGGTCCTTCTCCTCCATGCTGGTTGTGTGCCAGCAAGGAGTTCAGTGAGAGCACAGGAGAGACAATCTCCTTTCTCTGAAGTTCCAGTGTCCCTCACCACAGTGCTCCTAACTTCCAGAAGGAACAATTGCAGGGAAAGCCTCACTCAGCCCTGGAACTCTGGATGGAATCTTTGCAGAATTTAGGTAGCAAGCTCCAACAAACCTCTACTGAGCATATGCAAATTGATTTTTAAAGGCTTACAACTTTGCCAAATTTGGGCAAATTTTCCATGCAGTCAAATTTCAAATCCTTGCTCAGAAGCATAGGCTGCTACAGCTTTTCAGTGAAATCACTGTAAGAATTTAAAATTAGTCAAACAATGCGTTTTTCCCTAATTTTGTTCTTGGAAATGTTTGAATCATTTTTGATTAAATTTTAAAAAAAATCAGTCAGTCTGAGGCAGTCACTTAGCATGGAAATTTTCAGTCCAAATGGTTAAAATTTGGCCAAGTTATAAGCAATGGACAACCGGATCTTACAATAGAAAGGGTTAGGCAACTTTAACTATAGCCATCACTTTCTTTGGGCCTGCTTCCATTGAATTCAATGGCAAAAGCCACTTGGGGACCCAATTTTATTCCCTTCAAACCAAAGAGTAGCACTGGTAAAGTGCTTTAATCAGTATTTTGGTAAGTGATATAATGGTATTATATAGTAATTTGTTTGCTAGATTTGTTGTAGCTATTTATATTGCAAATAAAATACAAGTATTAATTATATAAATATTTGTTTTACAGAAAGCTTTAGGTCTCAGAGTATTGGGTATTTTGTTTTTATAGCTATTATGGTTAAGAAAGATTTATTAAGGCATTGAATTGTTATTTGCTTTTGGTTGTAACATATCTAGCCAACGGAAAAAATTCTTCTCTAAAAGTACATGGGAAAACTATGCTATCTGACCTCAGGCCATAGAAAGAAAATGATGAATTACTGGACTGGGTCGTTCTGCCCTGGTGGTAGATTTGGCAAACTTCTCTATGGCCAGTTTCAATTTATTAAAGTGCAGCATGCTCTGCAGGTGTGCGTAATTGGGATTCTTGTTGGGCTTGCTGTCAGTGGGATGGTGGCCTTTCCCATCACACCCTGTTAGCAGCAGTTTGGACTTTGTGATTAAGCCTAACCATAAAAAACAGCTGGTACAAGTTAAAGGGACTCTTTCAGGCAGAGCTGTAACTAAGCATTTTAGCACTAGGGCAAACAAGTCTGTTAGTGCCCCCTGCCAGTTTTTTCATCATTTTTCTGCCCCATTCAGAGATGACCATAACTGTTGAGGGGGGTGGACACAATTTAAAGGTTCTGGGGGACATGTGACTGCTCCATAGAGGTTTTCAAGCTGTTGGGCATGCCCCATTAGGGGGCGAGTGGCCCTGTACAGTGGGACTTTGGGAGGAAGCGCCACTTCCATCCCCTGACTCCCCTCGGTGACCCAATGTGCCCCCCCCATACACACGTCACCTCTGGCCCTGTTTTTCCACCCCTGTGACTTTGCGCCCTGGGTGGCTGCCTTGCTCCCCCCACTGTGGTTACAGTTCTGGTCTCAGGTGAAATGTTGTCCATATGTTACTTTTTGTAAAATGAGCTTTTACAGAACTTCATTAGAAATATTCCATATACATTGTTTAAATTAAAATGGCAACAGATTTTTTTAAACAAACATTCTCCCAAACACTTATGCAAGTGCACCAGAACCCAAGAGTGCAAAAACCAAAAGCTGACTCTAAACCAGAAACAAAATTTACTAGTTTACTTTCATTGTTTTAGTTGAGACAAATGTAATATAAAAGGGAATGGACTGTTAAGAGGACAGTAAGAGATACTGGCTGGGCAGCTGTCATATTGCCACCCCACTATAGAAGCACTGCTTAAATAAAGCTGGGGGAAAAAATGATGGGTAGCTTCTTAAGAACTAACTGGCCTTCCTGCCATGTTTTGATAATTACTTAATTTACTTTGTTTTTAGCTTCTTTCATAATATAGTGATTACAGTAGGAGTTTTCCTACATCTGCATTGTACATTTGTCTGTGCAGGGGGCAAGTGTGTGTGTGTGTGTGTGTGTGTGTGTGTGTGTACTTTGTGCATGCACAAAAAGCAACGTTTCGGTTTTCTTAAGGCAACACTCCTACCATTGCATCAAGCATTGAACTCTTTTGACATTAGTGGTACTAGTACTGCTCCTTTTCTAACTTAGCTTCAGTCTCTCTTGTGACTTGTTGTTATCAATCACAAAAAGAGACTCCACCAAAACACCCCTTTCCAAAAAACCCGACATACTTTAGCATTCAAAGATGACAGAAGCAAGATGGATCTCCAGCACTGAACAGATAAATGGAACCTTTTCAAAGTCCATGTCTTGTTTTTCCAACATTTGGAAGATTTAAAGATGACTTACAAAATTTCAGCAACTTTAACTATATGTGCTGAATGCCCCCAATAGTTGTAATGTTCTGAATGCCTTTCAGCCCAACATTAAAAGTACTGGATTTTTTTTCCACCTCTAGATCCTCAAAAGAACTTTTCTGATGCAGCTAACTCTGCTTCTGATTTGAGTGATGTCCCAGCAGGCACCATGCTGGTGATGGCATGGCCACCATGGTACTCTATTGGAGCACAGCACTGGCTAGGGACTCAGGTAAGTCACATTTGTTACAAAGGTTTAAGTATATTTTATGTTCCAAATGGTATACAATAATTAGGAGATATAATTCAACAGTTCCAACCCTACACTTCTATGATACTGTAAGTTCAAAACTTTAAATTAATCCTGATTTTTTAGATGACAAAATTGGTTCTGTTGTGTTTTTTCATTCCCTATTATCCATTCTTACCAAAATTATTCAAAGAATGCTGAAGGTTCTTAAGTTTATGTAATTGTTATTAGTGTTCTTTATTTAGCACAGCAACGTCTAGTATCAGTTTTATTTCTTTCTTGTTCACAGGTTTGTTATTAAATAACTGTCATGATCATTACATTGCTTAACCTAGGCTACAGGGTATTTGATGGAGGGAAAACAGCAACTGAAGTTATTACTGCCATTTTGCTTGTGTCCTGTATGGACATATGGTGCTGTGCATTTATTTCAGAATGATGCAGTATGAGTGATGCAGTTTCTATTGTGCATGTGCAAAAGTGGCGATTTTACATGGTTTATAACTTGGTAAAATCTGGATGGATTTTCATGGGGACAGTGAATGGCTGACCTCAGAACTATTCCTTTCTCAAACTTCAGGGTCCTATTTCAAACCACTGAGGTGCTAGAGCTGTTCAAAAGATGGTGGGAATTTTATTTTTTAACGTAGCCAAAACTTGCTATTTTTCATTGACCTCTTTCTTGAAAACAGTGGCACTGTTTTTGATTAATCCTCCCTTTTCTCCCTGCCCTCCCAAAAAAAAAAAATCAACTTGAGGCAGTCTGCAACCATGGAAAACTGCATCCTGAAAGGTTAAGATTTGTCAAAGTTATAAACAATTGAAAATAGGGGGATCATGGAAATGGTTAGGCAACCTTATAACAGACATCGTGATTACTCTGTGTGCAACATCTCTCAGTAATGTTCTGAAGCTGTATAGTTTCCAAGCAAACTATGGAAAGTTGGACATTGTCAATATTTGGAGGAGAGACTTCCAAGGAAAATCAGAGTGATGCAAATAGTGGTATGTTAGTGATTCAGCAGTTGCTTTTTTTTCTCTGACTGTTCTGATCCAGAGACCAAGTATATTATTAAACTGCACAGTGCTATGAAAAGTACTTGTTTCATGTTGTAGTAGAAAAATCTGCTTGTCCCACTTTTGGGTTTTCAACATCTCATGATACTTTTTGCAGAAGTAGAACTATTAGCCTTAATGTCCTGGCCAAACTCCCGTTTAGCTACAATAATGACATTCTGCCTCCCCTATGGGCCAGTTAAGCCAGTTTTGCAGCAGCCAGAGAAGGGACCAAAGATTTGGCTGTTTTCCTTCAATTCATATCCCTAAATTGCTGTGTGACAATGCTGTGTGTTACTACCAGCTGAATTTTTCGCTAGAGATAGCTACCTTTCAATGGTGAGATGATTTCAATATCTCCTACCTCTCTCTCTGTATGGAATATAATTAATGGTTGTAAAATTCTTCCACAGACTTTTTGACTGAAGGTACTAAATAAACGTAAAATAATATATTTAATAGACTTTATCTTTAAACCTGCAAGTCTGATCATTTTGTTTCTCACAAAAAGAGACTTTCTTCCATTATCCTTTCTCACATAAAGATATTTTCCCTCTTCTGTCTCCTACCCTTGCTTCAACTCCAGTTTAATATACTGTCATAATTATGCTTGTTCTAGAATTTTCTGACATACTGTAGATTATTTTAAACCTTCCAAGATAGAACTTGCTGGTGTTACTGAATAGTTACAATTCTAATGCTGTCTAAAATATACTGTGAACTCCAATTTGCATCATGACATTAATGCAGCCAAGGGGGAGATGACCAAAATATATATGGAAATTAATATGACTGAATCATATTAATCCTTAACAGTACTTTCCACCTCATGTACAGTTGTCTTGCTGATAAGATTGTCAACTTAATTTGATTGCTATGGACTAGCATTTTGTATAATTCTTTACTCATTTCTTGATTTATAGTAAGTAGTTCAGATTGATCTATACCAGAAAAATACATTAGTAATATTTTTGGATTCTATTACCACATTAACTAAAAGTCAGCTGTACCCCACCCTCATTCCCTATCCATTACTCCTCTGTCCCTTCCTGTACAGAAGACTACATAATCATAATGATGGTTAAGGAGGAAATGTTTGGTGTAAATTCAGAGCCTATTTTGGCCCTGTAACTATTAAAAAGGTTTGATAGTTTGACAAGTGAGGATTGCAGAAGACCTCTAATTGGTATATTGATGAGATACGTTTGCTATAAAGCCTGATAAATTGGTCTGCTTTATTTAGCTAAAAGAGGAGAGCTGCTGGGTTGCGGTGGGCTCTGCTCTATGGAGAGAGACTGGAATTGTTGCGGCCTTGGAACTGGGATTGCTGTTAAATGATCTTTGGGTTCTCAGGGAAGTTTATGACCTCAGATGTTTTCTTAACATTTCTTTATGGGAGAGAAAGGTTAGTGAATTGTTTCACACGTTGCATGCCTTAGATGACACTCTACTGTAGGAGCCCTAAAAGCTTGAAAAAACATATCATACATTTATCCAGAAGGGAGAATATAGTGCTAGAGATTAGCGAACAAGATTCAAATGGCAAATGTCCTACTTTTAAAAATAAATGGGGCTGGCTGATCCAGTAAAAGAGTGATAGTGTTCTGTCCTGGGCTTTGAAAGTTAATGTGTATTCTTAAGATGATGTAAGCAACAGAGGATTAATTATAAGAAAGTTCCTTGGTTCAAACAGTTCATTTAAAAAGTGAATTGTAACATTGGATTTGCAGAAATCTTGTAACAATGAGGACATGTTAATCCTCTTATATAATTCTGTTCTGTATGCCATTTGAGCAATCTATTCTTCTTGTAGTATTTACATACAATACATTTCATTACTTGCTCATTTACAAGATATATATCCACCTTTGCTGCAGTCTGGAATTTGTTTAAATGAAATGATATCTAGTGCTGTTTAGAGATTTGCACCCATCCGAGAAATCTGGACATATAATTTTGCACACATACATGCTATAATTCTCACTATTTCAGATATTTTCCCTGTGTGTGCTTGTTTGGTTGGTTTCTTTATACAGTTTGGACCCTCACACTGCTAAGAAGGTGCTTATCTATATAATTAAGAGCATAGTTGCTATGTATTAGATCTGGCATTAAATGGAGAATGAGACAAAGGGCTCTGTCAGGCTGCTGTCAGATATCAGCATGTCTGGTTGTGAGTTACTGATTCTTTTTTCTCTCTTATTTAAAATATTAAGTCTGTTTAAAAATAGATATACAGTTTTAACATAGCTACTATTGGCATTATTCCCTGGACAAATATATTCATAGATCAGTTATTAACTAATCC
Organism: Gopherus flavomarginatus; assembly: GCF_025201925.1. Taxonomy (NCBI): domain Eukaryota; kingdom Metazoa; phylum Chordata; order Testudines; family Testudinidae; genus Gopherus; species Gopherus flavomarginatus. Next base: position 195,520,824 of record NC_066619.1, read on the forward strand.
CACAAATCAGACAAACAAAACAGACAAAAATGTTTGAAGTAAATTGTCCCTTTTAAGATGAAGGATGGAATTTTCAAAAGCTCTTAAGTGACTTAGGAGCGCAAGTCCCATTAAAATCACCCAAAACCTTTAAAAACAGGCTAACAAATAGTATTGTCATATTTAATATTAATCTTATATTATTTGTATTATGGTAGGACTTATGTGCTGCAGAAATGAGGGCTCAATTATACTAACACATAACAGAAACATGCTCACTGCCCCCCAAAACTTATTACTTTCACATTTTAATTCCACTCCCTGAATATAATTTATAAATGGTACCAACTTTTTTTTTTTAAACAATGTTTTGAAAATATGCTATATTTAATTATGGAGGCCTTAGTTGTGACACTACTACAGGTTCAGTTCCATTTCACACTTAAAGTTGCGATTCACATCTTTGTTACATATGGAAAATATTCTGTAACCTCCCCACATTTACAGCACTTTCTCTGTGAGCTAAAGAATGAATGAATTTTCAAGATTTTATAAGTACTTAAGGTGAAAGCCCATGCTATTGTACGGGTGTAAATCATACAGTTTAAAAAACCCAAAAAATGTCTGAGTACTTAAAAAGTGGACAGTAGCAGACCACAAATCTCGGTGATAAATAAATATGGTGATATTTTAAGCAAAAAGAGCTCTAAACATGCTTGTAACTGTTTCCATTGCTTCACCCTGACTCAACAGACAATCTAGGCTTCAGAGTGACACACGAAGTGACAGTCCTGGAATGTTGTTATATAAATCTCTCAGTTAGAGTTAAACTTAATTAACCACTGGGTTTTTAAATAAATTTATCATCTGCATCAGGGTTTTCTTGGTTTCAAATGATAGCAATAATAGAATAAAACAGACTCTTCAAACATTCTCGATAGTTAAAATTGATTACAGTTTCATGCAGAGGTTATATTTAAAGAGATTAAGGTATAATTAAAGTTTATATTATTAACAATTTTTGTATCAACTTGTTATAAGCTACAGGCAGGGTCAGTTCAACAGCTCAGGTAACGCGTAAGATGGGCTACTGTGATATCAGAAGTAACTAAACCAATTACTATCCTTTCTCCATAGCTAATTTTCATGCAACAATTCTGTTGGTTGTAATGGCTCAAAGATACAAGGGAGACTGTACAGTTTACCTGGCCCAGCTGTCAATGCTCTTTAACAGTTCTGTAGCTGCATACTAATTTGAGCATCAGTGCTTGAAAGATGACTCCTCATTACTCTTCTGCCTCAGCTCTGCTACGCACCAAGGCAGCACTGCTGGGGAAACTGAACTAGAAACATTGGGGGTTGGTGGAGCCCTAGATTTGGCTCATCATTGCCCTTCCTTTCACACAGTTTCTGTCTCTGTAATACCACCCTTTAAACCCAAAAATCAATTGCAAATTAAATGCCAGATTAACCACTACACTCCAGTTGCTTTGCACTGCTTTGAAGATACAATGCAGCTGTCTATCCATTTTTACTGCCCAACAAGCTCTGACTGTTTTACTCTGGTGCATTTTGCCCTTAAAAGTTAAAAATATTAAATAAGATATTTAAGGTTGATACTACATATTTCAAACCATTAGAAATATAGCATAGTAGTTTCTCTTTGGGTTTCTTGTTTGGTATTACAGTGTGAAATTTTTAATAAAATGCATCAAACCAAGGAACCCCAGACCAAAAACTGAAGTATCAATAATTTTAAAGGTAAAACTCATTATAAGAATGCTGTAAGTAACTCAAGAGAAAGCATTATAAATGCAGAGTTAAGATTACATGTAACAGAAATCCAAATATGTCAGGAAATGCACATTAAAGTACTCACACAATCTTAACTTTGCCCTATAGTGATACCATGATGGGAAACAAATGGAAACAGCTAATGTGCTTTTAAAAGTCAGTTCAATCTAATCTGGGACCCCAGACACAAAATGTTGGAATCATAATCATATGGCTATTGCATGGTATCAATATAGGGCTGAGTTAAATTGTGTAACTCTTGGTTTTAGGCTAACTGCAATCTCTCTGTAATGTTTTTACTTTTAAATTACTAATACATATTCTCAATCTTAACTCTATTTTAATGTAGGCTTTTTTGTATGGGACTAAATTACTCTCAGCAGGGATGCAATCTGAGTAAGGCTATCCAACCATTCCACCTTATTTCGAGAACACTACTTTTCCAGTATTAAAGTTATAATTTTTTGTCACCATTAATCATGTATATGCCCAGGTTACATTCTTAAAGCCCCAGTTTAGAATTCAAAATTATCTTGACAAACTGGAGAAATGGTCTGAAATACATAGGATGAAATTCAGTAAGGACAAATGTGAGTCCTAAACTTCGGAAGGAATAATCAATTACACAAATACAATATAGCCTTTGGATTTTGGGAGCAGATCCTGGCCTGAGAATTTGGTCAGCAATGATTCTGGGAAGTATGATAAGGGACTTCACTTTGAACCAAGTCTAGTTTTAATACTAAGATGTATTTTACTTTTATTTCTCTTGTAACCATTTCTGACTTTAATGCCTTATACTTGTGCTCCCTTAAAACCTGTCTCCTTGGAGTTAAATAAACTTGTTTTATTCTTTAATCAAAACTAATCCAGTGTTGTGAACTGTGTGGGTAACTCCATGTAGGGTGGCAAACTGTTGTATACTGACCCCTCTAGAGGGGCAACAGACCTAATCTATGTGGACTGTCCAGGAGAGGACTGGACAGTGCAGAACACACATTTTGGGGGGAAATCCAGGACTAGGAGTGTGTTGGGGTCATCCTGCAAGTGGAAACCAAGGCTAATGGAAGCCAGAGTGTGATTGATGTATGGCTTACAGGCTACAGCTATACACAAACACGCAAGGCAGTAGCAGCATGCTGTTTGGTTGTTTGTGAGGGACTCACATGGGACTTACAGCAGCGGAGCATTGTGAGGCACCCAAATGTGCAGGGCTGGGCTGACACAGCCCCTCACTGGTCTGGGTTGTACCCCTGAATGTCAGAGGTATCTATGCCCTGTAACAAAGATTCATACAAGACAAATAGTTTACCTGAAGGATAGCATAATGATACAGCTCTTAATCACTTTTCACAGGTTTATACAGAAAAAGACTGGGAGCAGTTAAGGGTTCAAATAACCAGTGCAGAACCAAATTGATTTTTCTCTGCACTTTCAGCACATCTGCAGGGGAGATAAAGCAGAATATAAGAGTGAGAAATTGCTTTGATTTTGGCCCAGACATTCTGTAATATAGCTGCTCAGTCACTGCCCCCAACGCAACTCACAATTCCCTTTCAATCCTGCAGCACTTCTGGTGGCACCATCCTGGTCAATAACTTCATAGCATACCTCACTGCCCTTTACCTTTTTGAGAAAGACCATTCTCTGCCACCTGGTCATGTGCTTCAAAATCCTTGAGAGTCAGGGCAGTCTAAAGGGAATGTAGAGAGGTTTAGTACCCAGCTTGCCCGCAGAGACCTCCCACCCTCTGCTAAACTCTCCAACACCACCCAGGCTCCTCCAAGGCACAACCTAAACTGAAAACCCAAGCCAGGAACATAATTGTCAATCCTCAACTGCATCCAAAGCACGACTGCACATCCAAACAGCCTATACTGCACACCCTTGAAATCCCAGTCTAGAGTAGAGTTGCCAACTTTGGTTAAATAAATTCCTGGAGATTTCATCACGACATAATCTTTAATTAAAGATCAATCTTTAATATCTGGGGACTCCAGAACAATCCTGGAGGGTTGGCAACTCTAATCTAGACCTCCACATGCACACACAACTTACCATCTCTGAGGTCTCCCCCAAGACTGGAAAGAATCTCAGGGAGGGGGAAATCAGAAATACGTGTTAAAAATGCTATCAGAGCCTCTTTGGAATAGAAGCAATAACTGCTTGTTTTTTTCCCCTACTCCTCCAGTCATGGTAGTATTGCTGGGCCACAGGAGAAAAAATCCAGTACAAAGCAGTCTCATTTAACTACAGCAATCATTTCCCTTTTGCCCACACGCGCCACTCTGTGGTGCACCGGAGCAAAGCAGGGCCAGAGCACCCTGGGTGCAAGTAGGCAGCCGTCCTGGAAGCGCCAAAGGCAATCAGGATGCAAATTGTACCCAGCAATACTCCAAGAACATTCTTGCTTTTCAGTTGGTATCAGCTTTTCCTATTTTTCTGAAAGACAAAGAGAGCATATTTTTACGCCCTTGGGGTTGGCAGATTATTGCTTAAAATATTCTTTTCTTCACAAATACCCTTGCTGATTGCAGGCAAAACTGAGGAATTACTCCCCATAGTTTCTTGTATTTGTTTTATAGGCAGGTCAAGTTTTAATGGCTTCTATGTTTATCATTTAGGTGATTTACATTAACACAGACATTTTTGGCTTGCTTTTGGATTCAAAGTTATCAGCCGCTTAGAGACGCTGTCTTAAAAGGACACAATTAACTTCTAACTTCTGCTTTTTAAACACATATTGATTTGAAAAGGAAAACACAACCCATTTTGGCTTCACTTTGGCAAAGTGACCATTGATTACACAGACCACCTTAAGGCTTGGTGTGGGGCACTGGCTACAGCTTCTAGCCGCTATTTGTTACCAAAACAGATTTAAAATCTTTTACCATTCTTCTGGCCTCGATTGCCCTGCTGCAGCCACAACTTCGGCTTTTATTAAAAAACATTTTAAATCTTGTAAAGCATTAAGTTACCTTAAGGATTAAATGCTAATTATCAAAATTAAACAACACTAGTTTCTTCTGTTTGGCAAAAGTATTTCTCGATTTTACAACCTTAAAACAACACCAGTTCATCTTAAACTTATAAAACGAAGATTGTACATATCACAAGTGTTGGGTTTTTTGGTTTTGTTTTTTGTAAGCAAATTTGACTAACTTGTTCATAGTTAAATGATTCTTCTTATATAACCTCTTGCCTGGATTATCTACAGACATTCCCAAAGGAATGTCTGCAAAGAAACCAAGAAACTTCCTTTCATAACACTTTCTTTTAACATTTGTAAAAAGTTTTACTGCTTAATTCCTTCCAGTATCTACAGTGTTAACTTCTTACTGTCTTTCTTTCAACTTCCTCAAACTGTGATTGCCTGCTTGTCTGGGCCTGATCCTTTTTTCCTTGTTGCTTTATTTCTTTCCATGGGCACAGGCATTGTTTCACTACCAATTTAGCAAGGAAGGTGGGCTTTTTTGACTAACTCCCCTCTGATTTATTTATACACACCTATTTACATACACACATTACATCTAGATGCCTCTTATTTAATAATAACTTTAATTCTTTATGTCCGACCTTAATACAATCTTTCCTTGAGGCGGTAACAACCCCTCAGCACTGGTGCATTGTTAGGAAGGATAGTAGCAGGGCTAGGGACAATGGGAAAGGTAGGGAGAACAGATGTATTAACAGCACTGTAAAATGGGGGGGTATGGATGGGGAAAGTATGGAACAGGTTTTTTGCAGGGGTGGGGAAGGACTGTTAGAGAACTTCCCCTATGCAGACCCTGGCTGGCCCTAGCCTCTCCTATTCAGTCAGGCACGTGTCCCTCCACCTCCACTCAGACACCCACTCTCCCCAACCCCATGTGGCCTGCACCTACTCTCCCAGTGCCCATGTGTCTCTGGGCTCCCACTCAGCCACTCTCTGTCTCTATATAGCCCTGAACCCCTCCCCATCCCCATGTGTTTCTGTTCCCCCACCCAGCCACTCCCCTCTCCCTCTGTGGCCCTGCACCCCTCCCGCATAACCATGTGGCTCTGTGCCTCCCTCCCCCCCGTGGCCCTCCACCTCCACTCCCATTCAGCTCTGCCTCAATCTGTCCTCCCCTAGTAGCCCTAATGATCCCCTGTTTGATCTCCCAGCAGCCCTACACTGTCAGTCTCCCCATAGTCCCTCTCTCCTGACCTGGTGTAACAGGCACTGAGAAGAAGGCTCTGTAGGCTCTCTCTCTTCCCTAGCTGGCTGGGAGCAGCTGCTATGTTCTATCACCAAAGCACCCTCTGGTTCTGCAGCAACTTTTCAGCAGAAGTTTTTTTCTGTGCAAAAAATTAAAAATATGCACGGCTCATTAATTCTGCGCACATGCTGTGGTGCAGAATTCCCCTAGGAGTAATTCTTGGGTACATGCTGGCTGTCAGCAATTTGAAAATGGCACTAGCCTGCCCTGAAAGAGAAGAATCATGGGACAGAGCGCGTGCATTCATGGGAGTTTTTTAATTTGATCCCAGTCCCAGAATTCCACTGGCTTCCACCTGCCTTCCACTAGGCATCCCACATAGGGTGACCAGACAGCAAATGTGAAAAATTGGGGTTAGACGCGGGGGTAATAGGAGCCTATATAAGAAAAAGTTCCAAAAATCAGGACTGTCCCTATAGAATCAGATCATCTGGTCACTTTAATCCCACAATATTCAGTGAGAAAAATCCCAGAATGCACATACCTCAGCAGCAAAGCAAAAGGATAATGGGATATGCTGCCAGAACGCCAAGTACAGTAATTTTTAAAAGAAAAATTCCACTTAGGCCAGATACTCTATCTGTATTTTAAAAAATGAGTTTAAAAAACCTCAAATATTTCATTTAAGTTAAGTTTATTGACTACATTTGACTTACCTGTAGTTAACTAGGGATATAAACCAAGTTATCAAGTGAAATGAATGCCCAGAAATCAGTCCACCTTAAGAAAAGCTAATCTATATAATGTGGTGGTATATTTGTAAAACTTTAACAATAACACAGAAATGACTCCTCCCTGTCACAGGCAATAATCTGTGCTTAAAGAAATGATAAATGTGAATATGACGTGACCTTTGAAATGCAAACTGGGAGGTTATAGTGAGCATAGCTTTGGAAAAATTGCTGAAGTCTGCCAGATTGATTAACATCTGTGATCCTATTGACACTAAGCCTTGTGTCTGCCTTCTTTGACTTCTGCTTAGCTCTTGCAGACCCAAGGATAATCTACAAATGCAGGTAGAAAAATATACCTTCTGCTGCAGCACATCAGTTTGTTTTGTCTTTTCAAATTTGCATACCTATTAATCTATAACTGACTGTGCCACTACAGATTTGACATGCAGTATACTGCTATGGATTTAAAATATACTTTTTGAAAATATCGTTATCTATATAGATTCCGGGACCTGGGGAAGGGTTTTATTTAAGATGCATTGAACATTTAACTATTGTACTTCACTTGTTTAATGCAGGCCTGCACAATATGCGGCCCGTGGAGCTTCACTGTGCGGCCCGCAGGGGGATTCTAAATCCCCCGCACACGGCGCTCTGCAGGCAGCCCAGAGCCCTTTGAATCCTGGCCGCTGCCAGGAGTCAGAGGGCTCTGAGCTGCCCGCAGCAGCAGGGAGCCCAGAGCCCTTTAAATCCCAGCCACCGCCGGGAGTCAGAGGGCTCTGGGCTGCCGGCAGCCGCGGGGAGCCCTGCGCCCTTTAAATCTCAGCCGCGGCCAGGAGTCAAAGGGCTCTGGGCTGCCCGCAACGATTCCCAGCCACGGCTGGAATTTAAAGGGCTCAGGGCTCCCCGTGGCTTCGGGCACCCCAGAGCCCTTTGAATCCTGGCCACGGCTGGGATTTAAAGGGCTCAGGGCTCCCTGCAGCAACCGGCAGACCCAGAACCCTTTGAATCCCAGCCGCGGCTGGGAGTTAAAGGGCTCAGAGCTCCCCACGCTGCGGGCACCCCAAAACCCTTTGAATCCACGCCCGGGGCTGCTGATTGCCCCCTCCCCCGCACCCCTGCCCCAACTGCCCCCCAGGACCACCACCCCCTATCTAAGCACCACTGGTCCTTGTCCCCTGATACCCCTCTCCCAGGACCCCTACCCCTAACTGCCCCCCAGAACCCCACCCCCTATCTAAATGCCGCTGCTCCTTGTCCAACGATTGCCCCCTCCTGAGACCCCTGCCCCTTGGGACTCCAGCCCCTATCTAAGCCTTCCTTCTCCTTGTCCCCAACTGCCCCCCTCCTGAGACCCCCCCCCAACTTTCCCCCGGGACACCAACCCCTACCTATCCCCTGATAAACCCCTGGGACTCCCATGTCTATCCAACTGCTGCCTGTCCCCTGACTGCCCTCCCAAACCTCCGCCCCATCCAACCCCCCCGCTCCCTGTCCCTTGACTGCCCCCTGGAACCCCCTACTCCTTCTCCAACCCCCAGCCCCCTTACTGTGCCACTCAGACCAGCGTGTCTGGCTCTGTGCAGCTCCAGACACATTGCTGCCATGCTCCCCTGCGGAGCCCACAGCCCCGCTCCCCCCAGCACCTGCCTTCCAGATTTGAACACCTCAAAATTCAGGAGTGCTCACGCTCAGTTTGGGCAGCTGTTACTTCATTTCTCCCAAATCAAATATACTGATCCACTATAACTTGCTGTAGAAAAAGTAGGATAAAATTGAGCAAGAAATGCTTATTAGGACTGGAATTGCTATTTTCAACAGCCATTGCCTTTTTGTTTGTTTTAAAAGGAAGACAGTGATATTGCATTGGCAAATTCCCATAGAAAGAAAGAGTGGAACAAAAGAATAATAAAGGCACCTCAACTTTTCCTCATTTATGGAGGACAGTCTGATAATATGCATCCAGGTATCCTCTAATCACACAAGCTGAAAATTGATCCACTTTACTGCAGCTCTGTAACCATATGGGAACCAATCCTGTCTGTGTTTTGTGCACGTCCAAAATTCTTGCTGAATGACCCGTCCTGGGAGCGGGTTACCAGTGACCCAGGGATGGGACGGCAGGAGGTGTGGCGGGGGGGCACTGGTGGGGGGGAGCCCAGGGCTGGGGCGGCAAGGGGTGTGTATGGGTGGGTGGGGGGAGAGCCCAGGACGGGGGCTACAAGGAGGTACAGGGGGGAGCCCAGGGCTGGATGGGGGGGGCAGGCAAATTTTTTTTTGCTTGGGGCAGCAAAAAACCTAGAGCCGACCCTGCTGGGTTCCCCCAGCCGCCATAGCCCTGAGCCCTTTAATTTGACCCTGAGGGCTCCCAGCCACCTCTTCAGCTGGGATCCCCTGGTTGATTTAAAATAAAGTATCACCTCCCCACCTCCAACCTTCCTTTTTGGCCCACAGCTGTTTTGGTGGGGCGGTGCTGGAGAAGGAGGGTTTGTTTCTGCAGGGCTGGGCGGCCTTGGGGCGGGGTGTTTCTGCGGGGCTGGGAGGTTTCGGCCTTCAGCTGTTTTCTTTGGAGTAATGTGGCCCCCGCCGCTTCACGAGTTGTGCAGGCCTGGTTTAATGATTACTTTTCCTGGTTCAGTGTCCACTGAACCATGTGGTTAACTTGTTTTTTGTGTACTGTGTTGTCTTAATTTTATTCTCCCAGTTCTAAAAATATCACTGTGAATATTATTTGCAATATAGAGGTAGTAAACTCTTAAAAAACACATGCATTTATGACTATTTAGTGGGAACAAATGTAGACAAGTAGCAAAGCAGAGAATAAAGAAAACAGGTTATAAATAATAGGTTTCAGCTAGTCAGTTAATTTCTGTAGCCTGTATTCATTCTTTGCAGTAGGTAACATATTGAAACATAAAAGCATGTAAAAAAGTAGAGCCTTGTGAACCTTTTCTAACAGAACCTGACAAGTGCATTGAATGTTATCAGACTTAGCCCAGTTTAGAGCTACCCTTTTCCCGTCTAGTTTACCATAGGCTTCCTCCATCCTGCAACAGGCTCTGGGATATTGCCATTTAAGGTATTTGAGGCCACTCAAGGTAAGCAATCATTGTCAATGGAGTCTTTTGGATCCCAGTGCTGCTGAATGACAGTGTGGACAGGCAGCCGAGTCTCTTAAAAATCTTGGATTGTGAGTAGAGAGAGGGTTACTTTTCTGGCCACAGTCACACTCCCAAATGTAGGGGAGTGGGCTATGTTGCTGCCATAGGGAGCAGAGAGGGCCACAAGCCATTGCTCCCCAAAGACAGAAAAGTAAGAGGATATTTTGGAGTTATTTGTGGATAAGAATCCTTGGGAGAGGGAGAGGTTTATGATTTTGAAAAGAAACTATGCAAAAATTGATGTTTGTGTAGTTTTGACTCTAAACTAGGTGAAACTTGACATTTGTGTGTACTCTGTACAGGTTATTATTGTATAATTCCATATTCCATACTTGTCCAATACATATAGCTTTTGACTGAGTGAATACGTTTAGAGGCTTCATTTGGTATAATGACTTTAGCACAGCTCAGGAAATCTTTTTAAAGAACAGTAGGAGCTGAAAATTGACTAAATCCTTATACTCCCAATTCCAATAGATTTGTGAAAGTGTATTAGGTAATGTACAGTGTCTCTCATGTAGCTCAGAGGAGGCATACCTGACTAGTCTAAAACATGCAGCACCCATAATATGAAACAAGGGAACTCCTGTGCCTGTATTTTTACACTGATTTTATAAATGGATATGGCCTGGTACCCTCATTTCTTCTGATAAAAGCAGAGGTCCATCAGTATTGTTTAAATAAGTCTCTAGCCTTCATTCTTCATCAGTTGGAGATGAGCTGGAAAAGAAGAGGGGGAGAAGACTCAGTGAAATCTCAGACTGGAAAGCTTTACATTTCTTATGAACATGAAACCATTAAACTCCTCTTCTATGAGTTTGCTGTTACAAATTACACTGTTTAGGTTTGATTTTTGACTAATCATAGCATGAACTGTAAGTGATAAGTCATTATCAATTTTATGGTAAGCTCTGAGAAAGATGACTTGATCTTTTGTGGTTAGCTATCTTGTGGATGTATACTCTAGGCCAGGGATTCTCAAACTGAGGGTCAGGACCCCTCAGGGGGTTGTGAGGTCATTACATGGTGGGTCGAAAGCAATCAGCCTCCACTCCAAAGCCCGCTTGTCTCCAGCTTTTATAATGGTGTTAAATATATTAAAAAGAATGTTTAATTTATTAGGGGGGACACACTCAGAGGCTTGCAATGTGAAAGGGGTCTCCAATAAAAAAAGTTTGAGACCCACTGCTCTAGGCAGTTTCACTAACTTTTTTCCCTTTCTTCCATTTTACTATCCTGTGCAAGACTTTGCTGATTTGACTTATCATAAGTAGTGACACTTAATCTGTGTACTTATCCTATAAAAATAATATTGTTAATATTTGTTAGCAATTAAGGTGTTATGTAATTATACCTGAATGGAACATGGATTTATGTTTACACAATGGGATGACTGGCGTATACTCAGTGAGCAAACTATAGCTGCATACCTTCCTTTTTCAAGTTTGTGTGCTTGTTGCTAGCGAATGTGTGTGGAACTTCTATCAAGTTCTGTTTTTTACATATTTCTCTCTTTTGGGGGGGAGGGGGAGAGGTTGGAAGGACATAAAACCCACTCATCTCCTGCCCTGACAAAATGACTCTCAGATACATGACATTTTATGTATGCCTGTAGCTGATTTTGCATAATTCAAGTGACATGTGAATATTGCAGCTCTCATTTTAAATTGTGTGAGAATTCAAGGCACACAGGTTTAAGTGAGGACAAAATATTCTTCTTAATATTCAAACTGGAAGAACTACTTGTCGATAATGAACATTTATTTGCCACGTATGTGATGCTTTTTAAAAACAAACTTGCCGTGCCCTCTCCCTCCCCTGGCTCATCCACAGCCTGCCCATGACTTGTCTCCTGTGTTGGGTCTGGGAGAGGGACCCTGCGGAGCTCTTTTGCTAGCTGGAGCATCCCTCCTAACACAGGTGGATTTGACAGGGGTTGATTGCGTCCCTTTATGCCACAGGTGTGATGTAAAGGGTAAAGCTGGTCAGGAATTTTCTGACTTTATTTATTCCCCCCCAAGAAAATGCAGATTTGTCTAACCTGAAATGTTTTGTGGAAATGTTTCGTTTTCAACAAACCTTTGCCAAAACAGAGGCAGGATTGTGACAAAACCTGCCTTGTTTCCTGCTAGCTAACTTGGTGGCCTGCTGGGAACTCAAGGGCTTCCAAGTTCCATGACTCAGGAGCAGCCCTGACATGCACAGTCTCCTAGAGCTGGCAATTGGAAGCCCTGGGAATCCCAGCTCAGGCAAGGGCTCTCAGAACTTCTGGTTCTGCCCTGCTCTGCCCAGGAGATTCCAATAATTCCGAGGGACCACCTGGGCTGCCCGGTGAGTCTCCAGGAGTCAGAGCAGCCATCTGCTGCATTTCATAAAGAGAGGAAATTGGACTGATACAGTTTGATTTTTCCTAAATGATAATTTTTTGATATTTTCTGTCTGCAGGAAAAATTGTATTCCAAATTAGAACAAAGACTTCTTTGAAATTTCCTACTAAATGGAAATTCTGATTTTTGATTAGTTCTGTTTGAGAGGCCACACCAGAAAGACTCAGGTCCACTGATTTCAACTAAGACTTGCCAGGCTTCACAACTGGCAGTGGTAACCTGCTCAGCTCCCAAGCAAAGAGTAACGAGGCCAGTTTAAGAAGCCTGCAAGTTGCAATGCGAAACATTCAATGGGAAAGGCAAAGAGATATGAGCTTTCAGTGCAGACGACTTTTATGTATGAGACAACTGATAATATTAAGTCTGGTATAAAGAACTTCCAAGAAAGACTTTCTGTGGTAGAACTTTCTGTGCGTGGGGAGCATGGAGGATAGGGTAGTGACACCTTGTTCTTAAAATTGGAAAAATCAAACAGGATTTGTAAAGATCCACGAAGATTTTTGAATACAGAACAAGAAAAATGGCCGAGACTGGTACATCTTCCTAGAGGAGGAGGAGGAGGGGATATACTGTTATCTACAAATAGCTTTCTTAAGGAAATTTTTGCAATAGGAGGATATTGGGTCTGTATTTGTATTATAATCCACGTTGTAGCCTTTACCACCCATTCCAAAAGCAGTGCTAATAAAATTATTGAGATTCCAAGATTTAATATTTAACAGTGAAAAGTACTTTATATCTCTTAAGGTAAAAATAATATTCTTATCTGATGTCTAGAATCGTGGAAGCTGTAGTGCAAACATGTGCGTATGTTTATAACATTGTGTTGTCTAACCTTGCTGTTCATCTTTTACTGAAACTGCACTGGTGCTGAACCAGTAGTAGGTAAAGTGAAAAATTCCTAGAATAGACATGCACTCAGAAGAAAGATGCAGTTTATTCCAGTAAAATGACTAGAACAAAGGATTGTCCTTCACTGTATGATACCTTGCAATCCTCAGAATTATTTACAGGAATCAAGTTAAATTATTCTCTATCCCCAAACAATTTATAGCTTACCTGTATCTTCTGGCAATCAATATGGATCTCCACAATTTACTTGTGAGTGCAGCAGACCACCATGTGTTGAACGTAGCAGTAGAGTTAAACTTGAAAAGATTGCTCATGTTTTTAACACCTTAGATCAACTTAAAGATAGTTTACAAAGAAAATATACCAATGTTTTAGAAAGGCTGTTGTAAGATAATGTGTTTCTAGTTTATAATTGTGATTTTTAAAAATTTAAGGATATGCTACAAACTCCGGCCCCAGTTCTGTTAATACTTATACTCATGCTTAACTTTATGTACATGAGTAGTGCTACTGAAGTCATGGAACCACTCGTGTGTAAAGTTAAGTGTTAAGTGTTTGCAGGATCTGGAAGTTAACAGCCTACACTGGCTCACTAATTAAAATGTTGATGTTGGGAGGAATGTTTGAGGTCTGTCCCAGGTTATTGTTGGAATATTTCTGAGTGGATGGCACCAGGTAGTTGACAGGCTACCAACAAAAAAAAAGTTTTCTTGTTAAGGTGTTTGTGCTTTTATAGGCTATGTATGTAACACTTCTGCCAGATGAAGTCAGCAGTGACAAGAGCTGGGTTCAATATCTAGGGGTTCCTCTTAGTGCTACACAACAGAACTGGCCCTAGCTCCCCATCCAATAATCTGGAAAAGCTTACCATCAGCCTTGAGCACCTCTAAGCAGCAAGACTTCCCCACTTGCAAGCACTGAGTCTGTGTATAACAAACAAGAACTTTTAATAAAAGGGAATGGGAACCCAGCATTAGTTTGGGAAAATACTATGACCATATTTGAAAATGTGATTATAAGCCAAGCCAACCCCACAAACTTTGCCTCAGTTTCCCATCTTTTGGTGTGAAAGTCCAATAAACAAATGTCCCTTTAGCACAACACTCCCTTCTCCCTCCATTGCACCCCACTCACTGTTGGCTGTCCTGGGTCTGCAAAGACCCAGAGTTCTGAGGTGCATTCCTGTGCGTTCACTTTCTACCCCTGGAGGGAGGGGAAGCATTGACCAATGCCTCAGCTGCTGCTGACACTTCTGCAACTGATTGCCATTATTCACTCTGCCATTGCTGCCTGCTACTGCCACCTGCTGCTGTTATTCACTCTGGCACCGCTGCCATTGTTCACTCTGGCACTGCGGGTTGCTGCTGCCGCTGTTCACTCTGGCACTGCTGCTGCTTCTCTGCTGCCACTTGCCACTCTCTACAGTGCCACATGCTGAGGTTCCACCACTTAACCTAGCTCTCTGTGGTTTCAGTTCTCTGTAATTTAAGTGAGTAGTGGGGAACATCACTGTTAGTGTAGGCTGGGCAGTCTCTTTCACTGCAATGCTGTCTCACAGAAGGCTCAGCAGCTAGACCCGGTTATCAATAATTTCAGTTCAAAGGAGCACTGAACAAAACAATGCTGACAATTGAGACTAATCAGCTCTGTCTTTAAATAGCGGAGAGGCGGAAGGTCAAATGGTGTCTTGGACTCTGAGGCAGAGCCCACACCACCAGGTAGCAACATTGTCCCCTCTCCCTAAGAAGCCTGACATTTTCTTTAACAACTCTGCATGTTGGGCAGGGGATGGTGGGGACTGGCGTCCAGAGTCTACCAGCTTCCAAATCCTCCCCACCATTGCTTCCTAATAACAGGTATACCTGAGGCATTTAGTGAGGGCTCAGTTAAATCCACTTTACAGGCAGCCAGAGAATGCCTGAGTAAGTGCAGAACATGTGGGCGTATTTTTAGGAGGGACTATGGTACCTTTATAGCACTCTGTGAGCAGCCAGTGGCAGTGGAACCCCTACAAATTCAAGTCAGATAGAAGTCTTGCCTCTTAGAGGTGCCCGGGGTGGTAAATTTTCCTGGATTAGTGGACGGAGGTGTGAGCCAGCTCTGTTTTGTATTGTTAAGAGGAACCCCTAGGTATTGAACCCAGCCCTTGTTGCTGCCGCCTTCAGCTGGCAGAAGGGTTACATCAGCATCCCTCACAAACACATCTTGAGTAAACCATTAAGTTGTGAATACAATTTGGTTATATTTTTGGGAAATCACAATTTGTATAATGATTCTAAACATGTTAGATGTACAAACTATAAAGAAGAAACACAATGAAAATATTGGCAATTAAATGATATCCTAGTGCAGAACAACGAAGGTCGAGCTGGAAATTTAAAAGAGAGATTCTGGAATATGTAAAATTAAACTTTATAGGACATACTTGTAATGCTACTGTATCAATTTGAAGATAAGTTATTGGAAATGATCAGCAATTTACAAGAAAGACCGTTGGAAAAAATTGACTTCCTTGAAAGGAAAACTAAAAGACTGGAGGCTTTCCTGAAGTGCAGGAAAACAAAAACAATATAGAATGCTAATATACATTGCTGTGTGAAAGCTGAGTGGCCAATAAAGCTAGTCAAAAGAGCTTTATTTGAAAAGGGCAATAAAGCTGACAAGATTTTGGCTTCTCTGCTTAAGGGAGAGCTCATAAGAAATATATATGTCAAATTAAAACCAAAGAGGGTATGAAGCAAAATCTAAGAATTATTAAATGAGCTTTTTGGGATTTCTAGGCTAATTTACATACCCCACAATATGTAAATATCTCAGAACAGATACAACATTATTTAGAAAAAACAAAACTATCTGTCTTCTCATCAGAAGATACAATTAGGTAACGGGATATCCTGAGCTAAAACTGAGATTGAAAGTGTTGTAAACAGCCTAAGTTTAGAAAAAATCCGGGGATCAGATGACGTTATTGCTACATTTTAAAAAACTTTCCAGCAGTAAAAGCCCCTTTATTGAGTAAGAGCTATTGAAAACTACATGAGAAAAGGGAGTTTCCCAGGATTAATGCATCGTGCTACCACTACACATATAAGAGAAACACATAGTTGGGTATGAATCCCTGTTTTGATCAATTGCCCTTTTAAATACGGACAGTGACATTTATGCCAGAAGACTAGCAACAAAATTAAAGACTGAAATTAAGCCATTGATACATAAAGTCCAAACAGATATTATTTATGGAAAGCAGTCTTCAGACAATCTGTGACATCTATTCAGCCCTGTCAAAGAGAAAGCAACCTGCCTTATTACCTCATTATAACAACATGGCGACGAGGATGGGATTTCTGTGCTGCCCCAGCAACAGATGGAAGTAGAAGTTAATGTTCCAAAAAAAACCCCAAAAAACTTTTTTGCTGCTGGAAGGGGGTGAGAACTAGCTTGTTTAAATTGACTGTGCAAACTGAAACTAAAATCATGGCTACACTTATAGGGCCACTGGAACTTTTTGAGGAGACTATAGTGCAATAGCATGTATATACTGAGCGTTCTGAGCTTTTTGTTATTGCAAATGACATTACAGAAGAGAAGAAGGTGCCAATATTCTTAAACTGTTATAGGGGCTAAGACTTACTCCCTGCTACGCAGCTTACTATACCCTGTTAAGCCAGAGATTAAATTTTACAGTGACATTATGGAAATCCTGGGGTCCCATTTTTCTCCAAAACCACTGGTAATTGCTGAAAGATATAGATTCC
Organism: Gopherus flavomarginatus; assembly: GCF_025201925.1. Taxonomy (NCBI): domain Eukaryota; kingdom Metazoa; phylum Chordata; order Testudines; family Testudinidae; genus Gopherus; species Gopherus flavomarginatus. The sequence continues at coordinate 195,537,667 of NC_066619.1, forward strand.
ACAAAAGAGACCAGAAAGAAGACAAAACAGTTGTACAATTTGTAGCAACTTTGAGAAAGCTTGCAGAACACTGTGAATTTAAGGAGATGTTAAATGATGCCGTACGTGACAGGTTAGTTTATGGCCTGCACAGTGAAGCTATATGGAAGCGCCTATTGACAGAGGCTCAGCTTACTTTACAGAAGGCCATTAATATTGCAGTCTCCATGGAACTGGCTACAAAGGAGGCGCAATCTATCGGTGCATCCCCTAGGGTGCATAAGGTGTCACAGGAACCTACCCCCAAAACCGTGCGGAGTCAGGAATGTTACCACTGTGATAAGCCAGGTCACCATGCATCAGAATGCTGGTATAAGGACCTGGTGTGTCGACACTGTGGCAAAAAGGGACACATTGTGTTTGCCTGTAAACAAAAGAAAAAGGAGGTCTGTGGTCTGACTGACCAAAAAGGGAAACCTGCATACCCTAGAGCAGACCCAGGATGACCAAGGAGATACCTCATCACAAGAAGAAGAGCCACTCCATGGTTGTCTTTGGCAGTGGGCTCACGTGAATGCTAGGTAATCCCATTGTTGGATGGCAAACCTATACACATGGAACTGGGCACCGGTGCAGCCATTTCGCTGGTCTCAGAGACTGTGTGTAAAGAAAAACTACAGCATCTTCTGCTTCAAGCAACAAAAACAGTGCTGAAGACATATATGGGAGAAGCTGTGCCCATGCTGGGCACTACTGATGTTAAGGTGGAGCTCAATGGACAGGCTGCTAAATTGCCACTGTTTGTGGTGAGAGGTAATTATCCAGCCTTAATGGGTAGGTCTTGGCTTAGGAAGATCCAGCTGAATTGGGCAGAAGTGCACCGAGTGACTAAAGAAGAAACCGGTCTGACCACTATACTAAGGAAACATGCTGCTGTTTTTGGAGAGGATCCAGAAAGTATGAAGGGAATCACTGTGACATTGAACATTAAACCTGACAGTGAACCAAAATATCTGACATCCAGAACTGTGCCATATGCCATCAGGCCGAAGGTTGAAGCGGACCTAGAGCGCGTGGTCACAAATGGAGTCCTAATACCAGTTACCCATAGCCCATGGGCAACTCCTATTGTTCCAATAGTGAAGAAAAATGGCTCCCTTTGGATTTGTGGTGATTTTAAAGTCACTGTCAACCCAGTGTTGTGTGCAGAGCAATACCTGCCTCCCCTCATCGATGACCTCTTTGCAGTAAGATTGATCTGAGTCAAGCGTATTTACAGATGCACATTGATGAAAAATCCCAAGAGCTGTTGACTGTTGTGACGCATATGGGGCTTTGTCGATACTGTCGCCTACCCTTCGGAATAACTTCTGCTCCTGCCCTGTTCCAGAGGGCTATGGACCCGATCTTGTGTTGCATGCCAGGAGTGAAGTGCTATCTGGATGACATCCTGGTCACTGGAAGGAATGAGGAGGATCACCTAAAGAATTTAGAGACTACCCGACAAAGACTGGAAGAGTATGGACTGCAAGTCCACAAAGACAAATGTGAATTCTTCTAACCCTCTGTTGAATATTTGGGACACATCATTGATGCTACAGGTCTTCATAAGCCCCCTGCCAAAGATAAGGCTATTGTGGAGGTTCCTCCTCCTCAAAATGTTAGCCAGCTTCACTCTTTTCTAGGACTATTGAACTATTATGGAAAGTTCATCTCACAGTTAGCCACACTGCTAAAACCACTTCACGAACTCCTTGGGCAGAACAAGGCCTGGAAGTGGACTGAAGCCTGTGAAGTTGCATTTAACAAAGCTAAGGATGCATTGCTAAATTCTGAAGTTCTGATGCACTTTGATCCATCCTTACCCCTACAGTTGGCCTGCAATGCATCCCCTTATGGAGTGGGAGCAGTCATGTCACACATTATGCCCTTGGGAGAAGAGAGACCTGTTGCTTTTGCTTCATACACTCTAAGCAAAGCAGAAACTAACTATGCCCAAATCGAATGTGAGGCATTAGGAATTGTTTTCGGAATTCAGAAGTTTCATCAGTACCTGTTCAGACGGAAGTTTACTCTTCTCACAGACCATCGACCCCTGACTTCAATTTTTGGACCCTGCACATGCATTCCTCCATTAGCTGCTAGTCGTATGCAATGTTGGGCACTGTTGCTTTCAGCACACACATATGAAATCAAATATCGGAAATCCACTCTGCATGGCAATCACGGATGGTCTCTCAAGGCTGCCTTTACCAGTCAAATGTCAAGATATTGCCCAGAAGGAAATCTTTTACTTTGAACAGGTAGAGAATACACTCATCACTGCTACTCAGGTAAAGAAGGCAACTCAAGTTGACTCAGTATTGTCCCAAGTTATGGACCTGGTGATGCATGGAACATCTCGAAGAACCTCTCCGGTCTCACCCAACCTTGTTATCTACAGCTCCAGGAGGACGGAGTTATCAATCCAATAGACTGTCTTGAGCAAAATAGATTTAGTTCCAAATTTAGGATATAGATACCTTATATTTAATCTCTAGAGCTATCTTATTAAATTGCTCCCTTCCTAAAGAAATACTCCTGAAAGAGGGAACGGGATAAGTACTACTTCCTACCACTTCTGATTGACCTAGTAATAGACGTGCTTGACAAAAAGTTGGAGCTAATGGGTGTATTACTTGGCCAATAATTTAGACCACAGAACATAAAACAATCCCTTTTTCAGAGGCTCTACCTAATCATTTACACAATCCTTTATCTGCAACAGCTGCAGTTTTACAGAAATTAGTTTTAGCCAGATACCGGTCTACAGAATGAATATCCAAAAGACAGAATTACAAGCTATACTGATGAGCAAAAGAAGCCAGAGAACTTTATGTCAGTCTTTTTTAAGTATCTACAAAATGAAAATCTTTAAGTGTACATGTAACTGATTCAGTAGACTTGCTCTGTTAGACTTTTCTTCCCATCTTACAGAAACTTCAGGAGGAATTTAGAAAGTAGAAAAAAGTATGAAAGTTTGATAGCTATAGGAATAATGAAATGAGATCATATTCTGGAATCCTGTTATTTGATGAGAACTCTGCATTAAATCGTAGAAAGATTCTATAGACTCATGAGACATGCTGGAGAAACTGCAATACAGAAGGGAATTTACAACATATTATTTGTTTGTAGACCAAAATATAGACAGAGTGATAAAAACAGTAACTGATAATGAAAGTGGTGTTGAAAACAAAAGTGTTGAGTTCTTCCCCTAGAAGTATTATTTGGCATAGATAATACAGAAATACTAAATGCTCAATCATGAAAGCCCTTTAGAATGCTTTTCTTGGCAGGGAAACCTATTGTAGTGAAGACATGGAAGTCACTGAGCCAGATCCCTGGTTATAATTCATAGATTCATAGATTCTAGGACTCATGGCAGGACTCATGGCAGGACCAAATACTGTCTAGACCGTCCCTGATAGACATTTATCTAACCTACTCTTAAATATCTCCAGAGATGGAGATTCCACAACCTCCCTAGGCAATTTATTCCAGTGTTTAACTACCCTGACAGTTAGGAACTTTTTCCTAATGTCCAACCTAAATCTCCCTTGCTGCAGTTTTAGCCCATTGCTTCTTGTTCTATCATTAGAGGCTAAGGTGAACAAGTTTTCTCCCTCCTCCTGATGACACCCTTTTAGATATCTGAAAGCTGCTATCATGTCCCCTCTCAGTCTTCTCTTTTCCAAACTAAATAAACCCAATTCTTTCAGCCTTCCTTCACAGGTCATGTTCTCAAGACCTTTAATCATTCTTGTTGCTCTTCTCTGGACCCTCTCCAATTTCTCCACATCTTTCTTGAAATGCGGTGCCCAGAACTGGACGCAATAGTCCAGTTGAGGCCTAACCAGCGCAGAGTAGAGCGGAAGAATGACTTCTCGTGTCTTGTTTACAACACACCTGTTAATGCATCCCAGAATCACGTTTGCTTTTTTTGCAACAGTATCACACTGTTGACTCATATTTAGCTTGTGGTCCACTATGACCCTAGATCTCTTTCTGCCATACTCCTTCCTAGACAGTCTCTTCTCATTCTGTATATGTAAAACTGATTGTTCCTTCCTAAGTGGAGCACTTTGCATTTGTCTTTATTGAACTTCATCCAGTTTACCTCAGACCATTTCTCCAATTTGTCCAGATCGTTTTGAATTTTGACCCTGTCCTCCAAAGCAGTTGCAGTCCCTCCCAGTTTGGTATCATCTGCAAACTTAATAAGCGTACTTTCTATGCCAACATCTAAGTCGTTGATGAAGATATTGAACAGAACCGGTCCCAAAACAGACCCCTGCAGAACCCCACTTGTTATACCTTTCCAGCAGGATTGGGAGCCATTAATAACTACTCTCTGAGTACGGTTATCCAACCAGTTAGGCACCCACCTTATAGTAGCCCCATCTAAATTGTATTTGCCTAGTTTATCGATAAGGATATCATGCGAGGATAATAGCTCATGAGGTGGTGGAAATATGTCATAGAGCCCTGCTTTATACTCTCCTGATCATAGCCTCTCTGTGTGCCATGCTAGCCCTTTAAGTGTTACTTAGAACAGGTTCTGCTGGCTGCCAGGGAACCCCCGGTGCCCTGCAATGCACCACCCATGCTCTCTGATAGAGCAGTGAGGAGACAGTGATGTAGGAGCCACTATGTTGACTCTACACCATCAGAGGCTCCCCTATGTTTAGGTGATCTTGCAGTAGCGAGATATAGTAACTCCTCACTTAATGTTGTAGTTAGGTTCCTGAAAAATGCAGCTTTAAGTGAAACAATGTTAAACGAATCCAATTTTCCCATAAGATTTAATGTAAATGCGGGGGGTTAGGTTCCAAGGAAATTTTTTGAGGACAGACAAAAGGCACTATATACTCTACAATACTGTACTGTACTGTGGTGGGGCGGTGCCCCTGGCTTATCCCTGGGGCTCAGGGCTGGGGGTGCGGAGTTAGGGTGCAGGAGGGAGCTCAGGGTGGGGTGTGGGCTCTGGGAGGGAGTTAGGGTGTGGGAGGGTGCTCAGGGTGGGGATGCGGGAGGAGGCCCAGGGCTGGGGCAGGCAGGAGGTACAGAGCACTTACCTGGGGCAGCACCTGTTTGGTGCAGGGGGTGTGCAGGTAGCTCTTGAAGTGCGGCACCGCGCCCATGGCTGCGATTCTGGGACCTGCCCCTCCCTCCCCCCCGAAGTGCCGCTTCTCTCCAGATGACTTTGAAGGGGAAAGTGCTGCTTCTCTCTGGCCACTGGCTGTGCAGCTGCTTCTGCTCCTCCTGAGTCCTCCAGCCCGTGCGCGCAGGGCTGCATTCTGAAAGGGGCTTTAGAGCTGCAGACCAGGGCCCCGGGGCCCCCTTAGCCCAGGGCCCTGCAATCCCTAAAGTCCCTGTGTTCCGTCCGGGTGGCTCTGCCTGTCGGGGGGGCAGCTTCCCTGCTCCCTCTCTCCCTCCCTTCCAGAAAGTCCTAAGTACCGCCAAACAGCTGTTTGGTGGCGGGGGAAGCACTGGGAAGAAGGGAAAAAGGGAGGGGGAGGAGGTGGAGAAGAGGAACTTGTGCAATGCTCCATTGTAAAGTCAGCCAAACAACGTTATAAGGGAGCATTGCACAACTTTAAATGAGTATGCTCCCTAATGGAGCAGTGACGTAACTTCAAAACAATGTTAAGCGGGAGGACGGTAAGTGAGGAGTTACTGTATGCTGACTTTGGGCCACTCTGCGCTGTCAATATGGCAGAAGAGTCCACAGTGCAGAATAGGGCCAGTAAGCCTGCCTTGCTGTAGTGATGAATAGAACAGTGTATGACATGCAATAGAAATGGATAACTAGGTTTATTTCAAAACAAAAGAATATGAAAGCAGTGTGGTCACCTTTCAAAAATTATGCATTAGCCTTCGAGCTTGCAGGAGCTCTAGAGAAAAACTGACAATTTGAGCTGAAACTGGACTCCGTTTAACAAGTAGTGGTAGAGTCTGTGTGTATTAGTAGAGAAAGGTGTAATTCTTTTGTATGCTCAAATTACCCCCATATTCTGTGCTGCACAGAGCTTCTGGTTGGGGCAGCTGAGGTGGAGGAGCTTTAGGAAGCCTGTTATGGCTCCCTGATCATCAGTGCCACTCTGTGCCAATATCAGCCCAGTTTAGGCTAGGGAATCCTAGGGGCTGCTGTAACCCATGCCAACTGGCAACAATACCCAGGGACCACACACCGACATGGGATGGTCTGAACACAGCAGCTCTAGCCATGCCCCTCCTGCCCCCAGCATGCCCCTCCTGCTGCAGCTAACAGGGGAGCAGGGCATAGCACCTGGGCACAGCAGCTGAAAGTTTCAGAATACCAGGAGAACTTTTAGCTGAACATATCTGGCTGCTTTTAGGCCCCTTTGAGCTGCCACAGTGACACAAATGGGCTGGGATGCCACTAGGATTTATTAATAGTATGTTTCCGATATGATACATTGATATGCGTTCAGTAAAAAGTCCCACAAATATTTGCATAAGGAAATGTGTCTATTGCTGAGAAGAGTTGGCAGATTGGGTACTCTGAACAGGATATTGTCCCTATCTGTGCTGGCTTTTCCTTTGAATCTTCACTGCTGTTTTTATTTTTAGCTACATTCAGCCAAGTGTCTTCAAGTCTTAAATGCACCCCATTGGACCAGGCTTCAGAGCTGAAAGTGCCCGATTGCATGCGGTTAAGCTGAGTACAGCAAAGCTCTTTGGGGAAAAAAATCAAGCAGTAATGGCCCTGTGACCTCCTAAATGGGATACCACCCATGTGTATTGTCCATGATAGACATGAATTTGAAAATTTCCACCAAAACCAAATTTGATAAATTATTATCATAACAGCAGCAAAGTATGCTTACAACATAATATGTCTATCTGGGACCAATGGGGACTTCATTTGACCTTGATGGATTTGTAGAGTACAAGGAAATAACAAAGGGCCAGATTCTCTTGCTGGCATAAATGGGCAAAACTCCACTTATGTCAATGGAGTTGTACCGATTTACACCAGTCAAGAATGCTATCCACGGACTAGTGTAACCAGACTTGGTCTGAGGCCACTGGTACAGCATTTAGACTCAGTTCACTTTCAAAGTGTTGTGTTAGTCTAATAGACGTGATTGATCTGTAAGAGTTACTCTTGTGCTTACACTGAACATAAAATAACACTACTGTGGTTTCAGATTACTTTCTCCCATATTCTGATCTGTATGTATACGCTGTATGCGTGTGTTTACATATATTTTATTTCCCTTCTGACACCCCTTCCTATGGACTTACCAGTCTGACAGGCTCATGTTTGTGGGGAGTTGAATCCTCACAGGATTCTGTCTGCGAGTTCACTGGAAAAAATTGCTGTTGGAGCCGCACCAAGTCTTACTTATTTGCTGTGGAGGGAGAGGAGCAACATCTTCTCGCGGCTGTGGTGGTGAAAATCAATTGCTGAAGGGCCAAGTGAAGAACAGGGTCCAAAGCATGGCATGAGACTATCAGGCCAAACAGGTCCATATATATTATCACATTATCTCTTTCATTAAAGATTCCACTTTTTCTATCCTTTCAATAGATGCAGACATTGTCCCCCAGCAAGAGCATATCAGCTCTTTAGCTGGGACGACTTTTGAGGTGGGTGAGAGAGAGAGAGAGAAGAAAATGCTCCTTTCCATGTTTACCAGCTGGCCCAGAGAACTAAAGAATGATCTGATCCTGCTGATCATGAGACCAACTGATGAATGAGAGGGAAGAATAATAGGCATATGTTTGTCTTTATAACCATGTTATAGTAATACCATGTGAAAACTGCAATTAGCATTATTATTACATCTCTACCTCGATATGACGCTGTCCTTGGGAGCCAAAAAATCTTACCGCGTTATAGGTGAAACCGCGTTATATCGAACTTGCTTTGATCCGCCAGAGTGTGCAGCCCCGCCCCACCCCCGAGCACTGCTTTATCGCGTTATATCAGAATTCGTGTTATATCAGTTCGTGTTATATCGGGGTAAAGGTGTACTTATTTGTATTATGGTAGTGCCTAGAGGCCAGGGTTCCATCATGCTACACAGAGTACAAACTTATAATAAAGAGCCAGTTCTTGCCCCCAGAGAGGGTATAATCTATGCAACTTTGTTCCCTATACTTGTATTCTGTCAATTAATTAATCTGCATCATGACACATTCCAACTCCTCTAAGTAGCTTCAAATCCCCACCATTTTTTAAAACAACCCAAGAAGGGAACTTTTACTTGTTTCTTCCCCATGTATAATCCCAATCACCAACATGCAGATGCAAAATTACATTGGTATGGGAGTAGGATGGGCAATATTCAGTCCTGTATGTGTATAGATGTGAATGCATAAAGTGATTTATGGCATCAGAACTAGAAATGGGGGCTTTACACCACTGGAAGAGGAAGATTCCCTGCTAACCCTGTAAGGTTCCAAGATACTGAATTCTAAGTCCTTATTGCTATTATCTCTAAGTAGAGGTTTCTATCTATTTAGAAATGTTCAAAATTCATGGGTCAGACTATGCCTGTCATTTCAATCCCCTTGTAATTGGCAATAATAGCAACTAAGGTCCTGATCCAGCATAAAATTTAAGTACATGTTCAGCTTTAGCACTAGACACCTGCTTAAAGTTAACATGTGCTTAAGTGCTTCATGGCTTGGGGTTCAGGCAGCCTTGCTTCACAGGCAGACATTTATGAAAATTACCAATTTTAAAAAATGTCTAAGTCTTTTCTTAGAAATATGGATAGATATGGTGGTACGACGTAGTAATAATATTTTGTCAGCCCTCATTTGGGATGACATTTATAACTCACTCATAGCTTTGCTGCTCATCAGTAACAGGAAAATAAAATGTTTGAAATAAGATACTTCTGAAATCTTATTTTGGATTTCTTCTAACAATAATCATATACCATCTTTTCATATAATACTACAAAACTTATTTAACCTCCTTCACTCCTTCTTTATCATGTCTACATTACTCTTTGATTTTGTTCATTTATTGCATTCCTTCTTCCTAAAGTACCAGTTTCTCTCATGCTCATCTCTTTGTTCCATTTCCTTCCTTTTCTTTATTCTTTGATGAGCCCAGTCATTGTGCTGGGTATTGAACAATGCATACTGTAAAAGAAGACATGTCCCATGATTCCGGGAGCCTTCACTCTATTTCGACAGACAATGCAGTTCAGACACACGATTCACAAGATAATCAGAGAGTGGAAAGTTCAGTCTCAAAGCAGTTTGAGGCTTATGAATTTTAAAATTATCTTTGGAGGGCTATCATTACATGGTTTCACAGAAGTAGTACAAATCCCTCGAGCAGGGATTTGAACAGAGAGAGACAGGGCTTTATGCACCAGGAGGGAGTCAATTCCAATCAAATAATGCAGAATGGAAGACGGCATAACTGTGCTAGTTATGGAGAGAGGGGTAGGGAGTGGTGCAGAGGAGGCTGGCGCTAAGCAGAGGAAATAAACATCTAATTAGGGATTCATAGGCTGGAAGTGGCCATTGTGATCATGTAGTCTAACCTCCTGTACATCATAGGCCATGGAACTTCCCCAAAGTAATTCCTAGAACATATCTTTTAGGAAAACATCCAATCTTGATCTAAAAATGGTCAGTGGTATATTGTTCCAATGGTTAATTACTCTCACTGTTAAAAATGTATGCCTTATTAGCAATCTAACTTTGCTAGCTTCTGCTTGCAGCCATTAGTTTATGTTATACCTTTATTTGCTAGATCAGCGGCTCTCAAACTTTTTTCTTTGCGGACCACTTGAAAATTGCAGAGGGTCTTGGTGGACCACTTAGTGATCTTTCCAAATGTTGTTTGTACCATTAGCTAACTATTGTAAAGCGCTTTGGATAAAAGCACTATATTAAAAAAAACCCTTAATTATTAACATTTTTGTTCTACAAATAAAAGCACACAACTCATATTTTAATATCAGTAGTTTTACCTTTCTGATGTGATGGATGTGCCCCCTCTCCCCTGCCGAGGCAGCCCGCGAGCTGAGGTTGGGAAGGAGGTGTGTCTCTCCCTCTCTCCCCCACCACAGCAGCCACAGAGCTGAGGCTGGGAAGGCGGGCCGTTTCTCCCTGGCAGCCGCAGTCCTGGAGCTGAGGAAAGTTGCCACTTTCTCTGGCCGCCACACCCCAGCACATCCCAAGTTCCCCCACCCCCTCTTCTCACTCCAGTGCCACCTCCCACCTACTCTCTATTCCCCCCAAGTCCACCACCTCACCTTACATGTGCGTCTTCTCCAGGGTCCAGGCACCTAATTAGAGTGGGAGGCCCTTAATTCTCTCATGTGTGGCTGCCCAGGCGCATACTTTAAAGGGAACTATCCTTGGACCTCCTGAATGGAGCTGCTCCGTGGACCACAGTTTGAGAACCTCTGTGCTAGATTGAAGAGCACATTATTAAATATTTGTTCCCCTAGGATCTTCTGGGAGTGTTCCCAGTATTTCCCTTTTAAGCTTCCCAGACCTAACAAGGGCCATGAATGATGGCAGTATTCCTTCTGCCTGAGGAGCGCTGGGTGTGGGTTCCTCTGAGCCCTTTGATTCTGCTCCTTCAATAACCGTAAGGTTATTAGAGCACTGTAAGGCAGTTCACTCACTTTGAGACTGAATGCTTTGAAGTATTTCCAGTCATAGTTAAAACAGATACAATGCAGCTCTTAAACTATACTACCTGCTACCATGATGTCACTGGACAGTCTCCTCTTGTACATTTAACATATTTATTTATTTAGAAGAACTGCCAGGAGAAATTTGGACAGAACCATATGCCATTTAAAAACATGCCTCCGTCAGAATCAAAATGCTGCATGAAATCAGTTTCACCAGAATTTTGTTTCAGAAAAAAACTGGAACAAAATTCTGACAATGTCTAAACATCCCATTTTGACATTTTTAGAACAAGATGGTTTTCATTTTGAACCAAATTTTTATTTTGTATTATATTATATACTATAATGCAAAGTAAAAAAGTCAAATGTGAAATGAAACATTTTGATCGATCTGAAACAAAAACAATTTCTGAATTTTCCTTACAGAGAATTTCTAATTTTTCAATTTTCCATTTGATTCAGAGCAAAGCCAAGTTTCCCAATCTCAAAAGCATTTGTGAAATGGAACTGCCGCTCTCTGTAAAGCTCTATTATTTAAACTTACAGTATCCGGTTATGGAATCCATGGGAGTTAGGCTCCTTTCCGCATCTTTAGGCACCTAAATACCTTTAAAAAATCTGGCCGTAAGTGCCTAATGACATATCTATACAAACACTTGCACTAACTTGCTACACACTAATTGTGGACCCTGCTGCTGTGGGGAATTCCCACAGGTCCCTAAAAGTCCCCTACTGCTCTTTAATCTACTTCCATTTCAAAGCAGGATAGATCAAAGTGCACAATGGAATTTTTAGTGCATAGCAGCAAGGTCCTCACAGACACTTAATGCATGATAGGCTAGTGTGGGATAGATTTATGCCCCAAGAAAAGCCATACGTCCCTTTTATGAATGGGACATAGGCTCTTAAGCCACTTAAGTGCTTTTGAAAATGACATACTGAATCGCTGTCTGCATGTTTACATCCTAGCATTGACTCATCATGTAATCTTTTTTAACTCAGAAGCAGCATTAACAATGTAAGTTCCTAAATCCCTGACCTGATAGCCAAACATGCAGAGCACCCAAATAGTTGCCATTCATTTCAGTGGGAGGTGCTGAGTGGTTAGCATTTTTGAAAATGAGGTTATTCATGTTCAATTATTGTCTGTTTAAACATATGGTGTTTCCAGTTGGTAAAGTGTGTTCATTTTTATTATAGAACACATCACCTCCAGAATGCTTGGGGTTTTTAGCAATGTTTATCATTATTCAAAACAAAATAAAACAGCATAACATAATTGACTGACCTTTAGCAATAAATAGCAGTATGTGAGATATAAACTCATCCTGGTTATTTCAGTTTCAGGCACCAGCATATCTCAAGTGCTGTGTGATGCACGACTAAAGATTCGTAGATTCCAAGGCCAGAATGGACAATTGTGATCATCTAGTCTGATTTCCTGTGTAACACAGGCCATAGAAGACCCCAAAATAATTCTTAGAGCATAAAGATATTTGCTAACAATTATTTTCTGTGCACGCTGTGACAGGTTCCCTGGGGTGCAACCTGGTACTGGGGTATCACTGAGCCCTCTGTCTTACCAAGCTGGGCTCCCTCTCACACTGTGATAATGTGACAAGCTGCAAACCTCTCAATGTCCTGCACTCACACACAAATTCACAGGCAGGGACACACCGAGTTTGCCTGAGGCGTTAGGTGATTAGGCTGAGGGGTTTTTGGGGGGTGTTTTGTTTTGCAACTTTTGTTTTTGGTGGTTTTTGTACCAGTTTAAACCAGCTTGTTGTGGTTTTTAATTTTTTTTTAAATACACCAGCTCCAGGGACCAGAGACCATACCACACCAGCTCTGCTTCCCCCCTCCCCTGTTGTTTCTTCACCAAAATTCTGACAGATTTTTGTTACCAATCCGCCTGAGGTGTCAGGTGATCAGGCTGAGGCCACAGGATCTTTAGGGAGGAGATGATGAAACACACCAAGTGTCTAAGTTTTAAAGCTTTATTAATAAAATAATAAAATAACAGCAGAGAGTGATAGGTGCTCCCACGTCACTCAGAGGAAGGAAGAAAGCATTAGTGCCCCAAGCCCTAAGCCATTTTCATACTCACACACACTCTACCCAAGGCTGGCCACGCCTGTGTGTAACGGAAGACGAAGAGGGGAAAAGGTGGATGGGAGATCTGTCCTGGGTCCAGGTCATCCAGGGGCCATTGTAATCTTCAAATTGCTCCGGCCCTCAGGAGAGTTTTTAAGTCCAAGCTTCCTTTGGGGTGTTTTGTTCCACGACCTCTGTTTCTGGTGTTTTTTGTATCAGTCCAAACCGGCTTTCTGTGGTCTCCTCAACTTTCCCAAAACACAACAGTCCAGGGACACGCAGCTCTGCTTCCCTCCCCTGTCTCATTGTCTCGCCTGTGTTTTTTCTCTCTGCAGCCCTGGTTCAGTGTGCTTTTTTTTTTATGGCTATCTGTGGCTGAGTGAGAGATTAGCGCTGCAAATTTCTTGTCTGGCGCCATGAGCTTGGACTTGGGCCAATGTAGCGTTTTATTATCGGACTGAGCTAGCCAACTACACCATTGAGTTAACCCGTTCTCTGCTCTCTTTCTTGTCCCCCCTCTGGCCTCTCACAACCTGCAAAGGAATCTTCCATTTCACACTTACTTACACTTTTGACCCTCCCCTGAAATGCTTTGCAATGCTTGCAACCGCGTTAGCAACATACAGTGCTGATCTGCCTCCCCATGGGACCCCCTAAGGGTGGGAGCCTTGGACCTATGACACCCCTTTTATAGCTTCTTCCAGCTTCCTGGAAAGATCCTTCGCTATGACATGAGTCAAACAGCCTCCATTGTATACGTGCTATCTCTGAGAGTGTGTATTCCCCTCAATGGGCCATCAGCACTGTCTGGCTTCTTCCTTGTTGTACCTGAAAAGTTACTTGTGGGTGTTCCCAAACTTCACAACATATTTCAATAAGACATACATAGCAAAACTTCATAACTACACATACAACGATAGCACATACAACTTAACAGGATGTTAATGTTCAGCAGATTAAGATGTTTAAAATGGTACTTCACAAAGCATACTTTGTACAAAACACATCATAATTATATCACCATGATAGATGTAGGGGTGCCAGGGTGTTGCTTTGGGGTACAGAGAGTCACACATGCTGAAGTCTGTTGCTTTTGGGTCAAACATTTTTGTACGTTGAATCAATGAAAGGATGCCAGCAAAGAGTGTAAGCCAATAATATTATGAATGGCTATACTTATTTTTAGGACTGTCAAGTGATTTAAAAAATTAATCACAGTTTTAATTGCACTGTTAAACAATAACATTTATTTAAATATTTTGGATGTTTTTCTATATTTTCAAATATAGGCTCAGGGCTGGGGGCCCTGGGCTTCAGCCCTGCTTGGGGCTCATGTCTTCAGCCCCCCTTGGAGAGGCTCCAAGTGTCAGCCCCCCCAGAAGTGCTAGGCTCCGGACCCTGGGCTTCAACTCCCCCCTCGGGACACAGGGTTCTGGGCTTTAGCCCCTCTTGGGACTCAGAGTGTGGGGTTACAGTTCAGTTCAGGGCTTCAGCACCATCCCCCCCTCCCGCCTCTTGAACTTCGGGCTGGGGCTTCTGCCTCCCACCCCCCAACGCCCGCAGAGTTCCGGGCTGGGGCTTTGGCCCTCCACCACCGATGCCTCACCTAGAGATATACAATTAACATGTTAATTTTGTTTTCAAATAATCACAAGCATTAACTGTGATTAAGTGACAGCCCTACTTATTTTCTGTGAAAGTATTGTTCTCCACAGGTGTGTAACAGAAAAATATCAAGAGGATTACTTGTGTTTTTTCAGGATTAATCATCCTTTTATTCTATACCTCTTTCAACATTTGTGAACTTATTTTCTCAGTCTTTTATAAATGACTTTGTCTCAGTGAAAATATTGGCCACAGGACTCATCATACTGTGGCTTAAAGAAAAGTTGTGAACATTATGCCATAACCTGTATAACAATGTAAGTGATAGTATTCCTGACAGAGCTCTGATGCTACCATTCAGCTTAATATACTTGTGTATTGATTTGGTCCTGCTTAATTTGCAGACAGAAAGCTTTATATTACTTTATGTATTCTTGGCTTGCTAGTCAGGTAATAAACCATAACCATCATCTGTAGGAGTTAAAGAAACCAACCCTAATAATAATAATTTCTCTGTTGCTTCTAGCATTGTAAACTTGTGTGTCAGAGAGAAGAGCTGTTCACATTGACATTTCATCTTTTGGTGCATTCTGCACCAATTATTTGAAATCTTGGATGTTTATCTGCATAGAGCAGGGAATTCTTTGCAGCTCCTGTTTTCTAAGATGAGTAACTAAGGATGATTCTTCTGCTTATTGCTGAGTTCTGTGATAGATGTGAATGGGGAGCTAACCGAGATTGGAAATTCTTTCTGTCGCATAGTCTGCTTGGCTTTCTGTTGGGAAATGCCAAAGAAATGAAAAAAAAAGGCCACTAGGATCTTTGGTTTGTGGTTTGCAATGCATTTTAACACACTTGATGCTCCATTTTCTTTGCTCCCTCAGTAGAGTATTTCCAGAGCATCAGCGAGTGTAAGTTGGCATAGCTCCACTGGACTCTCTGCTTCCATTCTGAACCATACTGCTTGTATATCTGACTTTAGTGTCTTGGTTTAATATAATAAAGTTTTCACAGGCATTGTTTGCAGTGCATCCTAACCTCAACGAGTCATCTTGCTCTACCTTTCCTTGATACAGTGTGACCACACTGCAGAACAGCAGTCAAATTTCACACGCCTGCTGTCACATCCACAGTGGTGCTGTATCCAGTCATGAGAAATACAGAGGTTTCTGTGTACCTCTCCCATGGTTCATAGCCAGAGGTGCAACCAGAATTTTGCTGTGGAAAAGGCCCAGATCAAGTGGTGTACAGACTGGCAGGTGCCACGGCAGCTGCTCCATGCCCTCTGGGTACCACTTGTTTTCACCCCCCATGCATACACGCAGTTTACAGGGAACACCACACAGGGACAGAAGCACAGATTGGCCACCTACAATATTTCCATTGTGGGGCATCAGCCCCCACCACTACCACCCTGGTTCCACTGCCTCTTAAGGTGTCAGTCTGAGCTTGGCATAGCTATGGGAGCAGGCCCAGCCTCCAGGGTGGGGTGAGAGGGTCACCCCGGAGCCCTAAGCCCAGCTGTAGCTGCCGCAGGGCCCATCAGCCCCTGCCTTGCCCAGGCTGCAAGGGCCTGCGCCCCCAGCTTCAGGAATCATGACATCAGAAGTTCCCAGGTCACATGGGGCAGAGGGAGTCACTCTGACCACTGCTCACTCTCCTGCAAGGGAGGGGAAGCCCTGGGTCCATGATTCCTGGACCTAGGTGGTTCAGCCCTGGCTGCTCAGGCAGGATGGGACTAGCAGGTCTGGAGCCCCTGGGGGAGGCTGGCGCTCCACACCTCGGTGGCTGTGCCCACTCTCTCATGCTCAGACATGCCAAGGGGCCTCTGCTTCCCATTGCTGCTTCTGCCATCTACAGGCCGGGAGAGCCTGAGCCCTCTGTTCCACTCTTTGTGCATCCCTATTCATAGCACCACAACTCACTGCATCATTCTGTGCTTGCTTTCTCAGGGCATTGTGGGACAACATGTCTGTCCCACAGTGCCCTGCGAAAGCAAGAATAGACTGTTCCTTCTGGGAATTGTGAGCAGAAAATTTTGAAGGCTCAGGAAATTCATTTCCTGGCAGGACCCAGGCTGGCGTGCAGTTACTTCAATGTCCTCTAAATGATGGATCCAGCTTGTCCAGCTGAGACCAACAGCTGTCGCTTGTATGGAGGTAATGTATCTTTGACATGCCTCTGCAGAAGCTGCTGCCAAGAGACAGCAGAGAGTATTTAAAGGGACAGCTTTTTGCCCTGGAACAGACCATAATGGCAGGTTGCTGGTACAAGAAGGTGGGGACAAGGTCAGTACCATGTGGACGTGGAGGCAATGACTCAGCTGATGCTATCTTAAGCTAGAGGCTGAGTGAAACCTCACTGAAGTTGGTGGGAGTAACAGCTGCCCTTCATTCAGGATAAATGCACAAAGTAATTGAGCTCTTCTTTATGGAATAAACAGCTGGAACAATAGGAGCCACCAGCCAAAACACAGGCTGCATGCACAGTTGGAGGAGGAGTGGAACCAGCTGATCTGAAGGTTTTTCCTGGGGACTGAATGCAAATGCAAAACACTGTTTGCTGGAGCTTTGTGAGTGCGGTGTGAGTGAGAAGCAGCAAAAACACCACAAAAGCATACAGAGAAGGCAGCAAGAAAGCTTGACAGACAGACAGAGAAGCACTTTTAGCTTTTTCTCAGGTTCATGCTATGGAGAGAGAGCTTTCAGGTAAAATGCTGTCTGGAAAGAGACTTGGAACTGGGAGCAAAGAAACTTTCTCTGGCTGTTTGTTTCCCATCATGTTCAGGGAAGTAGGATATTCTTTATAAATAAACAGGACTGCATCAAAGAAATACCACACCACAACATCATTTTCTCCCCAAAAGGAAACAACTCGCAAGGCCCTGAATATTGGCTAACCACTCGGGTCAAAACAGTCTGCTACACAGACTGCCACTTCTGGACCAGAACCACGCACAGAATGTTGGGACTACATTGTGATGGAAATGTGAGATGACTAGCAGTGGACCCAGAACTTTCATATGAGGAAAGTAACTTTCCTGGAGCTGTGTGAGGAGCTCATGCTGGCCCTTGAGCATCATGGCAGTCATGGGAGAGAGCTGCAGTAATGGTCCAGATGCGTGCTGCTATCACCCAGTGAACGCTGATTAGATATCTGTGGTAATCTGGGGTTGGCACAGTAGTTGTTGAGGTTTGCAAGGCAATTATCACTCTATTGCAATCCTGCATCCCTGTAATATTATGGGTTTTTAACAGATGGGATTCCTGGATTGCGCAGGTAATATTGCTGGCACACATACACCCATTGTATGCCTTCC
The DNA here is from genome assembly GCF_025201925.1 of Gopherus flavomarginatus. NCBI lineage: Eukaryota > Metazoa > Chordata > Testudines > Testudinidae > Gopherus > Gopherus flavomarginatus. The sequence goes on from NC_066619.1 coordinate 195,555,349, forward strand.
ATTTGGAGCAAGAGAGTACATTAACAGGAAAGGATACTACTCTGTCCTTATGCAGGCCTCTGTGGACCACCATTACAGATTCATGGACACCTATGTGATGTTGGTAAACCAGGTGCCGACTCTTGCCAAGTCTGTAGACCTCAGCTGAGCACTGACAAATTCATAGCTGGAAACCAGACCAGCTCACCCATCTTAGTAATGTTCAAGGTAGGTGTTAGACTTGTAAGGATGTGTTGAGACTCTGAAAAAGTCTTGTCATTTGTTGTGTGCATTGATCTTACTTGTAATGTCTGTCTCTCATGCTATAAGGTAATATTAAAGTTTTGCTTTATAATTGTAAAAATGCCTGCTCTGAACTTGTGAACTCAGATAGGAGGAATGGTTCCCCAGGACTACCAAAACTAAGGCTACCGGCATTGTCTTTGGTATGAGATACAAATTGATCTGGGAGAAGTGACTGGGCTCTTGAGACTGGGAGGAACATGAATCTTTGTGATTTTTGGTGTAAGTGACCATTTATCACTAAGTCCAGCTTGTCTGGGTGGCAAGAGAGACTGGAGTGCCCAAGGGGACTGTCTGTGACTCCATGATAAGGCTGTTACAGTCATCCAGGAGTTCACACTTTTTACAGGGTTGGTGAAATCTAATAATAGAACATACCACCAGTTTGGCGTGTCTGCCCTGCTTTTTGACAGTCTGTCCTGAGATTGGCACTCAGAATTGTGAACTTCTCCAGACAGCTTGACAATCTGCATAGGATACACTTTTGGGGCAGCACCAGATTTGGAATTGCTTTTCTTAGCCCTGCTCTAGCTCACGCTGAGCACCTATATATTTTCCCTTCACTGTTGTCCTCTATGGTTGATCCATGACTGGCCAACAATTTCCAAAGCTATGTTTCATACTTTTGGGCATTCCTCTCTGGGTCCCAGAGTCAGGGGTTTTGCTTCCTTTGGCTCAAAGGTTGACCAAGAGTTTGGTATTGGCTACTAGTTGAGTGGCTGCATCCTAATACATGATCTTGTTTCTGGGCAGTCTTCTCACTGGTGTATTGGACACCATACATGACCGAAGCTGAAGGTATTGCAATATAGGGCCAAGGACACAGAGTAGAACTACATGAAGGTCAGTAACTTGCAGTCAGGAGACAGAGCACAGGTAGATTGCAAGATAGGACACAGGACTGGGTGCTTTGGGGATTTGTGAGATGAGACTGGTGGGCAGGGGCGGCTCCAGGCCCCAGCACGCCAAGCGCGTGCTTGGGGCGGCATGCCACGGGGGACGCTCTGCCAGTCGCTGGGAGGGTGGCAGGCAGGGTGCCTTCGGCGGCATACCTGCGGAGGGTCCGCTGGTCTCACGGCTTCGGTGGACCTTCCGCAGGCATGCCTGCGGGAGGTCCACCGGAGCCGCAGGACCAGCGAGTGGCAGAGCGCCCCCTTGCAGCATGACGCCGTGTTTGGGGTGGCGGAATGTCTGGAGCCATCCCTCCTGGTGGGCCATCATCTATATATTGTTATGAATGATTGTATCTGCTCCTTTCACTGAAGACATCTTGCATAACCAAAAAAACAAGACAAGCTAACTTTCAGGATATGGTGGCTGCCCGATGCTGAGGCATCACTATGGAGTGTTGGTGTCTGTATTAACAAGCAAATTTATGATTATGATTCACAGTGAATTTCTTCTATTGAAGACAAAGCCATATATGATGGAAGTGGGTTTTTAAAAGTTTAGATTTATAATTCTGAGAAGGTATTGTTATATCATGTTCTGTAACTTCCTCACCCATGATCGATTCCATAGGGGCAGGTCCTTAGGTTTAGGCAACCTCAGGTTTCAAATTACAGGACCTGATTAGGGCAGGAGGGAACAAAATAGTTTAGAGCCACCTTATGCTCCTTCATTCTGGAGGCCAATTAGTCCCGAAATAAGGTAAATTACACTCAGGCCAGTAACATTATCACCGCAGTGAGGGTGGGGGTCACAGATTATGTGACTTGTTCTTTTTAAAGCTCATAAACTGCTGCCTCACTCCACAACTTTGGGAAATGTAACTGTAGCCCTCTCGCCCCCTATTCAAATTATCCAGGGGACCTTCTGATCAGCATGTGACTTCATTACAAATCACCGGGCTGAATGGTCTGTCAAAGCTGAGGCATATTGGCTGGTCAAGGTGTAGATGATTGCCCTGCTGCTGTCCATATTATACCTGTTCCGTGGATTAATGATTTCTAACTTCCTTGCTGTTGATGTGAGATATTTTACAAGCAGAAAAATCCATTCCTGTGCTCAAATCTTTCTAGGTGTTTGACAGCCTACTTTTCAAGATGCAGTAAGCTTTAAACTTCATTTCTGATTGATTATATCTTGGTTTCCTGTTGGAAATCCTATTGAATTTTGGTTACCAGGATATCAAACAACAAAATATTCAATATTTGACCTGCTAGTGTGAGTGATTGCGGGATTGTAGGAGTGTATGTGTGACAGGTAACTAAAGCAACGTAACCCCTAGGTCAGATCATGCTAGTTATTTTTGTATTTAGACAACATTCGCATTACTAATCCAAGCTCAATGAAATGTACACAAGCCTCACTGTGACTGATTACTCAGGCTATTTTAGTCATGAACCCATGAGTCCTCTCCCTCTTCTCCTCCCTTACGCCTTTCTCCCTCCCCCAAAACACTGCTCTATAAATCAGTTAGTTGCATGGTGGTCTGTAGTTCCTTTTGTCCTCTCTTGTCTCTCTTTAACTGTGGAAACCATAGTTGCCATACAGTCTAGTTCTCCCATCTTCGGAGATCTAAGCAAAGTTTCTATTAGTTGCTCCTATTTTTCCTGGATAATACTGTGATGCTGGGTGCCATCTCATGCCAAAGTCCCACACCAATTTACTTGTGTATTAGTGTAGATGAAAGTGATAATTAAATGTATAAAAGTGTATTTGGCATTTAAATTTCATGAAAACTAATGGAAGGTTACTAACTATATCCCATTATAATGTAGTAGCAAAGAGTTACATTGTGTATACCTCTGTAACTAAATAACTCATCAAATGAGAAAGAAGCCTTGTGAATGGAAATGAAAAACTTTTCTGTTAAAGTGCTAATTTCAGAGCAACTGGTCATTGTTTGTGATGATTAGTAGTCAGATGCATTCCTCACTCTCCATCATCAAAGGAAGAGCCTATGTGGGTAGTGACGCTGTCAGCTTGTTTTCTGTGAGGAGAAGCTCTAAGTATGGATTCAGGGAAAGACCCTTCATCTTTGGACTGTTTGGATTCTAACAAGGTGGAATAACTGAATGAGAAGACTAAGATCCCCAGAGTTATTCTTGGTAGCCCTGAGAGACGTTTGGAAACTGGCAGATTACTACATCTCTGCAACTGAAGTTATGCAAGTAGGGAAGGTGGAAGAAGAGCTGTTAATTGAAGTTGCAGGAGAGACACTGAATCAGAAGACAATTTGTGTACTTCGGAAGTAACTTTAGTGCCATTGTTGAGAGATCTGGAGAATTGAAGAGATGAACCAAATGTACATAGGTGGCAGTGAAAGAGGTAGCAGGAGTACCGCGGGACCAACAATAAAGTAACAAACTAAAAGGGATAGTGGATGGTGCGCGCGCGTGTGTGTGTGTGTGTGTGTCCCCCTGCCTGCTCTATCATTTGGAAATGGTGGGTCTTACGAAAATGGAAGAAAAGATGCAGGTAGTAGAAAGTACTCTGAGGCGAATGGCAGGCAAGCAGAGGGTAGACAGAGCATTCATGGAAGAAGTTAGGGGAAAAATGAATGTGGGAATGTCAGTGATGGATGGGCTGGACATGTGATAAGAACGGAAGAACAACAATCAGCAAAGAAACCATGGGTGGAAGAGGACAGCAAGAAATGATATGGAAGACCAAGGATACAATGGAAAGACTCTGTCAAGAGAGGTTTGAAGAGGAAAGGGCTGGCATACGAAGACCTACAAACCTGTGCCAGGGACCAGAAGGAATGGCAAAGAATCATGGACACTTCTGATTCCATGTAAGTGGGAAAAGGAGTCAAAAAAGTCTGTGGACTGGCACTCCAAAAACCCTAGCCTCCTTGTCCCAAGCAGTGACAGGCATAGTGGACTGTAAATAGAGGCTAGTGCCCAGTGTCTACTTTCCCATCCACAGACCACATCTATTGTAGGTGATGACCAGTAGCCTAGGTAACAGGGTTCAGCAACCTGGAATTTGGCATCATGCTGGTCAATGAAAGCTAGATCATCCACAAACTGATTTTAGATGAGGTGCTATTCCTTGCTCCTAGCTAGGCACTGGAATAGCAGCAATACATGAAAATGCTTTTCTCTATCTTCATCATTTCTTTTGAGTATGGCCTAGCCACTCATTCCTCACCTCCAGGGTTCCCAGAAACTATTTCATTCAGCACAGAGAGCCTTGCCTTGTGGGTAAGAAAGAGACAACATATCACATGGCTGCTTCATGTGCTACAGTCCATCTCTAATTCCAGTACCTTTTCAAGGCCTTACTCTTTCCAGCATTCTTTAGGCAATGGCTTAGCGATCTCAGAAACCATTTCGCTCTTCAGGCCATGATAACACTGCCATCAGTGGGGATGTTTCCACTTGACACAGTCCACATTGAAACTTGGGAGCCCAGAATTTACTCTGTGGAAGGCTATCTGCTACAGGAGACAAGGATAAACCAAATCTTGCTACTTTTAGAGCAAAATGTAAGATTCCTCACCTTCTTGTAGACCTTCCCCCAATAAAAGTTATCACAGGATAATATAGTGAAATTTCTCTTGGATATAAACAATAGCATATGGATATAAAAATGCCATTGACTGTCCATGGGATCTTTGATCCTAAATCCCTTTAGAAAATAAGATTTAGGCTGCTACATCAGTTATCTATCATTGAGTACCGCAGTGCCTAAATATCTTTAAAAATTTGGGCCACAGCATCTTAGAAATATCTTGAGAGATTTGTGAGTAAATCTCGATGAAGTAGTTTGAAAGATGGTTTGATAGACACAAACTTGTAACCTTAGCTTCTCTAGTGTAAAACATAAATAATTTATGTAGCTATAATCTTTCTTGTGTCTAACTTAACTTCAAGTCTTTATGACAACAAAGTTAGCAAAATTATGGCTTGCAGCATTAAAGTCAAGGGGAATTTTGTCATTGACTGACTTACATGGGATTATGATTAGGTCCCCAGTGACGAAAGATTACTACTGCAGCTTAGATTTTACTCTGGTAGTAATTTTAAGTGTTTCATTTTAACTTCATGATTAGAAAGCAGTTTAATAAAGATATTTTTCAAATGAATAGTTTGCTTGTGTCATATTTCGAAGGTTTTTTTTGGCCACACCCACTTATATTTACTATAGAGTTCATTTTGTTTTAAAACGTTTTGACAATGCCACTATATGTGGTTACCAGTAAGTGCAGCATAGTGAAAAACAAAATATTTAAATATAATTTATTCCTTCATTTTTACTTGTAGAGTCCCCAGTTCAGGGATCCCTATTTTTATTTTATCCAAAAATAAGACAAATGTAGTAGGAAGATAATAATATAGAACAAGAGAGCGATGAATTGGCTACTGGTTTAGGGGGAACCAGAAATGAAAACCTGAAAGTGGCAAAGGTGAAATTTTAAACTGCAACAGTGAGTTCAAGCCAAAGGAATATTTTATCAAAGTCCGTAGTTGAGCTGCCATCAATAATGTTGCTCAAAAATAGTTACGATAAAATAATTAATTGGTATACAAAATGATCCTGCATTGGACTAGATAATCTAGGAGGCACTTTCTAACTGGATATGCTGTAAATTTATGAAAACTTGATGAGACCATAAAACACCTGTGAAAGTGTGCATGGAGCTTCTCTTCCCTACCCCTCTCCCCCATTTTTAGAGGCATGAGAAAATCACTACCTATTCAAAACCCAAATGTTTTATTTCAAAAATCAGTTAAGGTTGTTAAGTGACAGTAATGTAGTTACCTTCCAAATTTACAAAACCCAAGCACTTGAAAACAAAGAAATGAATTAGTCCAGATATGATGACCACATAATAAGCAACCATATTTGTATCAAATATAAAAAAAGGGTTTTTGGCGTGGAATGCAAGCAAAAGGGTAATTCTACCACATCCTGGAATTTCCTTTTGAAAAGTAGTCCTGGATGGGTGAGAAGTCAATGATGAAAATATTCTCCATCTCTATGAGTGGTTTTCCTGCTCTGGCAGTTTCACCATTGCCATTTTATAATAATGGCAATTTCTAAAGGTTTGGGTTTTTTTAAATTCTGGACCTTGAATAATACTGCCTCTTGTACCAGCCAATATCAAAACCTACCACTGCTTAAAATTGTGACATAGTGTGATTTCGTTGGAAAAGGACACAAGGAAACATTGAACAAGGTACTTTAATCGCTCTACTTACTCAATTTAAACAAACTTTGTTGCCAATGAAACTTTAAATCATATCCTAAATTTGAAAACGTGGGGATTTTATGTTTTCTTCATTTTGGGGTATGTTGCTTTTTTGGTTTTTTGGTTTTTTTTTTTTAAGTTATATGGGAGATCAAAATCAACCTTATTATGGGATTATGACTGCAACTTTTACTTAGCTTTTACTAGCTATCACCAGTAAAACAACTGACACTACCAGAGCTGTGGGCTTCTAGAGTTTGGCTTAAGGAAGATCTCTTACAATGCCCAATACTGCTCCCACTAAAATCAGTATAAAAAACTCCCATTACCATTAAGCAAGATTGGGCCCCAAACTGTCCACAACAAACAGTAAAAAAAATTGCTTAATGGCACCCTCTTGTTTTCAGTTATACTGAACATATTAGTTTTAAACTTTTTTATAGACAGTTTGAAGGAGGAGTAACGGGCCATTTTTAAGATAGAAATTGACAGAAACTTTAGTCTAAAATTAAAATTTTAAAATGACTAATATTTTTATGACCTGTAAATGAAAACTAGTTTGAAGAACTTTCTCCAAATCTGTACATAAATGTTTTCCTTTGCCTTAAGAGTAAATGTGACCACCTTCAGATCAAATCGATTTTCCAAGCCAAAGTTATAGCAGAAACTGATTGCAACCTTAACTATGGAGAGGCTGCTGAATCTCCATAATACTTAGCACCCGGACTTAAGTTGATGTGACCACAGTAGGTCTGTCCTGGTTGAAAGAACTACAAGCTTGTACTTCTCTCTCATTATAGGCTTATAAATGGACAGATAATTTGTTACTTAATGTTTTAGCATACAACCTTCACTGGTGGCTTACAACCTGTTATATACTCAAATTTTTAAGATTTCCGTTCACTGTGGTTAAGCTCTTTTTTTTCAGATGAGTTGAATCACTACTGTGAGTGATTCTCCATACTGAACCAGTTAAGAAAATCAAAACATGTACGAGTATTATTTGTCATGTTCTTACTTTAGTACAAATTATCTATTTGTGGTTTGTTGTGGATATTTTACATAACTAGCTTCCAGGTACCTGGAACTGTCTTCCGCTAAAAACATGTAAAGTTATGTGATCAACAAACTGCCATATTATTTTAACTAAGCCTTTGGATCTTGGAAACAATAAATATTACTTACTAATCCCTATATAACATTGTTGTGTGTTTAAAGAATTTTACAAATATAAGTAATCCTTACAATAACCCTGTGAGATAAATGACTATTATTAGCAATAAAACATAGGGCCCAATCCCGAACAGGTGCATCTCCATAATTGAACTGTGCCAGTCTACATAAGAGTGGTTTTGGCTCATTCTAGAACGAAAGTTTCCAAATTCTGAATTATGGAGCACTTGCTGATGATCCATGGAGAGCTGGCTCCCCCTTCGTATTTCCAACTGCTAAATTACATTAGAAGGAGGTACAACATTTTTTTAAAAACCCTTTGCTAATATTACTTTTTCACATATTTAATTGCTGTAGATGCTGCGGAGATATTATGGAATGCAAAGGAGTGGACAGGAGGTGATCTGCAAAATTAAGAGTGGGAAAGCAAGTGATCTCTAATACAATACCTGTATTAAAATGTGATCCATATTATGAAAGAAGCTAGGAACCCATGATCTAGAACACATTCCAGTTTCTTGTGCTATGTCCCTGGCATCTGCTTTTCTACCAGCAAGTGACTACCTATTCCTAAAAAGCTACACAGTGGTTTGGCCTTTACAAAATATCCAGTACACGCAATATTGTCTTTACTAGATGACTTGCCTAATGGATTAATTAAATCAGTACTAAAAATATCTATAAAGTCAAATTGTGCCATACAGCTCATTTAGGTAACTTATTATTTTCTGGATCTTATCTTTCAGAAAACATACCTGAGAAGTATTTGTCTCCACTACCAGCAGTATCTTATTCTGAACAGACATTTTCTCAGCTTTTTAAATAATGCAGCTGGAATAACCATCTTCATTCTTTGGTAATTATAATTTTAAAAAATCAAAACTAGTAAATAAATAATTATTTGTATTTGTGCAGTATCTTTCTCCCAATGATCTGCAGTCACTTTACAAAACTGGATTCCCCACGTTCCATGTCACACCCTCTTCATCGGCTCAGTATTCCCTAATCTCCTCCCCGACTAGTGCTTTGTGCTCCACATCCTAAGTGCCCTTTGCCCCACTATGTGCCCTGCATGCTCACTCCCTACCCCCTTTTTGGGTCAAGTCTCCCTAATAGGGGCTGTCTTGTCCCATCCCAACAGTACCTTCCTCCGTCTCATTGGGAAGAGGGCTGGTAAGTGTCCTCTGTCCTCTCATTGTTCCAGGTCCATTGGGAGAGAATTCTTCCTCTCCTTTCCTGTAATTGTAGACAACAGGAAGGAAGCTGGATTCTTTCCTCTGGATCCACTTGCTGTTTGAACTGGGTGCCACCTCTGCCTTTCAACTGGTTATCCCAGAGGGAGAGGGAGAGAAGAATGCTAAGTCTGCCACTGCTGCACACAAAATCAGCAGAAAGGCTGGAACTGGCCTTCCCTTACCTGCCCTGTGCCACAGGCTCAAAGACATTATTGCTCCCTCCTGCTTGGGAGTTTGAGGGAAATGTCCCACTCTTTTCCCCCAAACAAACCCCCAGTGGTTGCATCTATGATTGAGGCCCACATTTTCAAAAACGTCCACCAAGTTTGGGGTACCAAACTTGAGACTCTAGATCCACAAAAGGAACTCAGGGTTAACATGGCAAGTTAACAAGGCAGTAAGAATCTACAGTGCACCTATTTGCCATACAGTCACGTCCAGTGCAGTGAAAGTGTTGGAGTGCAGCTTAATGTACTAGATTTTCAAGTAGTAGTAAAGCAAGTGGACTCTGGGACTTGCACTGCACTGTAGATTCACACCATGGGTTGCCGTGCAGTAAATTGCTATGTAGACAAGCCTTAGATTCGGCATTGCAATGCTTAAAGTTTAGGCATCCTGTCACATAGCAGAATCCACAGCTCCAAGTTAGGTGCCCAGGCTCCCTATACAATGCATGAAGAGAGTTAGGTGCTAAGAATAGGATTCGTAAAAGCCAGCAGCAGGTGAAGATGATGGTGCTGCTGTCAGCCCCCCTTATATCTTATAGCCCCACTGTGTAGAGCAGTTATTTGGGATGCGAGAGACCTGGGGCCAAGTCCCTACTCTGCCTGATTTATAGCAGGGACCTGACCCCAGGTGTTCTACCTCCCAGGTGAATGTCATAACCACTGGACTATAAGATATTCCAGGGCAGAGATTTCCATATCTCCCGTTCATGCTGTTCCACTTTGTATAAAATGCTTACTATTTTTGGAGCAGGGAGTAGAACCTGGGTCTCCCAGGTGAGTGCCCAAACCACTAGACTATAGAGTCATTGTTTCTCTTGCTCGCTCGCTTTAGCCCAATGACTATTTAAGTACTTTATAAGGGACTTTACCAGCAGAAACTTAGGCACCTTTGGGTAAAATGGCAGCTGAGCAGGAGTTTTGAGAATCTAAATTTTGGCTTATGGATCTAGTCCTAAGGGCCCGATTTTCAGAGGCGCCCACAGCTTTAGTTAAAAATCAGTGGGCCATGTGGATGCCTCTGCAAATCAGGTTAAGGTGTTTCAAGATTAGCACCCAAACTGAGGATACTTGACATGTCCATAACCAAACCAACATCTCCTTGATTCTGTTGGCATGTTCCCAGGTGGTTGCCCATCTTTTCCAACTTGCTACTTAGACCAGTGAAAGTGTGTGTAGCTGGTGTACATGCACTCATCCAAAACATTTTTGCGGAGGGTCTTTTTTTTAAAAAAAATTCTGTCAGCTGTTTGACCTATTGAACATCTGAAATATTAGTTGTCATTCTGGTGGAATCCATGTGAGATAATCAAAGGTACACGACAAAGGCGTATTATCATACAGCTTTGCAGTCACGGACAATATTATCATCAAAACGTGTTTATGTTTATGACTGGGAACCATGTGATAAATTAGAGGGGTATACGATAATCTACACATGAAAGTAAAATTGAACGAGGAGGTTATACATATATACTTATCAGATGCCTGTGACTACATTACCTGCCCACTGATCAATCTCTGTGATTATATTTGACTATTTCAAACCATTGAGCAGCTTAAAACAATTGCCATTTATGTTAAAATCAACCAGCCAAATAAATATTTCCTCCTCCTCTCCCAATGTTACCTGTATTGCTGTAATACCTAGAGGCTGCCAATTAAAGGATGAGAGTGAGGCACATATAACAAAGTCACTGTTCCAAAGTTCTTACAGTCCAATGTGGAAGGAATTCTTCCCTGAGGTTCAAGATAGGCAAAATTCAGTCCTGAGCCAGTGACAGCTTTTTATACATCAAGAGTTACAGTTTAAAAATTGAGTAGCCCACACCTTCACACGGCTAAAAATAGGCACTGTACTATTTGGAAGAGGAAATTCCTTCCTCAGTGGGACTCAGAGCTTGAATCTAGCCTTGGACGAAGCTAAGCTGGGAGACTTCAAATTTGTGACATTATTATATCTAGAAAGAACAATTTTAGATATTTTACTTTGAATAGTTTTAACCTCTCACTCTGGGCCCTGTGGAGCTGGACCCTCTTTAAAGTTGATAACATTAATTTTTCAGTAATATATATGGGCATATGCAAGATGATGTGGGATAGGCTTTTATCACCAGGAGATAAAATGATGCTTAGCATAATTTACTTGTGGTTTTCCACTTCTGAGTAAGAGGATCATCCCAGACTCCTGCTGATTAAACCCTCATACTAGTATGTACCATCAGTATTCCCTATATATTTCATGGTCCCATACTTTATCATAGGGCTTCATAGTCTGTCACGTATGCCTGCATACATGGCATATATGTAATATGATACTGCTCTTCTGCCAACCAGTCTTAGTTACATTATTATCTTCAGAAAAGCTGTGTGCATGTTACTAAATATCTTAATTGTTTTTGTGGTTGTTTTGTTTTAGCTGCATCAGCGCATATCTACCAGGAATAGAAGCTGAAAGAAGAAGGTGGGAGGCAGTTATAGATGATTTGCATGAGATTAAATACACATCTGATGTAAGTTCACAAAGCATTAACTTTTCATAGAATCATTTGGGTAGGAAGAGACCTGGAGTTGGTTGTCTAGTCCAGTGCTTAAATAGTAAGTAAGTAAGTAGGGGGAGAAGGGAGGGAAAGAAGAGATCTGATGTAATGCTGTAGCACAGGAATAAGCAGGGGACTAGATAACAATATGTGACACTTGGGGTGGACCCTGCATCACAGCCCCTTAAATTAAGTGTTTTCTTCTTCAATTTTTATTTCCTTCAATGCTGTATTTTAATCTCTGCAGCATTTGTTCTTAGTCAGATAAAACAAGAAGAGAGTTTTTCTGAAGAGAAGAATTGGGAGTAGGCTTCTTCTGAGAAAGTACTGCTGGAACTCAGCTCCAGAAATGTGCTTCTTATTTTGAGCTTCATACTGTGGGGTGCTGGGGAATATCATGCTCACAAGGGCCTTATGTTGTGAGGTGCTGGGGACTCCCAACGTCCACTGACTTCAGTGATCTCAGCACCTTGCAGGATTGACCCTTTGAGCACTGAGCTAGGCCATTCCCTTGGTAGGATTGACTTTATTATCCCTAAACTCAAGAATTATTGTTCATATATACAAATCTGTTTTCTTTTAGAGCATTGATGCCTGTTTATACACTGCGTATACAGACAAGCCAGTAAGTACATTTGTAAATTTGACCTAGATTGGTCTAAGGGTGATATCCTTATTTCTTCTGAAGTAACCAGCTAAAGGCAATCAATGTTTAATTTGATCAAAGCTTCTGAAACCAAATTATTTGCATTAAAAATAAGTTTCCATTCTTTATTTGTATTAATCAGGATGACTGTAAGCAGATATGGCTACTGAATCATTGGCTACAGAAGTTTGTCAATTAAAAAGAAAGGACAAAATGATATTTATCAAAAGGAAGAACTTTCCTTTTTGTCAAAAGAAAACATGATTCTCCAACATTATGCACTCTGCTGGAGCATTCTAAAATAGTGTTAAGATCTAAATTGCATAGGCATCCACCTTCAGATAGTTTCTAACTGGAGGAATGGCAAAGCTAGGGGTAACTATCTTACACATTTATTTCAGTTTAGGGGGTATAATGTACATCACAATCATCAGAGAGATCATGTAGCCAATCTAATTTTAAAATGATCTCCTCTATGCAGCTTCTACACTCTCCTAGGGAGATGGTTCCACAACCTAATAGATGTTACTGTCAAGAAGGTTTTCTTGATAGCCAAAACTTTTAGTTTTTTAAGAGGGAGGCAATATAGTCCCATGGATAAGGCATGGCTTTGGTAATCAGAATACCTGGGTCCTGTTCCAGGCTCTATCACTGACCTTGCAGTGTGACCTGAGGCAAAATCAATCCATCTCTGTTTCTTCCATCTGTAAAATAGGGATAGTGATACTCCCTTTTTAAAAAATGCTTTGAGATTTTTGGATGGAAATTGATATCAGAGCTAAATATCAGTAATAATAACTTGATCCCATTATTCTTAATTATACCCCAAAGTATATCCCTAATTAATTCACATTCTATCTTGGTATTTACATTCTTCACCAAGCCTGTTATGTCCTGACCCAACTTTAAACGTCATTTAACCAAGCTACACATTAACTTTCATGATAGATGTAGATATTTACAAACATTTGCATGGCAAAACAAACACACAGTAGATCAAAATCAGCTGCTGGTTTGCAAAATTATATACCACATATGCACCTATTTCTTTAATTTTTCTATTGTAAAGCCATTGACATTTTTCATTTTTAGGATGAGTGCGAAGTACAAGTGATGGAATGCTTTTTGTTAGAGTTGAAAGTGATTTCCCATGAATGTGAAATCAGAAAAGGATGTAAAATCAAACAGTACGTGCGCAATGTGCTGGCAAATGTAAAGGCAAATTTACCAAAGAATACAAGTTTACCAACCAGTCTGGTAAGTGCCATCTATAATCACTGGAAAAAGGACAATCCCCAAAAAAGTGCATTTAATGGCTTGAGATAAATTCTGCTGTCAGATACTCATGACGGGGATGTGAATGGCAGTCATCCACTCGCACATTGATTTACACAGACAGAATTTAGCTCTTCTCAGAATAAAGTTTTCTAGAATGTTAGCAAAACAAAAACTTAAGAAGGTCCATCTAGTGTGTGTGCATGTGTAAACTGGTACCCCATAGCCAACATTTTCAAACTGAAATTCATGGAGAGTGGACCATATTTAGACACCTAAAGATATATCACCTGATTTTCAAAGGGACTGAATACTTGCATCTCCCACTGAAGTCACTGGCAGCTCTACAAGTTCATGTTTAAAAATCAGGCCACTTACATTTCAGTATTTAGGTTTCTTGGCAGCTTCCAGCAGGGCTCCTGTGGAAATTGTCTGCAGTGGGATTCCTTGTAAGAGGAAAGTGAGCAAGATTTGGCTGTCTATCAAAACCAATTCAACTATCTCCAGTTTTAATATCAAACCCATTTTTATTCAAAGAATTGTCATTTTTCTATTCTTCTGTTTCCCCCCTCCTTTTTTTTTTCTTTTCTTTTTTCTTTTTTTCTTTTTTTTTGCAGAACAGGAATAAAATAACATGCAAACAATGTGAAGAGTACGAAGAAAGAAATTTTATTAAATTTATAGAGACATTCGAAGAGTTTGCAAAACACAAGCTGAAATTTTTACTGCACATTCCTAAATAGGCTTTCTTTTTGAAAGTGCTTAAGGGAAACTCCATAAACTTTGCTGGCACTTCAAGCAATATAATCATTGGATGGATGGAGAGACAACCGGTTTGGCTATTTTAAAAACTTTGTAAGACAGAAAGTCAGAAAAAAAGCGAAGTATAGCCAAGAATAAGCTGAACTATGAACTGCGCCACAGACTATTATAAAATTATATGTATTTTATAAACATTTTAGATAAATATTTGCTCTTTGCATGTCTCAGTTATTGACTACTACTTAGAAAACATAGTAACTTGTACTGCAAATATTTTATTTTCTGGGAAAGCTTAACTTGTGCAAATGAGAATATATATATATATATGTAAATCACTGACCAGTATGTGTTCGGAGTCCTCTTCTGTGCCCAATCCCCACAGGATCAGAATCTGTCTCAGTCCCTAACTACAGAAGCTGGCTTTTTAGCTCAGGCTATACAGTCTCATGCTTTCATGTCTGGAGAGCCCTATTTCAGTTCCCTGCTGAGAGCCCACATAGCAATCACCATGTGTAAAGTCACGGGAACCAGTAGCTCACATAGCTGTGACTGTAATAAACAGGGTTCTGATCCTGCAAGTTGCCCCATGTGAACAGACCCCTGTGGCCAAGTAATATCCCACTGATTTCAGTGGGGCTCTACATAATTACAGCACTCTGCTTTCATAGAACAGCTTACAAAATCAGGGCCTACGTGTATGGAAACCAGAGTCTTGATTATCAGAAAAATGCAGGACTGAAAGAGGCAGTTGTGCAGCTGTAAATTCAAACCGTCTGAATCTGTCTACTTTTTATAACTTTCATTGATGAAGTGAATAAAATGGATACACACAATAATGCAGTACAGTGAAAATGCAGTGATGGTAAAACATTTTAGTAATTCTTCTAACAGGAAACAGTCATCCCCATCAAAGAATAGAATGAAAAGATGAAGGTGAATTAAGTTACCAAAAACTGATACTAAATTTCACAAGCATCTACCGTAGTCAGACTTTAAGGCACTATTACAGATGTAGGCAAGCTACAGCCCATGGGATCATCCTGCCTGGCCCCTGAGCTCCCGGCCAGGGAGCCTAATCCCCAGCCTCTCCCCCACTGTCCCTCCTCCCCCACAGCCACGCCGCCGCATGGGCTGCGCTCTGGCCCACCACTCCCACTGGGCAGCGTGGGGAGTGCAACTGGCTCTGGCTGGGTGTTGCAGCTGTGAGCCCCTGCTGCTGGTAAGGGGGCGAGGAGTGGGGGGAGTGGTTGGGTAAGGGAGCAGGGAGTCCTGGGGGGGCAGTCAGGGAGGAGGGGATGGTTGGATGAGATAGGTTGTTCTGGGGTGGTGGTCAGGGGATGGGGAACAGGGAGGGTTGGGAGTGGGAGTCCTAGGAGGCCTGTCAGGGGCCAGGGATGTGGATATGGGTCAGGAGGGCAGTCAGGGGACAGGAAGCAGGGGGGGTTGGATAAGGGGGTAGGATCCCGGGGGGAAGTTAGGGGCGGGGGGTCCTGGGAGGGGGCAGTCAGGGGACAAGGATCGGGGGGGCTGGATGGGTTGGGAATTCTGAGGAGGGCAGTCAGGGGGCGGGAAGTGGGAGGGGGCAAATGAGGGCAGGATCCAGGCTGTTTGGGGAGGCACAGCCTTCCCTACCCAACCCTCCATACAGTTGTGCAACCCTGATGTGGCCCTC
Source organism: Gopherus flavomarginatus (assembly GCF_025201925.1). Lineage (NCBI taxonomy): Eukaryota > Metazoa > Chordata > Testudines > Testudinidae > Gopherus > Gopherus flavomarginatus. The sequence goes on from NC_066619.1 coordinate 195,571,303, forward strand.
GGGCCAAAAATTTTGCCCACCCCTGCACTATTAAGAGACAGGCAAATAGACTGTTTGCCAAGCTAGTTGTGATTTCCTGCTCTCTCTTTTCTGGCTTTATTGTGATGGAAGTGCTATGACATTCTGGACCAAATTCTGTTTGCCTTACTCAACTAATCCCATGGATTTTAAATGAGATGAATGTGTGAGTAAAGCCAGGAGGATTCAGTTCTATATGTTCACAGGCCAATAAGAATATTTTTTCCATTGTGCTATTTATATGTAGTGTGGGAAAATGTAACTAAAAATTAACTGTATAGCTCAGGAGTTCTCAGACTTTTGTATGGTGACCCCTTTCACACAGCAAGCCTCTGACTGCGACCCCCTCATATACATTAAAAACACTTTTTTATATATTTAACACCATTATAAATGCTGGAGGCAAAGCGGAATTTGGGGTGGAGGCTGACAGCTCATGACTCCCCCAGTAATAACCTTGCGACCCCCCAAGGAGTCCCAACCCCCAGTTTGAGAACCCCTGGTGTAGCTCAAGGAATTGGTCATGGTATATAGAGTTTTCCACCTGTAGGAGCCTGATTCTTTTTTGCATGCCCACCAAAAATTCCAATTCATCAATCCCTGGGTTAGGATCTGGAATCTGGCCCGGAAGTTGGAAATATGTGAAAGCTGATGACTGTGCAGTGGTCTATATGAAATGAATTGGTGATTTTTCTCAGTCTAGTTCCTACTGGATAGATGTCTATCATTAAAATCCTTATAAAAATTGGCACTGTTTTGTCAGTCTCAACAGACGGATTGATCACAGAATCTGTGCATTTCTAATAGGAGGGATGCCTACAGCAGGTTAGGAAATCATTCTGGAAGTTACCTCATGGGAGTGGAAAGCCTGGGTGGTAGCAGAAAGGACATAGGAGTAGATCAGTATTAGTCAAATTTTATGATACTGCCAATTCTCTAAGAAACCCACCAATTTCAGATGCAGCCAGTGCAAGTCTCCCCATTGATTTTAATAGGAGTTTGATCAGGCCCTTAGAGTTTAAAAATCAGCTAGACAAATTCAGACTAGAAATAAGATATGACTTTTGAACAATGAGGGTAGTTAACCACTGAACTTACTAAAGGTTGTGACGGAGTCTCAGTCAGTAGAAATCTTGAAATTAAGATATGCTCTAGTTCAAGCACAGCTTGAATTCTCATGGTAGTCCTATGGCTTGTGCTCTTCAGGAAGTTAGACTGCATGATCACAGTGGTCTCTTCTGGCCTTAAAGTATAGGAAAGTCACATGAGAACTTGATTATATATGAATCAAATATATTTTAGTGTAATATTGTTAATTCACCAAGTCCTGTTTCCCTGAACAAGAAACAAACTACAGCAGGCAGTTTCCTTACTCAGAAAACCCCAACTCTGCCACTCCAGTGAGCTCAATACCCCAGAAGCCCTGTCCCTAGCCTCTGTGTTTCCTCTGGTGGTCACGCTCACCACTCCTTCTCCAGGCTCTTCTCCCTCACTCCCAACACACAAGCTACAACTGAATCTGCACCCTCTGCATTTGCAACCAGGGAAACCCCCCCATGGTTTCGCTCTGACCTACCATGTGACCTAGTTCCTTTGGCGCAGCACCCCAGCTCCCACAGCTCTTTTTATTACATAAAGGGGCTTGACTGTGCCTTCTTTTGAGCTTGAAAAAGAGTACGTGGCACAGCCGTTGGCTTAACAAGGTTTGTGATTGGCTTTGGATCCAAGACCATCCTGCACTCCCAATGGCAGCCAGTAACATCTTTCAGCAGAACAAGATTAGGTGGTTCTGAGTTTCCTCTTTATGCCAGGTCGATACAATTGTTACTAAGTTTGTTTAAAACTGCTGAGCCTGAGTAGAGAATCAGGCCCGCTATTTCCTCCAGTGCCAACATTTAGATGCTATATTTTTCTGTATGGGTTTGTGAATCTTCTGTCAAATAAACATATACATGATGTTTGTTTAGGGTGGAAAATTATTTGTTGTGCAATAGATCAGCCTACAGTACAAATGTATTTTTATTTCATAATTTGATTGTTCTATCGTCATGTAAGTATATTCTATTGTTTTGTTTGCTTAAGGTTATCTGGCCTGAATTCATTCTATTTTTGTAGTAACAAAAATCCTCTGAAAAGGAAATATTTATGAATAAATATAGACAGCCATTATAAAAAAAATGGATATATTAACATTACTCTGTGTGAACAACTCATGTGGGACAAAATGTAAGGTTTTCAATCTAGTATGTGGTCTCTGTGTTCCAGGATTTATTAAATGGTGATAACCATAGTCATGCTAGGAAAAATTAGATCAAAGCAGGGAAAGAAATGCAGTTTATATATTCTAGCATGGAACCTAATACAATCAATTTTTTTCCATGGTTGTGGGTGTTAGAGAGCTTATTCCTTCACTCTCACCCTTCCCTGGTCCTTCTCCCAGGAACAGAGAGCAACAATACCCGAAGTCCGAAGGTGCAAACAATTCATTGTTTATTGGGGTGAACTTCCAGCAAGCTTAAATTCAAGTTCCTTTTCCTTATTTTCGAATCCTAACTTACTTCCTGTTTGCCCCTAATTTATACAGTAATATTTTCAGCTATACCTTAACCAATCATTCTACTAAAATTTACCTAACCAATCCTAGCGTATTGTAACATGATTAGCTAACCAATTATATCCCACCACCTTAATTAGTTTATACGTAGCAAAATTAATTATACAGCAGACGGAAACAATCACAGAACCAGACAGAGACCATGCAAATAAACATACAAAACAATACAGAAGTGAGGATTTCACAACTATATCTATACAGACATATGGGTTCTCCAGCTGTGTCTATTGATAAATGAGTTCTTACCAGACAGAAAACTATCAAACTAAATTTCTAGGCTCATTCCTTTCTCTGGAGGTGATAGACCGAATCACCTTCCTAACAGCTCCAGATTGCCTTATTTTAATATGACTAGTTTGGAACATGAGGACGTGACCATACATTTCCCAGTTTATGGCTGCTAAAGAACCAGGCCTCAGACTGTCACAGTAAGAGAAGGCCACTACACAGACAGTGATTTTTGATTCTTTCTTTTATACTTCTATATCTAGCTAAATGATAAGAATACACCTAAATTCTTAAAGTATAGGCCTTTGCAGACAGGCCTGAATATCTATATCCTAACAGTGGGCAGTTCTGGAAAATGCATAATATGTTGCTAAAGAACAATGGAATTTACCATAATTGATACTCCTGGATTCTTATGCAGTATTTATAAATTAAGATAATTAATTCCAATCATGAAGCAAATACTTAATGTCTTTTGATGTAGATTATGCAGTGCACAATCCATGCTGGCACATAATTTGTGTGAACACTATTCCTGAGTAAAGTCCAAATGTTCTCATCTTGTCAGCGCAAGCAATGTCCTATGTTTCCATTTTCCACTGGTGCTATGAGGACACTTTAATTTACATCAGCATTTATAAACCATTTGTTGTAGCAAAAATCATCAGCTACGTGTGTTAGAGACCATGGACTGATTGCTGTGTATCCAGCTCATGAGAATAAAAGGGTTTGTTTGATTTACAAAGTGTTGTATATTATTTGTTCTGAATAATACACCTGAACAGGGACTTGAGTGAACAAGTGGTGAAGAAAAAAGACTATGGGATCTGGTGCCAAAACATTTTACATACACGTCTTGCGTCATATTACTATCACATATGAGGGAAATGGGGGAACAAGAGAGAGAGAGAGAAGCTTGAAAATAGCCTGGAAAAGGTCTAGGAATCACCCAAATAAGCAATTTTAACATATTCTCTAAAGGCATATTTTCACTTGAGACATGCTGTAGGTTTTCTATATCCATGCTACGTGAACTGCAACAAGTGGTATGCAAACAGTATGTACACACCACATTGTTATCTCACAGTTAAGGTAGTTTTGCCTCAAATCATTGCTGCCGTACGGCACAGTGCTGTTGAAAGAAGTTCTCAGACATCCCATGGTGCATTGCTCCACTGTTGTGCTGTATACGTTCTGGGATTTTTCATGCTGTGCATTGTGGGATACCTTCTGGACTGCAATGAAGTTCTGGGACTTGAGGTCAAACTAAATAATTCTCTGATTCCTCTCCTTTTATCCCATCATCCAACTGGCTCTTTGCAATCCAGTGCCATTTTTAAGTGCTGTCAGGCTGCATGGAGGACGCCTTGGTGAGCAATGCAATTCCCATGGTAGTGAATGTCAATAAGTTGCTGCAAGCATATCTAAATTAATTCAGCACAAGAGCACTAATAGCCCCTGAGGAGGAGGAGGAGACTGAGCAGATACTTCTCCTTGAACTGTTCCTGAAGTGCTCCTTTTGGGCTCACACAATTAGCACTGACTGGTGGGACAGAATAGTGCTGCATATCTGGAATGACCAACAGTGGTGGCAGAACTTCAGGATGTCAAAAACTCCTTTTTCAAGAAATCTGTGCAGAGTTCACAGTGGAGCATCAGTGGTGGCACCTATGTGAGAGCTGCCCTCCATATGAATGGCCAGTGCCACCTAGAAGCTCACCACCTCCATTTGCTATTGTAACTAACCAGTTTGGTGGCTGTAGATCAACGCTTGGAGAAATTGTGATGGAGGTGTGTGCTGCTATTAAGAAATTGCTTTTCTCCAGGGTTATAAGGCAGGGCAACGCACAGAAGGTTATTAATGGGTTTGCAAAGATTTGGTTCCCAAATTGTACTGGGGTCACTCGTGGGATCCATGTGCCTATCTGTAAGTATTTTAAAAGAACCTGAGCAATATTTGACTAATCTTTGTTTTGAAAGATTTCCTGCTGCTTTTTCTGAGCCTAAGATCTTAAACAGGCCGTTGTTAGTAATCACTTTTCCATCTTTTTTAAAATTTTCCCACCTATTGCTCTAGATTTAATAGAACTGTTAGATTTGTGGCACCAAAAAAAAAAGTGATAGGGGAAAAATATTTTCCCCCATCTTGTATGCAAGTCTGTCAGCAGAATTCTGCAGTATCAAATAAAGATGTTTTTACCTTGTACACTCCCCAGTCTCCTTGTTGTATTCACCTTCTTATATACTTAGATTGTAAGCTCTTCAGGGCAGGGACAATATTTTTGTTACATTACATACATGTACACATATATAACACCATGGGGCCTGATCCTTGATTTGGACCTCAAGGTGTCTGTGACTCTTTGGGGTTCAACCCAAACCTGGTAAGGGGTTGTGTCTCCGCTTGCCGTGCAGTGCTTCTGTGCATGGGTGGGACCCCCCTTTGGGGAGGCTAGCCCCTGGCTCTGCCCCTTCTGCCTGCACCCCCCTTGAGTGGCAGACCCGAGACCCCCACCCTCCTTCCTGCGGGTAGAGCCTCAAAACCTCCTGCCCCCAGTGGCTAGAGGAAAAAGTGGTTTTAACAAAAAGTCCAGGTTGCCAGTATGTTTGGTTGACTCATTGTGCTGGCCCCATCCAAAAAATCTGAATCAGATATTACAATCTAAATAGAAAAGACAGAAAGTATATAAGCAAATGTCAAAGGTACATTCCCCCCCACTACACTTTCTGCTTACCCTATCACTCTGTCCAGGTGCTAATCAGGCCAGCTAAGATTCACTGCTAAATACCACAGAGTCTCTTGTCCTTTGGCCTTGGGGTGTTCTTAGGGTCACAGTGTTACTGCAACAAAAAATAATTTATAATAAAACTTCCACAATAATTGTTTCTAATCAACGCTCTTGCTGGTGGTATCTGAAGAAAGCAAAGAGTGAATGAGTGATGGAACCTAAATAACCCTTCCAACCTATAGAGTTGGTTCTACACTAGATGTGTAGGATTAAGGAAGAGGTTTCTACCCAATATGATGTAAATCTGATTATGGTGTAACAAGGTTCACTCACTACTATGGTGCCTTCTCGTGGCTGGTCTGGGGATTAGCTCTTGCCCAGTTTGGCATCCCCTTCTGTCAGTGACTCTGTCACCGTGGTGGTCTCTCCTCCCATACTTCACAGCACCCCCCTCCTCATGACTCAACCCTCTGGCTAGGTCACTACATAGTCTTCCCCTCTTGGGGTATCAAAGTCCCTCTGGAGCAACTGTCTGTATACTATCCCAGGCGGTCTTCTGTGCCAATTTCCAGTCTGTGCCACTTCTCAATGGCTGGTACGGGAACCCAGGCTCATCTGCTACTTCAGGGTCCAGACCAGGGACTCAATCATCAGCAGATGAGAGGTACCCAGCCTGGCCCTGGGTTTTTCTTACTCTGTTTTCCACAAGATTTCTTCCTCGCAACTCTCTGGGTAAACCTCTTCTGTCAGGTATAGGATCCTAGAATTTTTGTTCTGCAGTGGGTTTCCTCCTACCCACCTCTCTGTGCCCAGAGAGTAAACACAGTCTCTTTCACTGTAGCCCCATTTCTGGTGAAAACTTCCCAGCTTTATACTACTTCTTCCCCCAGCTAGGCTTCATCAGCAATTATCCTTTATCAGGTTCTGGCTGTCCCCCAGATACAGCCTATAAGGTGAATTGACCTCTTTTGAGCCATTTCAACCCCTTCAGGGCTGACGTGGGATGAACACCCCATCACATATGGTAATACCACTGTATTATATTATCTCAAAGAATTTTAGCCAGTAGAAAAGCTATTATATTAACTCTTCCATTACCAAACCACTTTTATGTCCATTTTAAAGAAAGTCTCTCTTCAAATAATTAGGACACAGGGACGTACTTGTATACCTAGCCACAGCGAATAACACGTCTGCAAGGAAAATGTCTGATATTGCTTCAAACAAATGTTCTGTCAACACTGTTAACTGTGAAACCAGCATGCTCTAGGAGGCACTGGAGACATAACTTCATAATTTATTATAATTTAATAGGTTCAAAAATCTATTTAGGCAAAATAATGTTGTTTCTTTTTCCTTCTGCAATGTTCTTGATTTAATGTAGTATACAGAGTTTCAGGTCAAGTTATTTACTCTTGACAACTGAGTTTAAAAGGAAATACTTGAGATACCTTTAAGTGTAATTCTACAGATAATGATTTTTTTAACTTTGCAACAATTATGTAGGGTTATTGCTTTCCCCTTCTAAAGGGAACAGCTATTGAAGAAAACATGAAGAAACAGTGAACTGAAATAGTTTGTGTCTTTCCTATGCTTTAGGATGACAGCAATTGTGGGTACTATGCAGACATAATTGTAAATTCAGTTTAACCACTAGGGATATGAGTGCTTGATCTGTACCCCCAAAAACTTTTATTTATTTTGTCCTGCCTCCCAAGAAGAATAATTGGAATCATCCACTTTTATGGTCTAAAAAAGAATCAGGATAAGAACGTCCGTACCGGGTCAGACCAAAGGTCCATCTAGCCCAGTATCTGTCTACCAACAGTGGCCAATGCCAGGTGCCCAAGAGGGAGTGAACCTAACAGGCAATGATCAAGTGATCTCTTTCCTGCCATCCATCTCCATCCTCTGACAAACAGAGGCTAGGGACACCATTCCTTACCCATCCTGGCTAATAGCCATTTATGGACTTAACCACCATGAATTTATCCAGTTCTCTTTTAAACGCTGTTATAATCCTAGTCTTCACAACCTCCTCAGTTAAGGAGTTCCACAAGTTGACTGTGCGCTGCGTGAAGAAGAACTTCCTTTTATTTGTTTTAAACCTGCTACCTATTAATTTCATTTGGTGGTCCCTAGTTCTTGTATTATGGGAATAAGTAAATAACTTTTCCTTAACCACTTTCTCCACATCACTCATGATTTTATATATCTCTATCATATCCCCCCTTAGTCTCCTCTTTTCCAAGCTGAAGAGTCCTAGCCTCTTTAATCTTTCATCATATGGGACCCTCTCCAAACCCCTAATCATTTTAGTTGCCCTTTTCTGAACCTTTTCTAGTGCCAGTATATCTTTTTTGAGGTGAGGAGACCATATCTGTACGCATTCGAGATGTGGGCGTACCATGGATTTATATAAGGGCAATAAGATAGTCTCAGTATTATTCTCTATCCCCTTTTTAATGATTCCTAACATCCTGTTTGCTTTTTTGACCGCCTCTGCACACTGCGTGGACGTCTTCAAAGAACTATCCACGATGACGCCAAGATCTTTTTCCTGACTCGTTGTAGCTAAATTAGCCCCCATCATATTGTATGTATAGTTGGGGTTATTTTTTCCAACGTGCATTACTTTACATTTATCCACATTAAATTTCATTTGCCATTTTGTTGCCCAATCACTTAGTTTTGTGAGATCTTTTTGAAGTTCTTCACAATATGCTTTGGTCTTAACTATCTTGAGCAGTTTAGTATCATCTGCAAACTTTGCCACCTCGCTGTTTACCCCTTTCTCCAGATCATTTATGAATAAATTGAATAGGATTGGTCTTAGGACTGATCCTTGGGGAACACCACTAGTTACCCCTCTCCATTCTGAGAATTTACCATTAATTCCTACCCTTTGTTCCCTGTCTTTTAACCAGTTCTCAATCCATGAAAGGACCTTCCCTTTTATCCCATGACAGCTTAATTTACGTAAGAGCCTTTGGTGAGGGACCTTGTCAAAGGCTTTCTGGAAATCTAAGTACACTATGTCCACTGGATCCCCCTTGTCCACATGTTTGTTGACCCCTTCAAAGAACTCTAATAGATTAGTAAGGCATGATTTCCCTTTACAGAAACCATGTTGACTATTGCTCAACAGTTTATGTTCATTTATGTGTCTGACAATTTTATTCTTAGCTATTGTTTCGATTAATTTGCCCGGTACTGACGTTAGACTTACCAGTCTGTAATTGCCGGGATCACCTCTAGAGCCCCTTTTAAATATTGGCGTTACATTAGCTAACTTCTAGTTATTGGGTACAGAAGCCGATTTAAAGGACCGATTACAAACCATAGTTAATAGTTCCGCAACTTCACATTTGAGCTCTTTCAGAACTCGGGTGAATGCCATCTGGTCCCGGTGACTTGTTAATGTTGAGTTGATCAATTAATTCCAAAACGTCCTCTAGTGACTCTTCAATCTGTGACAGTTCCTCAGATTTGTCACCTACAAAAGCCAGCTCAGGTTTGGGAATCTCCCTAACATCCTCAGCCGTGAAGACTGAAGCAAAGAATCCATTTAGTTTCTCCACAATGACTTTATTGTCTTTAAGTGCTCCTTTTGTATCTTGATCATCAAGGGGCCCCACTGGTTGTTTAGCAGGCTTCCTTCTTCTGATGTATTTAAAAAACATTTTGTTATAACTTTTTGAGTTTTTGGCTAGCTGTTCTTCAAACTCCTTTTTGGCTTTTCTTATTACACTTTTGCACTTAATTTGGCAGTGTTTATGCTCCTTTCTATTTGCCTCACTAAGATTTGACTTCCACTTTTTAAAGGAAGTCTTTTTCTCTCTCACTGCTTCTTTTACATGGTTGTTAAGCCACAGTGGCTCTTTTTTAGTTCTTTTACTATGTTTCTTAATTTGGGGTATACATTGAAGTTGGGCCTCTATTATGGTGTCTTTAAAAAGCACCCATGCAGCTTGCAGGGATTTCACTTTAGTCACTTTTAACTAACCTCCTCATTTTTGCATAGTTCCCCCTTTTGAAATTAAATGCCATGATGTTGGACTGTTAAGATGTTCTTCCCCCCACAGGGATGTTGAATGCTATTATATTATGGTCACTATTTCCAAGCGGTCCTGCTATAGTTACCTCTTGGACCAGCTCCTGCGCTCCACTCAAGATTAAATCTAGAGTTGCCTCTCCCCTTGTGGGTTCCCGTACCAGCTGCTCCATGAAGCAGTCATTTAAAGTATCGAGAAATTTTATCTCTGCATTTCGTCCTGAAGTGAAATGTTCCCAGTCAATATGGGGATAATTGAAATCCACCACTATTATTGGGTTCTTAATTTTGATAGCCTCTCTAATTTCCCTTAGCATTTCATCATCACTATTACTGTCCTGGTCAGGTGGTCGATAATAGATCCCTAATGTTATGTTTTTATTAGAGCATGGCATTTCTATCCATAGAGATTCTATGGAACTTGTGGATTCGCTTAAGATTTTTACTTCATTTGATTCTACATTTTCTTTCACATATAGTGCCACTCCCCACCCCCCGCACGACCTGCTCTGTCCTTCCAATATATTTTGTACCCCAGAATGATTGTGTCCCATTGATGGCTCTCAGTCCACCAGGTTTCTGTGATGCCTATTATATCAATATCCTCCTTTATCACAAGGCACTCTAGTTCACCCATCTTATTATTTAGACGTCTAGCATTTGTGTACAAGCACTTTAAAAACTTGTCCCTGTTTAGTTGTCTGCCCTTCTGATGTGCCAGATTCTTTTTTCTGTGACTGTTTATCATCTGATCTAGCCCTTACATTATCCTCTTCCATCCTCTGCTCCTGACTATAACCTGGAGATTCTCTATCATCAGACTCTATTCTAAGAGAAGTCTGTGTCCGATCCACATGCTCCTCTGCAGCAGTCGGCTTTCCCCCATCTCCTAGTTTAAAAACTACTCTACAACCTTTTTAGTGCCAGCAGTCTGGTTCCACTTTGGTTTAGGTGGAGCCCATCTCTCCTGTATAGGCTCCCCGCATCCCAAAAGTTTCCCCAGTTCTTAATGAATGTAAACCCCTCCTCTCTACACCATCGTCTCATCCACGCATTGAGACTCTGAAGCTCTGCCTGCCTACCTGGCCCTGCGCGTGGAACTGGGAGCATTTCTGAGAATGCCACCATAGAGGTCCTGGATTTCAGTCTCTTCCCTAGAAGCCTAAATTTGGCCTCCAGGACATCTCTCTTACCCTTCCCTATGTCATTGGTACCTACATGTACCACAACGACCAGCTCTTCCCCAGCACTACACATAAGTCTGTCTAGATGCCTCAAGAGATCTGCAACCTTTGCACCAGGCAGGCAAGTCACCATACGGTTCTCCTGGTCATCACAGACCCAGCTATCTACGTTTTTAATGATCGAATCTCCCATTACTAACACCTGCCTTTTCCTAGCAACTGGAGTTCCCTCCCCCAGAGAGGTAACCTCAGTGCGAGAGGCAACCCCAGCACCATCTGGAAGGAGGGTCCCAACTACGGGAAGGTTTCTCTCTGCTCCCATTGACTGCTCTGCTTCCCTGGGCCTTTCATCCTCCTCAACAGCACAGAGGCTGTCTGACCGGAGGTGGGACAATTCTACAGTGTCCTAGAAAGTCTCATCAGCATACCTCTCTGCCTCTCTTAGCTCCTCCAGTTCCGCCACCCCAGCCTCCAAAGTCCGTACGTGGTCTCTGAGGGCCAGGAGCCCCTTGCACCGACTGCACACATACGCCACCCACCCACAGGGCAGGTGATCATACATGCTGCACTCAGTGCAATAAACTGGATAGCCTCCACTCTGCAGCTGGGCTTCTGCCTGCATTTTCTCCTAGTTAATGGAAGGGTGGTTTAAAGCAAGAGGTTTTGAATGTAGTTTGGTTTATAGGTTTCAAGGGGAATAAAGGGACACAGATAGAACCGGCACGGGTCCCCGCTCCCATCCCACTCCCTTGCAAAACTCCTTGTTAGCAGTCCCTGGTCGCAAAGCTGTCTGGTCGCTTGTGCGCTGCTTTATAAAGCCCTGGCCTGTGTGAATGCCCTGCCCACTGATTAAGGCTCAGCCAATTACCAGAGGCTCCTAGCTTTCAGACCTTCCTTTGAAGCTAACAGCCTCCAACTGCCAGCCACAGCACACAGTCCTTCAAACAACCAAACAACCAGACTGACAAACACAAGCTCAGCACACAGCAAGTAATCCCCAAACACAAACAAACACGTACTACAGACAGTCACTTACCCCAAGGATGCTGTATTTGCTCCTCCTTCACTGGAGAACTCCCTTGCGAAACTCCCTGTTAGCAGCCCCTGGTCACGATAAAACCATTTGAAATGCCACATTGGTAATTAGCAGAGAAAAATTGTGTCTGTGGCAAAAACATTAGGTACATCCAAAAAGAGAAAGCACTTTGCTTCAAAACATTTATTATGCACTAGAAAAACCATACAGAATATTAAATACAACCCAACAATCCTGTATTTGGTTTCAAGAGTTGTTCAAACAATCTGGTATGTGTTTCTGGCAATATTTATCTTAGTAAACAGTGAGAAAGGGGAAAACATATTTATGATGGAAACAAACTTTACTTTAGTTGAGATACCTTATATTTTTATTCAGATGTGGTGAAAATAGAAAAAGTGGTGGTTTCTCTTATTTAAAACTGGTGTGTTTTCCAAATTACTCCTAATGACTCAAGAATCCAACTTCCCTTGTTACTAAGTTGTCTAACACTAGTTGAAACTTTCTTAGATAATACTCTTTGCTGGTGTCAGCTACAGAAAAATCTTATACTGGTGTCTTTTTTGCTTTATTCTCTTTCCTTCCTACCCATTAGCATCAACCCCTCTACCATCAAAAATAACTGAATATCCAGCCTTCTAGGAAAAGCCCCAAAAGCCCAGCAGGAGATCCAGGTTAACAATGGTGTGAAAAACTATCTAGTCTGTGATTCACAGAATATTAATCACACTTCCTTCATGCACCCAATGTGGATCAGATGGCTATAATTGAATCTTACATCATGATAGCCTTGCATCCTTGATATCACTTTTAATCCCCATCCCTCTTTCTTTTGGCATTTTCTATAATTCTTTCCTATCATTCCAGTTTTTAGGCCTTTAAAGAGGTGTTTCCATACTAAAATGATTCTGTAAAGTTACATGGTGAGGGCTAGACAGTGTCTTTAGGACACATCCCTTTGTAGGACTGTACAAGTATGTTCTATTTGACAGAGTTATATTTTAGTTTACATAGCACGGGAGATACAGACCAACGATGTGACAATTGTTTTGGGTTGAAAAGCAGATCTTACAGAACTCTGCACTTCTCTGTTCTTTGCACTGATACCCCACTGCACTAGGTGGGTACAGCAGAAATTAAGGCAGCATTTGGCAGACTTGATGTGCTGCTTTTTCTTTCTATTGAGATACTTGTTGAGCTTTATGAAAGCAAAATCATGCAAATAATTGTTTACTGAAGCTACAAGAAGCACTGATAAACACTGCTGTGCAGTGAGTTACATCTCAGTGCAAGACAGACCACCAGGATGTTCCCAGTCTAGGAACCCACAGAGCAGAGGTGGGAATCTCCCCAGGCCCAGATCCTCTGAAGGTAGGTGGTGGGGAAAGAGCAGCAAGGACTGCAAAGGGACCAAAGAGACCTTAGATCTTTTCAGTAACACAGGCACCCTCTGACTGGCTATTTTTTCCCATCCAGCCATGGTCTGCCCATCCCTTCTCCGCCACCACACACACACACCCTGTCTACTTTTTGTGGAGTAGGCAAACACCATTGACTGTCTAATTCTTTTCTTCCTCTCCTGTTCCTCTCTACATTACTGCTTCCTTCCACCACCACACACACTGTTTGTTTTTGTTTCAGTAAAGTAGGTAGGGTTAAGAAAGGCAGGTAGGGGCAATAACGGTGTAACAAACTGGCTAAAACACCTGGACAGAGCGATAGGGTAAGCAGGAAGTGGGGGAATGTACCTTTGACATTTGCTTATATACTGTCTGACTTTTCTATTTAGATTGTAATGTCTGATTCAGACTTTTTGGACCGGGCCAGCACAATGAGTCACCCAAACACACTGACAACCTGAACTTTTTGTTAAAAAAAAAGAAAAAGTGTTCAGTTGGAAACATTACTATCAAATACAGATTAAACATACTCAGCCAAAACAGATGATACTTATCATTCATTTCACCTCACTCTCTTTATTAGGATTTACTTCTCACGCTTTCTTTATATTAGAGAGTCAGCTCTTATCAAATGTGGTCAAATAAAATGCAAGTCCCTGGATGCCTTGTAGCAAAATCCAGTCCATCACTAATTGGAGGAAACATGTCCTCAGCCAGAGTTTTGTTCTATGTCCTTGTGCTACTAAAAGGTAAGTAAAATCCATCTGGGCCCCTCCGGTGTCAATAGAATAATGCTGGATCTACACAGGTATAACCTAGAGCAGAAGCTCATCCCATGAAGCCTTGAAACCGAAGATAGAAAATCTTAAAATGATCTCAGAGAAAATACAGTTTTGCAGGGGAAAAAATGCATCACAAATTCTTGAAGGGTGAAGAATTCGCAGAAGATGGGTTGCAAGAGAGAAATGAAGGCTTGGACTTAGCAGCATTCATACGCCTCTGCAGGCTACTTTAGAAATAAAATGTGCTTTGGCTTTACGGGTGAACTTGGGTTCAGGTGGAGCAACCTACTGTGGTCCTGAGAGATCAGATGCGGGTGCAATGGGAGCAAGCCTGGAGTTGCCTGAGGTCTAGCAGAGTGGAAAACCAGTATTGGCGGGCCCATGCTTGGACTATTAATAAAAAAACTCAGGCATGGTCCCACTTGATCTTTAAAAGCCCTCTGTGTAGGAGTGGAATTGAGGGAAAAGCATAATAAAGTTGTCTCATCCAGTGTAGCAGGAAGGCGTCTGTGATGGAACCTGGACTGCAGATTTGAAGGGAGCAGAATTTGCAACATTTTCTGTTGTACTTGTTCACAAACAGGTCTATCTGGGGAAATCCCCTAGTGTTTGACAATGCTCTGGCTACAGCCAGGTGAACAAAGCACTCATGGTGACTGGGAAAAGACCTGCTCAGGTGATCTGTCCGGCTCATTCTGTGCTCTCAGTAGAAGCCTCAAGGTTGACTGAATGGGCTATACAAAATTCCCATAGGTGAATTGCTTCCTGACAAAGGAGGGAAAAGCGAGCTCCTCCTTGCCTGTTCAGATAAAACATGGCTACTGTGTTGTCTGTAAGAACAAATAAACTTCTGTCCCTAATATGAAACAGCAATGTCTGACGAGCAAGATGAACCACTCTGAGCTCTCTAACATTGATATGAAGAGAGAGCCATGCCCAAGACCAAGGGCCCTTTGTTCTGAGGGGCCCCAGGGTGAGTTCCCCATCCTAGAGCTGATACATCTGAGACTAGAGTCATTGATGGTTGAGGACGGATAAAGGGAATGCCCACACAAATGTTGAGAGGATCCAATCACCAATCCAGAGAGATAAGAACCTCTGAAGCTACCAGGAGTACAGTGTCCAGATGGAGATGGCCTGGTGAGTACACTGAGGCCAGCCACATCTGGAGGGGTCTAAGGTGTAGTCCAGTGTGTTGTTCCAACTAAGTGCACAAGGACATATGGCCTAGGAGCCTCAAACAGTTTCAGGCTGTTGTAACTGAATGACCTTTGAGGTGTGTCACCGGGGAATGGATTGATAGGAATTGTAATTCTGTGAGGAATGCCCTGGCCTGGGTAGAGTCCAACACTGTCCCAATAAACTCTATCTTCTATACCAGACAATGCCAAAGGATGAACCACCCTGGGTATGTGAGGCTGGCATGGTAACAAGTATTATAACAAATTCAACCAGTTCCTCCATACCTGCTGGCACCGATAATGGTAACTCCTGTGGTGCTGCTTATACTGATACTTGACAATGAGAGGAGATCCCTGACAGCTACAAATGCCTCTGGTGTAGTTAAGATAGCATAAGTACCATGCAGTGCCACCAATGTGGAAGCCTCTTCTGGCTCCAGGCTCAACAGTACCTACATAGGTGCCAAAGTAAATGGTGCCGAGGCAGAGGAGTGCCTGGGTTTAGATTGCACTCTACTGATCCCCATGCCTGGCAGATCTTGGTTGCCGGGAATCACCGCCTTTCAGCAGCCTGTTTCTTACGCTTTCTTCTAGGCACTGGGGATGATGATCAGTGCTGGGACTGTGATACGATAGGAGGATCATTCCTTACAGACACCATGGCACTTGGAGCCGAGTCTGACTGGCCTGGCCCAGATGGAGGTCTCAGTGCCACTTCCATTAGTAGAAATTTTAGCCTGGTCTCCCAATCCGTCTTTGTGCAAGGCTTAAAGTCCTTGCAGAGGCCCCGAAATGAGCTTCCCCGGACACTTCAAGCAACTTGAGTGTGGGTCACTCAGGGGCATAGCAGGAGATGTAGGGCTTGAAGCCTGGTGATCGAGGCATCCCTTGGCATTGGGGATCAGATGAAAAACCAAAAACTAACTACTTAACTAATAACTACACTAAAACTAAATAACTATCCACAACATATAGAGAAAAATCCACAGAGAACTTGGGAATGTAAAACTAGGCCAGTTTTACAGAGCTCAGAGGGAGAGAAAAAATTAATTAAAAACCCTTCACAACTGATCTCAAATATCTTTTCTATATGTAAAAATGTCATAGGTTTCTGACATCTACATGAATGCCAGACCCTCTGCAGCTGCCCTGAGGTCTGTGTGGCTGCCCTCTGGACCTTGGAATACCTGTGTGTTAGAAAAGTCGTGTCTACCACTTACCCTACACAATGGCAAATGCCGCAACTCTTCCCCCAAGTGTTGGTTTGGAGGAAAGTCTGCACACTGAAAGTTGTGGGATTCCTTGACCTTCTGCAGGGGGACATTCTGATACCATCGTGATAAGCCTGGCATAAGTAATTAGATACAGATTTGCCAGGGAAGAGCATAATTTGGCCAATATTGTAAACTGTAGATATAGAATCGTTAGCAGCACACATCTGAACTCAAAAGCATGCTGGCTGCAGACATCCCTGATCATATTTCACGGCACATAAATGACCTTTCCATATATTAGCCCAGCCCCAACATGCACTACTCAATAAACTCAGTGCACTAAATACATTTGGGAGTTGCTCAGGATTAAAAACTGGCTGTGACAAAACTGAGCTTTTCAAAATAAGTAACCAAGAAGAAAATACCAATTAAGCTCCAGTTCCATCAAAGACATAAGTATTCACATAAATAGCAACTTCGAAAAAATATGTGAACTAAATTAAGATACAGTTTTTTTATAAAAATGGTTACAGTAATACAACCAGATCATTGGACAAAGCTACTTTAGTCTTAATAAACAATCTTTTAATGCTTTATCCTTTGAAAAGGACACTTGTCCTGAACTCCACCACCTATTTACAAATATATCTCAGATGCCCCTCTTTAAGATGCTAGACTCGGTGATATCCCATTCATCTGAAACAAATTACACTGGCAGAATTAATTTGTAGACATTACAACTAATCTAACAAACAGAACGATTGCCCTTCTAGGTCTCAAGTGCCTAGGATTATGCAGCCCAGTGAAGTTTATGTTAATATAGCTAGAGAATAGAACTTTCACCCCTGTGCTAATGAACAAATGTGCGGATGATTCTCACTGAGAAGCCATTATATAATGGAGAAGGAGGCAACTAGACTATGCTCCGAGTATCTCATGTGAAAGCCAATGGACTGAATTTATTTAATACTACAGATGGCCAGAAGAGGCAGTATTCAGAGCCGGAACCAGGTTCGATTTAGGTCAGGGTTTCCTTAATATCTAATGCTAGAATTCTGCTTCACGTTTTGAAACCAAATCTAGTTTGAGGTTTTGGTTCAGATCAGGGGTTCTCAAACTGGGGGTTGGGACCCCTCAGGGGGTTGTGAGGGTATTACGTGGGGGGGTTGCGAGCTGTCAGTCTCCATTCCAAACCCCACTTTGCCTCCAGCATTTATAATGGTGTTAAATTTAGAAAAAAGTGTTTTTAATTTATAAGGTGGGGGTCACACTCAGAGGCTTCCTATGTGAAAGGGATCATCAGTACGAAAGTTTGAGAACTACTGGTTCAGATTCAACAATAGTTAATGGAAAATGGTAGGAATCATATAAGGTCAGCTGTCTTTTTTGAGATTTCTGCCACCCTAGGCAAGATTTTGGCACTTTCAAACTAGATCTAGAAAGAAGATTTCTTCCAGATTTGGGTTTGAGTTTTTGCCCATATCTATTTAATATTTTACTACAAAAGAAAACTTCCTGGTCATCAGTCTGGGTGCAGCCAGCAGCTCAAATAATCAAGTGTAATAGTAAAAAAATAAAAACAAAACAAAAAAAAAGTCATCATTGTTAAAACATTTGTTGGAAGACAATGTGCCAGATCATAATCTTGTGTACACTGGAAAAATCTTAGGGAAACTTCAGGGAAGTCAATGGAGATAAGCCAGTTATACTAATGTTTCTAGCCCAGTGAACTGAGATAATCTCCCATTGTAAGTATACAAACAAGTGAATTCAAGCTTACTAACAAAAACTTAGATTCATAGATTCTAAGACTGGAAGGGACCTCAAGAGGTCATCTAGTCCAGTCCCCCGCCCTCATGGCAGGACCAAATACTGTCTAGACCATCCCTGATAGACATTTATCTAACCTACTCTTAAATATCTCCAGAGATGGCGATTCCACAACCTCCCTAGGCAATTTATTCCAGTGTTTAACTACCCTGACAGTTAGGAACTTTTTCCTAATGTCCAACCTAAATCTCCCTTGCTGCAGTTTAAGCCCATTGCTTCTTGTTCTATCATTAGAGGCTAAAGTGAACAAGTTTTCTCCCTCCTCCTGCTGACACCCTTTTTAATACCTGAAAACTATTATCATGTCTCCTCTCAGTCTTCTCTTTTCCAAACTAAATAAACCCAATTCTTTCAGCCTTCCTTCATAGGTCATGTTCTCAAGACCTTTAATCATTCTTGTTGCTCTTCTCTGGACCCTCTCCAACTTCTCCACATCTTTCTTGAAATGCGGTGCCCAGAACTGGACGCAATAGTCCAGTTGAGGCTTAACCAGCGCAGAGTAGAGCGGAAGAATGACTTCTCGTGTCTTGTTTACAACACACCTGTTAATGCATCCTAGAATCATGTTTGCTTTTTTTGCAACAGTATCACACTGTTGACTCATATTTAGCTTGTGGTCCACTATGACCCCTAGATCTCTTTCTGCCATACTCCTTCCTAGACAGTCTCTTCCCATTCTGTATGTGTGAAACTGATTGTTCCTTCCTAAGTAGAGCACTTTGCATTTGTCTTTATTGAACTTCATCCGGTTTACCTCAGACCATTTTTCCAATTTGTCCAGATCATTTTGAATTTTGACCTTGTCCTCCAAAGGAGTTGCACTCCCTCCCAGTTTCGTATCGTCTGCAAACTTAATAAGCGTACTTTCTATGCCAACATCTAAGTCGTTGATGAAGATATTGAACAGAACCGGTCCCAAAACAGACCCCTGCGGAACCCCACTTGTTATACCTTTCCAGCAGGATTGGGAGCCATTAATAACTACTCTCTGAGTACGGTTATCCAGCCAGTTATGCACCCACCTTATAGTAGCCCCATCTAAATTGTATTTGCCTAGTTTATCGATAAGGATATCATGCTAGACCGTATCAAATGCCTTACTAAAGTCTAGGTATACCACATCCACCGCTTCTCTCTTATCCACAAGATTCGTTATCCTATCAAAGAAAGCTGTCAGATTGGTTTGACATGATTTGTTCTTTACAAATCCATGCTGGCTATTCCCTATCACCTTACCACCTTCCAAGTGTTTGCAGATGATTTCTTTAATTACTTGCTCCATTATCTTCCCTGGCACAGAAGTTAAACTAACTGGTCTGTAGTTTCCTGGGCTGTTTTTATTTCCCTTTTTATAGATGGGCACTATATTAGCCCTTTTCCAGTCTTCTGGAATCTCTCTCGTCTCCCATGACTTTCCAAAGATAATAGCTAGAGGCTCAGATACCTCCTCTATTAACTCCTTGAGTATTCTAGGATGCATTTCATCAGGTCCTGGTGCCTTGCAGGCATCTAACTTTTCTAAGTGATTTTTAACTTGCTCTTTTTTTATTTTATCTTCTAAACCTACCCCCTTCCCATAAGCATTCTTCTAATATATGTTGTGTGAAATCTTTCATTGGCAAAAAAGGCAGATGGACAAATTATCATTATTAATCTAAATCTCAAGGATCTTTCTTTAAAACGGAGGCATCCATAATGCAGTTACTGGAATATACATGTTATTGTAACAAAATGGAAACAAGCAGGATGCCTGAGACCCTGACCTTGAAATGTAATGGACTGAAGACAAAGAGTAAAATTATTCCTAGAACAAAACTATTTCCCATTAACTTCCAAAGGGTGAGTCCTGTATGAATGTGGTGGCCATAGGTGCCAACTCTGTGGGTGATCCAGGGCTAAAGCACTCATGGAAAAAGAAATAGGGGGTGCTCAGCACCTACCAGCCACAGTTGTTTAGTGGGGCTGCTGATCAGCTGTTTGGCGGCTGGCAGGAGGCACTTGCGGGAGGGCAGAGAGCAGCAAGGAGCGGGAGGGCAGGGGGATTTGGGGGAGGGGTGGAGTGAAGGTGAGAAGAGGCCTCAGGGGAGAGGGTGGAGCAAAGACAGGGCCTCAGGGAAGGGGAGAAGCGGGGGCAGGGCCTTGGGGTAGATACCCACCGGAAAAAATAGAAGTCAGCACCTATGGTGGTGGCAGCTCTATTGCATCGGTGATATAAAAACAGTAATGGACAAGCACTGGAGAATATTGTCTGGGGAACAATCCTGCATTAACAGGAGACAGATAGGATGCCCTATACTACTCTTCATTCTTTAAGATGTGCTTTAAAATATAGTTGGCTAGATTTGTATTAAAGTGTAAACTCTGGTACAAGACTCTGGTGTTAGAAAGTCTACATCAATGGAAAGCTACCACAAACTGCCTTCAGGCTGGAGGTCAGAGAAAGCCCTTAGGGGACAAGGGCTATTCAAAAAAAGGGTGGCACTGGTGAGGAAGCAGCCAAAGCTATGACAGAAAACAAAGTGCTGACTCATCTTACCCCCTTGGTAATTTCTACCAAGGGAATTTAAAGATGTCCTGTCCCATGGAAACCATGCAGCCCCCTGCCTTTCTTCATTGTGAATCTACCTTAGGATTGCAGGGCCTCACTGCACTGGCACAGGGAGAAATAATGTAAACCTCCCCATTTCAGCTTCAGGTGATCTGGTTCAATGAATGTATCTCCTGAAAACTAGCCGCATGTACTAATCACATCTCTCCACTGTCAAAGTGTAATATGCACATGGGAACACAGATGCACGTTTTCCAGGAGTGCTCTCAAACCAACAGTGTCTAGGACAAATTTTAAAACATTTCTGAGGAGACTCAAGGGTGGAGAGGGGCATGGCTAGAATGTCAAGAGAAGGAGATTATCGAAGTATTTTAGCTGGAATGTTTTGGATAACGTGGAGAGAACTCTTTGATTTTTCTCTCTCCCTTTCTTTGAAGAAGCAACTGAATATTAAATAGTTTTATAATGGCAATATCATTCTTTAGCTGCGATAACTGATATGGTTTTGCCAGAAATATATAGAATTTTCTTTGCTGCTTCTTTCCCATTTATCATCTCAACATGTATGCTGAAGAATCCATAATTCCTGTACCAGTCACTGTGCTCAGCCATTTTCAGAGCCACTGGTACATCTTTGTTTTCAAGAATGTATTTAAAATGCAAGTTAACAGTCATTTTCTGTTCTCTTTTCAATTCTCTACCTAGGTTTTCTGTTCTTATCAAGCTTAAATGATTTTCGATTCTAGACCTGTGGCTTTCCAAATCTACTGTTTAAGAAATACAGAACTAATTATTGCCATCTTTGTTGGGTTCAGCCACAGACTCATCTCAACAGTTACAGAGCAGCCTGTGAGTGTGAGGCACTTAGACAATGCAGGTATCTTAAACAGAATGCATTTTCACAGCAAAGCTTGAATTCAGAATGCTGCAGATGTGTATGTTTCTCAAGCAATTCCTTACAAACAAAAGCGAAACCTCATTACAACACACTGAACCAAATTCATCCCTGGTGGATCTCCATTAACCTCAGAGGTGAATTTGGCACACGAGCTGTACAGATTTAAAACCACATTTTATAAGCATACTGAAATAACCCCATCAGTTTACAAATGAAGAGACAATCTGAACCTTTTCAGAGCAAAACAGCAATAATCTAACCTATACTTTCGCAATAGTGATCCCCAAAACATGTATACTATCCCTCAAAGGTTAACAGGGGGAATTTCTTCAAGCAGCAGCAAGAGCCAGAATCTGCCTCCTAGCATGAAGCAGTCATTCCTTTGAATTATAACAATGGCTCAGTCTTGTCTCTGAATCAGAGGGTTGTTAAGTTTCAGAGGAACCTCATCTCATCACCCTGATATTTGGGAGTTCAATGAGGCATTCAAATAGGTAATTTCTGTGTTCACAGCTGTTTGCTCACAATTTTAGGTAATCCTTGTGACCCAACCAATGCTGCCTCACTGGTGGGCTCTTGCAAAGTGCCGTAGATCGGCCACAGGCAATCATTCTATTTTTCAGTCTAAATTGCGGGTATTTTGAGACGATTGATTCTCAGTGGAACAGACAGAACTAGATTTAGTAAGGAAAGTGAATTTAAGATGTCATCATTGAATTGGACGGCTCAAGAGAATCACAATTCTGAACGTTCATTTTGGATATCTGAATCCATATATTTATATTTACGCATTTTCAAAATAAGACATTACGAATGCATAATTTTCTTGTAAAGTAGCGCCATAAAAATGTAACTTGGTAGTTTAGTTGTTGTAATCCTTTAACAACATAAAGAAAACCTCTGAAAGATGCGGCTACTCTACTATGCAATGGATAAGAGGGAACTTGACCATGTTTTTATTCCCCTCATAAAAAAAGCAATGGGGAGGAGGCAGTGATCATGGGACTTGCATTGCAGAGCTCTGAGTTTGAATAAACAGCTTGAAAAGTAGGGTAAAGCACATATCTATTAACTATCAAGCACTATGCCATTATGTTTTTCTGAATTCCATTTCAGTAAAATCTCCAAATTAGCAAACTCTTTATAGTATTAGATGTCCCTGAGGAGTGATTTTGTGTATTTCCTTCCTGTCAATCTCCTCACATAACAGGTGTTTACTATTTATGTTATATATGATTGATAGGGCAGAGAGGTTTGACAGCAGCAGAGAAGGGATTAAGAAGCACTGATAGGCCCAGATAGCCCCATCCCCACTATACCTGCAGCTAATGCAAAGCCTGCAGGGGGAACAAAAGAAGAGAGCCTGTCTCAGGTTCAGGACTGACTTGCCAGGAAGGAGGACGCAGCTCTGCTTCTCTGCCTGAAGGGAGCTTGGCCTGCAGAGTTGGGAAGAGCAGCCAGTGGTTAGGAGCAATAAGATCCCCAAGGAGTGAGTGACACACAAGTAACGGATGGTATGAAAACTTTAGGGCTTGCCTACACTCAAAACTCCAAAGCGCTCCCGCGGCAGTGCTTTAAGTGCGAGTGTAGTTGCGGCGCCACTGCTGGGAGAAAGCTCTCCCAGCGCTGCACGTACTCCACCTCCCTGAGGGGATTAGCTTACAGTGCTGGGAGCATGGCTGCCAGCGCTGGGCCACTGTTCACACTGACGCTTTACAGCACTGTAACTTGCTGCGCTCAGGGAGGTGTTTTTTCACCCGAGTGAGAAAGTTGTTGCGCTATAAAGCGCCAGTGTAGCCAAGGCCTAAGTCTGAAAGAAAGGGCAGTTACTCCTCATGGGAAGATTGATGGGTGACCCAGTGTTGAGTGAGTTTGCTTTTTGTTTTAGAAAATTTTGGGGCTATGCCCTCTAACCGTCCCCACCCCACCACACCCCCAAAGGAGATAAGACCTGAAGAGACACTGGAGACAGAGACTTCTTCCCCCAGAAAGACCTGTGATCATGTCAGGGTGCCTGGAAGATCCACGAGGGGGCACTGCTCCAGCCATGCTATTACAATTTGTATTCACTTTCCTTAATACTACAATATTAGGGAAGAAAAATTTTGATTGATTAGCTCACAAGATGGGGAAAAGGAGTTCTGCTTCTGCTCTTGCCACATACTTACTTTGTGACCTTCTTTTCCCTCCTCTGTAAATATGGGGAACTAATGCCAACTTTCGTAGAATGCTTTGAAATCCCCCAAAATGAAAGGTGCTATACAAATGGAAAGTATTATTATAGAATCTTAATGAAATCCACATTCAGTGTACTCAAAGTTTGAAAGTCTTTTTACATTTCAAATAGTCTGTACTTGTATTTGCCAGTTATCATCAGGCCCAGGTTTTACCACCTGCATTCATCATACAGGCAGATGACCTCTTAATAACACACAGCCAATCAATGTCATTGGAACTACATCATGTAATTCAACTCCAGTAATTTACTGTTGTATGAGTCATGTAATTAGGAATGTACATCACCTTGATAATGTAACTAATCTGTAACTTTCCTGGAAACAGCTCTTTTAATCACTGGTAATTTTCACGATAACAGCCGAATATTCATTTTAATGGGTCTCCAGCTGTATATATAATGTTAGTGTCCCTGTCAGCTATAAAGCTCATGAGGTTAGACCCAGACCCTGTAAGATGTGCTTACCTTTAAGCCTGTGAGCAGTCCCACTGAAGTCATTGCAACTACTTGTGTGCTCAAATTTGAGCATAAACATAAGTCTTTGCAGGATCGGGGCCTTAAGATGTAAGAACATGCACATCTCATTCAGTCTTCAGAAATGAAAAAATATTTTTAATATGAAACTGTAGGGTGAATCTATCTTCATACACAGCCATTGATCTGTATTACTGAACCAAAGAGATCTTACAGCATTTAACCCTGTGCTCTGTTATCAAGAACCTTGTCTTCCTCAACATGTACAATAATTAGAAGTGTTTATTCTTATAACTAAACACAGTAACTTAATATCATTCCTCTTCATTTAAAAGCAGATAATAGTGGTAGTATACAGAACTATTTCATTTAATTGTTGCTTTGCAATACTGGAAGCTGACAATGGATGGCGCTATAGTTTGGTTCTGTATGGATTAAGTTTAAGGAACAACTAGGAGCAAGACAGGAAATTGCTGAGTTAGCTATAGCTTTTAGGTAAAGTCTACATCTACTTCTAGAATACCCAAGCAGAACTCTGTCTCATTTGTTCTATACATTCAGCCCCATTAAAGCATTATGCTAAGATTATATGCTATCAATCTCAAGGAATGATTTTAAAGGACTCTAATGGATATTATATTGTCTCCTGTACATTCTAAGCAACCAGGACATCTGCCTGACGGTCAATAACATCTGATATGAAGAGTTTTATATTTTAATAGTCACACCTGGATTAATATTTTGACAAAATATATCATTTTAAATGTAAGAATAAATGAGAAATTCTCTACTTAATAGCATAGTAGATTATTCTCAAATGCAATCAAAGGCCTTCTTGAATGTTGAGTGGTTTCTCATTAGTATTTAACTACCAACACGGGCAATTAAGCAAACCTGGATACTATAAAGAGAATAGTTAGCATTACATTAAAACCAAAATCCCTAACATTTGAGGGTGGGACTCAAAATTAATCTTTAACATATCTGACTCCTCAGAAATCTACCACACGTTATGTAACCACCTAATAATCTATACTTTGCCTGATAACTTAATCAGTTACTGGCATTAGCATATTTTCAAAAGAAGGAACTTTTCTTTAGTCCTTTCTGTAGTTTATTAGGTACTAGTGAAGTGTTCCTTCAACATTACACTTAACATATGCATCTTCTCCCATGTATTTTCTCTTGAGCAGTTTGCATAGCACTTTTTATCTTCAAAGTGCTTTACAAAATCTTACTGGTCAATGAATATTTGCTACTAAAAGCACCGTGGAAAAAAATAATTCTATTTATGTTTGATTTCTCTTAAGTTTGATTTATGGTAGCCCAGCCTACTGATAGAGTTGTGACCCATACTTGTGTATTTTTCCAAGATAACCTATTCAGAATTCCAGCATAAAAACTAAATGAGTATATAGTGACCTTCTGTTCTATTTTGGAGGGCACAGAAATACTATTTTTTAGCAAGTGGCCAGTATGTGACCCTTTCTGTCTCTTTCAAGAATGTGCAATTGTACCTTGGCAGATGCTTGCAGAAGCTTAAGATTACCTCTACTCCAATATAACGCTGTCCTCGGGAGCCAAAAAAATCTTACCGTGTTATAGGTGAAACCGCATTATATCAAACTTTGATGCGCTGAAGTGTGCAGCCCCACCACCCTGGAGCACTGCTTTACCACGTTATATCTGAATTTGTGTTATATTGGGTCGCATTATATCGGGGTAGAGGTGTACTAGCAATATTAAAAGTATCAGTATTACAATTGTGTTTTGAAGAAAAACTCTCCCAATCTGAAACTAATTGATTTCTGTGCACATGCAGAGTGTGCCTCTTTTGTCCTAAATATTGTAAAAGACCTGCTTTTAACTTGGAAGTGCCAATCCTGCATGAGCAGTGGTGCATGGAAATTTGGTAGCAATTGCAACTGCACCACAACTGCATTGCTTGAAGGCAAGAACATAGGCACGCAACTATTAGAGCCACGTGAGTATTTAAAAAAAAAAAAACCCTCAGATGTCACCTAAGAATGACACACACAGATTTCATAAAATATAAAGGAACTTTATTCATGCTTGGGCAGAAATAAGTTAAAGGACGCATGTATGTTAGAATGTGAAGAGGTTCAGTTAGTATCACACCAAACAGTATTAAATATAAGAAAGACAGATAATTATAATAGTTCAATAATAAAAGTTTATATAATCCTTGTGCACTAAACTGGTTTTTATAGCCCAGGGTTCATAATAAAAGTCATTGCCAAATATTGATTTGTAAGTTTTAAGGTCTTATCTGTCCTGGGTGGATAACTCATTGCGCTGGAAGTCATTGAGGTTCTCTGACTTGAATCTCTCAGTGTTTTGACTTACTGTCTCTCTTGCAGACTGGAGCTCTGCGCAACCATCCTTCTCACTTGTTTCTCAGTAGCAAGACAGCTTGCGTTCTTACTCCTCCCTGGTGACTGGATGGCTCAGCATTCCTCAGCAACTGCTCAGCTGCTGCTGTCTCTGTGCTGCTAATGTAACTTCTACCCAGACAGGCTCAAACAGACATCTCAAAGCTAAATATGGGACACTTCCACTTTAAATTTGAACCTTCATCCTTCCAATTGTTCTCAGGCCTCAGTGCCTTTTTCGGGCTGAAATCCCTGTGAAATATCCCACCTTGGGCCTATCTAGCCTTCCTACCTTAGTCTGGCTCCCTCTGGCCCTTTCTTAGCTTCCAAGACATTTACTGTCACCCCTGTTTGCCTGGCTATTCCTTATTTGCCCTTGAATGGCTCCCTGTGTAAACCTAAATCATGCCTTTCCTCCATCCTTCTGCAAGCCCCCCCTTCTTCCCACCTTGTGACGCACAGAACTGCCTTACTCATCAGTCTTGAAGCTGCAGCAGGGTCAGCCTCATGCTACAAAGACCATAATGACCCTTTTTGACCTATGTATAGTCAAGAGTTTTTTCGTTATGCCAAAGCAAGGAATGAAAAAAATCCCTCAGTGGCCACAGGTATGCATTTCTGCAGCACTTTCTTGTTGAGTAGCAAAATCTTAGGAAGATGAAAGTGTACTGATTCACAAGTTAAATCTAGGAAGGAAGCCTTAGGAGTCATTTCAAAGTCACTATAATGGCTGTGACAACAACAGATATCTAAGTTCAGTGGTAATTTGGCATTGATTAAGCAATATCTAATGGATGCTAAAAGTGATGCTATTTCACTTTGTTCTATGAGGCACAGGACAAAAAAAATAAGAAGATGGAAGAGCATATAAATAATGCACCTGGGTCAAGGTGCAGATTTTCGATTGCAGGCTCAGCTTTGATTGTTCACGAAGATAATCAAGAGATTTAGCCAAATCCAAATCACGTAATCAACATTATTTTTGAAGATAGTGATATATTTTAGATACACGTGTGGGATGAGATTAGGTGCAGGCATGAGCGGCGGGTATCATAGGCTAGGAGAGGCTGAACCTCCCCAAACAGCGTGGCATGGCCCCACCCATGCTCTCTCCTGTGCTTCTGGTTCCTTTCCCGCTCTTCTGTGGCCCAGAGGCTGGGACTGGTGCAGGCAGGCTAGGGCCTGTGCTTGAAAAGGCCCAGGATTGGGGGCGGGGCACTCCGCCGCTGGGGATGGGGGGGCTGGGACTGTGCTGCCTGCTCACCTGGTGCTCTGGGGTTGGGGATGATGGGGCTGTGCCACTCGCCTGGTGCTCTGGGGCTGGGGGCACTTGGGCTGGGTGGGCCAGCAGCTGTGGTGGGGGTGTTCTGTTAGGGGAAGAGGAGGAGAAGCGGGGGAGAGACTGGGGGTTGGGCAGAGGAGGACAGACTGGGGGCTCGACTCCCACAGGGGGGGCTCTAGGTATTTTGCCACCCCAAGTACTGCAGGCAGGCTGTCCTTGGCGGCTTGCCTGCGGGAGGTCCGCTGAAGCCGCAAGACCAGCGGCCCCTCGACAGGCATGCCGGTGAAGGCAATCTGCCTGCCGCCCTTGCAGCAACTGGCAGAGCACCCCACATGGCTTGCCACCCCAGGCACGCACTTGGCTTGGTGGTGCCTGCAGCCGCCCCTGCCAATGGCTCATTCACCTGCCACCATTGGCACAGGTGTAACTCATATGCCTAATTGGGAGATCTCTCTTTAAGAGATCTATTGTAGGGGCAGGGGGGAAGGAATGAACTGTGTCTTGGTCATTGTTGCTAGGCAGAGGCACAATTAGCACTCCACACTCAGAAGTTTCTAGAATTGGTTGTGGTAGGTGTTTTGGGATATGCTCAATAGGTTCCCGCTTCCCTATTGCTAGATTCAGACTTCATGAGAGTAACTAGACAGGGGAATCAGAGAATCATAGGGTTGGAAGGGACCGCAGGAGGTCATATAGTCCAACCCCCTGCTCAAAGCAGGACCAATCCCCAGATTTTTACCCCTGTTCCCCAAATGGCCCCCTCAAGGATTGAACTCACAACTTTTGGTTTAGCAGGCCAATGCTCAAACCACTGAGCTCTCTCTCCCCCTAAAGCTGCTTTACAAAGGCCATGTGCACTGTGGGGGGTTTGGAGAAGCTAAGCCATAGGAGCAGAAAGCAGGCAGTTTCCCCCTAACTCTGAAACATTTTGTAGCAGGGTTGTTTTTAAAAAAAGAAATAAAAAATCAATATTCTTAACTGAGTGGTTGGCTAACTGGTTAGCTCACTTGCTAACTGAGTGATTGCAGCAGAGGAGGAGGAAGAGACTGAATGGATTCCAACTGAAGATTTCTACATGCATGTGGAGGGAAGATGATGGAATGCTTATGACTCAGCAAACTCTATAGATTTGGTGATCAAAGACTAACTGAGACTCAGGTAAACTCAGCGTAAGCTTTTGGGAACCCTGAGTTTCTTTTCACTGTCTTTCTGTGGGGACTGACCTATTTAGATTTAATTTGTTTTCTTTATTTATGTTTGGATATAACTGTGAACATAATGTATGTGGCTTATAAAGTAGCCATATTATGATGTAGAAATTAAGTTGTAGGAGTTGTTT
The DNA here is from genome assembly GCF_025201925.1 of Gopherus flavomarginatus. Lineage (NCBI taxonomy): Eukaryota > Metazoa > Chordata > Testudines > Testudinidae > Gopherus > Gopherus flavomarginatus. The sequence goes on from NC_066619.1 coordinate 195,600,743, forward strand.
TATTATTATTATTTATGTTTCTTTATCTTAATTCTTAAGTTCATTCCTGTTGTTCTTTTTGGATTCGACTGTGGGGAGGTTGGCCTTGTGTGATCCTTGCTGAAAATCCTCAGTGACTGAATTCTGGGTCTCTATATGCTTTTCTGTGGGAGTTCTGGTTTTTTTGGCACTAAGAAAACAGCAGTGAAATAAACTCTAGCCCATCAAAAGGTTACACAGGCACTCAAATTCTGGGACCAGTTAATTCAAGTTTATATTAATCATTCAATACAGTTTTTAGAGTTACATTCTGGAAACCACAGAAGCAACTGTACATAGCAGTTACCTACCCCGAGTTTGCCAACAGTGTTGTTTTGGCTGGGACAACCACAATTTTCAGACTTGTGTGCTACACAGAAACTTGTTTGTCCAAAGGAGGTTAGTACCTCCTTCTGGCTGCTAGTATGTGTTGTTCTGGTTATAGGGGCGGTCTCCTGCAGCTTCTCACCATGTCTAGCATTGTCTCTGTTTGTGAAGGAGGCAGCTGCCACTACTCACTCGCTACAGGGCAGGAGGAGAAGGAGATTAGGCAGGAAAACATCCCACCCCAGAGCAGAAGAAAAGCATGGGAAAGATGACACCACCAACCCTACTCCCTCGAGAGGGAAGAAAACAGTATAGGCAGGAGGATGAAGATGAAGGTTTCTAAACATCAGAGGAGTGAAGTTCTAGAACAGCCTTCCAAGGGAAGAAGTAGGGGGCAAAAAACCTAACTGGCTTCAAGACAGAGCTTGATAAGTTTATGGAGGGAAGGGTATGGTGAGACTGCCTACAGTGACATGTAGCCGATCTGTGACTGCTAGCAGCAAATATCTCCGACGGCCAGTGATAAGATCCTAGATGGGGAGGGTTCTGCCTTACTACAGATAATTCTTTCCCAGGTGTCTGGCTGGTAGGTTTCTCCCAGGTGTCTGGCTTATCAACATATTTGCTGTTGGGAAGGAATTTCCCCCCAGGTCATATTTACAGAGGCCTTAGGGGAGGGCGGGTTTGCCTTACTCTGCAGCATGGGGTATGGGTCATTTGCAGGTTTAAACGAGTGGAAATCGTGGATTTTCTGTAGTTTGAAATCTTTAAAGCATGATTTGAGGACTTCAGTAATTTAGCCAGAGATTAGGGCAGCGGTCCCCAAACTTTTGAGGGTTGTGCCTCCCCTTATACCTGTCTGTGCCCCCTGTCCTCCCAGAGCTGGGGCCGGGAGCGGGACTGCAGCTGGGGAGGGAACGCAGACAGGGGAAAGGGGGCTGAGGCTGGGGCTTCAGTTTGGAGTGGGGCTGGGCCTGGGAGCAGGGCCGCAGCCAGGAGCCGAGGCTGGGCCAAGGGCTAGGAACAAGCTGCGTGGAGGCTGGGACCTGGGCTGGAAACAGAGCTGCGCTGAGGCTGGGGCCGAGGCCATGACTGGAGCAGAGCTGGGGGTGGGGAGGGGCTGGGTGGCATTCCCTCTTCACCCCCCATGGGGATTGGCAGGGCCCCATTGTGGCTTCTGGACATTTCCCCTCCTAGGGAGGTACACCCCACAGTTTGGGGACCTCTGGGATAGGGGATCTATTACAGGAGTGGGTGAGCGAGGTTCTCTGGCCTACAATGTGCAAGAGGTCAGACTACTCAGCGTTTCTCAAATGTGATCACCAGCAGCTTTTCTTGTGGCCACAGCCCCCTGGGCTGTGATTTTTTTTGGGGGGGGGATGAAGCAGCAGCCCCTCCCTGTTGCTCTTGGATGCACCGCCTGTGTGTTGGTTACTAGGGCTGCAAGCAGGGATCGAACCCTATCCCCTCTGGAGGCAGCTGGGGCACAAGGCTGGAGGAGCAGGCAGGTGGTGAATTCCCCACCTTTCCAGGGGTGGTGAGGCTCAGTCTTTGGGCAGGTGTGGCAGGCTCTGGCCGTTGGTCTTCAGGCTCCAGCCCTGGGCTCCGGCTGTGTGGCCAAAGACCCCAGGCTCTGGCCATGCAGCTTCGGGCTCCATCCCCCAGCCACGGCCCTTTAGCTGTGGCTACGGGGTATCAGGCTGTGGCCCCCAACTATCTCCCCCAGCATCCCCGTCCCAATCACCTCTGGCTCCTCCTGTCTCCCCAAACTTACTTACTCAGCCCCAGCTCAATTTGTCCCCAGGTTTGTCGGGGATGAGTAAGTGATGCTGTGAAAAGTGATATTGTATGTTTGTTAATATCACGTTTAACAATAGACTTATTAGCTAGCAATAAATAAATTACCCTGATTTGGACCTGTATATTTGTTTTTTCTAAAGTTAATTAAGTATTTTAGGAAAACATTTGAGAGTGGCCACCAGCAAGAGTTGTTGGTCGCACTCTGAGGCCACCAAAAAGTTTTTCCTGAGAACGCCTGAACTAGATGATCATAGATTCATAGACTCTAAGACTGGAAGGGACCTCGAGAGGTCATCGAGTCCAGTCCCCTGTCCTCAGATGGAGGATGCCCTGCCCAGAGATGGAGATTCCACAACCTCCCTAGGCAATTTATTCCAGTGTTTAACTACCCTGACAGTTAGGAACTCATGATGGTCCCTTCTGGCCTTAAAGTCTATGAGACCACACACATCAGTAATTGTAAACATATCAAGCAGATGTGTTTCTAATGGGGTCCCATGGGGATCCATTCTTGGCTCTATGCTCTTTAACATTTTTATCAGAGGCCTAGAGGAAAACAAAAAATAACCACTGAAGTTTGCAGATGACACAACAATTGGGGGAGTGGTAAATAATGAAGAGGACAGGTCAGAACAATCTGGATCTGATGGTAAACTGGTTGCAAGGTAATAGTATGCATTTTAATATAGCTAAATGTAAATCTATACATTTAGGAACAAAGAATGTAGTTCATACTATGGGATGGGAGACTCTATCCTTCAAAGCAGTGACTCTGAAAAAGATGTGGAAGTTACGGTGGATAATCAAATGACCATGAGTTCCCGGTGCAATACTGCGATGAAAAGGCCTAATGAAATCCTAGGATGTATAAGTATGGGAATCATGAGTAGGAGTAGAGAGGTTATTTTACCTCTCTATTTGGCACTGGTGAGGCTGCTGCTGCTGGAATAAAATGTCCAGTTCTGGTGTCCACAGTTCAAGAAGGATGTTGATAAATTGGAGAAGGTTCAGAGAAGAGCCACAAATTATTAAAGGATTAGAAAACATGCCTTACAGTGATAAATTCAAAGAGCTCAATTTGTTCTAGCTTAACAAAGATAAGGCTTAGAGGTGACTTGATCAGTCTATAAGTACATGCGCAGGAACAAAGGTTTGATAATGGGATTTTCAGTTGAGCGGACAAAGATATAACAAGATCTAATGGCTGGAAGCTGAAGCTAAACAAACTCAGACTGGAAATAGGGAGTAACTTCTTAACAATGAGGGTAATTAACCATTGGAAGAAAGTACCAAGGGCCATATGCTGGATTCTCTATCATTAGCAATCTTTAAATTGATTCAATTTTTGTTAAAGATATGCTCTGTTTCCAGGGCCTGTTATACAAGAGGTCAGACTAGATGATCACAGTGATCCCTTTTGGCCTTGGAATTGATGAAGCAGTTAGTGGGAGAGCAGAATGGGACAGGAAAACATCTCAGGCCATAGGCAGGGAGACAGCAGCTTATTTCTTTCTCAGATTCTTCTAATTTACTGAAATGAACTTTTTCACTTTGGTAGGTGTTGTGAGAGTGAGAGTAAAATGTGTCCTTGGACATTCTAAGTTTTGCAGCATAAAATGATGGTCATAAACATATGAAGCTTACGGAGTTGTTGTTGTTTTAAACAGTGTTGAAATTTGTCCTCTAATTCAGTCTATAGTAGTACAGTGTGAAAAAATTCCAGTGCAGTATCCATTAAATTCTAGCTATCTTTAGATCTTTCTGCTTTTCAGATTTTATTCCTCATTATCACTGTGCCACACATTACAAGCATAGTTCTGGGGTCTGGAAATGTAACACCTTTTTTTGTAGGGCATTCTTACCACAATTAATTTGTATAAACTCTTCAGGAGTAAGAATCTGTCATGGTCTAATTCCCCACTCTGAACCTTAGCGTTCAAAAGGTGGGGTACCAGCATGAATTCCTCTAAGCTCAATTACCAGCTTAGAACCTGTAGCGCTGCCACCAACCAGGAATTCTAGTGCCTGGTACACTCTGGTCCCCCCAAAACCTTGCCTGGGGATCCCCAAGACCCAGTCCCTCTGGATCTTAACACAAGGAAAGTAAACCCTTTCCCGCACCGTTGCCTCTCCCAGGCTTCCCCTCCCTGGGTTACCCTGGAAGATCACTGTGATTCAAACTCCTTGAATCTCAAAACAGAGAGGAAAATCCACCTTCCCCCCTCCTTCTCTCTCCCCCTCCCAGACTCTCCCTGAGAGAGAAAGTAATCCTAACACAGAGAGAAAATTAACCTCTCTCTCCCGCTTCCCTCCTTTCTCCCCACCAATTCCCTGGTGGATCCAGCCCCAGCCCCCTGGGGTCTCACCAGAATAAAAAAACAATCAGCTTCTTAAACAAGAAAAGCTTTTAATTAAAGAAAGAAAAAACAGTAAAAATTATCTTTGTAAATTTAAGATGGAATATGTTACAGGTTCTTTCAGCTTTAGACACTGGGAATGCCCTCCCAGCCTAAGTATACAAGTACAAATTAAAATCCTTTTAGCAAAATACACATTTGAACTCCTTCCAGCCAAATACAATTTGCAAATAAAGAAAACAAATATAAGCCTAACTCGCCTTATCTACCTAGTACTTACTATTCTGGACATATAAGAGACTGTATCAGAGAGATTGGAGAGAAACCTGGTTGCATGTCTGGTCACTCTCAGAACCCAGAGAGAACAACAACCAAAATCTAACAGCACACACAAAAACTTCCCTCCCTCAAGATTTGAAAGTATCCTGTCCCCTGATTGGTCCTCTGGTCAGGTGACAGCCAGGCTCACTGATCTTGTTAACCCTTTACAGGCAAAAGAGATATGAATTACTTTTGTTCTATTAACTCTTATCTGTTTATGACAGAATCTCTGTAAAGCATGCTGAAAAATAACTTTCTATTTTCTTTGGTTTCCATTTGCTCATGAGCTAAAATAATTCTTACATTTTGTATTTTGGTTTTGTATTTTGCAGTGATTCCACACCGTTGAGCAGAGCTTGATTTTTGCTTCCAAATTTCATCAGAAATGACACTGTACCCCCAAACTAAACCTTCTAAACATCCCTGCAGTGAGCAAGTCACTTTGTTCCCCCTCCACCAGGTTCAAAATGCTCTTTGCAATGTCAAACCTCTTATTGAATGCATCTAGCTCCTTGTTACCACTTTTTAAAAAATAGTCTGAGTAGCTGCTGAAGCAACCTCTCAGCTATTGCGACTGTCACTAAGGAATGAGAGTGAGTTGTCAGCTTCCTATTTCCTTATGTCCAGAGGAACATAGCAAAGGAAATATTTTAAGCTAGTTTTGCCAGTTCAGTTGCTGGATGAGTCCACTAACAGAGAAGCTCCTCTTATGAGGTGGTTAATTCAGGAGACTTTGCCATTTTGATACTTAAGTTTCCCAACAGACCTTCTGTCCTCCTGATTCATGCATGAGCCCTCCCCACACCTTCCTACCTTTGCAAACACTTGGGGCATGAAATCACAAAGTAATGTTCTCAACTCTGACCAAACAGAAAGTTTTGGAATGGAGAAAATGTTGTTTGATAAAAAGAGCTCTTAACAAATGAAAATCATGAGGTAAATAGGACTCTAGTTGGAAGGCCTAGCAAATTCTTGATATCCAGCACTGAATACAGTACGTCACTGCAGGGAAAAAAGACTGATATCATTCTTTTTTGTCAGAATGAAAACATAATTAACAGTAATGCTTATATAGCACTGTGAATATCTACAATGATGTGTGCTGTGGATTTATAAGGTTAACTGATATGCGCAGTGTTACAGCACTAAGGTTCATGGTCAGATAATGAACTAGGGAGTCATGACAGACCTAATACTAATCCTAGTTTTTCTACTAATGGCTGGATGTCCTGGTCAATTTACTTTATCTTTTTATCGCAGCCTCTCCATGTATAATCTAGATATAAGAAGTATTTAGCTGCCTCACAGGTATGTGAAGAAAACTAATTAAACACAGGAGTGTTTTAAAGGTCATAGATTTATAATTAATCATTTATAATGGCATCGTAATTTATTATTTTTGACCATTGGTTTTGCTTCACAACAATTCAGTCAATCTTCAAATGTTTCTGCCTCAAATCTTCTGTAATTACTTACCAATCTTTTGTAGTAATAATGTTCCTGAGTTTGCGCCTGATCTGTAAACACACATAGGAGTAATTTTACTTACCTAGGTAGGTCCATTGTTAGATCATCACTTTCCCCTATTTTAAATTTTCTGTAAGACAGTGCTAAAATGTTACCCTGGCATATCATATATCAGTAGTTTAGACTTCTCAGAAGTCTGAAATCCGACTTTTATCTGTGGATCTACTTAGCACAAGAAAGGAGAGGGCTTCCAGTAGCTGTTGGGTTCCCTGGTTTAGTTTTTGGCTGGACCACTGATAGTTATGTAGCTCAGTTTCTGATATTGTGAACCATGGTAAAACTGATTATCAGAAGTAAATATGTTGGAATCATAATAAAAGTTTTATGTATGTCTCATGTTATTTATTATTTGTATTATGGTAGTGCCTAGGAGTCAATCAAAAATAGGAATCCATTGTGCTAGGTAGCGTCAGAGCCATCCCTTGGGTACAGCGAATTGGGGCGACTGCTCTGGGTACCGTGCTTTGGAGGGCCCCATGCTTCTGTGTATATCTGTCAGGCGCCGACTTTTCAAACTGCCAGGAGATGCTCGACCCCTGCCTCTGTCCCAGGCCCTGCCTCCACTCCACTCCTTCCCCAAAGGCCCCACCCCCCCTCTTTCAACCTCTGCTCCACCCATGCCTCACCAAGGTCCACCGCCTCCCATGAGCGCGTGGTGTCCCTGCTCCTACCCCCTCCCTCCCAGCCTCCCTGAACACTGCAAAACAGCTGTTCGTGGTGGGCGGGAGATGGCGGGAGGGAGAGAGGGGGAGGTGCTGATCCTTGGGGCCGCTGGCAGTCGGGAACTGCCAGGGGGGCTGGGTGGGAGCTGATGTGAGGGCTGCCAGTGGGTGCTCAGCACCCACCATTTTTTTCCCCATGGGTGCTCCAGCAGTGGACCACCCATGGAGTTGGCGCCTATAGGCAGGCTCGGGGGGTGGGGTTAGGGGTGTCTGGGGGGCCAGACTGGCCTGGGGGGGGTGGGGTACCAGGGATGGCCCTGGGTAGTGTATAGACAGAGTAGCAGACAGTCTCTGCCCCGCAGAATTTGCAATCTAAACAATTAATGATGAGCCATGAGTAATTAGTATTGAGTAATGTATTAATATAGGACAACTGTGTGTTCATCACATTTTAATTGGTGAACAAATATTTTAGAAGGACTGTATGGAAGAAGGGACATTTGGTAATCCAACAAAGAATAATTGCCAAGTTCCAGTCTGCTCTTTCTTTAACACAAGAAATTCTATTCTCCTCACAGAACAATTACTGTACCTTTCAGTTTCCACTCAGTGGTAAATACCTGGAAGCTGTGCTTAAAACGACTTGTCTACCACCCATCATTTACATTTCATGTTTTCCATGTTCACTAGACTAGAAGAGACCCATTATGCACAAGTTCACTAGCTCATTTTACACTTCCCTGTCCAAAAAGAGACAGAATCAGGCCAGATAAATATTGCTGGGCCCATCAACCGATTTATGCTTGTAGAAAGAAATTATTTTCAATCACTCTGGCTCTTTGGGAAAGGCAGAGGCAACACTTTACCTCCGCTGGCGTTAGCACCAGAAAAAAAAACGTTGTTCTTTGGAGTGTATAATGTGGAAAGATAAGGTATTTCCTACCTGACGAGTGCAGTCCATATCAGATAGGGGAAGTGAACCGGCACTGAAACTGTTTCTCAGACTGCTTCTCTCTAATTAGGTTGTGTTTGAGGACCACAGCTAACACTGATTTATCTGTTTGTTTTAATTTGTGAGAAGAACAGTCCTCAGGAAAATGAGGAACTAAAAGCACGGATGTGAGTCAGACACAGGGCCTGATCACGTGCCATTGAGGTCAGTGGGAGCCTTTGTCTTCAGTGAGCACAGCAGGATCATGACCAATGTGCACATGGTTTTGCCAGTGCCCCTCCTTTTTAATCTCTAAATAATTCAGCCCCAGACCTGTCCTGAATAGTCAGAGATGCAAATACTATGAGATAGCTAAATTAGACTACAGTTTATAGGATATTTTTCAGGTTTTATGATACCATGAGTTACTCTCTATTTTAAAAGAATTAATTATATTTCAGTGCACAGGAGTATTCCTGGAAAGTTTCACAATGGGGAACTCTGAGCAGTATGTAACTCCACGTGTGGTAAAAATAGAGCCTTTTAAACTCAGGTAAATGATACCCCAGGGTTTCTTGTGCATGAATGCTTGTGTATGTATGTGTGAATTATATAAACTATTTGTCAAGGCACAGGTTCACTTGTAGTCACTTGAGCCAGAACTGATTACACTAGCACTTAGTGGTGTAAGTCTCAGAAATGATGAATGAGGCATTTACTTTAGTAATACAGCTATCACATGGACTATACAGGGACTAGGTTTAGTGATAAATGATGCAAACAGCAAAATATTCCTATGTTCTAATGAAAACAATTTTGGATATTTTTTTTTAAGTTTACAAAATTGGGGCAAATACTCAGTGCGCAATGTGTGATGATTAATTTCTCTATTTCCCTTCATGTTAATCAGCCATGTGGCCTATGACAGATATCTCCAATGGCTGGTGATGGGACACTAGACAGGAAGGGCTCTAAGTTACTACAGAGGGGCTTACCCACATGCACACCGTCTAACTGATAACCATATTTGGGGTCAGGAAGGAATTTTCCCCCAGGGCAGATTGGCAGAGAGCCTGGGGCGTTTTTGCCTTCCTCTGCAGAATGGGGCACAGGTCACTTGCAGGTTATACCAGTGTAAATGATGGATTCATGATTTGAGGACTTTAGCAACTCAGCCAGGGATTAGGGCTTTATTACTGGAGTGGGTAGCTGAGGTTCTGTGGCTTGCAATGTGCAGGAGGTCAGACTGAAGATCATTATGGGTTCTTCTGACCTGAAAGTCTATAACTCTATGAGATATTTTAACCACATGTAATATCTTTGGGATCTTCTGGTATTAAGGGTATGAATGGTTTACGTATTACTGCAGGCGGGATTGTATGCAGCTCTGGGGGAGAGGAGGTTGCCACAGCTCTGACAGAAACTAAAAACAGTAGATTAATCACTTTAGGTTGTAAACACCTCCAGAGGTACCATCTTCTGGGGACACGTACAGATATTGGTTCAAACTAGATTTTCCAGAGACCACCAAATAAATTTTTATGTGAAAAAGCTGGGGTTTAAACTGACTCAGGGCCTTCTTTCTGATCCAGCAAGTGGACAAGACCTTTTGTCCAAAGTCCCCAACCCTTGTGGTAGGGTTGGAAAGATGTTGGCCTACAAGGGCCCCAAAAAACTGATGGGTGGCCTCTGGTAAGCTTTTAGCATGTGCATAGGAACTTTTATTGGTTTTATGTATTTTCTCTGCAATGCATTTACCTTAAGAAAAAATGTGCTGGCTTAGAAAGAGTTATGTGGTAATGGGTAACTGCTGGCAATACACTGATCAGAAAGAAAGCAAAGCACAGGCTTGCTGAGGATATCAGGAAAGTGCAGAGGGACCGCAAGCCTAAGCCCCCTGTCTGAAGGGAGTGAGAGTGGAGAGTCTCCGTCCCAAGAAAAGTGACGTCTGGAAAGCCTAAAACCTTAAGTGGGTTCCCTCAAGAAACCATGGAAGGGGATCAAAGGTGCGGTTAACCTTGAAACAGTGACATGGCCTATATATCAACACCAAAATGCAGAATAATGCTAATTTCCAATGACAATAAGATCTTTTACTGAAAAAAGGTTTCAGGTGGACAAAGACAGGGTGAAATCCTGGCCCCATTGAAACCAACAGAAGTTTTGCCTTTGACTTCAGTGGGGCCAGGATTTCACCCTGACTCTTCAAATGTATTATTCCGTTTCCAACCTAAAACACTGATCCCACTCCCTTACATCCTCTCATGCAGCGCACCACAATTACTTCATTTCAAGCTTATCCTCTAAAGAATTTTCTATTGGTGGTGATACCCTCGTCCCATTTCTATTATTCCTCCTCACACTTCCTCTTATGGTAGATTTCCTTATAATTGAATTGGGTTTGAACTAATTGTAAATTTACTTTAAACAGCTACTTTAACAGAGGATGAGATTCTTTGGATAGACTTTAAATAGAAATCTATGGCAGGGATACTGTTCTCTATTAGATTTCTTTGTCAGCTGATCTAAACCAAAGGCTGGTCCTGAGTCCCTCCCCAGCCTTTCATCCCTGTTACCTTTCCTCACGGGATTTGCTGCCATGAATCTTTTCTTCTATACGTACTTGTGGCTGTGGTCCTCTTCCTCTGGCTGGGGGTGTAAATGTCTTACCTTGCTTCTCTTGAGCAATGCCTAAAGAGGTAGAGATGGGCAGAGCCATCAAAGAAGGTAGGAAGGCACAGAATGATGGGTGACTTCAGATTGGATGGACCTGAGAATGGAGGAAAGAAAAATTATTTTGGGGGAGGATGAATATTTTTCTTAGTGGAAAAGAGCAAGTTCCCTTTAAGCCAGTTCTGGACCGGAGGTGGAGTTTTAGTGAGGGGAAATTAGTGAGGCCAAGAATGAGCATGTGTGTGTTTGCATGTGTTTCTATAAAATTAATTTTTCTGATGTGCAAAGTGCTCTCATTTAAAACCCCTGTCAGAGATTTAGTATACTCATTTTGCACCTTACTTACCCTTATCTCTGTCTTTCACATTTTTTCCTGTAGTTAATTTCCTTTCCTCCAGATCTAACCTTCTTTGATTAAACCAGATCCAACTTTGAGTCAAACAAATTACGTTTTGTCCCCAGTCCAGCAACCTGATCTACCCACGCAGAGTCCCTCTGAAGTCACTGGTGTTCTGCAAGGGTGCAGGGGCCTGCCTGCATGGATCAAATTGCAGGATCTGGACCTCAGACTATAAAGTTTGAATGCTTGCTAGAATTAAACTTTGGAAATGATCCCTACTTCAGTTCAGTTATGTCTCATAAGCAGTAATGGCTATTGGAGATATTGGAGAGGTTTGGGGGGAGGGGAGAAAACAAATAGACAAACAACCCTGCTTCTAATATCACTAAGACCCACAGTGAGATCAGCTGTTACAAATTTTGCTAGAAGTCCATCTTCCTTGTTTTTCTGCTTTCTTTTAGGACAATGAGAATGAGGAAGGCTGCTTAAAATCACAAATTAGAGGCTAAAATGTAAATGATTTGAAGAAGAAAACAATACTTTGAGTAGTATAGGAAAACTCTATGGGGAGCTGTGCTTCAAATTCCACCCTTATATATAAATAAGGAAAAAATGATGCTCAATATAAATGATTGCTTTACCATCAGGATAAACAGCTGCAATAACAAATAAAATAACTTGCAAATTCTCAAAAGATAAAACCTAGAAAAAAATTCCAGCTGCAGCAGGCAGGCACATGCTTGAAGAATGGGCTTGTACTTCTACTCCCAGTGCTTTGGTCACAGTCTGGGAGGGCTAGCGAGAGGCCGCCTCAGCTCCACCAGCAGCTGCTGCTCTTTATTTAATTCTAGGAATGTGACTCATGATGCAAACTATTCCAGTTATTTATGTTAGACATATTTTTTATTGTTTTTGAAAATGGAAAAACAAACAATTTTGACTAAAATATTTCACAGAAAGAATTGTGAAAAAATCATAAAATGAAATAAGACTGCCACAGGGTTCACTCGCTGCTCGAATTGTAAATCCAAGGTGAAACTAAAGCTCATTCAGTATTTGCCCTTCATTTTATTTAAATGAAATCAGTAGTAAGAAGAGATCCTCTATTCTGAACAGGCAAGGGAGGGAGCATTCTGTACTGACTGATAATTTTGGTGTTATGATCTCTTTTCAAATCTACGAATTGCTGTTGTTGCATGTTTGAATTCACTAACAATTTGAGATTGTCAAATAACAGGATCAAATGGAATTGTTTAATCAAAGATTATCAATCAGAGATTAGTACAGCACTATACAGAAAAAAATAGATATGTTACCTTTGGTGTGAAGTAAAGCACTGTCTTCTCTGCAACTGGTGGAATGCTAGCAGTGTGCAATCCCCACCTGGTTTCCAAACCTCTGTCCTTTAATGGGGTGTGAGGCAAAGAACCCCCTTTTTGGAAGGAAAAACAACTTTCTGTGATTAATTTCACCATGAGTTATGTTTTAACATTTTTGTATTACCTCATTACTTATGGAATTTCCTTTATTATTTCTTTAGGTTACATGACTCATAAATTAGAGGGAATTCTAATCTGGTCATTATTACTGATAGCCGGAACAACCGGCAGTAACCACTGAGTTAAAAACACCATTTAATGGATTTCCTATTTTATTTCAGAAAACATCTGTAATATCAATTATTCATCAATCACCCACTCCTGCTTATACTTCTGTAGTTTGGGAAGGTCTCTTTCATGGACATCTGTTTTCCCACAGTCATGGAAATGCCAGCCATAATGAAATACAGTCCTATACTCAACCATATGAAATTCCTAAATATAGGTCACTGACTGGTTATAAACCAACAGTCTAGCCTTACTAGTCAAACATGCTCTTTGCTAATGCCATAAAGATTTTGGGAGAATAGTTAATATTGAATGAATTTAATATACTAAGAGGAAAAGAGAATTAAAATATTTACTAACAGGAACTAACACCATCCATTTGCATGAGTATATTTATCACAATGTATTTGGACCATTTCTAGGTCTCATCTATTAGGTATGCGGCACTTCTTTGCCAGTGATCCATAGAAACAGAGTGGATATCAGCCCCTTGTAGGCTCAAGGGACCATGATGCCCTGGTAAACACTGACTGGTGTAAAACAGTACTTACTACTTTTTAGTCCCTGTATTCCTTTAACTGTATTCTTTTAACTATCTTTTCTAGTATTAATTTTTGCTCATAAACGTATTGTAAAAGAGAAAGAAAGACTCACCATGAGGCGTTCAGTCAAATTTTGGGCTCAGATTAATGGTTTAAATGGAGATGTTCTTAATTTTTGAACCATTCAAACTCTAGTTAACACATCTTATAAAATAACTCAGATATATACAGCCAGATCTTAGCTTTGGCTATGCTAGTTCCATACCACCTCTTGTGTAGGGATAACAGTGGGGGTGCTCTGGGAGTAGAAGGGTAGTGCACTCTGATTACTGGTTTGTACAACAGTCCTCAGAAAAGCCAGAATAAAAGACCAGACTTGAGGTTGCTCTAAGTTATGCCAGGACAGCCATGGAAATGAGGATAGAACAAACAAGCCTTACAGACAACTTCCCTCCACTCCTAACCGGCTTTCTTGCCTGCCTTGAGCAGACCTCTCATGCCACTGATTATCTGGTACATAATCTCTATTAGTAGGCTTTTTAAACTATGGGCCAGATCTCATAGAGAAGTCAATAGAACCACACTGATTTTCACCAGCTGAGGATCAGTCCCAATATCTTGTTAAAAAAAAAATTCAGCCCATCCTTTCCAGTTACAAATAAGTAGGGTGACCATATTTCCCTATGCTGAATATGGGACACTGGTAAAATTACTCGTATGCAAGTGAGTTCAATGGCAATCAATCAGAGCTATGCAATACGTTCAAATTAACGTGAAGTTGACTGAGCTCCTGTTAAAAAGAAATACTGTGTAGCTGGATTCTTTTTATTTACCTTCTTATCTTTAAGGTTTTAGGGTTCACATGGGGAGAGGTGACACACACACACTCCCAGACATCTCTCTCACACAGAGGAGGTGACCGACCAACCTAAACTTCCTTGCCCGGTGCTCTCTGCCTTCCATTCCTGGATGGGCCCCCAGGATAGACCAGCCTCTCCTGGTACCTGGTGCTGCACCTTCCTGAGGCAACACGTGGGGGGAACGCAAGGTCTTCCCTCCCCTCACCCCCCGATTTCTGCCAGGGTTCACACCAGAATGTGGCCAGCAGCAGCCTTTGGCACTGTACAGGAGGGAAGGGATAGGAGCTGTTTCTAGCTGCAAGGTGGGATGACTTGGCCTGGATCTTTGCAGAGGTCAGCTCTCTCCCCTCCTCTCCCCCATTCCTCTGACTAAAAGCAACTTGTCCCTTTCTGCCTGCACAATGTTTAAAGGCAGCTAACACCTCCAGGCTGCTGCTAGCCACTCACATAACCCAGCCACTTCCTGTTCTTCGGCTACAGTGCAGGCAGGTAGGGGTTAAACCCTAATGATGCCTTGTGCACCAGGGCCCAGGGAACCCTGGGACTTCAGCGCAGGGGTTTCAGCGAACTGGGCCAGAGAGGTGGCTCAGCAGAGGAGGGTGCCTAAGGGATGGAGCAGCCCCTCGCTTTCTGGGGACAGGACCCTGGGTGGAGGTTGGTGAAGAGGGTGCTAAGCCCCTTCCTGGGAGGCTGCTGTGGAGCCTGCAGGGTCGGGGTGTGGACAGGCTGGAAATTGTTTCTCCCTCCCACCACTCCAGAGATTAGCTGAGGGGCGGAGAGGCTTCCCCGTGCCAGCGCAGTGCAGGGCTTTGGCACATGCAAGGCTCGGTTCCTCCTGGCCAGCACCCGGGCTCCATGACTCTTGTGAGAGCTGCAACAAAAAAGACTGTTTTGATTATATTTGTTTCAAGTACGTGATGGTTGGTTCAGAAAGTTCTATTAACTCACTGGAGGGAGCAGCTGCTTAACCTATTAGCAAGGATCTCATTAAACATTAAAAAAAACCCACTATCATAAGTGTGACACTGGATTCATCTGTCTTGCCAGCAGTTGCTGTTCTGGCCAGGAAACAATGAGAGACTAGAAATTGATATTGTTTTTTCCCTTGTCCTGCTTAGCTGCTGGAAGCTATGTCTGAGTATTGTGACTGACATACACAGCTAACATTAGCTACCATAGATTTGAGACGCTCATCTGACAGTGATAATGAACAGGAAAAGTACTTCAAGATTGCTTACCCCCCTGCCGGTTTCATTTTTCTTGCTCAGGATTACTTTCATGCTTTTCCATCTGTTCCCCAACCTGCTCTGTCTTGCACAAAAATAGTAGTCAAGGGGCTAAAATAAAACATAAATGGAATCCTGCCCCAGTTAAACACCACTGCAATTCAAGACACATTGCCTTACTTTTATCAGTGCTCATTTCAGATAACTGAGCCCTTCCGTTTTGCAACAGAGATGCCATAGTTAAGGTTACACTGAAATTTGCACATAAAGCAGGGGTTATATACATCTGTTCCATATGAATAATATTTGTATCCTCCCAAAATTTGCAGAACATACTTTGAGTACAGAATGAATTTTCTGAAAAACTTCAACTGAATCTGGAGTACCCATTCTGAAATAACCCCAAACATGTTTGGTTTGGTTTGGTTTTTGATGATGCTATGCATACTTCAGATTCCCTTGGAAAATAGATTTCTGATTTTTGAGATCTGAAAATGCTACTTTTTCAGGTATTTTTTTTAATTTGCCATGGTAGTGATGAAAGTTTCTCTCCACATCATGATCAAAAACATTTGAACAATTGATATGTCTAATCAAATAGATTTTAAAGCATCCCAGCTTTCACTTACACAGAAAAATTATTTATAGCCCTCATGGTGCTAAAAACTGCCTTGACCTGAGTATGAACTAATGCAGTACTGTTTTTAGAGCTGGAAGGGACCTTGAGAGGTCATCTAGTCCAGTCCCCCGCTGCATTCATGGCAGGACTAAGTATTATCTAGACCATTCCTGACAGGTGTTTGTCTAACCTGCTCTCAAAAATCTCCAATGATGGAGATTCCACAACCTCCCTAGGCAATTTATTCCAGTGTTTAACCATCCTGACATGCCCTTTCATCTGAATTTTTACTGATTATGTATTTTTAAACAGAAATCTGAACACCATGGATGAAATCCTAACTCCATCATAATCAATGCCCAAAGTCTCATTGTTTTCAATTAGGCTAGGATTTCCCCCCAAACTCCTACTTCATTCTTTCTCTGGGGCTAAACTAAATTTCCATTGGATGTTAATATTGTGTTTAGGTGAAATGGACTATGTTAAACTGAATATGATACCCCAGATATATTTGAAAATTAACAGTCTGGAGAGAGACATTGCAACAAGTGAAGAATATTGTGAAACGGGTATGAAAGCCTGATCCCCAAAGGAATGAGAAAATACACATTCAATACTATGATTAGCAGCTAGCAAGGGATGTTAAGAGTAACAAGAAGAGTTTCTGCAGGTATGTTAGTGACAAGAAGGTGGTCAAGGAAAGTGTGGGCCGCTTACTGAATGGGGGAGGCAACCTAGTGACACAGGATGTGGAAAAGCTAATGTACTCAATGCTTTTTTTTGCCTCTGTCTTCATGAACAAGGTCAGCTCCCAGACTACTACGCTGGGCAGCATAGTATGGGGAGGAGATGACCAGCCCTGCACTTAGAAGGATTGGGCCAAAAGAAATCTGATGAGGTTCAACAAGGACAAGTACAGAGTCCTGCACTTAGGAGGATGAATCCCATGCACTCGGTCCCTAGTCTGTAGCAGTGCATGGGATTCTTCCGTCCTAAGTGCAGGACTCTGTACTTGTCCTTGTTGAACCTCATCAGATTTCTTTTGGCCCAATCCTCCAATTTGTCTAGGTCCCTCCGTATCCTATCCCTACCTTCCATCGTATCTACTACTCTTCCCACTTTAGTGTCATCTGCAAACTTGCTGAGGGTGCAGTCCACGCCATCCTCTAGATCATTAATGAAGATATTCAACAAAACCGGCCCCAAGACCTAATCTTGGGGCACTATGTTTGATACCGGCTGCCAACTAGACATGGAGCCATTGATCACTTCCCGTTGAGCCCAACGATCTAGCCAGCTTTCTATCCACCTTATAGTTGATTCATCCAGCCCATACTGCTTAAACTTGCTGGCAAGAATACTGTGGGAGACCATATCAAAAGCTGCAGAAAAGGACTTAGGAGTTACAGTGGATGAGAAGCTGGATATGAGTCAACAGTGTGCCCTTGTTGCCAAGAAGGCTAACAGCATTTTGTGCTGTGTAAGTAGGAGCATTGCCAGCAGATCAAGGGACATGATCATTCGCCTCTATTTGGCATTGGAGAGGCCTCATCTGGAGTATTGTGTCCGGTTTTGGGCCCCACACTACAAGAAGGATGTGGAAAAATTGGAATGAGTCCAGCGGAAGGCAACAAAAATGATTAGGGGGCTGAAGTACATGACTTATTAGGAGAGGCTGAGGGAACGGGAATTATTTAGTCTGCAGAAGAGAAGAATGGGGGGGTATTTGATAGCTGCTTTCAACTACCTGAATGGGGGTTCCAAAGAGGATGGATCTAGACTGCTCTCAGTGGTACCAGGTGACAGAACAATGAGTAATGGTCTCGAGTTACAGTGGGGATATTAGGAAAAACTTTTTCACCAGGAGGGTGGTGAAGCACTGGAATGGGTTACCTAGGGAGGTGGTGGAATCACCTTCTTAGAGGTTTTTAAGGTCAGGCTTGACAAAGCCTTGGCTGGGATGATTTAGTTGGGTTAGTCCTGCTTTGAGCAGAAGGTTGGACTAGATGACCTCCCGAGGTCCCTTCCAACCCTGATATTCTATGATTAGCTAAAAAATAAGGAAACAATCTAGTGAGGTAACCTAATCAGGAGAACACTCAAACATTTTGCAAAAGGGTTATTAATGACAATTCAAACATGCATGTTTAATGCTCAGTCATTTTGACTATTTCCTTCTTGTCAGTTCCCGAAGATTCTTCAAGCTTAACTTAAGCCATGTTACTTTTGCCTTCTGTTAAAAATGCCATCCCCATGCCCCGACATACACTTCTGGATTCCTCACCGAGAATAAAATGTATTAAACCCCATTGGACAAGGTAATAATAGTTTCAATAGATACCAACGGCCTTGGCACCAGCCTCAATTTTGTGAAAAGATTATTGGCACCATGACACTGATGAGAAAAATCTCAGTAGGAATTACGTGCTAAAAAATTGGTGTAAGAGCTGGCAGTGATAGTGTTCAGGAAAACTAAGTGATTATTTTTCATTTTTCAATCCTTTTATTTACAAAGACAAGGATGAAGTAATTTCAGTGCACTCATAACTATGACACCATATGCCCCATTATTTAAATTTCATTAATCAATCCTCCGAAAGATTTAATACACAATAGGTGGCTGTAAATCTATTGTCAGGTTTTGTTATATGTGAATTTCTCTTCTTTTTGGATGGATTCAGCTCCTGACTTAATCTGTCAAACAATTTTCAATTTAAAATTCCAACTGGAACAGCCACATAAACATTTCCGGCATGTAGCAATCAATGTAACTAATAGAGCATTACTTGATGATCTATAAGGAAAGCCTATATGGTCCTACACTCACTACTGTATGCTTTGAGTTGTCAGTGTCAGCTCCTATAAAGGAATCTTACTATTAGACACTTCACATGAAGTTAGCATTTTGCAGAAACCAGGATATAGACTCATGGACAACCTGTATATGATGGAAATCACTTCAAGCCAGGGGGTGCAGCAGCACCTCAGGCACCTATGTCTCCACGATGATTTTTTATGCACCATTGTCAGCGATTGCTAGAATCCCTTGCTTACTGCATAGTGACCTGTTGCCACCAGAGAGAAACAACACAAGGTGGGACCTAAACCAAACATACCTTTTGAAATTCAGAGATGCTTAAAGTCATAAGGGAACTGTGAAGCATCCATGACAGTAACACAAAATGAAAATAAATCTTCAGTGAACCTTCTCTTTTCACTTTTTGACAGGGACACAACTTGAAGGGAATGCTAGTGTAGGCTATTCTCTTCCAGAGGAATTATTTGTGTGACATTCCTTTTCCGGTTGTCAGCTTCCCGTGTGTCAGATGTAGTACTGCACATGGTGTAGCATAGAGAAAACACAGACTGTACATTGTTACCTGTGATAGGGAAAGCCTTGCTAACTTTAATGTTCCTTTTTAAGAGACGTCATCAGATTTGGTGAAAATTACAAAACTATTTAGCAGTCCCATTGACGAGGTGTTTAAGTTAAAACATATCCTTTTGTCCATATCCGCTGAACTCCCAACTTCTTACAGGAAAAAATTATTTAAAGGAAAAAAAACAACCTTAAAATTTTAAGCTGAACACTTATTTCCTTTCCTTTTATTGAATTTAAATAGGACCCTCTTTTGTTATCAGCCTAGATATTATTCCTGATTCTGTGAGGATGCATATCAGTGCTTGTGACATCACTAATGAAATTGTGCAAGGAAAAGAGGCTGGTTATAAATGGGAATATTTTATTCACAAGCCAAAGTCCCAGTCTTTCAATCTGATTTATGCAGGTAGACCTTTACACCAGCACAGAGTCCATTTAAAATCAATGGTGACTGTGTGTATTTGGGTTAGGGGAAACTGACATAGAAAGATGTAGTGACTTACAGAGAGGCAGAGCCAGGATTAGAATTGGAGATCACCTGACTGCCTGCGCTTGTTCCTAGAAACTACATTGTTTTATAGTGTAACTGGTTTTGTTGTTGGGTGGGTGGTAACTGTGGCAGTTGGGCCAAGCAATCAATTCCACTGAGCTGATCAATCGCACTCATACAACCAAGGAAACTGTTGCATACAAATTAGTTTCAGAGTAAGGGTGGTGATTGGTTGGAGTTCTCACAATGGTCTAGGACTCTTGGCATGGCATAGATATATGTTGTGCTTTTGCATGGGTGTAACTCGTAAAATGAAAAGAGCTAAGAATTTAAAAATTGAATGGTAATGGACCTTGTATCCCAGTGATGATTGAACCTGGTGATATTCTAAACAAAAAGTACTCTCAACCATGCTTGTAGCTGTTTCCATCACTTCACACTGGCTCAGACATTCTAGGTTTCAGACTTACACACACACAGTGACAATCCTGGAATCTTATTATAGAGATACAGCACGTATAGCATCTTAGTCACATCTGCACAGAACCACAGTTTCCCAACAATGAAGACTGGAGGTTTTGTCTCTCTCTCAGCTCAACATATTGTGAACACAGACTTCTTAAAAACATTAGTGAAAATAGGTGCTAAGAGATTTGAAAAGTAATCAGTCTACTAATCCATTATAACCAAACTCGATTAATCTCTTCCAAAACGATACATGATAACATTCTCAGAGCAATTAATAAAATTGATTTTTGGAATCAATCAGATAATCCCAATGGCTATCACAGAGCTTGCTGTAGGAAAAGAAGAAGGGATAAAGTTCATATGCATGGTTTTACTTAAAATGTCCCTGAGGAGTGAATTTGTAAACTGGATCGAAACAGTGTTGAAATGCTCATAATCAATGAATGGGAGAAAGGGATTTTATCAAAATCTTTCTCCTTTTTTTTTTTTTGCTTGAACCCCTAAGGCTGTTGCTACTCAAATGCTTAATTTTCATGATGTGATCAAAAGCAGGGCCCTGTAGGCCCCCAACAGTATTCCGTGCCTCTCGCTTGCAGATGATGTGTTGTTCTACAGCAGGGATATTAACTGATGCCTGCTTTTGTTAGCTATTGTTAATGGCTTTGGATTTAATCATAGAAAGAAGCAGCTTTGTTTCTCTAGCACACAGCAGTGTGTCAGTGTTTAAAACCTCATCCTCCTGATTTATTCATCTCCTTGCATGATCTGTGGCAGAACCAAACCTGATGTAGCATTACCCCCTTAGAAACATCTCACAGAGATTTCTGCCCTAATTGGCTGTGTCCCAGTGGTTCCAGGCTTCTGTTTCCACCATGGCTAATAGTGAGATTTTTAAAAGCTGTTCTTTCTCCAGAATTGCAAGATGTAATTTTACTTTTGTGTAAACCTATTTATATTTACATATTCGTACACAAGACTCTGTTAACTTTCTTCAGTCCTAAACAGACCAGAGTTTAGCCTTTCCCAGATATACACATACATACACACAGATATTTATATTACACAGAGTGAACTCCCAGAGAACAAAAGTGACACCAATTCTCTAAACAAAATATTTACTAAATTGCTCTCTTGCTCTCTCTAAATGCATAACAGTTTACTTATAACTCATGAAATAACTGTGAATATTGTCAACACAACTTTTTAAAGATAACACTCAGGGGTTTTCCCACAAGTTACTACCATGAGTTCAAATGCAAATATAATT
Source organism: Gopherus flavomarginatus (assembly GCF_025201925.1). Classification (NCBI taxonomy): domain Eukaryota; kingdom Metazoa; phylum Chordata; order Testudines; family Testudinidae; genus Gopherus; species Gopherus flavomarginatus. Next base: position 195,622,160 of record NC_066619.1, read on the forward strand.
ATTCAGATACACATGCATACACTTGTGTAAGGCTTTTCTCTGGGAGGATTTACCCTTCTCATGAGGGCACGGCTACACTAGAGTTTACAGCGGCACACTGATGCAGCAGCACCGCTGTAAGCTCTCTAATTTAGCTGCTCTAAGCCAAGAGGAGAGAGCTCTCCCATCAGCTTAACTATTCCAGTCCCCACAAGCGGCAGTAGCTATGCTGGCGGGAGAAGCTCTCTCACCAACATAGTGCTGTCTACACCAGTGCTTTTGTCCATGTAACTTATGTCACACAGGGAGGTGTTTTATTCACACCCCTGAGCAACATAAGTTATACCGATATAGGCTGTAATGTGGACATAGCGTCAGTCTCTGTGAAATGGTTCCAAACACTCTGTAGATCATGCCAGCCCCTTAAAGTTGGGAAACAAATGTTAGTTCCACAGTCCCATTCAAACTCCCCTGGAGTCTTTGCAGCATCAGTCTGCTGCAAATTTTAGTGCACTCCTCCTTCTCTAGTGGGGCTAAGTGACCTGCAGTCTGTTCCACTGCTGAGTTCTTCAGTATGGCTCCCACTTCTTTTATTTATATACTCCTGTCCATCCATCCCCCTGAGTTCCCATTGATTTTGCTCTCAGACAGTGGCTTGGGTGTGTCCTGACAGGCTGCTTGCCCACAATGGAAATCATCTAAGTAGTTTCAAACAGCTAATGGACATGCCTACTACCTACCATCTCAATTTCTGGAGGATTCTGGCCCTTCCAGCAGAGTCATCACCCTGGTTCCAGCAAATCTGCAGGCACACAAAGTACTCCAAAACGAAACAAAGAAATTATGTATCCTCACCGGTTTCTTCACTTATTTACCCTACTAAATACATACTACAAGCATTTGGCTTATACTTAAACTTTACAAATAGAAAACAGGCTGGAATCTATCTACTGTAATTACTTAACACGACTGCCATCACCATAACATCTGTGCATTTCACAGTCACTGATGGGTTTATATTCACAGCACACTTGTGAGGTAGGGAAGTATTATCATCATTCCCATTTTACAGATGGGAACTCAGGCACAGAGAAACTAAATGATTTGCACAGGGTCACACAAGAAGTTTATGGTAGAGGAGGGAATTTAACCTGGGTCTCTCAAGTCGTAGGCTAGCACCATAGCTACTGGAAAAAGCAGTAGTTTGGTGGTGGGAGGGAGCAACAGCAGTGGAAGCACTGGTTAGACTTGGACAATAGACAGTTAAGTGATTCCCAAGTTCTGCAAGAACTGTGACCTGGGAAGGTATGTTAATGAGCGAAGGTTCTCCTTTGCAGACTTCAGGAAGCCTTTCTAAGGTAGGAGCCCAGCTGTGGGAGCAGGTGTTTCCTAATAGCTCAGCTAGTGCAGCACTGAATCGCTTACCTGACTGAACTGTGAAACAGTCCTTTTGTCCAAAGGTGACTATCCTGCAAAAATATGTTGTACAACCCATATTTGATGCCAAATCAATTTTAAGCCAAGACATTTGTGGTAAAAAAGACACTGTGATGAATCAACTTGACAAAATATTATGAAATGACAAACACTGTAGTGTAAATAGATGTGGTTGTGACTAATAGTGGTCACAAACCAAAATTCTACAATAAACTTAGTTAGTTTATCTCAAGACTGTAGAATACACCACAACAGACATAAAAAGGTTTTTCCACTTTCCTCCTAGCCAGTGAGGTGTCTGCCAAGGCAGCACCCGAAGTTACTGCCCTGATTTTCAACCCTGGATCAGATCAACAGAGTCTGGTGCACAGGATTATGCAGCAAAGTAGTGGTGCTGTCACTGTCCCTCCTGAAGTGGTTGTACTTCACATTTTTATAACACTTTATATATTGAAAGCAATATAGAGGGAATAACTAGTTAATCCTCAAAACATGTCTCTAAGTATTATCTTCCTTTTAGAGAGGGGGAAGCTGACACAGACAGATGTAGTGACTTGCACAGAGGCAGAGCCAGGATTAGAATTGGAGATCACCTAACTGCCTGCGCTTGTTCCTACAAACCACACTGTTTTATAGTTATACTGAACTTCCCTAGGGAGACAGGGGGGGCTTTGTGAAATTGGGTCTATCTGTATAGCTGAATCAGCCCAGGGTCCAATTCTGTCAACTATCTAATTTCCCAGTACAACTCTCCCTATCAGCTCCAGTTCACATATGAACTGGTCTTTAGGAAGGAGATACCGATAATCCCAGCAGCATGGAATCCACTAAATAAATAGAAAAAAAATAAAGTTCAGGCCATTCTGAATGGCTAAGATTTCCAAACAAGAAGAAATTGTAATAAATAAATAAATAATCCCAAATTAGAGAGTAAAAGGGAGGAGTGTTCATAAAGTGATTCTGCACCTCAGTTCTGCAGATGTAAATTGAACAGGCTGTTGTCACAGCAATCAGTTATGTTTTAAAGCACAAGATACAGATTATATTATATATTTTAATTCCACTTCACAGCCAAATCTTAGTTTCTCAGTAAGGAAGAAACTTAGTATTAATCAGTCAAATTATTTTTTAAAATCAAAAGATCCATATTTTTTAGAAGATTCTCATTAGCCTGTTAACATATTTAAGAAAGACAGAAAGAAAGAAAGAAAGAAAGAAAGAAAGAAAGAAAGAAAGCACGCATGGACACACGCTGCAGTTGTTCCTTATTCAGCAATTCTTCTACCAAAAATGAGAAATTTTGAAAATAAGACCAAATGGTGCTGTATCAAACTCAAAAGCATTGAGTTGTTTGATGCCATGATTCAAAGAATCCTCAACTTTCATCCAGAAAAGAAAAAGCAGAAAAGGGAGAGAAGTCCTCCAGAAGGCAATTTTCATCAAACACTAAAAGCAGTGGATTCTGTCATATGTTGCTTTACAGGAAGCGATCAAACACAAACAGGAATATTCCAAGAAAGCAAGAAGATTCAACAAAGGTTATACATAGTGTTCAAAAGACAAGATGGATCACATCACTCTATCCTAACAGTGAATTCAGCGATTGTTTTCCTCACAAAGTTTCTGGTTGCACCCTCTCTAAAAGGGATTTCCTTTCCAAGAAATCAATGAACAGGAAAATCAAATCTAGCTTGGGAACCAGTTATAAGGCTATAGTAGCAGTTATAAAAATCTGTCTTCTGTTAGCCTTTCCAGAGCAATCAGAACTTGCATAGATAGTATCATGTGACTATCTGCATCCAAGAACAATGGAAACTAAAATTATGAAATTAAGGCTGTAAAATATATCCATGTCTTTCTAGTTCGTTGCTCACTCCCTAAGATCTACAACTGTGATCTATGACATCGAGTATAGTTTCAAAAGACATTTTTGTTTAAAAATCTAAAAGGATGATTCCCAAATTAAACAATGCAACCTCATTAAAGTACTCAGAGGGCAAATTATCTGAAGAAACAGATAACTAAACAGTAGTATAATATCAGAAAAATAAGTATCTTCAATTTTACAGTACAGCTTCAGCAAAGCAACACAGAAAAGACATCAGGACATACAACAAATGGATATTCCTTTTGTAACATCTAGACTATGGCAGAGGAAGATAGACTAATGTAATGGAGGAAGATCACAGAATAATTTTAGGCCAACACTACTACCATCAAGAATAATATCTGACTCCAGACCTCATACATCAAAGGCTTTCACTCTGCAGTGAGAAAGGCTATCTGTATATTCAATTGGATTTGGCAGGGGAATATGAGAAATAATTCAGTAGAACTTGAGAAATCCCTAAATCAAAATGCATTCAGTTTTAGACCCCAAGCAATCCACAGAAATAGATGACCATTCAAAAGACTATTATCTATCAGAGAGACATAGCCTATGCCTCAGAAGAGAGGTACTATGGGTATGTTCAATATTTTCTATCACACCAGAAGAGTCAGGTAGCATCAGAATAGTCTTGGACCTCAAATCACTGAACAAATGGACTGAGTCAAATACAGATTAGCTTATTTGAACCAATTCCATTTACAATATCAGCGGGGGATTTTCTGTTGTACATACCTCTCAAGGAAGGATGTTGTATTCCAATCAGAAAATGGCATGGAAGATTTGTCAAGATTCATGGTTCAACAGATCTACCAGCAGCGCAAAGCATTAACATTTTGACCAGCAACATCTCTGATGATATTCACAAATAAATGTCCTGATTAACCCTTAGTGCAGACTGAAGAGAAATTGTAGGGTAACAGGCATTGTAGAAATAACTAAAAGAAAAATACTTACTGCTTTCAGGATGATACTCCGCTCAGAGCAAGCTCAGAAAAAAAAGTCAAGCAAGACACCTAAACAGCAATACATCTTCTCTAATCTCTGTTGTAAATCAAGAAAAGGGTTATCTGATCCTCACTTATGGACTTCTGGGTAGTTCCCAATATGTCAAAAGGTGAGGATAAAAGAAGTTCCAAAGGATTCAGTCAGCTGTATCTCTGCATACGTTAGATTCATTATAAAACTCTTGGGTATGATACTTTTATGCATTAATATCCTGACATGGATGTGATTTCATATCGGCCCCTAAATATGTTCCTTCCTCCCCCCGCCCGGATCTTTCATCCAGCCAGGAGAAAGAAGGTTAAAATAATTTCACACTCTGAAATGTTGTTCCCTTTTAAAATAACGTACAACAAGAAACAGATAATTCCTGAGTATCTGCTAGTGGTAACAAAAAGGATAATGAATTGACATGGCTCATGTAATCAGCTTGCCTAGGGGAAAATGGCCAGTGTCAGCAAATTAAAAGAAGCATAAAATAGCTGGAACTGAAAACAGTCTAACACTGAAGCACTTCATATGTTTAATTCAAGAAATTCATTATAGAATCTATATCATACTGTCTGGTATATGTGAATAGTTGAGGAAGCCCACAGATCTCCAACTTCCACAAAGGAACCTCCTACCAAACTGGGTGAAGACTAATTCTGTCTTCTCTATCCATCCACCTTAAAGCTACCCTCCACTTTCAGATGAATTGGTGGAGCTGTGGGAGACGAGATCAAAGAGAATCAGGAGTTTCACAATGAGGTTTTCTAGATGATTCCCAAGAACTTCGGAGATCCAGGGACAAACCTGTTCTCCTTTTGGAGACCTTTTCCAAGTTCTACTTCAGACAGAGAGCTCCAGCAGTGGAAGCACTTGCTCAGAGCTGGAGCAAGTCTTGCATATGCCATTCTGCCAACTTCACTCTTGCAAAGAACAAAATTCCAAAAGCTGAAATGGGTCAGCATGTCAGTAATTATCATTCCTTATTTGGCTAAAAATGTCATAGATTTCAACCATTAATCTGGACTTATGGGCCACTTCCTCAAAGGAAGAAATGTCCTGTTCAAAGGTTACCTCAATCTCAGCAATCCCCAACTGGCAACCTGACATTTGGTGGAGACTAACTATTTTAAATGGGTTACTACAATAATGTGGCCTCCACCCTACAAATATCTAGGAGAAAAACTATGGAGCAGAATGAAATATTGGAAGGGGAGAGAAATTAGAGAGATTTCCCAAATACTGGACTGTCACCTGGAATCACTTGATCTTATCACTCTGAATGTACAAGATTCAGCTTTATTCCGTGAGAGAAGGTTTTTTTGTCTTCTCTTCCCCAATAATGCAAACATGGTGCAGATGTTTGATTATGGCACTTGTTTCAGGAAAACTGGAACTAGATCTGATGTAAATCCTCTTAGAACCATTGATCTGGAGCTACACTGATTCACAACAGCTGTGGATTGGGCCATTGAGTGCCTTCACTGCTCAAGGAGTTGGGTGAGTAACCTGGAGCGGCCTGCCTGCCCTAGGTGTGGGGTAGTCTGCATGATGGGCTTTTCTGGACCCATGGACCCTGGAAGTCCCTGTATTCCCCAACCCTAGGGGGTCTGCATGGCAAGCATTCCCAGAGCCTAAGACTTTGGAAATCTGGACTCCTCAGTAGCCTGCCAGGTGGGCTCCCAAAGAGCTGGGCAGGCAAGCTGGCAGGAAACTAGACCGGTTTCCAGTGGTGGAACTTAGTCATAATCAAACCAGCTCCATGAAACATTGTCTATTTTGACAAATTGATAAATTCCAACCAAAAAACTGTTTCTCCAGATTTTTTCCACCAAGCTCTAGCTGCAGGCTTTGCCTACAAGATGCTGAAAACATTTCTCCTAATATTACAGTTGGTAATGAAAGTCTTCTAAATCTCTCTGACAGGTATATAAGACAACATTGGAGGTAATAACTTGATCAGTTCCCATCATTCTGACATGAACTCCTCCAACACCTCCATTACTAAAGAAATGTTTTCAAATCCAAAGTTTGAAATGCTCTTTTTTTATCATGTTCCAGTTTAGATACCTAATCCTTTTTACAAGATTATACGTTAACCGTGGCAGTCTTTTTGAAGTAATGCCAATTCATTACTTGCTTCAGTTAATCATAACTGCATTTTAATTATGGTAATGGGACTCTTGAAGCCTATTGTTTTGTGAAATAGTGTATCCTGTTTGTGGTAATTTTGGCATATATGAACCTAGTTGTTCAAAGAATTCATTAGCATGAATCTCAGTCCATGAGAGTTGAGTGGCCCAAACCATGAGGTCTCCAGCATCTCAATCTCAATCTAATGAGGTCGGTGTGGCCACAACCACTTAAAACAGTTGAAACAAAAGTTACTGCCCATGCATTTCTTGCCAGAGAAACTAAACTATGTACGTAGGTATCATGAGACTGGCATGGGAGAAAGGCAAATGAGATGATAGGTGTGGTTAGGGAACTCCCCTGGGATGCAGGATACCCAGTTTCAATTCCTGCTCTGCCTCATTTGGATAATCACTGGGCTATAGTGTCAGTCTCTTTCTCTGGTCCAGTGGATATTTAATTATTTAACGTGAAGTGAAACAGCTCCAACAGGTGAGATTGACAGAAACTGATTTTGACCCAGTGCACTCACCTGGAATGTTGGAGACCCAGTTTCAAATCCTTGCTCCAAATCATGTGGAGCAGTGAATTGAACCTGCACCTCCTACATCCCAGGGGAGTGCCCTAACAACCGGGCTAGTGATTATGCTCAGGACTCACCATCAATCATGTTTTTCTCAAATTTTTTTTAAAAGATCTCAGTTTTATTTTAAATGTGGAACTAAAATTGTAAAACCTCTATTTAATTAATTTATTTATGCTAAATGGAATTCTCATTTTCTGGTCAGTCCTAATATGTTGTAAACAGTTTATTACAAGACACTACATAAATATTTTAAACTTGCTTGGCTCAGCCTTGGCAGCTGAATCTTTGAACTTTCTTCTTTCCTAAAAAGGTTTTACTCTCATTTTGTAAATTACAAGCTATGAGAAATGGCACATTTAAGTTGTTTAAATGTTTTTAAACTACAGTTTTTATTTTTATATTTAAGTTTTGAATAAGGTTGTTTTGTTGTTGTTTTTACAATTGTTGCTCTTTTGTTGCTCTTGTCTTTTCACATGATTGTACTTAGGTTACATTCCCACTAGCATATTTGGAAGGAGTTAAGCCATATAGAAATCCCTGTTGGTTTCTAGTGATTTTTGATCAAATTATGTTATACTTTAAAGTGGATAGTTACTCTGCCTGCAGCATCCAGCACAACTGATCATTTACCGACACACATTGGGAAAGGCCCATTTCCTTCAGAAAGGCTGTAAAAGGCTTCTTGGGGAAACAAATATTGTAGTGGTAGTTGTCACCACCTGACTTTCCCTTTGCATCATTTGTTTTATTACTGAGGGTTTCACCAGGCATGACTGCACTGAGTTATACTTCCATAACTGGGTTTTACTGTTAAATCAATCATTTTAAATACTTTAACATTTTAATACTTTCAAAAACATTTGATAAACCCAAATAGTTTAATTTCCTTTGAACTTTACCATGTTCATTTGTGCAAAATCTTTTTTTTTTTACTTCTTTTTAGTGGAATAGGTAATAGACTTCTTTTCCCTGAGTTTTTAGGAACTTTTTTCATTTAGTTTGTTTTCTTCTTTACAACTTCTATTTTCTTGTAATGCTTCTTACATTTATTCTTTAAGGCGGCAGATTTTGTTTGTAAACTTTTAACCAGCAGAAATAATCCTTGTGAAACTGCTGCTTTGATTTGGGCTTTCTTTACCTTAGGGAAAAGGAACCAGCTCCAGCCTGGTGTCAGTGTATAGATGAAGTTTTTTGTTGTTGAAAGTTTGTGCAAAATTCATGGAGCCATTTTTGTGAGGTGTGTATGACCAAAAAATGCCCCCAACTGCCAGCCATAGAGTGTGTATATAGAAATCAAATTGTAAAAGCTAAAAATGTTCACTCTTCACTTTGATTTATAGATCTCATACAAGCTAAGGTATAGCCTCAGTTTGAATGAAACTGATTAGGTAGTCTATAGGGCTGTCAAGCAATTAAAAAATTAATCATGATTAAAAAAATTGTGATTAATCGTGCTGTTAAACACTAATATAATAACCATTTATTTAAATATTTTGGATGTTTTCTACATTTTCAAATATATTAATTGCAATTACAACACAGAATACAAAGTATACAGTGCTCACTTTATATTTATTTTTATTACAAATATTTGCACTGTGAAAATAAAAGTAATAGTATTTTTCGATTCACCTCATACAAGCACTGTAGTGCAATCTCTTTATCATGGAAGTTGAACTTATAAATGTAGAATTATGTCCAAAAAAACTGCATTCAAAAATAAAATAATATAAAACTTTAGAGCCTAAAAGTCCACTCAGTCCTATTTCTTGTTCAGTGAGTCGCTCAAACAACTTCATTTACATTGCAGGGGATAATGCTGCCCACTAGTTGTTCACAATGTCACCTGAAAGTGAGAACAGGCATTTGCATGGCACTGTTGTAGGTGGTGTCGCAAGATATTTACGTGCCAGATGCGCTAAAGGTGCATATATCCCTTCATGCTTCAACCACCATTCCAGAGGATATGCGTACATGCTGATGATGGGTCCTGCTTGATAGCCATCCAAAGAAGTGCAAACCAACACATGTTCATTTTCATCATCTGAGTCAGATGCTACCAGCAGAAGGTTCATTTTCTTTTTTGGTGGTTCAGGTTTCCGCATCAGAGTGTTGATCTTTGAAGACTTCTGAAAGCATGCTCCACACCTCATCTCTCTCAGATTTTGGAAGGCACTTCAGAATCTTAAATTTTGGGTTGAGTGCTGTAGCTATCTTTGGAAATCTCACATTGGTACCTACTTTGCACTTTCACATCTGCAGCGAAAGTGTTCTTAAAATGAACGTGACAGAGAGTCCTGTGGCATCTGACGAAGTCGGTATTCACCCATGAAAGCTTATGCTCCAATACTTCTGTTAGTCTATAAGGTGCCACAGGACTCTCTGTCACTTTTTACAGATCCAGACTAAAACGGCTACCCCTCTGATACTTAAAATTAACATGTTCTTAGTCATCATCCAGACTAGTATAACATGAAATATATGGCAGAATGCAGGTAAAACAGTGCCAAAGACATACAGTTCTCCCACAAGGAGTTCAGTCACAAATTTAATTAACACATTTTTTTAAAGAGCGTCATCAGCATGTCCTCTGGAATGGTGGCTGAAGCATGAATATTTAGCATATCTGGCATGTAAATACCTTGCAATGCTGACTACAAAAGTCCCATGTGAACACCTGTTCTCACTTTCTGGTGACATTGTAAATAAGAAGCAGTCAGCACTATCTCCCATAAATTTAAATAAACTTGTTTGTCTTAGCAATTGGCTGAACAAGAAGTAGGATTGAGTGGACTTGTAGACTCTAAAGTTTTGCATTGTTTTGTTTTTGAGTGCAGTTATGTAACAAAAAAATCTGCCTTTGTAAATTGCACTTTCACAATAAAGAGATTGCACAACAGTACTTGTATGAGGTGAATTGAAAACTATTTACTTTGTTTATCATTTTACAGCACAAATATTTGTAATAAAGAACAGTATAAAGTGAGCAGTGTACACTTTGTATTCTGTGTTGTAATTGAAATCAATATAATTGAAAACGTAGAAAAACATCCAAAAATATTTAATAAATTTCAATTGGTATTCTATTGTTTAACAGTGTGATTAAAACTGCGATTAATTGTGATTAATTTTTGTATTCATTATTAATTTTCTTGATTATGTGAGGTAATTGCAATTAATTGACTACCCTAGTAGTTTTGTAATGCTTTACATTTAAAAATCTTGTGCACTGATATTGGAATTTTTTTGTGGATCTAACCCAGCAGTCGGCAACCTATGGCACGTGTGTCAAAGGCAGCATGTGAGCTGATTTACTGTGGCACGCTGCTGCCGGGCTGGGGGTCCCCACCGCCGGCCCTGCTCAGCCTGCTGTTGGCCTGGATGGACGGAACCCCGGGCTGGCAGCAGGCTGAGTGGGGCTGGTGGCCCGGACCCCAGCTAGTAGGGGCCAGGGGATGGAACCCCAGACTGGCAGTAAGCTGAGCCACTCAGCCTGCTGCCAGCCTGGGGTCCCAGTTGCCTGTCCACTCAGCCCGCTGCCAGTCTGGGGTTCCATCCGCCAGCCCCTGGAAATGTAAAATGTATTACTGGCAAGCGAAACCTTAAATTACTGTGAATAAATGAAGACTTGGCACACCACTTCCAAAAGGTTGCCAACCCCTGATCTAACCTTTTGAGATTACTTAGATTTTTTATATGTGTTGTTAAAGAGATAAAGTGCTCTAGGACCATCTTTGTCCTCACAGTTTAAAAGGTAAGTCCCACGTGCAAATAAAAGCCAAAAACTCAAAACAAAAACCAAACCCTCTTGCATTAATGTATTGTAATGTTGAGAAACAAGCACCCAAAAGTTTGGAAATGCAGAGTTCTGAAAGTTTAATCTTAACTCTGCTTTTTTGTGCATGTTCCTTAAAATACAGTGTTTATCCTAACATACTTGTTAAACAATTCAGTTTACAATACAACCTTATAGACCAGGGATCGGCAACCTTTGGCACATGACTCACCAGGGTAAGCACCCTGGTGGGCCAGGCCGGTTTGTTTACCTGCCACATCCACAGGTTCGACTGATCGCGGCTTCCACCGGCCACAGTTCGCCGCTCTAGGCCAATGGGGGCTGCAGGAAGTGGCGCAGGCCGAAGGATGTGCTGCCTGCCGCTTCCTTCCGCACATTACAGTACTGTTACAGACAGTACATTCTGCAAAATCCTAGTGTGTATGAAATTTCTAACTTTACATTTTCATAAATTTAAAACTAATGTACCACTTTTATTCAGACTTGAGTAAATTTCATAGCTCTTAAACAAGCCAATCTTGATGCTTCTACTCTCAGCTGTTAGTTAGATACTGGTGCATAAAATCTCTGTTTGAATATATAACAAATTTTAAGCATCTCAACAGATTTTGCTGAAGCTTTTCCCCAAACTATCCATGATTTGTTTTATAGGAAACTAGACATTTTAAAGTTTAATTTATGTCTATTTGAATTATCCTAGAATTTTAGACAACCTTTATTCCCCTACCCCCTTTCAAACTTTGAAGCACCTTCCTACTCCTTGGAAAAATTGTATAGGCTTTGTAGTGGTCAGCCTGACTTTTCCAAAATTCCTAGAACTGATTTTCTCCTGACTTGCACCTATTTTACACCAGTGCAGCTCTGTTTACATCAGGTCTTATGGGTTCATCTGATTTCAAACTCTCATTGTTGTTAATATTAATAGCTAATAACTTCGCTGAAACTAGTGAATGATTCTTCTTCAAATGTGACGTTTTAAAAAATAGATCTTACAGAGCAGTGGTCCCCAGCCTTTTTGTGGCCAGTAGCACATTCATGTTTTCAGAAGAGTGTGGCGAGCGCCAACAGTTTTTCAAGGCTTATTTTGTATTTGTACATTAAATAATATGAAAAACATCATATTTTATATAACATAATATATGAATCCAGAGAGAAGAGAGAAGCTGGAAGGAAGCCGCGAGCACAGAGAACACCGGTGCCTGCAGCCCCCGAGTTCTCTGTCCCCGGGAGGTGCGGGGCCATGGCTTCTCTCTGGCTTAAGCCGTGGCCCCACAGCTGCCAGGGACCGAGAACACCGGCGCCCACAGTCTGCAGCCCTGGAGTTCTCTGTCCCCATCAGGCGCGGGGCCACGTCTTGTCTCCCCTGCTGGGCATGTGGGGCCCCATTCCTGCTGGGAACAGAGAACACCGCGCTCGCAGCCTGAGTTCTCTGTCCTCATCAAGCGCAAGGCTGCGGCTTCTCTCCCCTGCTGGGCACTAGGCGGTCGCACATAAATGCCCCAGCGGGCCCCATGGCGCCTGCAGGCACCACACTGGGGACCACTGTTACAGAGACTTAAAAATCAAGCCCAAGCATGAAGACTCTCAATATTTTATATTTGACTCACGTGTAATATATGTTATTTATTTGTCAGATAATATATCAGCTGTCCACACTTTAGGTCATGTATTTCATTGACAGAGTTAAGGTTCAACTTTTAGGTCTGCATTTCCCAACTGTTGTGCGTTTAGAGCTCAGTGTTGCAGCAATACTATTATTTTACATGGTTTTGAATTTGGTACTATTTTTATGTTCTATTATTTTTTGTTATGGCTGTGGATTTGTATTCAACTCTTTATAATGAAAATTTACTATGCATTTACTGTACAGTGATTCTTTTCTGGTGAATTCCTGGTTGCCGTGAAACAATTCAGAGGGGGATAATTTCCTGTGTCAGCAAAAGAAAACTTTTCCTCTGGCTTGAATGTGAACCATTAGAAACTCAGAACAGATGCAGCACTGCAGTGACTAAGATCATGCACATACATTTTAATCACATCTTTTGTTTTTATGATGCAAGTGTGAATTTTTTTCTGTATTTGTAATTGGAGGATGAAACAGATGTTGAAGGTTTAATTTCAAGTGATGTGTGCATTATAATGTACAGTATGTTGCCTGGTGATATTTGACTAGCTCTAATAGGTTGTGAAGGGCATTTGCCCCACTGGAATGCCATGAAAGAATTGTACTTTGGTAAGTGATTGCTGTATTGGGACATACCTTATAACAGGTTTTCTATGCACTTTTGGACTCTCTGAACACAGAGCATACACTCTTTAAGGCTGTTCATTAGTTTGAAATCTGTGGATTTTAATGTGTAAGGTATAAGCTACAATACTATAAGAACCAAAGAAAACACTCTTCTCTTTTGAGTGGACTGAAGTAGGGAAACACTCTTGGGTATATGTGATTTCTCAGCACTAAAAGACGTAATAAATATTGCCAATGCCAAGTATTAAAAAATCATGAGTCAGGCCTCCAAAATCATGAGATTGGGTTGAAAATTATGAGATTTTAAAATGACTTCTGGGGTTCTTTTTAATATGCTTTCTGTTTATGAACTTTTAAGGTACATGTTTCAAGCTTTGCTTTGGGGCTAGAAACTTACTGTTCTCAATGAAAGCTGAGTGTCTTGTAATCACATGGCTCTAGGAACCGGGGCTTTAAGAAAAATACCAGTTATCACAAGACTTATGATAAAAATGTCAGAACTGGCAACACTGCAGAACCCACTGGAAAGTGATGGTGCTGGGGCCAAACTCATGCTCTTCGTAGAAACAAAGAGTCTTAAGTATAGCAGGAACTGTAGCACTCACACCACTGCAGTGCTTTTTGACTCCTGTGTATGAAGGATTCTGAAGTCTCAAACTCCTTATCCCTTTGTCAGGGTTCCCTGTTTTAAATAATGTTAAGGCTTGATTTAAAGTAGTTGGCTTGTAATTCTTGGTCTTTTTCTTAAACTTCAAAAGAAAACCAAAGTAGCATAGTTCCAAGCTGTTGTTCAGTTTACAAAGTTTGAGTCTCTTCTATGCCAATTTCCTGCTGAACCAGGACTGAATTGTAGAGCTGATCGCACCCTCACCAAAAGATTGAACTGTTGAAACTCCACCGGCAGCAATGTCTGCCTTGGACAGTCTTGTGCCTTGTTTTTGGTACATTGGGGAGAACCTGGCACTTACTTCAGCTCCATGTCAGTGGAGCTCTTCACTTCAGCATTTCTCTCTTGACATGGCTTCTAGGTCTGTGCCTAATCTGGAAGAAGAGTCCTATAATCTTTATTTGACTATTTCTCTTTAGACCCACTGGCTTTAAGTGTTGTTACACCAAATAAATCTCCAGGAGCGTAGACCTATGCTATCAATACTTAACGGGGGGGGGGGGGGGGGGCGGGCGGGAAGGATACTTAAGGTAACACCTAGAATGATAACAGATTCTTGAAAAAGAGCTCTGTGTAAGCTCGTCTCTCCCACACACAGAAGTTGGTGCAATCAAAGATATTACCTCATCCATCTTCTATATCTAGCATAGAATCATAGAAGATTAGGGTTGGAAGAGACCTCAGGAGGTCATCTAGTCCAACCCCCTGCTCAAAGCTGGACCAATCCCCAACTAAATCATCCCAGCCAGGGCTCAAAAACCTCTATGGATGGAGATTCCACCACCTCCCCTAGGCAACCCATTCCAGTGCTTCATCACCCTCCTAGTGAAATACTTTTTCCTAATATCCTATCTAGACCTCCCTCACTGAAACTTGAGACCCTTGCTCCTTGTTCTATCTGCCACCACTGAGAACAGCCTAGCTCCATCATGTTTGGAACCCCCCTTCAGGTAATTGAAGGCTGCTATCAAATCCCATCTCACTTTTCTCTTCTGCAGCCTAAGCAAGCCCAGTTCCCTCAGCCTTTCATCCTAAGTCATGTGCCCCAGCCCGCTAATCATTTTCATTGCCCTCTGCTGGACTCTCTCCAATTTGTCCACATCCTTTCTACAGTGTGGGACCCAAAACTGGATGCAGTACTCCAGATATGACCTCACCAATGCCAAATAGAGGGGAATAATCACTTCCCTCGAACTGCTGCCAATGCTCATGCTAATGCAGCCCAGTATGCCATTAGCCTTCATGACAACAAGGGCACACTGTTGACTCATATCCAACTTCTCATCCACTGCAAACCCCAGGTCCTATTTTGCAGAACTGCTGCTTAGCCTGTCAGTCCCCAGTCTGTAGCATTGCATGGGATTCTTCTGTCCTAAGTGCAGGACTCTGCACTTGTCCTTGTTGAACCTCATCAAATTTCTTTTGGCCCAATCTTCCAATTTGTCTAGGTCACTCTGGATGTATCCCTACCTTCCAGCATATCTACCTCTCCCCCCAGCTTAATGCCAGCCGTGAACTTGCTGAGGGTGCAATCCATCCTATCATCCAGATCATTGATGAAGATGTTGAACAAAACTGGCCCCAGGACAGACCCCTGGGGCACTCTGCTTGATACTAGCTGCCAACTAGACATCGAGCCATAGATTCCTGTCAACTGTCCCCATCCTTTGGAGATTTTGACTTGGCTTCCAAGTAAATGGAAAGAAACTAGGCTGAGGTCAGGGCCAAAACTCTCTATATAAACTTTGCAAACTAAATGTTTGGTTATGATGGACAACAGCTTTCCACTGGGCTCCAGCTTTCAGAGCCAGGAAAGTATATGCTTCTCAGAATGTGTATTGTGCTCTCAATCAACCTGAAGAATCACAATTGACTGTACTTTGAAAACTTGTCAGTTCAGTTCCACATTGTTTCCTTCTGTGGTTAAACACCAAGGTATAAGCTAGTGGCTCTCAACCTTTCCAGACTACTGATTTGTCTTGCGTACCCCCAAGTTTCACCTCACTTAAAAACTACTTGCTTACAAAATCAGAGATGAAAATACAAAAGTGTCTCAGTACATTATTACTGAAAAATTACTTACTTTCTCATTTTTACCATACAATTATAAAATAAATGGCTTGGAATGTAAATATTATACTTACATTTCAGTGTATAGCATATAATTGTCTGCATTAAATGTTAGTTGGTACTGACTTTGCTAGTGATTTTTATGGAGCCTGTTATAAAACTAGGCAAATATCTAGATGAGTTGATGTACCTCCAGGGGTACCTATACCCCTGGTTGAGAACACTGGTATAGGTAGTAGAAAGAAAAGTCACTTCCAGTATTGGATGTACTTGATTATGGGAGGGCAGGGATCCACTTAAAACCTGATCTTGTAACTCACTTTTCTCATATATAGTGAATTGTAGAATCAGGATCTTAGTTTCTCTGGGGCAGGAACTCCTTCTTCATTATACATCTTTTAAAGTGCCAAGTACTATGGGGCTTGCAGTGCTTGATTGGGGTCTCTAGATGCTCCTGCAACAAAAACAAATAACCACCACCCAGAAATAGAAGTGATATTTTTCCTTTGGGTTCACATGATGCTTTTATCATGTCTATGCACTGGTGTTTAAGAGTAAAACGTGAGTATATCACCCAGAGCAAAATGTTCAGCACATGACTCATCTTGTAGTTGTTATAGGCAAAGAGTCCAGTTTGCCCTTTATCAACTTCTTTTAAAATTACTCACTTTGGAGCCAGTAGCTGCTTTGGCATGATTACAAAACAGAAGTGGTGGTTTTTAAAGACATTTTATAATACTTTATGGTCATTTTCTAATATAGTACGCTTATCTGGATCCAGCAGACATTTAGATCAGTAGCCGACTGTCATGTAGCCAGAATGGCATTCACACTGCTCTAGGGGTTTCATAAGGCTAGAGCTTTATGCATTTTCAAAGCCTCTAGGTCCAGCTCTGGAAATCTTGGTTTGACTTTACATATGTGACCATTGAACTATTAAACCTAATTGAAAATAAAAATACTAATGAAAGACAAGTTAAAAACATAACAAGACAGCAAATTATATACTTGAAATGAAAATTAAGCACTACAAATAAGAATAGAGTAATGGAAAAATCCTACCCTAAAGCAAAACAGTAGCTGATACAGACTACTTGAGAAGCAGGGAAACAAAGTGGAGTAAAAGGACCCAGAGATAACATTGACACTACAAAACATCAAGACAACAGTTGCTAAAGTGAATAACTGTAGCTTTTGTCACATGACTTCCCAAAGAACACATTAGCATCTCAGAATAACAGCTCTGACTTCCAGTCTCCTTCCTTTTCTTTTCTTCATTGTCCCCTCCTATTCTAGCCAGGGAATTATTACGCAGCTCAGTCAGCTGCCAAAGTGGGAATGTAGGGAAAAAAATCTAGAAAGGTCAAGAGTACACCAGGAAGCATCCCTCAGAGCTCTCAACTTTTTCTTTGTTCTTGGAGAAAATTTTATATTTAACATTAATTATATGTTGGACGAGAAGATTTCCTTCTGTTCTTTTTGAAGGTAATGAATGCACAGCAGTAAAAGTACACAGTGGCTCTCCCTCTATCAACACAGAACAATGACTTCTCAGTCGAAGGTTCTGTCTGCTTAGAATTCTTCACCTACTTTTTCCTGTCTCCAATTGCTCTCATGTTGAACATGAAAAATCTTTGGTTGCCCAGGGCAGCCAAATTGAGCACCATCAAGTACTCATCCAGTTCAGCACTTGAATTGTGCCAGAATGTTCTGGAACACAGTTCTGGCACTTTTCGGGGGAGCTGGAACAGCATCTTGTGGTATTTCTGGCACTTGCGTTCTTTTACTTCTCGAGTGCTGCACTCATCCCCTGGTGTGGTTACTCAATGAAAATCAGTATCTAATGGCTTACACATTATTTCTACTGGGTCAAATCCTGAAGTCCTCACTCAGTTTTTACTTGGCCCTTACACAAAGGACCTGTCCTCACACAAATTTGCACTGTTAAATTTGTAAAGTTAAACAAGAGCAAATCCTTGCATAGAAATTCTTATTTAGACTGACAGTGCAATTTAGCTTAAACCTATTCTTTATCAATTTAAGCTAAACTGAAATAAGCCTGGTTTAAAATGAAATGAGCGTTCCCACAGGTTTTTGTGATGGTTTAACTAAGCTGGTTTAAAATCGTACCTTTAGTTAAACAACGCAAGCCTGCATTTAGACAAGCCTTAACACACACTGACTTCAATCAAATTTGGCTAAGTATCATCTGAGTAAAATCTGAGTCACACTTCAAGATGATCAGGATTTTTACAATTTGAGAGTGAATTTAGCACTTGATGAACTGAAGGACTAACAGTGTTACTCGAGGGTGGATTAAAACTAACTGGGCCCAGGTCCACCAACATCTTAACCCTCTTCTGCGTCTCCAAATAGGGGCTCCTTCAGCCTGTCTCCTACTCAGCAATCTTACTTTTTCCTAGTTTATTCTGGTCCAAATTTGATCTCTGTCTATTCACTGGGTTAGTAAGTGCTCTGTGCCAACCTAGCAGGTTGGTGCATAAGCCCATACCATTGGCTTTCTGAGCCAAAGTGTTGAGCATGCTGAGTGGGGCCACCTGCTGCCTGAAATGGGTTGTCTGACATTTGCATATCCCAGTTAATTACCAGTATCAAATAGTGAGCAGGAAGATAAATAATTTACTTTCTGACTACCCACAGAGCTGGTCAAATAGTGCAAATAGATCTTTTAATATTATTTATTGCTGAAAAACTGACAGGGGAAACTCATGGATTATTTTGTTAATGAACATTGATCAACCAGTTCTAGTTCACAGGGACTATAAAGACAGTTAATACGGTCATGAGCAGCAGTAGCCTACATGGCATCATTTTTTGGGGGGCGGGGGCATCGGCATCATTTATTCCACTTTTTGAAGGAAACATGGAGCATAGAGTATATGTTGCCAGACTCTGCCCCGCTCCCCCTGCCTTCAAACCACACATCTTTTTCAGCAAAGAACCTCACTTCTGCATACTTTGTGCACCGGGCCCGGGGGGGGGGGCTGAGGGGCAGCCCAAGATATGACCATGCGAGAGTGAGAACCTGGTTTTACTCAGGAAATTCATATGCTAGTTATGAACAATTAAAATAGGCCCCAGTTGCAAAATTCAGATCCAGCTCCCTAGGATCAGGTCCATCCCTAAGAAAATTAAACTGCACTGAAATATGAAGCCCAACAGATAGAAAATACAGTCTTCAGTGGCCTAAGATAGAAATGATGAATGAACTGTGCTAATTAAGCTCTAACCTACAAGTGCAAATCAGTTAATTAAAAAGAAACTTAGACACATCCCATTTGCTAATTCAAATATAAATGAATGGAGATGACAAATTTGATCTCTGTCAATTCACTGGGTTAATTAAAAGTCAGGCATTCAAGTGCATTACTAACAAGAAACTTTTGATTCCTAGAAAGGTTGTTGGGCATACAGAATTAAAAAAAAAGAAAAAAAAAGACAAAAAAGACTTTACACTGTAAATTTAAAGAGAATGTCTGAACTCTATTAAGTTCAAAGGTTCTGTTGACGGGGAATGTTAAAAACCCAATGTGCATTAAAATTTATGTGAAACAAGCTCATACTCTTTGCCTAAGGAACTTTGCCCAAACAATCAAGCTTTTTAATAGCAAGTACAGAATATTTCTAACAGTCTTTCTTCCAGGACTTTGCAGATTGCCTTTGTTGAACCTTTGATGCAGATCTAATGCAAAATTGCCAGCCTTTTCTCTTACCACTACAGCGGCCTTTGCTGAAATGACGCCAGCCTTGCATCTGTCTGTTGTCAGTCTCTTGTCTAAGAAGTCATCAGTATTGGATGCAAAAGGGCTGACCGGATTTGCGTCCAATTATCAAGTTAGCATGATTTAAATATATTCTCTCGGTGTGTCTTATCTTCCTATCAATACATTTTTAAACTACAGACTGACACATCCCTTGATGTACTACATGATCTCTTACTAACGGGCCTGTACGTCAACAAAAATGTCAGCCAGACATTTTATGTTTGGAAGCTCCCACATCTCTCTGTTCAGCAAAAATTCAGATATAACTATTTCTTAGTCTGCTTTACAAATTCAGTTCAGTACACACTGATCCAACAGAAATAGAGATTTTACTAGAATACCTCTGTTGCCCCACATCTTACTTTCTCCTTCTGCTCATCCAGTTCCCCATAGACATGGAAACTCAATGTATGCAGCCAGACCTTTTGCACCAACCTTTCTTTTTTAACAGCCATAAACACTGTCAACACTTACACAGTGCCAAAGCAGTGTACCTGAACAGTGTGGGAAAGGAAAGCAGATTTTGAAGTTGAAAGACAGACAAACTGTGCTGTTGCATGAATGTCCTGGGAAATTATTAATTGCGTCAAATAAATACTGCCCAATGTATCAGATAAATGGGCTAAAATACATTTCTAGTACTACTTCACATACCTGATATATCACTAGGGTGTCAACATTCCAAGGGACAAATGCAGCAATGAAGGAATGAAGAAGACACATGGACAGTGGAAACATATGATACATTCACAAGCTCTCAATGTGAGAAAAAAATGGCACCTGTGAACTTAAAATTTCATCATATGAGCTGCTCTACCAGACTGTGAACAATAGTTGAGGGTGATAGAAATCTCTATTCTGGAAATTGTACAAAATATGTGTTGTTTTATTCACAAAGTTGAGCTTATTAAGCAATAATTCCTTTTATATTTCAATCACTGTTTTGCTTGTAAATTTGGTTGTAATTTAAAACATTCTATAGTTCAGAACAGAGTTGCTCCTTTGAAGCCATATCGCTTCATTTAAAGGAAGGTTATTGTGTATTATACAACTTGTTTTAATTACTATTACTAAGTACAAAAGAAGAATAAATACAATTCAGTTAAGTGTTGTAAATATGATAAAGAATAATTAACAATCCACTGTCATGATGGCAGCTTCTGAATCTTATGATGCTGAGTAGTGGTTGAGAGAATCAGAGTCTGTTTCACTTCATAGGAAAGAAGAGGTTTTTAACAAAACTGTAAATTCAAGGTCATCCCGCAAAATATGCAAACTACACAGAAACATGAAGCTTATCTGACACCAAGTAATTTTAAAAAACCATTTAAAATTAATTATAAATGTAATTACTGTAAGGTTGTATTTTCTGTTTTTTTTTTTTAGTTACTCTCGCTTACAACTGCTTTTTGAAGGTAGACAAAGTGTTTGGATCTGAACTTTCTCAAAGCTGGGGAAAAGTTGGATTTAGGTTTCATGTTCAGCTCCCATCTATGGTGGAAAGTCCTGACTTTCCTAGTCAAATGGGTCGTGCATTCTTTCAGCTCTACTTGATATCATCAGACTGGAGGAATATAGTGCTACATCACTACTATGGCACAAGCCACTCAATATTGCTCAGAATGCAACAGGATAACAGGGATAGCGCTTTCTAAAAACTGTTCTGAAATTCATTTTCAGTATATTTTAGTGTTTGTAGCAGTGACAATTGCTGTTAAGAATGAGTTCTAATTTCCATTTTTGCTTCTCTTCTGGACTCAGGTGCAAGCATATCCCCCTGTAGAATATAGATAGGGACCGTACACCTCCAAGAACCTCCAGTTACGATAAGCAACCTCCATTTTTGTCAAAGATATTCTCTAGGAATTCTGTTGGGGAGTTTCTGTGTCCTGGGTTATTCAGGAGGGAAGGCTTAATGATCACAATGGTCCCTTCTGGCCTTGGAATCTATATATCTATGAAATCTATACTTAGGACACAGAAAAGAATCAACTATATATATAGCTAAGTAGCTGCAGTTTTCCTTTGAAAGAAGTATGTGTGCCTAAAATTACTCTTATTAGCCTTGTTTTAGTTCACATTGCTGGCATTTGTCATGTTTTTCTGCTTTGCCTGACTGTCCCACTGTTATGAGAAGCGAAGACTTGTGAATTTCAGTAACCCATCTGCCTATGCCTGCAAAGAGGCGTGAGAGTGCAATGTGAAAAGTGTTATGATCTCTCCAGTATGTGGGTAAAACAGAGCAGGAGACATACAATTTTCCCAACAAGGAGTACAGTCACAAATTTAATTGACACATTTTTTTAATGATCATCATCTGTGTGGAACCACGTCCTCTGGAATGGTGGACGAAGCATGGAAGGGGCATACAAATGTTTAGCATGTAAGAAGAGTCAGGATAAGCTCTACCCTGACATCTGGTGGGAAGAATTTCAGAGAGTGTATTTGCATAGGCACGCCTACCCTATCCCAGACTCCCAACCTGTGGGACTGCTTGGTGACAAATTGCTCACCCTCAGTTGGGTGGTACTGGCTAGACATGGGACATGGGTTCCAAAACCCAGAGAATGGAGAGAGGCTGGGGACAAGTGTTTGTGTCTGGTGGTGCAGGCTCCTGGTGGAGCCAGAAGCACCAGTTGCACCCCCTCCTCTCTCCACTGTGGAATGTCAGAGTTGATTTTTTTTATTCCCTTAAGAATTTAAATACAGGTTACTGAGCTGAAATCACTTTGGGCTAATGGTGCACTAGCACTGGGGCTCCCCTACTATGAGCTGGAATCACTAAGAGCTGAAAATCACTAAAAAGCTAAAATCACTGAGCTGAGAGCACTGAGTACGGTGCTAACTAGTGGGGAGCCCAAAGCTATACTGTGGAACAGAGCTGCTGGCGGAGTGGAGCAGTTTGTGGGGACGGCTGGAGCGGATCACGGGACAGCTGGTGGCATCAGAGCAGCTGACAGAGCGGAGTAGCTGTGGGACGGGTGGAGCGGCCCACAGAGCGAGCGGAGCCGAGCAGTTTGCAGAGAGAACTGGAGCATCTCATGGAGCAGAGCAGCTGGCGGAGCGGAGCAGTTTCTGAGGACGGCTGGAGGAGCAGCGTGGAGCGGCTGGTAAAGCGGAGCAGTTCGTGGAGAAGGCGGAAGCAGAACCCACGGAGAGGCAGGGCAGTTGGCCCCGGACCACGTAAGGTGCCCCTTTCTATCCAGGCTGGAGGGGGGGACCTCTACAGATAAACTCTCGAACTCTGGGGTGGCATTGACCAGAGACTTTTGGGTTGTTGGACTTTGGGGTGATTGGACTTAAAACCCTAAGGGGAAAAAGGACAGTGCCAAACGTACTTGGAGGTGGGTTTTTGGTTTATGGTTTGTGTTATAACCCTGTTTGTGGTGTATCTCCAATGGGATGCTGCATTAATTCCTTCCTTTATTAAAAAGATTTTGCTACACTCAGACTCCGTGCTTGCGAGAGGGGAAGTATTGCCTCCTAGAGGCGCCCAGGGGGGTGTGGTATGTGAGTGTCCCAGGTCACTGGGTGGGGGCTCGAGCCGGTTATGCATTGTGTTACTGAAACGGAACCCCTGGATACTGAACCCGGCCCTTGTTGCTGCCAACTCAGAGGGGCAGAAGGGTTACATTTTTGGGGGCTCGTCCGGGATACCTGGGTCAGTACCCCTCGCAAGCACCTGTTGAGTGTTCCACTGTAATGGGAAATAATTGTGTTTATATTTTGAGGAAACTACTGTTTGTATAATGGCTAATATGTCGGGTTTGTTGGGCTCCAGTCCTGCAGCCTCTAGCTCAGGGGCGGCAGATTCAGCCTATGATTGGGCAAACGCACTGGGGCATATATTGGAAAAGATTGTGTTGGCCTATGCTACGTCGAACTCTTGTCGTAAGTTAAGGTTATTTGATGGGGAAGAGGAGTTTGAACTCTGGTCGG
This sequence comes from Gopherus flavomarginatus, assembly GCF_025201925.1. NCBI lineage: Eukaryota > Metazoa > Chordata > Testudines > Testudinidae > Gopherus > Gopherus flavomarginatus. The sequence continues at coordinate 195,645,684 of NC_066619.1, forward strand.
AGCATACTACTGAAATGCTGCGGGAGTGGGCCGTACCCGATGTAGAAAAGCGACGATGTCTAATAGAGAGCCTTAGTGGCCCAGCATTAGATGTAATTTGCACCCTGAAGCTCATTGACCCTGAGGTCAGTGTGAAGGACTGCCTAGAGGCCCTTGATAATACCTTTGGGAGCGTAGAGGGCCCTGAGGACAGTTACTGTAAATTCATTAATTCCCAACAGCAAAGGGGTGAGAAAATTTCAGCCTATATACAGAGGCTGGAGAGACTACTTCAGAGAGCTGTTATGAGGGGAGCAGTGACTGCTGAGCAGATGGATCAGACCAGACTGGCTCAAGTTGTAAGAGGGACTCAGTATCAGAACCCGATCCTACTTCACCTCCGACTAAGAGAACGGCAGGAACATCCCCCAAGTTACTCCCAGCTGATAAAGGAGGTCAGAGAAGAAGAAGAAAGGCAGGCGGCCAGCGAGTGTTGGGAAGCCCAAACATTGGAACCAGCCAGCATGACGCCACCGCCAGTGGCCAGTGTACTGATGGTGAGCACCACAGAGGAACTTGCCAAACAAATGCAAGTCCTGACAGAACGGATAGCTGAGCTGCAAAGCATCATTGACCAAGCTAAGATTTCCAAGAATAAGGAGCCTCAGACTGTGACGATAGAGAAGTCAGTATCTAGAGTCACCGTCCCACCTCGCCGAATGGGGAAAGGACAATTCTTTTGCTACCGGTGTGGTCAGGATGGGCACAGTGCTGCTAACTGCCATAAGGAAGAGAACCCCTCTTTAGTGTATGAAAAATTGAGGATTAGTTGGAAGAGATCCAGTAGCTGTCAGAAGGTCCGGGGACAGAGACCACCTAGGCCTAGAGGATTTGAAGATTCCCCCAGAAGAGACCATCCAGCTGGGATCCCTGCAGGACTGATAGGGCCTCGAGCAGAGGTCATGGTGAGGATTGAAGGGGCGGAGTGTAAAGCCGTGCTTGACACTGGATCTCAAGTGACTATTATATTTCAGTCATTCTACCAACAGATGTTTAGGCACCTGCCCATACAGCCACTGACTGGCATTGGTCTGTGTGGCCTCAGCATGGATGAATACCCCTATCAAGGGTATGTCATAGTGCACCTGGAATTCCCAGAGGAGGTTGCTGCGGTAAGGCAAGAGGTAGACACCACTGCCTTAATATGCCCTGACCCGAAAGGGACCTCTGATGTGTCTGTGCTGATAGGGACCAACTCCAGCCTCTTTAGGATACTGGCCGATTACTGCAGACAGCAAGCAGGAGACCAATATTTGAACACCTTGGTGATACACACACACTGTGCCGCGGCTTACAGAAAAATTGAGGACACAAGAAAAGTGATGCCTGATTTGCCAGTAGGAGCACTGAGGTATGCGGGCCCGGTCCCTTTAGTGGTGCCTGCCATGTCAGAAAAGGAGGTGATTGTCAGGAGTACCTGCCTAAAAGGCAGTAAGGGAACATTAGCTGTGGTAGAGCAGCCAACCAAGGGAGGGCTCCCAGAAGGAGTGCTGGTTCTCAGTGGAGTCATAACCCTACCTGTTGAAGCCCAGGAGGAGGTGACGATACTGGTTGCTAATGAAACACGCTGTGATGTGTTTGTAAAACCAGGGCAGAAGATTGCAGACATCTTTGAGCCTGAAAGCGTTGTGAGACCCCAGTGTGAAGCTGAAGTTCCAATGATAGATCCTGCGAAGTTTGACTTCGGGGACTCACCGCTGTCTGAGGAGTGGAAGGATCGCCTGAGGAAGAAGCTTTGCGAGAGATCCAAGGTGTTCTCACTACATGAGTGGGACGTGGGATGTGCAAAGGGAGTGGAACACCATATCAGGCTACAACATCCCCGACCCTTCAGGGAGAGGTCTAGGAGGATTGCCCTCTCTGAGATGGAAGACGTGCGCCATCATCTTCAAGAGCTGATCGCGAATGGTATCATCACAGAGTCACGAAGCCCCTATGCCTCACCCATTGTGGTCGTTCGTAAGAAGAGTGGAAAAATCCGGATGTGTATTGACTACCGCACCCTAAACAGGCGCACTACAGTTGATCAATACACCATGCCTCGAGTACAAGATGCCTTGGACTGTTTGCTGGGTAGTCAGTGGTTCTCTGTGTTGGATCTTCGGAGTGGATACTACCAGATCCCTCTGGGAGAAGAGGATAAGGAGAAGACAGCCTTCATCTGCCTGTTAAGGTTCTACCAGTTCGAACGCATGCCACAAGAAATTTCTGGGGCCCCTGCCACATTTCAACGACTTATGGAAAAAGTCGTGGGAGACATGAATTTACTGCAGGTGTTAGTTTACTTGGATGACCTGATTGTGTTTGGAAGAACCCTGGAGGAACATGAAGAAAGACTTCTTAAAGTGCTCGATAGGTTGGAGGCATACGGTTTGAAGCTTTCAATCGATAAATGCCAGTTCTGCCAAACCTCAGTGAAGTATGTAGGTCACATCGTGTCCCAAGAGGGTGTGAGTACTGACCCTGATAAAATAGAAGCACTCACTACCTGGCCACGTCCCAGTAACTACAGAGAACTCAAGACGTTTCTTGGATTTAGTGGCTACTACTGCAGATTTGTGAAGAAATATGCTACGATTATAAAACCTCTGAATGATCTTACCAGGGGATACCAGTCCAACAAGAACAAATCTAAGACCCAGAATAAGCGGAGGCCTCCAAAGCCTCCTTTGCAGAGACACTATGGCCCCTTCGAACCATTTGGGCCGCGGTGGGATGAAAGATGTGAGAGGGCTTTTCGGGAAATCATTACTTGCCTAACTCATGCTCCCATCCTAGTCTTTGCTGACCCAAGCAAACCGTTTATCCTGCATACTGATGCCAGTTTGGAGGGTCTGGGAGCAGTACTGTATCAGGAAGTGGAAGGCAAACGCAAACCGGTAGCCTTTGCCAGCCGAGGACTGTCTGACAGTGAAACTCGCTACCCCATCCACAAGCTGGAGTTCTTGGCCTTGAAATGGGCCATCACTGAGAAATTTCGAGACTACTTGTACGGTGCTCAGTTCCAGGTGTGGACAGACAACAACCCACTGACCTATGTGTTAACAAGTGCTAAATTGGATGCTACAGGCCAGAGATGGGTGGCCGCCTTGGCTAGCTATGAGTTCAGCATTCAATACCCATCAGGGAGGAGCAATGTAGATGCAGATGCCTTGTCCAGACATCCACAGGCACCTGATGTCGCTGTGATACCCACGGATGGCGTGAGAGCTATCTGCAGGGTGAGTCGCCGAGAGCCGGAGGCCCCTGAGAGCCTTCATGGATGTGTTGCTGAAGCTTTGGGCCTGCCCCCTGAATGCGTGCCTTCTGCTTCAGTGAACTATATTGCTTTGGACCAATCTCCCTTGCCCATGCTCAATGCAGCTGACTGGCAGGAAGCCCAGCTGCAAGATGTTGACATTTGTGATACACTACTTGCCAAAAGAGAGGGGCGAGGCCCAGCTGCGGTTGTCCCACCTACCCCAGAGGGTAAACTACTATTGAGAGAATGGACCAAACTGAAACTGATTCAGGGAGTGCTACACCGCGTGACCACAGACCCTCTACAAAAGCAACGGAATCAACTAGTGCTGCCAAAAGAGTACAGAGCCCTGGCCATGAGGGCCCTGCATGATGACTTTGGACATTTAGGGATGGAGAGGACCCTGGAACTTATCCGCAGTAGGTTCTATTGGCCTCGGATGGCCGAAGATGTTCGCAGAAAATGTGACACCTGCGCTCGATGTGTTCAAAGGAAAACTCTGCCCACAAGGGCCGCATATCTGAAGAACATCACCAGCAACAAACCTCTGGAGCTGGTTTGCATTGATTTCTTGTCCTTAGAAGTAGACAAGAGGAATATTGGGAACATTCTAGTAGTGACCGACCATTATACGCGATATGCACAGGCATACCCCACACGTGATCAGAAGGCCACTACCGTCGCTCGAGTACTGTGGGAAAAATATTTCTCAGTTTATGGATTCCCAGCCCGGATACACTCAGATCAGGGACGAGATTTTGAGAGTCACCTTCTGAAGGAGGTGCTGAGGATAGCAGGTATTAAAAAGTCGAGGACAACGCCTTACCACCCACAAGGTGACCCTCAGCCAGAGAGGTTCAACCGAACCCTATTGGATATGTTAGGGACTTTGCGGCCAGAGCAGAAGGCAACCTGGAGCCAACATGTTGCATTTCTGGTGTACGCCTACAATGCCACAAAGAACGATGCTACGGGGCTCACCCCATATCTCTTGATGTTTGGGCGAGAACCAAGACTACCCATAGATTTGTGCTTTGGTGTATCAGAGGATGGCGATAGCTATGAAACCCATCAGCAATATGTATCCCGACTACGAGAAAAGCTATGGGATGCTTATCACTTAGCTACGTCTGCAGCTCGGAAGAACGCAGACCGCAACAAACAGCGATATGATGCTAGGGTGCGTCTGCAAGAGCTCCAGCCAGGGGACAGAGTCCTGCTGCGAAATTTGGGTATTGCTGGCAAGCACAAGATAGCTGACAGATGGAAGGCAATACCTTACTTAGGCCACGTCCAGACTAGGAATTAAAATCAATTTTAGATACGCAACTTCAGCTACGGGAATAACGTAGCTGAAGTCGAATTTCTAAAATTGAGGTACTCACCCGTCTGGACGGCGCGGCATCGATGTCCGTGGCTCTCCGTGTCGATTCCGGAACTCCGTTCGGGTTGATGGAGTTCCGGAATCGATGTAAGCGCGCTCGGGGATCGATACATCGCGTCCAGACTAGACGCGATATATCGATCCCCGAGCAATCAATTTTAACCCGCCGATGCCGCGGGTTAGTCTGGACGTGGGCTTAGTGATGGAAAAGCTAGGAGACCTGCCGGTCTACAAGATCAAACCTGAAAAGGGTCCAGGGCAGACCAAAACCGTGCATAGAAACCTTTTGCTTCCTGTGGGAGAATTGGTAGGCAGCCCTTATGAGATGGGCCACAACAGGGCAACTGGGCAGAACGAAGGTGCTGTACCAAAGCCGCCTTCCAACGTGGACAGCCGGCCTCCTGCAGCTAACCTACCCCTACTCAGCACATCTGATAGTGAGTCTGAGGAGGAAGACACAACCATGGTGTATCCTGGGATAAAGACAAGATTTCAGTCTCGATCCGCTGAATCAGAAGAGAGCACATCCTCTTCCACCCTAAACCCTATGGCAGAAGTATTTAGGCCCATTCCTGACATCCCTGAGCCACTGGTGGGACCCCCGTGTAATGACTTACACAGACAATTGGACAGTGGTGACATACAGATGGAGGATGTCCAGAGCACCTGCGACCCTCCACTGTTAGAACTAGAAATGCAGGGGCCTATGCCAGTACCCGAGGGGAACTCACAGGAAACCTCCCCATCCGTCACTCAAGAGGATGTCCCCTCTACCATAGCAACAGAGATTCTCAATAGGCGAGACAGGGTAATAAGACCAGTGAAACGGTTAACTTACAATGCACCTGGGGTGATTAGTGAGGAGCCTATACATTTAGCACACAGGTTGTGAAAGCTAAAGTGGGCTATCTAATGCCTTTTGGAGGGGACCAATAAGTTGGTATAGTAGGGAATGTGATTTGTCGGGACGACAAATTCTTGACTGGGGGGAGGATGTAAGCAGAGTCAGGATAAGCTCTACCCTGACATCTGGTGGAAAGAATTTCAGAGAGTGTATTTGCATAGGCACGCCTACCCTATCCCAGACTCCCAAGCTCCCGGTGGAGCCAGAAGCGCCAGTTGCACCCCCTCCTCTCCACTGTGGAATGTCAGAGTTGATTTTTTTTATTCCCTTAAGAATTTAAATACAGGTTACTGAGCTGAAATCACTTTGGGCTAATGGTGCACTAGGACTGGGGCTCCCCTACTATGAGCTGGAATCACTAAGAGCTGAAAATCACTAAAAAGCTAAAATCACTGAGCTGAGAGCACTGAGTACGGTGCTAACTAGTGGGGAGCCCAAAGCTATACTGTGGAACAGAGCTGCTGGCGGAGTGGAGCAGTTTGTGGGGACGGCTGGAGCGGATCAAGGGACAGCTGGTGGCAGCAGAGCAGCTGACAGAGCGGAGTAGCTGTGGGACGGGTGGAGCGGCCCACAGAGCGAGCGGAGCCGAGCAGTTTGCAGAGAGAACTGGAGCATCTCATGGAGCAGAGCAGCTGGCGGAGCGGAGCAGTTTCTGAGGACGGCTGGAGGAGCAGCGTAGAGCGGCTGGTAAAGCGGAGCAGTTCGTGGAGAAGGCGGAAGCAGAACCCACGGAGAGGCAGGGCAGTTGGCCCCGGACCACGTAAGGTGCCCCTTTCTATCCAGGCTGGAGGGAGGGACCTCTACAGATAAACTCTCGAACTCTGGGGTGGCATTGACCAGAGACTTTTGGGTTGTTGGACTTTGGGGTGATTGGACTTAAAACCCTAAGGGGAAAAAGGACAGTGCCAAACGTACTTGGAGGTGGGTTTTTGGTTTATGGTTTGTGTTATAACCCTGTTTGTGGTGTTTCTCCAATGGGATGCCGCATTAATTCCTTCCTTTATTAAAAATTTTTTGCTACACTCAGACTCCGTGCTTGCGAGAGGGGAAGTATTGCCTCCTAGAGGCGCCCAGGGGGGTGTGGTATGTGAGTGTCCCAGGTCACTGGGTGGGGGCTCGAGCCGGTTATGCATTGTGTTACTGAAACGGAACCCCTGGATACTGAACCCGGCCCTTGTTGCTGCCAACTCAGAGGGGCAGAAGGGTTACAAGCATAATTGGCATGTAAATACTTTGCAGTGCTGGCTGCAGAAGCGCCATGCAAATGCCTGTTCTCACTTTCAGGTAACATGGTAAATAAGAAGCAGGCAGCAGTATCTTCTGTCAATGTAAACAAATTTATTTGTCTTAGCGACTGGAAGAATAAGAAGTAGGACTGAGTGGACTTGTAGGCTCTAAAATTTTACATTAGTTTGTATTTGAGCACAGTTATGTAACCAAAAAATATCTGCATTTGTAAGTTACACTTGCACAATAAAGAGATTGCACAACAGTAATTGTATGAGGTGAATTGAAAAATACTATTTCTTTTATTATTTTTACAGAGCAAATATTTGTAATAAAAAATAATAATATAAAGTGAGCACTGTGCACTTTATATTCTGCGCTGTAATTGAAATCAATATTGAAAATGTAGAAAAAAAATCAAAAAATATTGAATAAATTTCAATTGGTATCCTATTGTTAGAAGTATGAAAAAATTAATCATGATTAATTTTTCTGAGTTAATCGCGTGCGTTAACTGTGATTAATTGACAGCCCTAATTATGACTTATGCTTTTGACTACAGGATTTCCTCCAAGCAGGCAGTTGGGAAGACTTCAGAGCAGAACTCGGAACTGGAAGTTGGAACCACTTGGATCAATTTTGGGCCACCAGAATAGCAAAGAGCACACTCAGGCCACGTCCAGACTACCCGCCGTATCGGCGGGTTAAAATCGATTGCTTGGGGATCGATATATCGCGTCTAATCTAGATCCCCGAGCGCGCTTATATAGATTCCGGAACTCCATCAACCCCAACGGAGTTCCGGACTCAACAGGGAGAGCCACGAACATCGATCCCGCGCGGTGTGGATGGGTGAGTAATCCGATCTTAGATATTCGACTTCAGCTACGTTATTCACATAGCTGAAGTTGCGTATCTAAGATCGATTTCCCCCCCATAGTGTGGACCAGCCCTATGAGTAAGAGAGGAAAAATCAGATGGAAAAGTGCTCTCGATGCCTATCCTTAGAAGCCTTAGCACACAGTTTAACCCTTAGTTAAATTAAAATTGACAGTATTTTTACTATCGTACACTTGTGTGCAGTCATAGGTTTCTTTGTAGGTTAGCTGCTCAGCAAAGACATACCTAGCCCAGACCTGTAGGATTATGGAGTCAGTCTCTACTAACCCAGGGGGACCATATAAGGAACTAGAGTAAAATCCTGACTCCACTGAAGTAAATGGCAAAACTTCCATTCAGTGTGGCCCCGGTTTTTAAAATATAGGAGTGTGCTTTTGGGGGTGTGGAGATTGGATGGCAGTGTGCAAAGAGGACAGAAATATCTGGAAAAAAATTACAAACTCTTGTAATACTCTTTAAAAAAAATCAACTGAGAGCGAGGGGTCACAGGTGAATAGTACTATACTGATCTGTCAGTTATAATTATGCCTGCTCCTGCTTTGACACAGGATAAGTGTGAAACAGCACACTGTCAGCCAGTTCCTCTATGTTTTGAAATATCAGTATGTAACTTTCACTAGGCTGGACAGCTTGGACAGTTTAAAAAATAAATAAATAAATAAATAATCTTTGCAAAAGGGTTTGCTCACCAGGCAAGTTTTCAACATCTCTAATGAGGACTTCAGATAACGCCACGTGGTCTTTATGAAGGCTTGAAGTAGAGGAGAATGCCAGGAGAGGCAAAGTAATTAGGTCCTTGGTGTGAAATTAGCTGCTAGACTGTAGGCATGGGACAAAAATGAAAATGCAAGTTCTAGAGAAAATTAATTGCCTCTTATAAGCTACTGATCTGGGCATAAACTATATGTCATTAGGTGATAGGAAACCTATAGTGAGTGGGAGCAAAACGTATAATGCTGATAAGCACTAATAACATGTTATCTATTGTATATGAAACTAAAGACAGGATAGTCACTACCAAAAATATAACCATAATAATGATGCATTCTAGGGAAGTGTAAAGTCTCCTAGCACCATCAACCCACTTTCTGTGCCAATTCTGTGCTTGAGACTCGTATGTATATATTTTAAGAGTATCAACAAGCTTTTTGCCAGCTGTTTGCTTTGACAAACCAGGCTTTCTATGCTCACTACAGGCTTTTGTTTTTCTGCACCACCACACACGTTGATCCATGATGGACTTAGATAAGTGACCGTTTTGATAGTCTTTTGATTTCTAAGAGCTGTGAGGAAAGAAATGTGGGAGGGAGTCCCATCAACCCCCACAACAGCTCAATTACTGTACTATTCCTTAGGGAATTGTCCTACATAGCTGTTCTAACAGGGCTTGTGTATCTCCAGTTGTATGACCTAGAATATCCAGTATAAAGTTATTCTGTGCACAGCCTGTGGAGCTCAGTGAACAGAAAAATGCTGATTATCACATTCGATCTGCTAAGCGTATAGTATAATAAAAAAAAGACAGGCAAGGCCTATTAGCTCATCCAGTGCACCTATGTCTATGATAAGGATATCAGACTCTGGGCCAGATCTTGGCACTACAGTTCCTTTATACCAGTTTGGCAGCACAAAGGGGCCATAGTGTTAATTTAGTCAGCCAGCTGAGGATTCTCTTGGCATGGGGAATCCCAGGATTGTACAAAGCCCACACTACTGGGACATGTTGGGTGTGGCTGGAGTGTTGCTGCACTCTGGGTGATCCTTGGTTGGCATACGGAGGCCACTGCAGCCAGCACAATTTCAAGCACTCTCAGAGCTGCACTGTTTGCCGGAGGTCAAGTTATATCCCAGCTGGCTACCACAAAGGTGGTTGAGAACTACCTTTACTCCTCGCCTCATACATTCTTCAGCCAGAGTCTTCTATCTGCTTGTAGCCTAAATTAAGACAAGACTTCTCCACTCAGGCAGAATCACCTGAAGATTTACAGCCATCTCAAGAAAGAAAATATGTAGAGCTATTTCTGTGAAAGGTCCCAGAGATCAAAAGGTGAAAAGTTCCAGAAGATCCAAGTGCTCAGGGATTGCTGAAATGTTTTAAATCCAGACTGTCATGCCATCATTCTCTCCTCAAACCAGGAGCTAGCTTTTCAGCAGGTGTCATTGGTAGGACTCAGAAATCTAAACTCCACAAGGCCACCTAAGGCTTTGATGGCAACTGCTGCCTAACCTCAGTGTCACAAACAGATAGTTATGGGTTAATGCCTCTTTTACCTGTAAAGGGTTAAGAAGTTCACCTAGCCTAGCTGACACCTGACCAGAGGACAAGATACTTTCAAATCTTGGTGGGGGGAAGTCTTTTCTTTGTGCTGTTTGGTTTTGGGGGTTATTCGCTCTTGGGACTAAGAGGGACCAGACATCAATCCAGGCTCTCCAAATCTTTCTGAACCAGTCTCTCATGTTTCAAACTTGTAAGTAACAGCCAGGCAAGGCGTGTTAGTTTTATTTTTGTTTTCTCAGCTTGTAAAGGTTCCTTTTTGCTGAGAGGATTTTACCTCTGTTTGCTGTAACTTTGAACCTAAGGCTAGAGGGGGTTCCTTTGGGCTATATGAATTTGATTACCCTGTAAAGTATTTTCCATCCTGATTTTACAGAGATGATTTTTACCTTTCTTTCTTTAATTAAAAGCTTTCTTTTTAAGAACCTGATTGATTTTTCCTTGTTTTAAGATCCAAGGGGATTGGATCTGGACTCACCAGGAATTGGTGGGGGAAAGGAGGGGATATGGTTAAATTCTCCTTATGTTAAGATTAAAGGGGTTGGATCGGTGTTCACCAGGAACTTGGTGAAAAAGCCTCTGAAGGCTACCCAAGGAGAGGAAGGTTTTTGGAGGAAAAGGAGTGTTCCAGACATGGAGGAATTTGGATGGTGGCAGTGAACCCAGATCTAAGCTGGTAGTTAAGCTTAGAAGTGTTTATGCAGGTTCCCCACATCTGTACCCTAAAGTTCAGAGTAGGGGAGGAACCTTGACACTCAGTGAAGTATTCACTTCTGCATGGTAATGACTTACCTCCTATAAATATAAAAAAATCAGTGGCTAGTAAAAGTGAGTTTTAATTCACTATTGTATGTACTGTTATCCAAAACTCAATCCCAAACTCTGGTAAAACATCAGTTAATTGCATTGGAACTAGAATTTGGTTCTGTGTGCTAGTTTCACAGTAAATGTCATACTGGTAGAGCTGTGTCATATACTGATTTAATATACTGCATAGGTGAGAGAACAGGCACTGCTACATAGAGTTAAACATTTATTAAATATTGATGCCTGAATAAGCATTTTATGTAGGTTTTACATTTGATTTGTCAGCTATGTATTCCCCTGAGGCATATATCAAGCAAAAGTGAAGGAATATACGTAATGGTGTTCAAAATCCAAATGCCCTGTCAGGCTTTGTTAACTCTGTAGCTTAGCTTACAGAGAGTTGAGATTTGAGGACTATAGGTGCTATGAGCGTGAGAGGTAGCTAGTTTAATTCGTGGAATAGAATAAAGGGCATTTTGGTTTTGTTGGAGTGGTTATATGAAAGGTTAGCAATAAAAAAATATTTTAACTTACTGTGTTTGCTGAAAAATGATGCTACATTTCTGGAGTCTAGAACAAAATTGTAACAACCAGTAGCAGAAGAAACTACCCAACAGCCTGAGTCAGAAGTCTTTGTGTAACCCCAAACTCCCTTTTAATTGCCCGCCAGTATTGGTTAGCAAGGAACACAGGATCCCAAACTTAGTTCTATCACAACCTGGTTCATCCAGTTGCCACTTATAATATGAACACTGTTGTGAGTATCCATCTGGCTTTAGGGAACTCCAGGAAATGGAACCTAGTGAAGGAACAAACAAATAAATGTAGATTTTTAAACACCTGTTAATGTTTAAAAATGGCTTCTGCTTCCAGTTTCCAAATACAGTTCTGTACGTCTTGCATTCCCAGTATAATTATATTGGTTATAACCATAGGAACTCTAAGTAAGATAGGAATATTTTCCATTTTTACTCTTATTCAGTAATAAAATCCATTGGGTCTGGAACAATGAGCTGACAAGCCCTGCTGCTAAAGCCAGCAAAACTTGTTAGCTGCATGGGCTGAATTTTTAGAGTTCACTGAACATACATATTGCGCTGCTGAAATCTGTAGCGCTTTAAACTGTACTAGCTAAACAGTTTGTGATTTTTCTTTTTTATTCCATAAAAGGGTGGAAAAAAGAGAAATTAAAGGGCACGAATTTAGCTTTAATCTATTGCTGGGGTTGCAAAATCAAGGATGAAAATTCCTAAAGTTACGATTTTTCCTGTAATGCAAACTTGACCGTACTGCACGTACAGGGCTGGGGCAGACTCATCTCAGATGGTGCAGAGAGGTACTGCTTGCTTGCCAAACTGGCATGTCCTCTGCCAGCAGTTCCTTCCGGATAGCACTGACCTCCTGCAGTTAACTTCAGTGCAAAATAAGAGGCCTGGTTATAGCTCCTTTTAACAATTTGGTCCTAAAAGTAAACTTCTGTGCAGTCTTGTTTGTTATATGTTAATACATATCCCAACACATATAGGCTGTGCAATGAGGCAATGTTAATGCTATGAGAGTGCCTGGCCTGTGGGGTTTTTCTGAGTACTGAGTGTTTTGAGTTTGCAGCCTTAATGTTGTGTTAGCGTAACAGATGATAAGTTCAGTGCTTGTGCTGGTGATGCCTGGAGCTGAAGTTCTCTGTAGGATGGCAGTGCTGGGAGTATACCCTATGGCTGGGCGCACTGTGTGCTTTGCTCTGGGAATTCATGTTCCCCTCTGGCCAGTGCACAAA